>NC_080027.1:33421600-34081675 GCF_030020395.1 Manis pentadactyla
ATGGCCCACATCTTACAATGGAGAGGCAGTGTGGAAATAGTCACAGTTGGGGTGACAGAGAAACATGCTTTCACATTTCCTAGCTGCGTGATCATGATCAAGTTACTCAATCTCTCTGAGTCCTGGGTTTCACTTATCCATGAAACCTAGTGTAACTAAGCGCGGGGTGGGTGGTGGTGGTGGTGGGGCGGGAAATATGTTCCCAGCCAGGGCAAATTACCTTTGAAACCAAAATCCATCAAAGGGAGAAGTAAAGTAGGAGAAACCCATTTGTTGTTTATAAGCAGTTGTCCATTTCTGCTTGCCCGTGTCTCTTGCCACCAGGATGCAAAAAGAAGCCCCACCCAACCTCTCTGGTCCAGATATGCCCTGCTCCCCCATGTAATCACTGATTAATATGGAGGTCGACTACCTCTCTTCACCCGTTGGAAATTCCTATTAATATGGAGAAGCACTAAGGCCAGGTGAGAGATTCTGGAAATGCTGCAATATTACCCACACTCAGGTACTATGTTCCCTATCTCTTATTTCTTTTATCCCACAGTATCTATAGCTTTCTTTTGACAAGATAAAAAGGCCTTAAGTGAAATCAGCCTTGTTAATCATTCTCTGCTGTGGCTTTTTTCACCATATTTCTACCCTTATCAGTGATGTTTTTGTTGGTGAATAGAAGGTGCAGAAGTTAGCCCCTTCCTTTTATACCCAGTATAAACATTGAGAACCTAAAAAATGTTTTTTATTCAATAAGGAACTCTAAATTCTCAATCTTACTATCTCACAATTGTTATTATCTAAATCTTAGAGAGCTGAAGAATTGAGGACTCTTGGTATCATTAGTCTAGGCAGCATCCTTTGCTAAGTCCCTATTTCCATTGCTCTAAACCCGAGAAGGCCTTAGTGACTATTGCACTATGGGACATCACTTTTCAGCCCTTAAACTACCTGAGAGCACTACATGCCACTCTTTTTTTTTTAAATCAAACTCCGACTTCTTCCTAGAGCCCAGAGATGTAAGTACGGCCCCCTCATTTACCCAATTCCTCTTTCAGGATACAGCCTTTCCCTCACCTATTTTGTCATGGAAACTTTCAGGCCTCCAGGCTCAATTGTGAGTGACAGCTTCTAGTTCTGAGGGAAGAAGAGATGGACATAGGGAAAATACTTACGATACCACTCCTGTATTTTTATTTTCTTCTTTCTAAATTTCTCTGATCATTCTCAGAGAGCTAGAAAAAATATATATCCTATATTTTACTGGTGTGTGAGTTTATCTCCTGCCAATAGTCCTGCCCTGTTTATTGGTGAAGATTTATTCCTCTGTTGTTAACAAAATTTGGAAGGAATTATGCAAAAAGCTGTCTTTCTCCAGGCAGTTAACACCATAAAAACAGTAACAAAATCTCTTACTAATTCAGTGTTAGGTAAGTCCATGCGCAAGTTTTTCCTGGTTCTGGTTTTGTCTTAGATTTGGTTTCTTTATTTTTACACTTCTTCTCTTCTACTAATTTTGCTTTTTGTAACTGAAAATATAATTCAAAAATAGAATTTTTGCTTTATTATTCTAAACATAAACAGTATAATTTGAAAAAATACCCAGTTGCCATCAATATTAATCTCAAATGATGAAAATAAAATGTTATAGTACTTGTGGGAAATATTAAAATGGGCAACTCAGGATAATTTCCTTAAAAAGAATGATATTTTCACATATATTCACAGTGAATATTTTCATTACATTTACTTATTGATACCACCTATCTGTAGGTCAGAGGGGTTTAGTTCAAGGCTAATATTGTTGAATGTATATCTACAGCAGCAATTCATGTCTGCTTGTGTGTGGCTACATGATTATTAGGAATGTTCCAATCTGTGATAGCAGTATCTGCCATTTTTGAATGTCTGCTATGGGCCAGGGTATAGGCTAATCAGCAAATATGTCATAGGAAATAGAATGCTTCCTAAGAGGTTCAAACAAAGCAGCTTTAATAAGTGGACTTTAATGAATTTATAGAGAGGTGTTGGCAGTTAAGAGAACAAACAGGCTTGGTGAGGCACACAGAAACTAGAAATGATGAGAAGGCCTTACCACCCTTAGGATTGAGGAGAGGAAAAGAAATAGAGTATCAAACCTCAGTGAAAGCTGAAAACACACAGCTCTGGCTTCACCTCCCTTTTTTCCTTAACTATTATTCCTATTTTGTGGATTTATCCCTTCTCAACTAAAATTATATTGATTTATGTATCTGTTTTATCCCTTCCATGGGACTGTAACACAGGGACTCTGCTACTTATCTGTAAATTCTTCACAGCTTTCAGCCTGAGTTTTGCCCTATAGCAGGGGCACAATATTTAATTAAGAATGAATGAATAAGTGAATTTGGCATTTTTATGATGCAATTTAAAAGCTCCTAGTATAAGAAAAGCTCCTTAGTAATCTCTGCTGACATTCTTCTACAGAGAAAAATTTGTTTTATGAAAATAAAGCAGTGTTTCTATTTTGAACTTGCTAAGAGGAGAGCTTTAGAACTAGATAATAGAAAATACACTTCTGGTATGTATAAAACAATCTGAAGAACTAGTTCCTTAGAAGCTGTAATCTTCTTGGAAGGCAATTTAGAAACAACAATAATATACTTGGCTTTCAGATCAGCCAGACTCAGACTGTTTTCCCTCAGATACATGGTTTCATCAATGGATGAATTGTATTGGTCCTTTCTAATTTTAAATTATACCAAGAACAAGTTCCTTATATGTAAAATGACAACTGTTTTGTTCAACCTTCAAAGCTTATTTTGATGCTTACAATGTAAATTGCTGTTTCAGATACTGGAAATAAAGAGGAGGTCAAAAGATAATATTCCTATCCCCATGGGGACTACACTCAAGTTGGAGCAAACAAAAAATAAACACATACAAAAGTAAATATAATGTCAGGAATTTTTATGTGATATGAAAATAATAACACAGAGTGAGGGGATAAGGAATGATAGGAGATGTTATTTTAAATAGGGTAAGGAGGGAAGGCCTCTTTGGAAGACATTCCAACTGAGACTTTAATAATTAAAGTGAGGAAAAAGTTGATACTGAGGAATAAGTATACTAGGGTAAGGGAATGGTAATGTATTTAAAATAATAAAATAGATATAAAAAATGACTACTTTGAGAATTGAATCTAATAAAATGCATGAAAGAATGGTATATTCTGTAATAGATATACAAATTTATTATACCATGTTCAGTTTCATAGGACTTATGAAACAAATCACCACAGTTTTGGAGGCCAGAGTTTGAAATCAAAGTGTCAACAGGGCCTCCCTCTGAAGCCTGTAGGAGAATCCTTCCTTGTTTTTTCATAGCTTTTGGTGATTCTCTGGCAATCTTTGGTGTTTCTTGGTTTACACTGCATGACTCCAATATCTGCTTTGATCAGCACCTGTGTCTCTGTCCTCACATGGCCATTATAAGGACACACACCAAATGGGATTGCTAAACCATTCTACTCCAGTAGGACCTCATCTTATGTAATTACATCTGCAATGACTCCTTTACCAAATAAGGGCTCATTCTGATGTACTTGAACATATTTTTAGTTTTTGTGGGGGAGGTATAATTCAATGGATAACATGGTGTTACTATTGGAAGGGATTTAATACTTTTAAAGTCTTATAGGAGGAAAATGAGAAGAGTTAGGAATGGGTGACCAAGGAGACTAATGACTATTTGCCCTTTTAGCGGGAAATATTTTCATAGTGTATCTCAGGTCCAAAACAGAGTTACAGAAAGGCACAATAAACTCTACCCTTTGACTGATTTTAAGTAAAGTTCTAGAATCACTTTCTTCATAGAATTAAAAACCAAGAACAACTGTTTTAATTCTGGCCTTTATATCATTAGAAGCATATCATGGGAAATGTTTTTAACTTTAAGTGTAAGGCTGGCCATGATAAGTTGAAAGAAATATTCTACTTCTGCTTGAGGTCAAAGATGAAGTTGAACTAAATAATGACTGAGCATAATTAAAAACTGAGAACAATGTTAAATTATACCTAACACATTGGCTTCTTCAAAAACACATTCATGGACTATTTATAAATTTTTGAGACTATACTGTTTTAATTAAAAGCTTGATTTTTTTCTATTGTATTGCATGTTAGTGTATGTATGTGTGTGTATGTGTCAAATAAGGTGAGCAAGTGTCCAGATTACATGAAGCCATAGCACTTGCAATATTGAATCTGGTATAGAAGAAAAGGCAGGGTATTTGGAGGCATAAAATATGGATTTCTGTTTTATCTATGCATTTGCCTGTTGGAAAAATTACCTAATCTCGCTGTAATTAAGTCATCTCATCTGTCAGAGTTGTTAGGAGGATTAAATAAGGTAAATAAAGCACCCATTCCTGATATAACTTAGGTTATCCATGAATGTTAATTCTCTTTCCCTCTAGTAATAGTTTATTATAATTATAACCAAACTGCCAAGGAGGACATAACTTCTTCAAAACTAAGCTAATGCAACTATACAAAAAACGGATTATAAGCCATCTTTGTATTTCCCACAGTACCCTAGCAAAATTTTACAGGTTCTCAATAAGTATATGTTGAGAAAGTAAATGATTCTAAGAGAAACTGACCCCAGCAAAACTAGTTCCCTTTCTCTTCAGCCACTCTTAAAAAATCTTTCCAGCAACAAACTAGAATCTCTACACCACTTGCTAGTAAAAGTCATCATGTGATTTCACTTTATCATCTGCACAGGTTCCATTCTTGCCTTCATGCAATTAACTCTTTACATAGTAGCCAGAGTAAACTGTTAAAATACAAATTAGTCCTCATCACTTTCCTCCTTATAAAATTCCAAAGAATTCCTATTGCATTTAGAGTGAAATACAAAATTCTTTTCATAATCCAGAGGGCTCTACAAGCCCTGGTCTTTGTTTACAACCCTGCCCTCATTTCACTCAACCTCATATTCATCGGCTCTTATTTCTAGACTTTAAACACAAGGTAGGTATGTTTAGCTTCTATAGATACTGTCAAATGGTTATTCAAAGTAATTGTGAAAATTTACAATCCTACTAGATAAACAGATGCTAGGTAGATGAAGATGTAGACTAGAACAGATTGCAATATATAATATCCCATTAGCAGACTTTCAGTTACTATCCATCTTTACCAACACTTAATATTTTCAATCTTTTTACACTTTATCATTCTAATGGCTGTGTAAAAGTGTTCATCATTTCCCTGACAACTAGTGGTGTTGAAAATCTTTTCACATGTTTAGAGAACATTTGAAAGTGCCCTGTTTTGAAGTGTCCACTAGGTCTTTTGCCTATATTTTCCTTAAGATATATATATATATATATATTACATTTATATATATGTATCTTTTCTTTTGGACACATATATATCTTGTGACTTGCATATTCATATTATTTTGAAAAAGTTTTTAAATTTAACTTATATCAGTCCTATTCATCAATGTGCTGTTTTACAGTTAGTGAATTTTACTTTTTGTTTAAAAAACTTTATGCTGAGTTCAAGGTCAGTAGAATATTTTCCTTTGTTTTTTTATCTAGAAAGTTTATTTTTTCTGGTTTTACCTTTAGGTTTAAAGTCCATCTTGATTTAATGTTATGAAAGGTCTGAAGTAGGAGTTAAGATTTGTTTCTTTTTCCACACAAACGCCCAACTTCTCCCAAAACATTTATTGAAAATGCTATCCTCTCCTCACTGAATTACAGTGGCACCTTTGTAGCAAAACAACTGACTTTAAAGGTGTACATTAAAAAAAACCCAACTTTTTATGCTTTCCATTAATTTAAGTTTCTAACCTTGTGTCAGTAGCATAAGTAAATTATAGTAAATCTGAAATTTGGTAGTGTACGTTCTCCAATCTTGTTCCTATTCAAGATTGATTTGACTCTTTGGCGCTTTGCCTTTCCATACAATATTATTAAAAATAGTCTGTCAATTTTTACACACACACACACACACACACACACACACACACACACCATCTCTGCATACTGACTGAGATTTCAGTAAATCTCTAGATTATTTTGAGGAGAATTAACATCTTTACAATTTTGGAGTCTTTCCACTCATGAGTACTGTATATTTCTCCATTTATTTGGGTCTTATTTAAGTTTTCTCAATAATGGTTTTATGTTTTCAGTATAAGGTGCTTACACATATTTCATTGGATTTCCCTAGGTATTCGTCAGTTTGGGAATGTTCGTGTAAATTTCCACTTAAAATGATAATTTAAAATTTTCGTTTTCTACTTTTAACCATTGGCACCTTTTATCATTTGCACATAATCTTTATTAAGGTTATGAATACCTGTCTTTAATCCAATCAGCATGCCAAATATATTGCCTTATAAACTTTTACTTTTATAACTCTTATAACTCTTCCAGCATGTCTGGTGTCTATTGAAGACATGCTGGAAGAAGACATGCCTTTTATTATATGCAATCCTATGTGTGCCAGTTGCCTCTTACACAATAGGATGTACAAGGTCCATGAGGATGAGAGTGATGATTAGTGTTTCTCAAGAAATTTTTGCCTGACCCAACATAATTCTGAGCATGTAATCATGTTCTGTAGTTCCTTAGATTCTCATTACATGGGCACATGGCCTGACGCCCTCTTTCAACCATGGCAAGCATAATTTTTCATATGTAACATCTCTTCCTACTGAAATCAGATGGAGTCACAGACTCTTTTACAAAATTGTTTCTAACAATTGAGTTGGCATATAAGATAGAACCATGTATAATCTCTAATTTAAACCGTCAATGAAACTTCTACAGAAAACTAGAGTAAACTTTAGTTATTGTGTGTTTTCTAGTTTCTCTTCCTGACTCCTATCTCCAGAAGTTGGTGGACATACTCTATTATAATTAGGGTTATTTATATATATATAACTCTCATTTTATATGTATATATGTAGATAAACATGTACATAATTTTCATTCTTAATACAATCTAATATACCTAATTGGTTATTTGGATGACTACCTTGATAATAAAGAAAACCATGGAAATGGAGCTTTCACATGAATTAGATAAATGATGTTTTTCACAAAAGGATATTTTGTTGTATTATACAAAATTAAAATTTCAGGAATTTGAATAGAGAAAATCAGAGAGCACAAGACTCACATGGCATATGATGTGATATGTTCACAAGAAAACTAAATAAAATAAAGTAAAACCTGTAATAAAGGTATCAAAACCCAATGTACCCCATGTTCAATATTAGTTACATAGTTGGGTGAAACAATACTAGATTTCTCCAATTGTCAAGAAGAAACTGAGCAGCCACGTCCATGTGGATTTAGAGTTGTGGGATTGGACAACATGATATTTGCCTCTTAGTCTCTGATTTTTAGTTCTGCAGTGACATAGAGTGCCCCCAGATGGAATTCAGAAAAGGAGTTTATGTGTGTGTGTACTTATAATTTATAGTAGGGAGTTGTTCTCCTTCATTGTTTTTATTGTGTCTCCGTATGAACATCTTGAATCTTAAACAGATATGATTTACCCACTCTTGATATCTTTAACATCAAGAGGGTAGATATTGTTAACTCAGTACTTATAAAGATAACAAATAATTTATTAAATTACTAAGGTAAAAGTTTGAAATCTACTCCTGCAAAAATTATACCTACTTATGCATATGTATGCAATTTTAACCATATTGATGGCTCTAAGGCTCTACAGAGTGATAACTATCATTCCTTGGTTCTTAATATTAGAGGAGCTGGGAATAATTTGTAGCCAGTTTAGCCAGTAGAATATTTAGGTTGGTTCAATCTGACTTTTCCTGGCTGATGTCATATTACTGCCATTTCACACCATCAAATTTTTAGTAGGATTTTAAATTCTCATGTGAAAACTTTATGACTCAGTATGTCTTTTTATATTTACTTGTTCCAAGTGCAGTATTGATATTCTCAGCCTGTAATGATTTTTAAACAGGCTTTGCTTTCTTCTAACATGATCTGTGAAATTTGGCTGTGCCTTAGAATTCCATAGCTACCTATCCCTGATCCAAGAGCTCTTCATGTTAGCCATATGGAGTCCATTCTCTCTCTGTTAGTTCCTTCTTCACTGTCTGTGCCAAGGAGATGGACATGTAAACTTTTAGGAAGTAAAGTCCTTTTTTGCTTACTTTTTTTGCTTTAGATTTGTAAATAAATGAATCATTCTCTGCAAGGATGCGATACTTTGTGACATCACTGATAGTTTCTCCCACTTCAGTTTTAAACATACATTTTAAAGATGCAATAAGGTGTTCATGAATTCTTCATTTCAGTTTGTCTAAACACAAAAGCAAAACAGTGTATCTAATATCAATAGAATGACAGTGTCTGGTAGGTTGGCATGATGTCAGTTTTACATGTTAAATGGTATACTATGAAAAACATTTATCAAGCTTCATTGCAGTAGGAGTCCAAATCTTTAGTCCAGTCCCTGCTTTCCCCTGAACTTCCTGTAAGATATTACCTCATTAACCTCTCCAGATTTCAGTTTCCTTGATTAAAAAGGTAGCATTTGGCTTAAATATCTCTAATGTTGTTTCAAGTTCTATTAATTCTCCTGGAACTACAATGATATTTTTACATTAAATACTTTATTTTTAATTCATAATTGGGGACTTATTAACATATAAGCCTTCTCATTGAGCTTCTAGTCAGGACCATCTGGCTTATTTCTATTCTATTTTGGGAACTATTTTCAGTGAGAAGATATCCACCTCCAATTACAGAAGCCTGGAGCCTGACTCTGGAATCTTTGAAGCTGTGTTATATTCCTGGTAAAAGACAGTTTTTGAAACCTGCTAAAAAGAGTGACATTTCTAAGGTTCAAGAAAGTGTGAACTTTGGCACTGACCATATTATGCTA
Organism: Manis pentadactyla; assembly: GCF_030020395.1. NCBI lineage: Eukaryota > Metazoa > Chordata > Mammalia > Pholidota > Manidae > Manis > Manis pentadactyla. The sequence goes on from NC_080027.1 coordinate 33,430,519, forward strand.
TTCAATTGTACTTCCTAATGTTTGTAGTTAATGTAGGCATGGTGCTACTTTTGTAAAACATGCTCTAGAATCAAAGAAGAAAGAGGAAATATCTTGATAAAGGTAATTTTGACATAAAGATACCTATTATTACTAGCAGAGTTTCTGAATATACTATAACAGTTCTTGACTGTAAAGAGGTTTTCATTATGTATTTTCCATCACAGTCAAACAAGCAGGAAGGAAAAAAAAAAGAACAATCCTTAAATGTCTGTGACTTTTGGCACTGTGCTAAGAAATAGAAAAAGAAAAATGAATTTCACAGTAAGAATGAGATAGTGTTTTCTTTTTGTAATCAGCATTAAAGAGTTAAAGTAGTGTCTCAATTAATACATTTTAAACAAACAAGACAACTATGTTTTCATTTACTAAATGTTGTAGTTGGTAATTTAGAGTATCATGTCACTGATATTTTTCAGGTAATTTTCAAGATAATTTGATCCAATACATATATTTTAAAGAGGCAGCAGTATTGTAGGAAGTCGCCTTTAAGTTCTTGGTTTCATTTCCCCTTTGTGAACTACTGGTTGAGACTCTCTAAACCTTGATTTCCTCACCCATGAAATCTGAGGAATGTAATTATAATTGATTAGTTAGGGAGATTTGCCTTAAGTTATACAGGAAATCTTGTTAGATTAGATAGGAGGTCTTCTGGAATTCAGTCCTTGCTTGTTATATTACACTGCACCACATTGCCTCCCTCCCATAAAATATGATGTGAATCTGTGTTTACTTCATGTTTTCCAGATGCAGTGTTACTTGATTTATATATTTAACAATGACTATGTGTTGCTATGTTCCAGATACTTTTTTACACTTATGTAATATACATTTAATGTTATTTAATTCTCACAATAACCATATGATATAAATATTACTATATCTTCTCCAAAATAGATATTATGGCACAGGAACATCAAATTACTTGTTCAAAGTCACAGCTAGTTTGAGACAAGATTTGAATCCCAGAAGTCTGTCTCCACAGTGCATGCTCTAGTTCCTACTATTTGTTATCTGTAATCTGCAATTATTGAGTTCCTGAAATAAGGGGTTCTGACAACACCGAAACAACATGCATTCAGTTCAGGTTCTCTGGGAACTCTTTCCTACTCTTATATTCCCAGGGGGCATAGGAATGCTTATACTAATGCAAAGTGGTAATAGTAGGGCAAAAACCAATCTTTGTAATGTAAACAGAGTTCTGTAAAGCTGAATAGCACAACATTATAAACCTAGTTGGATTAAGTGGTGACATTTTGGTCATTTTATTTTATGATATAGCATTTGCATGTGTGAAAATTCATCCTCATAATGAGATTGGATTAGTGAGAGAATTGTGTGGAGACTTGGATACTGGCAAGAGGGTATTATAATTATTGATGTAGCAAGTTAATGGGGTCTGAACCAGGACTATAAGTCTGAGCCACAAAAACGAAGTTCTGAGTTTTTGAGTCCAAAAAGGCAAAAAATGAAGAACTTAATTTTATTCTTCACCAACTTTTTTTCTAGAATACCTGCATGGTCATTTCCTCTGCGCTGGCCTCTCTAACTCTTCAGTCTGGGAATGAATCTCAGTGTAAAAAAGCAGACACTTCAGCAACATTTAAGATTTCTAACACATTTCCTTATACCCCTGACCCACAATTCTGATAACATTTTGCTTATCCACCTATCTCCTGTTACAGTCCTAAAATAAATTAAGATAAAGAGAAGAACTGAAAGTGTCCATTAAATTTATGAAAGTAGGAAGCCATTTTTGGCCTTAAAACCATTTCAGTAGAGAAATGAGGCCACGCCAAATAGTGGTGGCTAAGGAGGAATAAATGGAGGAAGAAAGTGGCAATTGACAAAGAAAAGATTGAAGATGCAGGAGCAGGACAGACAGACAGAGACAGAGACAGAGAGTGAGAGAGTTCTTGTCACCTCAGTGCAAAAAATCACTAAAGATAATGCTGTATATATTTCTATTACTTATGGACAAAGAGAAGGTCCTTCTGTTGGAAAATATCTTCATATTTTATAATTAAAGTTCAAATATCTTCCAATTTAACTATGAGGGTTGAGAGTTTGGGGATTAAAAGTTTTGGAAGAAGTGTCAAAATACTGAAATGATCCTCCAACTTTCATGTAATTGTTATAATTTCCTTCAACTGTTCCCTCTACCTTTATAATGGGTGCTCACGATAGAATCTGTAGAACCCATTTCCTGAATATGTAGAACAATGGTTATCTGTACACGAATGAGTTAATAAAACTTTATTAAATCCCTAGGTATGGTAAGCTAACTTGATGGAATTTATAAGCATGAGGGAGAGAGATTAATGTAAGAATGATCTAATTAAGTAATTGTGTTATGAGTTAGGAGCTTTTAATTAAATAAAATCTTAAATTATTCTTTTTGCCTCTGCTAATTAGTGGGTTCTGTATTTGCTTCAGTTAAGCATGAAGCCGATACTGGTACAGTCTTGTCACCCCAGGGACTGCATTTGCAATTTTTCTAGTCTTCTGGGATTTAATGCAATTAAAATGAAATTGAATCCTTGGTTTAATCCTGTTGAGGGAGTTTGCTGGACAGAAAGCCCCACAGCTTCACAGGGTAGAAACTTGAGTAAGGGTGGAGTGTATCATCATCCCAGGTATGTTTGTACACTCTCATCTCCACAGAGTTAAGTTGTCCTATCTGGTTAGCATTCATCTCTGGATTCTAAGGTTCCTTGTGGGATCTCCATTTTTGTACTCATGATAATCTATCTTGTTTACTCATCATTCTTCCTTAATAGGCTGTGAACTTTGAACAATGTCTTATTACCATGTGTTTGCCGATGATGATGAGATTGTTGTTGGTAAGCTCATGGTTTGATCATGGTAGGTGCCAAGTGGTTACTTGAAATGTTGTTAAACTGGACACATATAACACCTTTGCCCTGACTGGCCACAGGCTTCATGTGCTATTTCCTGGCGTAATTCAAAATTGCTCCTCAGATACATCATCAGTTGTATCTTTTTGGTCTATTTATGACTATTATGAAGAACTTGGCTTCCAGGTCCTGTCATCAGACATAGACATATTATGGATAACATATTCTGCTTCCTAGGGATGCAGTATAGTATGGTGAAGAATAGACACAAACTCTGGAATTAGAGTGCACCAAGACACAGTTTTAAAAATTCTTTGAATTTGCTTAAGTTCTTTAATCTTTCTGAACTCTTGATTTCTGTATTTAGAGAATGAAGTTATCAGTGCTTTTCTTTTTAGGTTAAATGAGTATTTAAACCTAAGAACTTATTGTTGTGAGGACTAAATAACATATTTTAAAAGAGGGAAGAAAATTTTCTTTTTATATTTGTCCTTAGGAAATTCCAGAACTGTTTTTTAAAAGACTACTTTATATTGGTCTCAAAGGAAGAGCAACATCTCAAATTTACAAGGATTCATGAAGGATAGGACATGTTTCACTAAGACCATTTCTTTCTTCATTGTCATTAAAGAACAAACTTCAACTGAGTACATTTAAAGATCTAATTCGCTTTATTAAGCCATTCATGATTTGGGAAGAATCCCATCTAGCAAGTCGAGGAATGCTCCGAGGAATTGTAGAAAATGGAAGGTTTTTATAGAAAGGAGAGTGGGGAAGAAAATTATTAGCAAAAGAAAATAAAGTATTATTTCAGGCACAGCCACTCTCCCTTAGGAAGGTAGGAGTTCATATCATGCATATTATCTCATCTACTTTTTGAGGGAGAGAGGGGGCACATGAGACAGATGATCTCATTGATGTTGACCAGAGTATTCCTGACTGACTGTTAAGAGCACCTTTCTGGGGGAGCTTGAAACTGGAATTAGTCTAGGCATTAAGACTAGTTTCAGTGACCTGGCCCAGCACAAGTGACTCCCTCTTGGGCTTGTGGCTTTCTTTTTAACACTGTGAAGTTATGTATTGATTAGAGAAAGGAAGTCAATATGAAATTTAGAAGTTAAGGTGACACTTGACATGGTCTCTCGATTTGGAAATAAGTTTGAGTACTAAGACATGGATTTAAAGCAATAGTTTGACATGTCTGTTCAAGCCACTGCCAAAGACCCCATTCATAACCGTCTTCAGTTACATGAACGTCTAGCTCACAGAGCCTTGTTGAGTACGTTACACTCAAGGCTGTGTGGCCTTGACTGCTTGCTTAGCAGCAGTAAAAGTAGCTGCACATGTTTTATCCCAGTTCCGCCTGATACCCTTTGTACCAACTGGTATAAGGGCTTCAGAATTTGTGCCAAGTGCAAGTTAAACACTCTCTAGTAGCCCAAAAGACCCAGAAACTCTTGTAATACTGCCACAGTGGTAGGGGTAGGGAAAGCCTGGACTTTGTTTATGATTTCTTCTGGGATAATTTTAGTTTTACTCAACCAGACAACCCCCAAGAACTTTATAGACAAACCAGGTCTCTGAACCTTGGTGCTGTTCACAGCCCATCTTTTTTCCTGTAGATGTTGCAGCAGTCTCGGAACTGCCTCTTCTAAATCTGCAAGAGAATCAGATATAAGAATGATATGATCAATGCAGTGATACAGCCACACCATTTGCGGTTTCTTCCATGTGGCCAAGTCCTGGGCTACAAGTCCGTGACTGATGGTGGGACTGTGGAGGTATCCCTGTGGAAGGACAGCGAATGTCCACTGCCGGCCTTCCCATGTGAAGGCAAACTGTTCCTGACTTTCCTGTGTTATGTCAATAGAGAAGAAAGCATTAGCAAGGTCCACACATAATGATATGTCCCTAGTTCATGACTAAGGGTATCCATAAGGACTGCTATAGAGGGGACAGCAGCATGCAAAGGGGGTGTGACTATTCAATCCCTGTAGTCCAGGGAGCCATCTGGCTTTTTTGCTGGCCTCACTGGGGAATTAAAAGGATTGTGAGTGGGCTTTATGATGCCCACCTTCCCCAACTCCTGTAGAGTTTCTCCAATTTCCTTGTGCCACCCAGGTGATTTACTGCTTAATATTTGCCACTCACTGAGGTACAGACAGAGCTACAGATGAGTGCTTAATATGTCCACTCAGAACTGCCTTTATCACCCATATCCTCTGTCTGAACTCACCTGCAGTGGTCTGCAACCACAGGCCCTGCAGAATATCCATCCCAAAAATGTATTCTGGGATGGGAGAAATGTACACAGTATACTACTTTGGAGGCAAAGACCCTATCCCCAATGGGATTTGGGCTTTCTTCACTCTGATTGCCTTATGCCCTTAGCCACCTATCACATCACAGGTGCCTGGAAACCACTCAAGGTTGCCATGAATTAGAGAACATTCAGCTCCTGTGTCCACCAGCACCAGGACATGTTGCACTTTCATAAGGGACCAGTGAATTGCTAATTCTACATGTGGCCTCCGGTCCCTACCACATCCCTCAAGGTGGGGACCTTGACCATTCCCAGTCAGACCACAACTCCCAGTCATCCTCCTGTGGGGGCGAGAGCCCAGGCAGAGTGTGAGTACTGTCCTCCAGGAAGTCCTGCAGGAAGATAGGCCCGACATGGGGCTTTGCCTCTGGCTTCTGGACCTTAGTGGCTGGAACTGATGCTCTGGTTTTAATTGGTGCCACAGTTCTAGCAAGATCCTATTAGACTGCCCATCAAGTTTTTCTTTCACTTCCCCTGCCTTTATCAAATCAACCCATATCTGATTCTTGGAGACCTTTTGCACCTCTCCCTTCAGTTGTGGACCATATTTCCTTCCGTGCTCTTACTGTTTCAACCTGCCTCAGATCTGCTAAAGTATGAGTAGCTTCACTTATGGGTTGCTCTGTGTGAGAGGCAAGAATAGTCACTAGGGATCCAAAGAGATACAGAGTTGCTGTATGCAGCACCAGATTTCTTATTCTCACAGTGAACAACTGCTCATCAGGGCCCTGGGAGTCCATATTTTTCAAGCCCAACTCCTGTAACACCTTCTGGAGTTCTCCATACATTTTCCAGCTAGTGGGGAGTATGGTAAATCACCCTTCTTAGGCCAAACTGCCCTGATAGCTGCTGTCAGCCATCCAGAAGTCCCTGATTTCCTGGGGTATTACGGGCATTTTGCAACCACTGCCGGAAGGAAGGATGGATCATCAGGGAAGCCAGTCTTCCCATTTCAGAACTCGACATAAAAATGTTTTCCACCCGCATGTCCCAGAGAAACAAAATCCACGTAGGCAGAGGTTCCCATGGCTTCTGCCAAAACCAGATGCTCATATCCACCAGCTCATCCCGGGTATAGGGGTGGAGCATGGACTACTCCACAACCTGAGGGGGTGGCTGCTTCTCCCCCTGAGGAGCCTGCAGTTGTTGCATTTTTATTTTCTTAATTACAGTGGGGTGGGCCTTTAATTTGATAGGGGCTGGTGCCTTGGGTGGTGGCATTGGCAACAGGTCCACCCTTGGTTCCACCCCCTCATCGTACCCTCAACATCTCCTCTACCAGTTCTGAAGGCACCAATCCTTCCTCCTCATCCCCCATGGCCTTCTGCAGTGCAGATGCTCCTGTTGTCTTCTCTCTCACTGCTAACATATCTTGCAGGAGCTTACCTGTCTTCTCAATAACTGTCTCCCTTTCTTGAGGGCATCCCATAGGACATCACCCAGCTCCTCCAAGCAATGCCAAAGTGTGTCTCTCTCCTCAGTAACCCTTTCCAATGTCTTGAGAAGCAAATGTTCTACAATCTCTGCTGCCACATGGCTGCTCAAGGCCAGCCTCTTAGAAGTCTTCTATCTCATAGAAGCCTAATTCCACATCTTCCAGTGTCTCCAGACTACCCCAATTCTGGGGAAGGGCCCACCCATCTAGGAGGCACTTTACCCTGGACCAGTTTTACATTAGGGGCTCGCTGAGTGGAAGCTCCATGGTTGGGGGGTTCCCAGGTAAAGCCACACCATCCACAGGGTGGTACCCCCCACCCACCATATCAGCCACCAGGGGATCCCCACCATCCACAGGTGGGACTCTGGGTATCTACCCACCGTCCTAGGGTCAGCCCATCTAAGTGTTACACCCATGAAGACAGATTTCAGGTTCAGAGGTCCTGCTGACTAAAAATTTGTTTATTGCATACAACAGGTCATCTGCTCCTGCTTGCCCATGTCTCTCCCTGTCCTGCCTTGGAAGAAGCCAGAAAAACCTCCCTGGTCCTGGTGTTATATATCATTAGCACATTTAAAAAGGTGTGTGCTCCCCACCCCTTGTAAGCACCTATTGATATGGAGATGAACTACTTCTCTCCACCCCCTTTTAAACACCTATTGTTACGGAGATGAACTAAGGCCAGGTGAGAGATTCTAGAAATATTGCGATTTTACCTACACTGTGCTTTATCATCTACTTGTTTTTCACATTTTAGTATAAAAATGATCTGAAATAGATGCATATCTGTATTTTCCCATAATCTCATTCCATATTCCTTCAAAAAAATTTCATTATCTACCAGGAGATATAAATACTAGAATATTATTTGAAGAATGAGATTATAATGACTGGAATTATTATGACTTGATGTTGGTGGGACAATTGCGTTTATTTAAAACAATTATGAAAGTTAAAATTCTAATACTGTTTGAAAATGTAACTGTCTCAATCTTAGGAGTACTCAAAGCCTCAGATGAACTTTTGGTATCATCCTGAAGTGACTTGCAGTAATCAACACTTAGAGTCTTCTCCGGGAAAAAAAACTGTTTCAGTTTTAAGTGACAGGCAGTCATTGGGGTTGTCCCTTGTTGTCATTAGTCTAATCAGCAGGCAACATCCAAGAAAAACCTTTTTAAGACATCCTATTGTTTCCAGTTTCACTTTTTCTTCTGTTAAGATATGAAAGTGTTTGCATTTGCATTATTAAATATCTCAGTCATCCCTTATATAGTTCATTTGTAACATTTATTCAGCAAACTCAGTGTGAACAGTTTAGAAAATCAGCTGTGTATTGGATAATTAAATCTGTTTAAATATGGAATTAGTTATCTAAGCTTGGCAAATTCCCATTAACACTTACAGAAATATGGAATGCTATATACCGTAAAAACAGAAGCAAAGAAACCATAACATTTTCAGACTTGATTATTTCTCCAAAGATATTTTCTTTCTTAACTTTCTAAATATTTTACATAAGCACAGTGACCATCATAATAATGTTTTGTGTATTTAGAGAACTAAATATAGGAATTTCTAAATGATGAGCCAGAATATTGTGGAGGAATGGCTTGAGAGAAAGCAACATTTAGCTGCCCTCAAACCATTGTAATGCTGTGAACCAGTAATTGATAACCCTCAGGTGACTTGAAAAAGCCTATGACAACTTACCACTGTTAGTATTTATCTGTAGGATTTTAGCAGAATAGGATACATACATGTATAAACTTTGTGAGAATTCAAAGCTGTTAGAAGATGAGAGTTCTTTATTCTGAGTTTTACGGTAGGAAACATGGAGAACTTTTAAAATTTAAGTGGAATAAAAATGGAGTCTACGGGGCATGCTTAACTAATTCAGCTCTAAACAAGATTTAATTAGTCAATTATCTAATAAACATTGAAATTCATAAACAGTGCACATCTGAGTATGTTGAATAAAAGTTGCAAATTGCCTATATTCATAACAGATGATTGAGACATCATTAAAGATATGTAAGTGCAAAATCATTTCATTAGAATATTGAGGAGGAAAAAGGTAATTAAAAAGAGAATTGCAAAGTTATATTAGGTATCTACCCATTTGAAATGTGCTAATGATATTTTTCACAAGAAGATGATTGTCGTTCAAGTCCATTTAGCAGCCAAGCTGTAATCTGACTGGCTCTACCCAATTCCTCCCTTCTGAATTTGGAAGCACCTTGTAGGAATGGCGTCAAGGAATTTGGAGAACTCTTTGTTTATCTCAGCTACTAGATTTTGGAAGAGACATTTGGCAGAGAGTTCAGTCTTTATTGCAAATGAAACTTAATACCACTCTTCTGAGACTTTTTATTTCACTAACACAATGTGGCATTGAGTGTACTGGAGAATTGTCATGATCGTCAAAAGCAGCTCAGATGCTCATACTTGATTGTTTCAGGGTGGTTTTCGAAGGAAAGAACATACAGCCATTCTCAATACCTACATTATATATATATTGTCAATTAAATAAGGAGGCCAGGCTAAGGTGGCCTAGAAAATGAAATCTAAGAACCTATCACAAACAGCTGCCTAGGCTTTCCCAAATATGGAAACTGCTTAAGCTATAACCAGTCAAATAACCTTAAACTTGTCCTTATTAAACTACAATGGTTGATTTTTCTCTTCCTTTTTTCACTTCCTTTCAAAAATACAAATGGTCTTTCCTTTCCTTTGTGCATATAACATCCCCATGAATTCAGTCATGCTCATTGTTTTCCCTAGGATAGTGATGAACATATTAGGTGTTCTCTGTCTTTCTAGCCCATGCCCCAGAAAGCATCTCTACTTTGGTGGGATCACCATCATTCCAAGGAATGGTTCTTTCCTTACAACCAGGAATTCAACTTTATAACTTCACTTAGAGTCATTGATCTGAGGGACTAACTTAAACTAACCAAAGTCATGAGAAAACAAGATGTCTCCTCTTTTTACTGGCACTATTAATTATTGTATATCACTAACTTTCCTAATGCATTATAAAAGCATCAAACTTCTCTACATTCCTGTACCTGGGTTTTTTTAAATCTTCAGTATGTACAACCAAGCATGTAGCATTTTCCTGGACACATTATAAGTTTTCAATAAATGTTTTTTTAAGAAGTGAATACATTGTCCTACAGACATGACAATATAAATAGGCCAGATGGGTGAACCAAATGTCCACGTCTGCCCTTCAGGGCAAAAGATTATAATTTATAACTGGTATAGCCAGTGAATAAAATCACCCTCAGTGACCCTTGCTTCCTGGTATTTATGGTTGTGTAGTCCCTCACACAGTGCATCAGGGTTGACTGATATAAATAGTAGAATATGATAAATGTGACAGTGTGACTTCTGAGGCTGGGTCTTAAAAGGCATTGCAGCTTTCCTTTTGGGCTCTCGGATTGTTATGTCTCAGAGAAGCTGGTTTATGGCCTAATAACCCTGAATTAGCCTTTTGGAGAGGCCCCTATGGAGAGGAATCAAAATGCACCAACACCTGTACCAATTTGCTGGCCTTGTGTGAACCACCTTCTGAGTAAGCTCCCCAGCCCCAGTCAAACTCTCAGATGATTGCAGCCTCAGACATCTTACTGTGTAGCCTTATGAGAGTCAGAACCACCTAGATAAGTTACTTTTGAATTTCTAACCCACAAAAACTGCAAGAGATAATAAATGTTCATTACGTCTTAATGTTATTCTGTTTCTAGTTTATTTTTTGTGCAGAATTAATCACTAATACCATAGTCTTATCTGAAAAGGTTAGATAGATATTATTTGAAGCCTGTAGGCTCCTATACCTCTAAGTCAGAGCTCCAAAATCTATGCTTTACCAATATGCTCTGCAGGCTTGCTGCCTATCTGTCTATGCAATGATCAGCATTTCACTCTGGTACCACACCCCTGAGACATTCTGCACACTAAATAGCTAAATATTGGCTCACTTCCTGCATGATTGTCAGTGAGGCCCATATACTCTTTAGGTGATATACAGAATTTTGCAACTAAAGGAAAAGAAGACGATAATGCAGGCATAGAAGAGGGACCTGACCAGGACAAAGTAAACAAGGATACTCTACAAACAGGAATCACTACTTAGAACATCTCCTTCATTTTCCTTTTTCTACTGCATCTCCCTCTTCCCAACCAAGTATAGTTTCTAATCAAGTGTTCTGCTTGAAGGCAGAAGACTATTGGATAGTCCATGAAGGAACCTCATCTCCTTTACTGAAAGACTTGGGTCATGAATCACTCTTTTTAAGTTGGGACAAATGCTTTGATTTCATAACGTGGTCTGCTTTCCCATGTATTTGCTGCATGTGTCCAGTAATCTCCAGGGCACTGAGTCATGTAGAATCTGTGGTGTGTTTTATAGTCAGCGTTTTGAATAAATCACATGAAGAGATAAAGATTAACAGCAAGAACAGCATCTCTGTTTTCCTTTATTATGAATTTACTATTTGATACATTTACCCTATGGGGGCATTTACCAATTTATACCAGATTATCTGGGATATATTTGGATAGATTTGGTCGATGATTAAGTTAGCGACCATGCTTCTTTGAACACTTGAGTATATCTTTTCACGTAGAAATCTACTGCACATTCTTAAAAATAAAAGCATGGGTTGATTCAGGTTTTTACAAGTGATTTATTCTCCCTTTCCAATTGCAAATCATCAAACTGACCGAGTTTTTGGCTCTTCAAGCATTGTTTTTTTCCTGCAATTCTTTTCATGCACTTACAGCCTGTCTCATCCCCCAGCCCTGTTCAGTGTATCTTGTCTCTTTTACCAGTCTTGTCCTTTGAAAGAATCCTTTTCATTTAACAGCCTTTCATTCTGAACCAGAAACTGCTTTGCCCAATCAATGTCCCCAGCACCTAAAGCACAGATTTGGGGGCAGCAGCATGTGTGGCTTCTGTCAATCCACCTATCCTGGTGGCCATTGCAAGTATTATGTTATGTTGCTTTATGGATTAGATGAGAATCCAGTTAGAGAATCACTGTATGATTATATTACATAAGACAGACCAATCATTTTAAGGTTTCCATAATAGGCCTTTTAGTTTTTCCTGAAGAAGCTGTGTATCCAGACACAGTTTCACTCAGTCTAGTGGATAGAATCTGGGAGCACTTTTTTCTCTCTAATTGTAATAGTTGAGGAGAGTACAAATGGTATAGGAAGCTGACTTAAAGTGTTGCTTTTTGCAACAATGGAGGGAAAGAGATGAACAGGACCAGCCTGTTGCTCTCTGGGGCTGAGCAAGAGGGCAACTTGGTCCTCCCCTCCCCCTTTTCCGAGGCAGAGGGAACACAAACCACACCAAGCCGGGAGATGTGTCAGCCTTGGAGGCGCAGCAGAACTCAGCTTTATTGCATCAGAAGCTTAGTTATATAGGGGAAGATAAGGAAGTAGCAGAAGCCAATGGGAATTGATTGTCTCATCTGTCACTAGGGTCTTAGGCAGGTTTCAGGTTAGGTGGGGAGGCGGAGTTAGGGCTAAAAGCGCGCGCGCGGGAAGCTAGTTAGGCCACAAATGCGGAAGTAACGAGGGAGGGTGGAAACCTCCAGCCTGCAGCCGCCTCCTGCTCACAAGCCCAAAAGAGGCAAAAGGTCCAAATATAAAGGAGTTGGATATTGGATTTTATTTTACCTCTGCATTGTTCTTGCTCTATGACCTTGGACATGTCTTGAATTTCTTATAGTTAAGTAGCACAGTGCTAACTTGTTTGCTTTCCAGGGTCTTTGTGAGAATCAAGTGAAGGAGACTGTTTCTGAAGACGCTTTAAATATTAAGCAATGTTATATAGATATGCATTATCTTCAGAACTGAAGCAGTGCATACTTGAATATCTATCCATTACCCTTCTCCTTACTATAAAGGCAAAGGCTATATTTTATTTCATTTGTCTTTTTATCCTCTGCAGCATCCGTATCACTAGATGGTGCCAAGCATATTATCAAATAATCAGTAAATATAGAATATATTGTGATTGATTTTATTTTTCCATTATGCATAATGCTTGGAAATGGATGATACCCAAATACAGCATATTGTATTTGGACAAGTCTGGGGGAAAAAAAAAAGGAGGAGGTCATGCAAAATAATATACTCAGTGCTTGCTGGTAAATACTTAATAACCAAATTTCCAGTGAGGGTGAGTGGGAATAGAAGTCCTGCTTTAGATTTGCTGGCTTATTTCCATGGTATAAATACTCCCACCATTACTGATTTCAAGTCACCAATGTGGTCTCACTGAAAATGGATTTGGAAAAAGATTTGCAGTTAACACACCATTACGTATTTCCAAAATACAGATACAACAGATATAAGTAATTTCAAGATCAAGATAAGAGTAAAATGTACTAAAGTAGTTAAGATATAGTGACTTTTGAGTACCTTTTACTTTTCTTTTAAACATACTTGATTTAATCATTAGTTTATAAATTTTAATTTTTAATGTTCACCAGAGTACAAAATCTCTGAAAATGTGAAAATTGGCTCTTAAGACCTGTCTCTAGCACACACATGAATATGTTCCTTTCTTTGAGATAGATCAGACACCTCACTAAAATATTACCTATAGTTTATCATAGTTTGGAATCAAGCATTGCAGGGAAGGAAGATTTTTCCTGTACCTTTCAAGGTCCTTCTAGCTGGTCTAAGACTGAAATTGACATGAGACAGATTAACAGAAGAAAAACTAAAGTTTGATTAAATGGAGGAGGACCCAATAATGAAACTGAGACCTTAAGAAATGACCAAAGCAGGCAGTTTTATACATTGTAGACAAAAGGCAGCACATCTTTGAATAACTAACTGGAGAAAGAAAACTTGGGAGCTTCAATTAGTAAGGAATTCTAGACAGTATTTGGGGTGGGGTAGTAAACTGGTAAAAAAGTAATAACATGGAAGATTGGCTTAAAGATGGCAGCATGAGAGGTGAGACAGAAACCTCCTCCCAAAATCACATATAATCTGAAAATGTAGCAAATACAACTAATTCTGAAAGAGCAACAGGAAAGAAAACTGTGACAAATCTGCGACAGAGGTCTGGGGTAAGACTTCATGGGAAATGGTAAAGTAGCAAAGCTGCGATCTGGTAGAACCCAAGCCCTTCCCCCACACAAGCTCACAGTGGGAGAAGCAGAAATGGAGTGGGATGGAGGTAGAGGCCTAGGACTACTGAACACACAGTCCTGGATATCTGCTGTGGGAGCAAAAACTTACATTAGAAGGTGCTCTGGAGATTAGTGGGGTTGGAAAGCTAAGACAAGTGGAATACTAAGAGAGACTGAAATTCCAGCTGCAGGTAGAGAACAGGTACTCAAAACTGGCAGCTCTGGGACAAAAGAAAGGCAGGCACTCTGAGAGCCTTCCCAATGGTGAGAGGGCTGTTAAAGGGGCAAGGATTGTACAGAGCTTGCTGCTCAGGAGAAAGGACAGGTGGACAAAACTGTCTGGGTGCACTCTGCCCAGCAGGTTGAGAACTTTCAGGAGCTTCAGGCAGTCCATCACCCTGGCTGGCAATGCAGCTTTGAGGCCCCAAACTGCGATATGCAGCCTGCTGCTCCTTCCTCCTGGCCAGCACCAGCTTGCAAACCTGTTACCCCACCATTGAGCCAGGCCAGCCAGAGGGCTGCCCTACCTATGGCAACTACAGCAGCAAAGCATAGAGGCTCCTTTCTGCATGTTCAGCCCACTGGCCCTGGCACTGGAGGCAGGCACTGCAGCCAGGTAGCAGGAAACAGTTCTTTCCTCCCAACAGGCACCAGTGTTACTTGCTTGCAACTCCCACGATTGCTCCAGAGGCTGAGCAGCACCAGAGAGTAGAGCTTCTGGGCACTAGAGGGTGCTGTCTACACCTAGTTATTATTACAAGTTTGAAACATCGAAAGAGCTTGGTATAAACCAAAATCTCAAAAGTACCAGAAAAAGGGCCAAGTGAAACTAAAATCATCAATCTTCCTGAAAAAAGATTTCAAAATAAAAATCATAAGCATGCTCATGGAGCTACAGAAAAATATTCAAGATGTCAGGGAAGAATTCAAGAAAGAGATAGAAACTTTGAAAAATACAGTATCTGAAATGAAACATAAAATGGGGGGATTTAAAAGTAGATTAGAAAAAAATAGAGGAGATGGTAAATGAAATAGAAAGTAGAGAACAGGAATACAAATAAGCTGAGGCAAAGAGAGAAAAAAGGATCTCTAGGAATTAATATTAAGAGAACTGAGAGAACAATTCAAATAGAACAATATTTGCATTATAGGGGTACACAAGAGGAAGAGAGAAAAAGGGGACAGAAAGTGTCTTTGAGAAAGTAATTGCTAAAAAATTCCCAGTTCTGGGGAAGGAGATAGTCTCTCAGGCCATGGAGGTGCACAGATCTTCCAACACAAGGGACCCAAGGAAGACAACAGCAAGATACATAATAATTAAAATGGCAAAGATTAAGGATAAGGAAAGCATATTAAAAGGAGCTAGAGAGAGAAAACAGATCACATACAAAGGAAAACCCATCAGGCTATCATCAGACTTCTCAGCAAAAGCCTTACAGGTCAGAGGGAGTGGCATGGTAAATTTCATGCAGTGAAACAGAAGGGCCTCAAAACAAGAATACTCTACTCAGAAATATTATTATTTAAATTTGAGGAGGGAGAATTTATCTCCTACAAACCATCTCTACAGTGTATTTTGGAGGGAATGCTATAGATGGAAGTGTTCCTAAGGCTAAAGAGCTGCCACAAGAGAAAATAAAAGTATACTTAAAGAAGTAAACTAATTAATTACTAAGGAAATGCAAAATTAAATCAACCATCCCCAAAGTCAGTCAAGGGATACACAAAGAAAAGAGTATAGAATATGATACCTAATACAGAAAGAATGGAGGAGGAAGAAAACAAAGGGAGGAAAAAAATAAAGAACTTTTAGATTGTGTTTGTAATAGGGTACTAAGTGAATTAAGTTAGACTGTTAGATAGTAAAGAAGCTACCCTTCAGTCTTTGATAACAGCGAATCTAAAGCCTGCAATGGCAATAAGTACATATCTATCGATAATGACCCTAAATGTAAATGGACTGAATGCACCAATCAAAAGACATAGAGTTACAGAATGGATAAAAAACAATCCTGTTTATATGCTGCCTACAAGAGACTCACTTCAAACCCAAAGACATATCCAGAATAAAAGTGAAGGAATGGAAAAAGATATTGATGCAACTGATAGTGAGAAAAACACAGTAGTTGCAGTACCCATATCAGTCAAAATAGACTTCAAAAAAAGAAAATAACAAGAAACAAAGAAGGACATTATTTAGTGACAAAGGGGTTAGTACAAGAGTATATAACCATTATAAATATCTATGAACACAACATAGGAGCACCTACATATGTGAAACAAATACTAACAGCATTAAAGGGGAAATGGAATTCAATGCATTCACTTTAGGAGACTTCAACACACCACACACTCCAAAGGACAGATCAACCAGACAGTAAATAAGTGAGAAGATAGAGGCACTAAACAATACATTCTATGAGAGCAGTATCACTCTTATACCCAAACCAGGCAAAGACACCACAAAAAAAGAAAATTGCAGACCAAAACTCCTGATGAACATAGATGCAAAAATACTCAACAAAATATTAGCAAACTGAATTCAAAAATACATTAAAAAGTTCATCCAGCATGATCACGTTGTATTTATTCTGTGGATGTAAGGATGGTACAGTATTCAAAAATCTACCAATATCATACAACATATCAACAAAAAGAAGAATAAATATCACATGATCATCTCCATAGGTGCTGAAAAAGCACTCAACAAAATTCAACATCCATTCATGATAAAAACTCTCAACAAAATGGGTATAGAGGGCAAGTACCTCAACATAATAAAGGTCATATATGACAAACCCACAGCTAACATCATAGTTAACAGTGAAAATCTGAAAGCTTTTCCTTTAAGATTGGAAGCAAGACAAGAATGCCCACTCTCACCACTTTTATTCAACGTAGTACTGGAGTTCCTAGCCACAGCAATCAGACAACACAAAGAAATCAAAGGCATCCAGATTGGTAAGGAAGAAGTTAAACTGTCACTGTTTGCAGGTGACAAGATATTGTACATAAAGGCCCTGAATAATCCACCCCGAAACTTCTAGAATTAATAACTGAATTCAGCAAAGTTGCAGGATACAAAATCAATACACAGAAATCTGTGACATTCCTATGTACTAATGATGAACTAGCAGAAAGAAATCAGGAAAAGAACTCCATTTACAATTGCATCAAATAGAATAAAATATCTAGGAATAAACCTAACCAAAGAAATGAAAGATCTCTACCCTGAAAACTATAAGACAGTCATGAGAGAAATTAAAGAAGACACCAATAAATGGAAATACATCCCATGCTCATGGATAGGAAGAATTAATATTGTCAAAATGGCCATCCTGCCTAAAGCAATATACAAATTCAATGCAATCTCTATAAAAATACCAACACATTCTTCAGTGAACAAATAGTTCTAAAATTCGTATAGAACCACAAAAGAGCCTGAATAGCCAAAGCAATCCTGAGAAGGAAAAATAAAGCTGGGGAGATTACTTTCCCTGATTTCAAGCTTCACTACAAACCATGGTATCAAGACAACTTGGTACAGGCACAAGAACAGATCCAGAGCAATGGAACAGAATATAGAGAGCCCATATATAAACCCAAACATATATGGTCAATTAATATACAATAAGGGAGCCATGGGTATAAATGGGGAAATGACAGCCTCATCACCAACTGTTGCTGACAAAACTGGACAGCTGCATGTAAGAGAATGAAACTGGATTATTGTCTAACTCCATACATAAAAGTAAACTCTAAGTGGATCAAATACCTGAATATAAGTCTTAAAACTGTAAAACTGTTAGAAGAAAACATAGGCAAAAATCTCTTGAATATGAGCATGAGCATCATTTTCCTCAACACATCTCCTTGAGCAAGGGAAAGAAAAGGAAAAATGAACAAATGGAACTACATCAAACTTAGAAGCTTCTTTAGAGCCATGGACACCATCAGCAGAACAAAAGGGCATCCCAAAATATGGGAGAATACATTCGTAAATGACATATTTGAAAAGGGTTTGACATCCAAAATACATGAAGAACTCTCATGCCGCAACACCCAAAAAGCAAATAACCCTATTAAAAAATGGGCAGCGGGTCTGAACAGACACTTCTCCAAAGAAGAAATTCAGATGGCCAACAGGCACATGAAAAGATGCTCCACATTGCTAATTATCAGGGAAATGCAAATTGAAACCACAATGAGATATCACCTCATACCACTTAGGATGCCCAACATAGAAAAGTCTAGGAACAACAATGCTGGCGAGGATGTGGAGAAAGGGGAACCCTCCTACACTGCTGGTTAGAGTGTAAATTAGTTCAACCATTGTGGAAAGCAATATGGAGATTCCTCAAAAAACTAAAAATAGAAATACAATTTGACCCAGAATTCCACTCGCAGGAATTTACCCCAGGAAAACAAGATTCCAGTTTCGAAAAGACATAAGCACCACTGTGTTTATTGCAGCTCTATTTACAATAGTCAAAATGTGGAAGCAACCTAAGTGTCCATCAGTATATGAATGCATAAAGAAGAGGTGGTACATATACACAATGGAATATTGTTCAGCCATAAGAAGAAAACAAATCCTACCATTGACAACAACATGGATGGAACTAGAGGGTATTATGCTCAGTGAAATAAGCCAGGCCGAGAAAGACAAGTACCAAATGATTTCATTCATGTTTATCAATAAAGCAAAGCTGAAAGAACAAAACAGCAGCTGACTCACAGACTCCAAGAAGGGACTAGGAGTTACCAAAGGGAATGATTTTGGAGGGTGGGTGGGGAGGGTGGGAGGAAGGGATTAAGGGGCATTATAATTGGCTCACATGGTGTGTGTGTGCATCATGAAGAGTGTAGCATGGAGAAGACAAGTAGTGACTCTGTGGCATCTTACTATACTAATGGACAGTGACTTCAGTGGGTTATGGGGGGACTTGATAATATGGGTGCATGTAGTAACCACAGTGTTTTTCATGTGAAACCTTTATAAGAGTGTATATGTGTGATACCTTTAAAAACATAATGATATGTTTATGCAGCCTTCTAGTTTCTGAATACCCTGTCTCTGGTGATAAGGATATCTCTCTTCTTCCTGGTACAGGGAGAGTACCTTTTACAGGGGAGATTTAATTCCTGGTTTGAGGAGGGTCAGAGTATGCCTCCTGTATTGTCTGTTTCTCCATTCCCTTTAATTCAAAGAAATCAGGCCATTGTGGCCCATTTTGGGGTGGCCTGCCCTTAGCTTCTATAGCATAAAGTGGGTTTCTTTCTACCTCATGCCAGGAATTCTACTTACTAAAATTTTAAGAGATCTCTACCAAGGTGATTCTCTCCCAACCCTCCTTTTCTTTTCATGGCTCCTTTCAAGAATTAAAATACCTTCATAAACTGTACACTATAATAAGAGCTTCACCACTTTATATATACATATAAAGTAAGTACATCATATTTTAGATCTCTGCTACAACTAGTAGTTCTTGCCAATAAAGAAAACAAATAAAGCTTATAAGAATTTTAAATAGGAATTACTACTTACTTGATGGCAATGATTCTCAGTACAAAGTACGTAGGGCTGACACAATACATATAATCCTACCTTAGTCATAGAATAAATATTTAAAAACAACAATTTCTCACCCCCCCCCTGTTCCACTAAGAGCAATCTACTCAAACCAAAGAAGATTCTTACTACCTACCATCAGTTTTTCCTTTCAAATCTTCAGCTTTATATTTTCCCTCTATTAATCTTACTTTCTTGCCTGAGTCAGAATAAGAGGTTTTTCTTTCTTTTTTTTTTTTCTCACTTTCGCTAAATCTGAGGTAGTTCCTGGCTCTACAGCCTTAAAACTATGAAAAGAAAGACTGTTGGATACACTACAGGCAAAACTATTATTTTGAAAAGTAGTGTGGGTTTTACTTTAATGCCAAATCAATATATATGCTTAAAGCAGAAAAGTATAGTTATAAATAATAATTTAATTAAAAAAAGAAACAGTATTAATATTTGTAATAGGTTGATGGATGGATAGGTGGATGAATGAATGGGAAGAAACAAAGAAAGAAAAGGAAAGAAGGAAGGAAAACAAATACACAGATATGGATGGACATACTGTATAAAATGTTCACCATCTTACATAAATAGTTTTACCTTCTGTTTCCTTTTGCATAACATTATTCTATAACCACTTCCTTGTATATTAATTGTAAGTATTATTTTAAAATATATGGAATACCATATCATGTAGTTGTGTAATAGAACAACTCTTTCAAGAAATTTTTGGTTGCATAGTTGGTTTTCTGAATTTTTTGAGTTATAAGTAACAATGTATTAAAATATCTTGATTGCTAATCTTTGTATTCATCTCTTTTTTATTGAGACATAATTGACATAACTATATGAGTTTCAGGTGTACAGCATTATGATTCAATAAATGTATATATTGCAAAATGATCACAGTATAAGTCTAGTTAACATCCATCACCACACATAGTTGCAAATTATTTTTCTGGTGATGAGAAATTTTAAGATTTACTCTTTAACAGCTTTCAGATGCTGTATGCAATGCAGTATTATTAATAATTGTATTCATCTTTGATTATTTCCTTAGATTGATTGTAATATGTGGAGTTTCTGGGATGTACTGTATGGGTGATCTAAAACTGCCTTCAAGTATATTGCAAAATTTTATTTAACAAATTTTACATAGCCAGTGAAAATGGCTGATGTCAGCATCTAACTATTGCCCATGCTTCCTTGTATCCATATATATAACAGAAAACTATGACATTAACATCATAGATATCAAATAACATTTGCATGTAATAATGCTGAGCACTTAATATCAAAAGCTCATGGCCTCTGAGGAAAAGAGATCAGGTTTTTAACCATGCATTTAACATATACTTACTATGAATGTAGTCAAATTGTTTAACATCTATTGTTACTTCCCCATCTGTAAGGAATATGTCATAACTATCTTGAGCAGTGTTCTAAGGATTATAAATAAAGTATTCAGAGTGAGCTGTACGAAGTTGCTTCTAGTTAGATTAGCAATTATTTATAAAGTAGGGAAATAATTTCAGGAAATACTACCGTGAAATGAACTGGATTTTACCCAAATAAGCACAGTTCCTCTCAGCATGTGAACTCAGCTCTTTAAAGACCTTATGTGGCCAGGAACTGTACTTCCCCCCTCAGGCTAACTCTAAAACTGCTTTTATGAGTCAAGAACAATCCCTTCATAATTATAGCATTATCCTATCCTCCATGAAAACCCATTAATTCACCCGCCTTGTTTTTTTGAAGGGTTAGTAGGACAATCCCGTGATGCTCATTGGAAAAACCGAAAGTGATCTTCGCATAAAAATACACATGATGAAATTAAAAGTAATTGATTTGTCTATAATTTATAGCATGTAATTTATTTAAATATACACATACAGTTCATTTAAGTATGTACACATATATTTCAATGTATTTTTGAGGCTATAGTTACCTAAGGGCCAATACTTATAAATCAGGATTTAAACAAAATATGTATTTTTGATTAATTATTTTATCTAAAGAGATATCTTTAATAGCTAACTCTTTGTGAGCATTTGCAAGGGAATTCTTCTTTTTATCACATTTAAATTTTAAAGCAACTGATTTGTTCAGGTATACATCTTTTTGTTCCTATAGGGTTTTGTCTCTTTATCCCTTTGGCAGTAGCTGTTCTGTTCTGGGCCTTTGTAATTTCTTACTTAGAGTACTATGATAAGAGCTTAACTTCATTCCCTGACTTGAATTCATCTGGTTTCCAACAGATCTCTGCCCTGGGGATGAAAAATTGTCCCTGCCACCAGGGCAAAGCTAGTCTCAAAAAGTTTTGTCCGTTTAGGAAGGTAAATTAATACTAATCATTGGAATTTCCACATATGCAAGTAGCGCATGCATTCTTTGTCACCACTGCTCCAACAATCTCCACGTCTTCACCAGTTAATGGTACTTGCTCAGTTCATAAGGATTTTATTTGCCATCTTTATCCTACACTGTCACCAGAGCAGTCCTTCTATTCTCAAATTTGTTCAACCTAATGTGCTTCTCGGGAATCCTCACTGCCTCCCTATTATCCTCCTATATATTTTAACATGCCAATCAGGATCCTTTATTTACCTTTAAACTTTGTTTCCCCAGGAAGGAAAAAGATGCTAACACTTATTGAGGACCTAGTGTTTTCAGACATTGTGCCAAGCACTTTGCATTAATATACTTTTTTTGTCTTCATAATAACCCTATATTAAAAAAAATAAGCAGGTTAAGAGAAAGAATTAAGTAATATTGTCCAAGGATGTAAGTTAGTAAGTGGCAAAACTAGAATTTAGAGCAGTGCCTATCATTGCAAGTCTTTTGCTTTTTCTACTATCCCAGTGGAAGAGCAATTGGGGCAGGGATCCTGAGAGTTCCAAGAGTGTGTAAGAGCAGGAGTAGAATCAATTGAATCTACCTGGAAAATTGAATTAAGCATGTTGCACAGCTATCATGCTGGCTTTAACAAGTTCATGAAGTAAGATAATGGCCACTGAATAGCATATTAGAAAACTATTATAGATGTATTTTAGAAATGATTTTTTAGAAAAGCTATGCAGTTATGGAAGCAGTAATTTAGGGAGAAAAAAACATTAAATAAGGAAACACACCTTACCATGAGCTTGAAAACTAACTAATGAGAAAGAATACCTAGGAAGGTACTTTCAGCCAACACAAATGGCTCTCTGAAGGCAGCCTGTCTGTAAAGGGATTGAGGATGAAAGATGCTGACAACATAAAATGTAGTTCAAGATAACAAGCTCCATTAACTTGATATGCTTTTTAATTTAAGTACAAGTAACTAAGAATGAACTTTCTGAGAACAGAAAGCTATAAAATGTTAGTATGCCTATTCTCATGGTTATCTGACACTTAAAAAAAATCTCTTGTTTAACTTAAGATGTTTATTTTTTCAGATCTTTATTATGCCAGAGGACTGTTATTTATAATAAGGCATGTGTGTTTTTTTTTTTAAATCACTTATTTGGGTCTTATAGCAAATCATTGTTGCAATGCAAAATATAGATGCAAAGCAGAGAAATTAATGGTTATTCTTCCTTTCTTTTAACAACCATGTAATGAGCACCACCAGTTTTATGCTGGGCTAACTCTGTGAGTCCCATAAAGATGAATAATGAAGCAGCCACTGATCACAGGAGCTAACAATCCAGCAAGGAAGGCAACAAGTGCAAATGTATATAGTATCTACAATGGCTACAAAATACCTTTGGTGAGTGGTATTGGAAATTGAGGGCCAAGGGCGGGAAAGATCAATTTGATTTTGGAATATCAGGGAAGACTTCATGAGGTCCGTAGATAAAGCAGTGTTTGTAGATAAGCAAGGCAGAAGACTAAAATTCAAGTTCTTCTCTTGCTTCCTATTTGATGTTAAAAGCTCTATGCCTCACTTGACCTTTCTCATTTGTAATTGGAGATATAAAACTTTTGCCTTAAGGACTGAATGCATACTTAAACATAAAAGGAAAAAACAAAAAGGATTTAGAAGAAATCACAGGAGAAAAATCTTTATGATCTTGAAATAGAAAAAGCTTTCTTAAACAGTACATGAAGAGATTAAGAAGGACTTAATCTCCTTTTGGTCTTCATCAACCTGTAAAAGTAAAAGACAAAACCAACAGACTAAAAGATGTGAAGATATTTGTGATACTCTGTCTGAAAAGTGACTCATGTCTTTAATATGTTTTGCAAATCTCTCAGAGTGAAGAAAAAGACATTGAAAAACAGGTGAAGGACTAACCAGTCACATCACAAAAGAGGATGCCCATACGCCTCATAAACATAGGAAAAGTGTTCAACTTCATTGATTATCAGACAGATTCAGAATAAAATCAAAATATGATATACCAGAAGAGCTGAAATGAGGAAAGAAAATTCCAAATTTTAAGGAGGATGTAGAGGACCTAGAACTCTCATGTACTCTTAGCGGAAGTATTAACTGATAAAAACACTTTGGAACCTGTTTGACAGTTTCCAATAAAGTTAAGTATACACTTACCCTGTGACCGAACAATTCTAGCCCTAGGGATATACGTGTGTTGGTTTTCTATTGAACCTGTAACAAATTACTGCATGTTTAGTGGCTTAAAACAGCACAATTTTATTATAGTTTGTCAGATCAAAAGTCTGAATAGGTCTCATTGGGCTGAAATAAAAGTGTCTCATGTATTTTTCTTCGGACGTAGGTTAGAATCCCTTCCCATGGCAGACCAAGTTTCCTGAAGCCTCCTGCATCCTTTGATTCATGTCCCTTTCTTCATTTTAGAAGTGTAATAATGGATCCTCTTGGCCTTCTTGCCTCATCATCTCTCTCTGTCTCTGTCTCCGTCATCTCTCTCTCCTTTTCTTTCTCTTTCTCTCTCTCTGCCTTTCTCTGTCTCTCTTTTCCTGTCTCCTTTCTCTTTGTCTCTGTATCTCTGTCTGTATCTTCCTACCTTTTTTATCTCACTCTTTTTCTTTCTCCACTTACTTATCCCTCTCTCCCCACCCCACCCCTACCGTCCTTCTCTCCTTCTGTCTTTCCCTCACCATAGCCAGGGAAGTTCTTTGCTTTTAAGGACCCATGTGATTAGTTGGGCCCCCCTGAATAACCCAGAATAATTAATTCCATCTCAAAGTTCTTAACTTAATCACATCTGCAAAGACCCATTGGTCATGTGACATATTGACAGATTTGGAGCGTTAGAAAGTGAATATAGAGTTCAAAAACAGGCAAAATTAGTCAATATATTAGAAATTACAATATGGAGTACCTTTGGATATGATTTATGACTGGAAGAGGACATGGGTGGAGGTATTCCTTGATGATAGAACTATTCTGTTTCTTAACCTGGGCACTAGGTAAATTTGTTTAGTTTGTGAAAATTGTGTATGTTATGCTTAAATATTGCATTTACAAAATCTGTTGTAGTAACTTCACAGAACAATCAATATAATAATCAAACTATATAACAACTCTGTAATTCTCTTTACTGGCACTTAATATTTGATAGATATTTTACTGATTTTTTTTCTATTCTCCCATAGCCCCTAAGATAAGCATTAGTTGTCCCATTAGTCAAATGAGGGGGCTAACTACCAGAAGTATAAGGGCTATAACTAACAAAGATCAGTACCTTGACCTAAACCAATGCTCATACTCCACAGCCCAAGATACTGGTTATCAGGAGAATCACTTAGATCTGTAGCATCCTTGAGAGGGAGCCTGGAATGTGGTTATTGAAGAGCAAGCACTGTAGGATCTAGATATATTATATGGAAATAAACGTGCTAAGAAAGTTTAAATCATAAAGCAGATGTGATTCAATTATCAAGAATTTTAAAGATGGACACAATGTATTCGGTGGAGATGTGAAAATATACAGAGTCTAGGGAAAGAACCCATTGAATGTATCTGCCTCTTTTACAGAACCTTGCCTTTCTCATCATTTGATTGGTCTAACCTCCAATAAATGAACTCATGTAGCACACAGACCATAGGTTCCTAAGCCAGTTCTCACCTGGTCAGGAAATACATGAGCCATGCAAGTTTTACATTTTCTAGAGGTGGAGTCCCTGCAGATAGTAATTGCTGTCTGGATCAGGAACCTGTGGGCTGCTTGGTGCCACATAGACCTCCCCTGAGGGTTGCTCACATCACAGCTTTCCCCCATAGCAAATGGTGATGAGAGTGAGTGCATATGAAAGCTAGTGTGAGAGACAGCTGTCAAAACGTTTTTAATACCAATCTTGGAAGTGACATACCACCCCTTCTGCTATGTACTCTTGGTCACACAGACGTAGTACATTGTACGAGGGAGTTACGTGCAGGTGTGTATACCAAGAGGCAAGGATCATTGAGGACCCACTAGGAGGCCCATTAGACATTATTATTGGTATAATTTTTACAAGGAACTGCAGCCAATAGCAAATATTCAAACATTGGAAAGCACTAGGAAGCACTATTGGGTAGTGGTAAAAAATAAAGCTTTTGGATCTCCTAGATAAACAGGACTACACAGGATTCTGTGGTAAGAAGTTAATTTAATATAATGATATTTTGCTTCCAAAACTTTGACTTTTTTCTTAGAACAAAATTCATAGGATTTGTATAAATTTATGCATATAAAGCTAATAATACTTATTTTATTTGCAAGAGGGATCCATCATTAATAGTGAATATGACCATACTCAGTTATAACACATGAGCAGCTTCTTTCCTACTTATTCCCATCCTATTCCCAGAACTGCTGACATTTCCTGCTCTTGCTTTTTACATGACATAAAAGGATTCCTTCAAACTTGTAATGTTGTTATATTGCTTATTATGCTTTAATTCTCATAGAAGAATGATGATTTTTCCCAATTTTTCCAATCTCTTGACATAATTTTTCTAGGGATTCAGAAAAATATATACTAATTTACTAAGAAATGCTGGGAAGGAATTCCTGCATAGAACAGATTTTTTATTAGGGCCCATACACAGGATAGCCAGTTAGATTTGAATGTGAAATAAAAGCCTTTTTAAAAATGAGTATGTACTGTGCAATATTTTGGACTTAGTCATGCTAAAAAAAGTATTTGTTGTTTTTATGAAAATCAAATTTAACCAGCCTCCAATATTTTTATTTGCTGAACTGGCAGTCCTACCAGACCAGCATCTGTGACAGTGGGAGTCACCTGGGCAACAGGTGAGACTCTCCAAGTCTCATAATCTGCTTCCTTCCAGTACTGTACTGTCTTTAGGACTCAGATTTATCTTTAGTTAATTGTTTGTCCAAATATCTTACGCACTGCCCTCTTTCTATTTGGAACAGGCTGTTTCCTCTGAATCCCATCCTAACTTGTCTAGACTCCTAAGTTCCAGCTCTCCTCAATTCCTTTGAACAACAGCTGGATTACTCCTGCAACTACAGTTTCTCTCTGGAGAATATAGTGGATTGGAAAGATTATCTAGAACTATAGCCAAAATCTGCCTGCTTGAGTAAAACTCCACTGCCTCAGTAAAACTATTTCCACTTTTGAGTTTATTGGAAATGTCCACTAGATGGCATTATACCTGACTTTATTGCACAAACTGATCACTTGTCTGATAGAATGGTACACCGAAACACCTTTCTTCCAGTTTAGAAAGAAAGTTTAGAAATATCCACCACACCCAGCAGGCATAACCTGGTCTCAACAGACTTATTCTTCCATCTTGCTCAGTCATGTACTTGTGCCTGCTTTTGTTACATAAAAAGGACACAAATGAGATGACTGCACAGGATACAGTGGGGTAGCCCAAGAGGAAGTAAAAGTAAAAATAAAATATGGAATTTTTTCAGCTGATAATTCTTTCCCAATAAAAGGCCAAACTGTGATGACATCTTAACACCCTGATTATGTGAAAACGGAAAGACCAGCCTGAGTACTTTGAGATTAGGGAAGAAAGCCTGCACGCTCTCGCCACAGCTATCATACTATTTGCAGTCAAAAGCAGAAAGCAGCGTCCCATTTCAAAGATGGCCAGAGTTCAAGCTGGAATGTGATCCCTGACAATTCTTCAAAGGAAAATACTTAGTAAAGAATGACAAGCAGAAGTGCAGGTTCGCACTGGGAAGCAAAGGCAGAAAAGTTGGGAGCAAGACCTGCTAGGAATAGAAAAGAAAACTAAAGGCAGATTGACATCATTGCATTCTTCAGTGGGCAGAAGATTTCAGCAGGTCCTTTATATGTTGGTAACAGGTTGTGCACATGAGAAGAGAAGGGCCACTTAAGGAAATTGTGCAGCTGGTCAGTGTACAAAGCTCATATTCAATATATTCCATTGCTGTATTTCTCTCGCCTTATAGACCCCGCACACAAGTGGTATGTCTGGAGTAACATTTCCATAGTAGCATATATATAGAAGTGTAGTATCTATAGCCAGATTACATAGGTCTAACCTCAGCTTTGTCATTTACTGCCTGTGTGATCTTGGGAAGTTAACCCCTCTGCCTAAGTTGCCTCATCTGACTGATGTGAGCATTGAATTCATGACATGGAAAATTACTTGACATATGAGGGCTATATAAGTATTAGCTGTTGTTGTTATTATTATTATTATTATTTGGTCAAGAGGAACATCTCATGGTGTGCCCCCCTGTACAGTGGGAAAGTGGACAAAGTAAAAAGAAACTATTTCCTCTCTAGTGTCCAGTAGGTATGAGGAAATATGTGGAGCTTTGGTTCCAACATATTAAATCAACATAGCCATTAAGAAAGATAAATAGTATCATGCTCATGCAGCAGTTATTTTTAAAAATTCAGACTTTGGAAGGGAGACTAACTGGACAAAGTGTACACAGCTACAGAGTGATGGGGTCAGAATTTAAATACCACTCTGTCATATTTGAAAGCTTCTGTTCATTTCACACTGTTAGAAGAACTCTCAGAAAGTAAGCATTTTAACTCTTTCTTGACCTTAAAAAGCAGATGATTGTCTTCTTTTGAGGACTGACCTCAGACATATATTATTTTCATCTTTCACTGGTATCATAGTACCTCCTGATGCTGGTTCTAAAAAAGCATGGTTTGAATAAACTATTCAAAAAACGTTGGCAGGCACAGAGGGTGGGTGGGGAGCCCCGGGAAAGAGCTCAACAGTCATGGTTTCTCCCTTCCTAGCTCCAGGAGATACAAAGGCATAAATGTGACCGAACTCTACCACAGAAGAGCTCACAGCTGCCTTTGTTATTGGCAGCTTTGTTCATAAAAACATTTGGAACTTCTCCTTTATATGGACCCAAGTTTTGCTTTGAACATATATCACATAGCTATTCAAGATGTTATTGAATCAAACAACTACAGAAAACATTGAAATTGGTGTTAGAGAGAGTGTGAAGAAAGGGATATAATCTCTAGAAGGAGATTTTTTTCCCCATTAATAGAATCACATTAAGTGCCTTAAGGCAGAAAGAGATGTGAAGAATCACTAAAATTTTCTTTCATGCAGGCAATTTCAGTGCTTTGTTTTAAATAGGTTATTACATATCTTATGTCAGAATTGCTTACATCTTTGTTCTTCATTTGATAACTTACAAACAAGACATGTTTAGGACAGAAACACTCTGTGAGAATCTAATAAAGTATTTATGGGCTTCCATATTACTGTTATTGCTACTGCTGCTATTACTACTTGTAGTATTAATGTTACAGTATTAACTAACTTAGTGTTAACTACTATCGCTATTGTATCAGCTTATAGCTTAACATTATAGTGTTCTTCAATATCACAGAGTTCCTATTGCATGCTGACATTGTTCTGGGTACTTTGCTTAGCTGAGTTATCTCATTAACTTGACAAGAGTGCTACAGGTGAATACTTCACAGTTTAGATTGTTAGAAGAATCAACAATGTCCTCTGAGTAGAACAGTATCTCTTGGCTCGCTGGGAATTGAATTTTGGATCCACCAAATTACCTAAAATATCAGTTTGGGTAATTTGACCCAATCTATGCCTCAATCCCCTCATCCATTAAATGAAAATAGTAGTTCCTGCCTCATTGGAAAGGTTGTTATGATCTTGAATGGCATATTCAAGAGAAAGCACTCTGAACACCCAACAAATGCTACCCGCTATTACTTATTATGATCTGCCTTAGGCCCCAAATCTTTGTATGACACAATTAAGCAGAAGCAATTATACCACGAAAGCTGGATAAATGAATCCTGGTGATAGTATGCTAGGTCTGAAATTATTAAAGCCAGTGTGTCAAAAGATAAACTTAAAAAAATAAAAAACTAATCAGAGTACACATCTTATTATGTCTTGAATGGAAATGAGAACTGGGTCATTACCAAAGACCTGCAGGAGTTAGGGTGAAGGCTCTGGAACGGTACCTCCTCATTAGAGGGCAGCTTGGATTCTTGCCTGACTGAGGCGCTGCATGACCCCAAAAACCATCACTGACAAATAGGTCTCCTACACTACCCACTTGTATGTGTTTAATAAATTTTGAATCTTTTACCAAGATTTTACTTGTCCACATGTCTGATCAAAGCAGGAAACCTTCCTGAAAAATGTTTAACCTTACTGAAATGAAGAATTATGTGGAAGAGAAAATTAATTTTGTAAGAGTTCCTCCTTAGGGAGACATTTTTCTTAGCAATAACTGCATACATGAACATAAATATTTTGACTTGCATTTATGGCTGGGTATAGAGTATATGCATTTGCATGCTATGTATGTATCTGTGTGTGTGTGTTTGCATGTGTGTTTATACACATTTGGTAATTAGTAGCCCCTTACATATGTGCACTAGATTCTTGTGAACTGGTTTTTTCATAATAATATGTTCCCTACACACATTTGCACCATCAAACATAATTTACATTAATAATTTTTTTTCTTAATCATTTTTACAGTTTTGATTTTCACAATAATCATCATAATTTGTTTATACATGAAGGAAGGAATCGAGCCTTAGGAATTTTAAGCTGCACTTGACACACACTTAGGCCACACCCCTACATGCTCATGTGTAGATAATGGAATTAAATCCCATGGCTTTTCAGATTATGTTACACCAAGCTTAGCTCACTAGTATCTTACGGTTTCAATGTGAGTTAAAAAAATTAAACCTCTCTTACTCACACTCTCTCTCTTTCAATTAGTGAAGTCAGCAGGTTTTCCTACAGGATGGTAGTATTATTACATTCTTGTTAAATAGATACATATATACATATACCTTTATGTAAATGTGTACATAAAAGCATATGCAATTCATTGTACTTTGATTTCAAACCAAGCTGAAATGGCCATGTAATTTAGATTTAGATCAATTCAATAAGCATTTGTCAACATCTATAATATGGCAAGTAGTCTGATAGGATCTGCTCTTATCGGTAGGAATCTCACTGTCTTGTAGTTCAGGTAATTATGATAATAGAGTTATATTCAATGTGGTGTAAAAACATAGACCAGGGAGTAGCTCTCTTTCAAGTTCTGTTATGATGATTTCAGGGGACTGCATTCATATGATACATTTCATCAAGGAAAAATGGCATCTCCTTCCCAAGTTTTTAATGTAAATTCAATGTATAAGACAGTCTAGATTAGATATCATGTAATTTATAATTTTATCCCTTAGCATACTGTGTAACTCCAAAGATACTTATTAAATTATTTTGAGTGACTGTTCATTACCTAACATTTCAAAGTACTCACACTCTGCATTCTCCTATATTAACACTGAGCTAAAATGTTCCTTAGAATGTATGTTTTATAGTGTATACTTTATTCTACAGATGAAGAAACTGACAAGTGATGTGACATGAATTAACTAAGGTCACAAATTCAAAGGGACATCAGAGTAGGGTAATAAAGAAAATGCCATCCCACTTGTCAATGAAGAACTAATGATTCCATTTCAAAACAGTAATGAAATTTGATTCAACAAAGTTTAACTGTATAAAATTAGCATCTTAATGTATCATTTTAATTAATTAATTAAATGTATATATGATAATCCTCTATTCCCAGCACTACCTATCTGCTTCTTGCATATTACTCCTGTGAGTATTTGCATTTGTTTTGCAAATGATTTTAGATTTACGAATGTTAACTTAAGAGAGTGGAATCATTAACTCAGTATTTGATGTGTGTTCACTCTCACAATGGTACTCATTGATCAGAGCCACTATTTTGGGTAAAGAATGCTGAATGAAAGATGCTGATGGCGAAAAGTAATGTTGTGAGGCTAAAGAATAGCAACATTACTTCCTAGTTAGTGTCATAGTTCTAGAAGTTTCCTTTAGTGACTAGTTAGAATCAAACTCTATAATACTTCATTGTTTGATGGTCTGCCAACATCTCCATGTTGAACATTATATGCTTTAGATAGTGACAGAATTTATTACTGATTTATTTTGACATTGGGAGGTCAAAGAACTAACACTCAGTGAAAAACTTTCTAATGACAAAAACTAAAAATATTCCAGTTAAGAGGCAATATATGAAGGAAATTTAAGTAGTTTTCATACAAAAGACTTACAAAGGATCCCATGGGAGGTTTGCCTTATCATTAATCATCTGCATGTGGAAACACTTCTCAGCACTATGTAACAACATGGAGCATAACAACTTGGAATAATCTCCTGCTATCAGTTAAAAAAAATTTTACTACTTTAAATTTGTAAATCACAAAATAATTCCATGGTGGCCCACTTTGGTTTTATCACTAGTACCCATCAATCATGAGTACACGTTTGTCCCCATCTTTGCCACCGAGTATTGCAAAACAATGGGAAGTAAATTAAATGCAATACTGACTTGCCATCTAAAGTCTTTAAGGAATTAGATATTTCTGAAAAGACAAATGGGAAAGTAGCCCAGAAGAGAATTTGAATCTGGAAATGAGAAGAGAAATAGGAGAGTTTAGGTTGTTTGAAAATACAGAAAGGAACTGACTTTACAGAATGAAATGGAAAGGAGCATTAAGTTGAAAGAAAGGTATTTCAGGCAGTTGTTCAGAAGTGGTTTCATTTCTAGTACAGTGCCTTACACATAGGTGTGTTCAGCCATTAGTAATTCTCTTCTTCCCCCTTTCTTCAGAATTTGAACATAGTAGGAATTCATTAATATGTATTAAATGTACAAAGCACATGGGGTCTCTATCATTAAATGTATTTATACAGAAATAAGAGAATTGACATAAATTATATCAGAGTCCTCTTGGTCTTTACAGTGACATCTCTGTTAACTGGATGCTGAGAAATAGTGACCTTCCATTCTATGTGTCTTGTACAGAAGCTAATTGGCAGTGTCTAATCATCTTTCCCATCAAGTTAATGTGTCCATCTCAAAGACTCGGATCTTTTGGTAATGTACAAATGTATTGTTCATGTTCAGATGAGAGCTTTTGTCTTCTAGAAACTTGTAAACACACACACACATACATACACACCACATAATATGCAATAGTAGGTACAGAAAGAGTACTCACAGTAAACACTCTTTTTTAAAAAGGGAAAACTATGGAAACCACAGCAGTCACTGGTCCATGCCATTGACAGAAGCTTACTTGACAGGTATTGTGAAAAACTCTGCAGTTGAAAAAGTTCCTTAAATAGAAACTGGGTCTGCTCTCTGCGATAATTCCCTTGTCATTGTTTTGCATGGCTCCTGGTTCTGGAAAGCTGTTTCTTGTTCAGTATTCTCAATGGAGATGTTGAGTAAGTTTTCCAATGTATACTCTCTGAGCTACTTTTTATCAGTGAATATTTTGAGGCCTGTGGACTGTTTTCCAGTCAGGGTATTTGGGGACAATAAATATTCCCTTGAAAACTTTTGAGTCTTTTAATGCATTTGCTTCCGTAAGTATCATGTTAACATAAAGTAAGTCAAAGCAACCAAATTTCTTTCCTAGGCATAGATCTCATGTCTGCATATTTATGCTGATTCCTCAGCCCCATGCACCCCCTTCCCTGTTCCTCTCTCTCACCCTTTTCTCTCCCATTCTTAATTTGATTTTTCCCAAAGGACTTAATGACTTTGTTCAGTTTAGAATTAATAGGCTTCTATTCTTCAAAGTATCTGTCACTGTCATTTCCTACTATTTTAAAATCCAGAAACAATGAGCTTTTCCAACTTTGCAAGGCCCCAAATTTTCTGGATTCTCTATTTCTTTCCTTCTGTGATCTCAAAGCAACTAAATTTGGCAGATCTCATCCCTTTTGTTTAATATCTTGCTTAACGTGACAAGTAACAGCTAACATATACTAATATTTTGGCTTTTCCCATCTTCCTCCTCTTGAGTTATAGACTTACAAGCATTTGGTCTCCCTTTCAGGCTATTACAAGCAAGAGCTTTACCAAGCATCTTACCACTGAATTCAGTCTATCTCCATTTTTCCAGGCTTTAATTCGCATTTCCTTGGTACCTTCTAATGCGACATAGTTTATATTTTTGTTGTAGCAGCACCTCACTATACTCATTCTCATATTATTTAGCACAGGATATTCTGCAATATAAATCTGCCCAAAATGAATAATGGCTCAAACAACTGCCTGCAGTGGAAGTTTCTGATCTGTATGCAGTCATCTTTGCAAAGACCTGTCTTCTGGTTCCATCCTCTATGGCCTTGCCATCACCACACCCTGCTGACAGGGGAGCTGGTGTGGAGGTGTGTAGAGAGCACATGTACCTCTTGAAAAACCTTGGCCTCAAAATTTCTTTGACTGGAACTCAAGCTCATGGCCACACAATACTGCAAAATCACCTGTGAAATGTAGTCTAGCTGTATGTTAGGAAAAAAGAACAAAGGAATGTTTGTGAACATGTATACCTGCCATAGGGCTCTTTGTCAGTTTCTCAATTGTTAAGGTAGCCTGGTCACTGAAAAAATTATTTTATGTATTTTTTTTTCTATAGGAAAATGAAAGTATGAATAATTGATACAGAATGGTTACATGGTCATCTTACTATGTTTCTTTTTTTATCAGTTGGATACACTGTAGATTCCTTCAAGAAAGGACTCAGGGTCTTGTATTTTGAGTATTTATAGTGGCCTAAAAATAAGCATGGCAGCTAAGCAGTGCTGAATAAGTAACTTTGTTATTCTTTTCATTGTTTAATGCTCTAGAGCAGAGTTCAGTCTTTTGTTTTGCCTATATGGCCAGATAGTAAACAATGTAGGCCTTTCTGGCCATATAGTCTGTGTTGCAACTGTGTGAATCTGTTTTAGGGCAAAAGTAGCCATAAACAATAAATAAATGAATAAATGTGGCTGTGTTCTAAAAAATTTTATTTATAAAAATAGGCAGCAGGAGGGGTTTGGGTCCTGGAGGTAATTATCACTTTGTCCTTTTCCGTTGTTTGATATAAAACAACATTCTTAGACTCACTGAACGTCTGAATTCTAATGTAAAGTGGGGAAGATATTGCCTATAGGTAGTTCCAAGTATATGTGATAATGCATAAGATGTGTCTTGTCACTGAGCCTTGAACACAGGAGATGCTCACTCACTAATCACATCATCACTTCTATTCCTTGTCAAATGCTTTTAGGGAGTAAAGTTAATTATTTCAATGTCTTTGTAGTATTTTAATAGAGTAAAGATATTGAAGGATTAAAACTGTGTTATTTTTCCTTTTATTTCTCACCAGGAATTTAATAGTGGATCCTCAATAAATATTTAACTAAGAACTTGGAGACTAGTGTGCCTGTGTGGTCACGTACTAATCACAAGAGGCTCTGTAACATTGCTGTGGAACCGTGATTCTTAACCTTTCTGATTTTATATTCCTCCCATTACTATATCAAAGAACAAGGATCTCAGCATGATAGAAATGAAAGGCCACTACATTATGAGAAAGATATGCAGATGTTTATAGGTAATGTGTTGTTATGCTTATCCTTGATGGTAAATTTTAAGGACAGGATTACTCTTTTTGTATTGATGGAAACCAGTTTTATAGCTCTTGCTGTAAAAAAAATAATTCTATTCAGTTTTGAAAGGTGTAATGATATACATGAGAAAAAAGATATTGCCATGGTAACCATAAAACCTAAAGATAATAATATTTTTAAATTGAAGTGGCATTATTGGCAGGTGCGGTTCGAAGGAGAAATCTGCAGTGCTAGTTTGTAGGGAAGGCCCCCTTCCCCCACTTTCCCTACTGTTTTATAAGGACACCTGTTCGCTGCTTCACCCCAGATATGTCTGGCCTCGAGAAACCTTGAAAACACAGTGTGTTGTACCCATGAGCTAGATAAGGGCCTTGAAGGCTGGACACCTGGCCATGAAGGCCACACACATGCACATCTTCAATATTTATGTAACCATGAATTATTAACACTATAGCAGTATAGAAAGTACAGCTTTATGCAGAATAAAGTGGATTTTTTTGAGCACCCTCCATGATGACTCCCATCTCCTTCTTTGCTCTTCGCATCGCCCCAAGACTTCAATGGCAACCCCCGGACCCCAACATAGTTAAAGGACATAATAAGTACAGAATTGTAGATTAAGAATTGTTCTGAAAAACGTATAGCCCACTGAGATATTTTCTTGTTCCTCCAGGGTTATGCTTGTAGTTGATTGGAAACAACTCTGTAGAGAATCTGGGAGGAAGAAAAATTTCTTTATTCTCTCCTAGATTTGCAATTTACATGATGGTTAAATGTCAGTATACTGTGTGAATGGAACTTTTAACTTGAAGTTAAAAAAATATTTCCTTCCAACGTATGAAAAAAAATTACTGTCACAGTTAATTTTTTCACATGTGTTTTAATCAACATTTGAAGTACCACCTTGTGCCAAGAATTGTGGTACATAATTAGGGCATCAAATGAATGAAATAATCCCTATATGTGAGATGGAACCAGTGGAACAAACAAGTCAGGTAAATTTAATACAATGCTGCCAGTTATAGAGGCAGAGGCAAGGTGCTACTGGAGCAAAGGAAGAAATATTAAGGTCAAATTAGGGATTCAAAGACTGACATATGAACTGAGTCTCAAAGAATAAAGAAATCTTCTCCCACAAATTAAGATGGAAAGGGAATTCTGAGATGAGAATTCAAGACAGACATGTAAAGCAGAACCCACTGACATTGTTTCTTAAATGCTGCTTAAGTGTTCCTTGAGTTTGACATGCTTTTTCACTGTCTTTGAATACCTTTGTTCTCT
This sequence comes from Manis pentadactyla, assembly GCF_030020395.1. Lineage (NCBI taxonomy): Eukaryota > Metazoa > Chordata > Mammalia > Pholidota > Manidae > Manis > Manis pentadactyla. The sequence goes on from NC_080027.1 coordinate 33,467,073, forward strand.
CTTAATCTATGTGGTGAAAATAGTTATTAGAAAATCAGCTCACATGTCTCCTATTTGTGAAGCTTCCCCCTCTTCATAAGGACATTGAATCGTCCTCCTCTTTGTTCAACAGATGTCATACTCCTGCTCTAACTCCCATCACTGGCAAATATCTCTCCCCTTGCTTAGTTTCTGTATTAAACTAGAAGCACCCTATTGGTAAGCACAAATGTTGGTAAACAATAGATCCTCCAACCTCTGTTGGTTGGATAAATTAATGAATATTTTCTTATTCTATATTCTTATAGTCTTTTATTCTCAACTAAATATTTGGTTTCTCAATGATAGTTACAATAACTAATTATCTAGTATCTTCCTAATTGATTTCCTCATTCTCTGTCTAGTATACTATTGTGACTATCTGGAAGAATGGTTTACAAGATTCAAAACAATCTTCTGGAATTTTGTCGATTACTAATTAAAACCATCACCTAGAGAAGGAACATGGTAAAAATTGAGAGGGTGAGAATTATGGCCCTAGAACAGACTTCGGTGATGCTTCTAATCAGATGGAAGTCACTTAGTCTTTCAGTTTTCATTTATAAAGTTGAGATGGTAGTAACTAATCATACCCCAAATTGCTGTGGATAACAAAGAACTTTACAAACTACAAATCATTATCTCATTGTAGGTATCATAAAGTTGCACAATGGTACATGCAAAGAGGACACAACTACCTGCTCTTGTGGTTAGATACCTGGCATGCGTTTATATAGCAGCTAAGAGACACAAATTCTAACCTTGGCTCTGTTGCTATTTGACTGTATGTCTCTGAAAAATTCCCACAACCTGTGTCTGTTTCCTCATTTGCAGTATTAGGATGAACTATACAATCTCTAAAGCCTTTTCTGTGTTGAAGGTCTATAATTCTAAGTGAATCCAACCATACTATTTGGCATAGACTCCCTCATCATCAGCAGAATAAATTGCAGAGACAGCTGGTTGGGGTTAGGGGTACAATCTCTGGCCACAGAAGAGCATAAAACTAAGGGGACCACATAGTCATCAAACAGATGACGGAGCCCTCATTAGCAATGTGTTAAAGCCAGTGACATCCAGGGACAATTGCAGCTGGCACTTCGTCCATGTTACGATGCCTGTTCAATTAGTTTTTTTGTGCTAGCTCAGTATGAACTCATCCTCAGAAAACTCAAGAAAGTACTCTCTTTAATAATTAGAGTTTGAGAAATAACCATTAATTTCATACTTTGTGGCACATCTATGTATGGCATTCACCCTTCTATTTTGGAAGGGGTATATTCTTTGATAGTAAAGAGCTTTGAGGCTCATCTGTTATTGATTGGCTGTATCTCTTATTTGCCATTGTGTTCACTGACAAACACCATACCTGACAAAAAGTAAATGCTTATTATATGTTGACCAAATAGATATTCCTTGGCTATGTCATATTTTCTCTGACTCTAGTTTCTTCAGATAAATTGGGAATAATGACATCTAATCTATAAAGTGGTTGTGAGGATTAAATACAATAAGAATGGAAAGTTCTTTGCATAATATAGCTACTCAGTAAATATTCATTTCCTTTTCTCATATAAGTTCTCCTAACTTTCCTTATATTCTAGTGTGAGTTAATTATTGAGTACATTTACCAATACAGACTTAAAAGTAAAATAATCTATTAAGAAATAAACCATATCAGTAAAAGGCACAGTTAATTCAGACTGAGAGATGAATATGATGAAAAACAAACAAAAATATATATATGCAAGTAACTGAAAGCCATTGAGGTGACCGCTTCTGTCAGAGAGACATACAGATATGCCAAACATGGTGAAAGCCCCACATCCCCCTGACCTTACTGCCAGCTGCCCTGAGGAGCTGTGTCAAAACCAATAAGCATGATCATATTGTAGGGATTGCTCAAAATGGGAGAGTGCCTTAGACTACAATTACAGCGAATGTATTGGGGAAGTGCCCAGAGTATCCAAGTAGCAGGGTTTTTTGTTTTTCAATAAAAAAAAATGGTATTAACATATAGCTCATCTAACATATAGCTCAGAGTCACAGAGACTCAAGTTCAAGTCCTACCTCTGAAACTTCTTTGTTGTGAGAACAGGGGCAAATTATTTATCTCTATAAGCACCAAATGCTGTAATTAAAAAATAGAGCTAAAAATATTGACTTTGCATAGTAGTTGTGAGGATTAAATGAAATTATGTACCACAGTGTCTGAAATGTAATAAACATTCAATATGTATTTGTTGTTAAACTCAAAGGCCACTGAATTAATAATTCATTAGGATATCACTTCAGGAGGAAGATAAGGTGATTTAATATGAATTTACTTACAATAATAGCTGGCATTTGGTAGGTACTCAATAAATATTTGCTTCCTTTGACTTAAAGGATGGTTAGAAATGTATCAGAATTTTTATCTACAACCCACATAATTAGCATCAGCTGGACTTTTGGGGGTCAAGTTGATTAAATCAAATAGTAATACCTGTTTAATTTGGAAACCCCACAGCGCATGTACAAAACTGCAAGAAAATCCTGGTGTCTCTATTACCTATTGCTGAATATTTTATAACAGAGCTGGCTTCATGAGCATGTGACCGACACAGTGCTCAGAGCCTGGCACTCAGAGGGGCCTTGTAGTTGCGATGGTTAAATTTCTTAATAATTTGATTTTTGAATTTATGTTTTGTAAGTGAATCCTGATGGCACAATGGAACATTCCCTAGGGCATCAGGGCTCTGGCTCATGCATGATACTGCCACCTGCCTTCTTTCCACCTCCCTGAGACTGGGGTGGTTCTCTGTCTCCTGCTGCCTGGCACCCTAGGTCTCAGATTGGCTCCCCTTGCCCGGCCTCTGCCCTGTGACTGCTGCTACCTTCTACTCAAGGCAGCATTTTGATTACATGGGTGGGGAGGTCCATGTCCTTCCATGAGATACTGCTTGATTTGCGCATATGTTTTGAAAGGTTTAGAGTCAGGCACACACCTTGTAGTTTCTTGGTGGGAGGCAAGGTGACAGCCCCTCCTGACCCTGGCTGGCAGTGCCACTGCACATTAGCAGGGGTGTCAGTGTATCTCTGGGGGAAAGTATGTTCTCAGCTGGGACAAATTACCTTTGTAACCACAATCAGTCAAAGGGAGAAATAAAGTGGGAGAAACCTGTTTATTACCTACAAGCAGTCAGCCACTTCTGCTCACCCGTGTCTTTCAACACTGGGCTGCAAAAAGGGACCCCACCCAACCTCTCCAGTCCAGATATGCCCTCAGTCCCCCATGTAATCACCTACTGATATGGAGATGAAATACTTATCTCCACCCCTTGGAAACACCTATTGATATGAGATGCACTAAGGCCTGGTGAGAGATTCTGGAAATAATTTCAGTTTTACCCACTGTCAGCAAAGCTCACTTACCCACATCCCTAATCAGGGTACTGAGCACGTTCTGATACAGAGGAGAGGTTTTCAATCTCTTAGTGGTCATATGCCTATCCTGGGCTGTAGCAGTAGGCCCCTGGGAAGGAGAGATTGACCTGCCTGCCCTCTAGCAGGTTCCGGCATTCTCATTTTGCACTAGAACTCACAATTATGTAGCAGGTCCTGAATGTTAGGCAAGAAATATTGCTGAGGCCAAAACTAGCCTTTTATAATGTGTTTTATAATGTGACTAAGGCTGGTCTCATCATACATACCTATCTGAACATCTAAGGCTTCTCTGAGTATGGAGCCTCTGTATTAGTCTGTGTTACCATATTTACTTGGAAGTCCCAAATGTCCAAAATTCAAAATGGCCTAATTAACACAAAGGATTACTTCCACTCCACCCTGCCCTGATTCTTAGTCTGATTATTTTTGAAGAATGCCATGATCATCTCATTCCACTTTACAGTCAAAACACTCAGAGTCACACTTGAAGTTTCTCTCTCTTACCCCCATATGTGATATGCCTCTATTATGACTCATAGAATAAGGTTTCAAAATCTTGTGAATCTTTCTAGCTCTATTGGTCTTCACTGTCATCATCTTAATACAAGTTTCCTCAACTTGCCTCATCTAACAGATCCACTGCCTCCTGCCCTCTGCATCTAAGAGGGATCTATTTGCAAAGCAAATCTGATCACATCACTCCCTTACATTACATTATTAATGGCTTTTGATTTCTCCTAGGAGAAAAGAGAAGATCCTTAACCTGGCCTGCAAGGCCCTCCATGATCTATTCCTGTCTACCCCTTCAGCTTTGTCACCCACCATGCTTCTTGTTAATCAACTCCAACTTTTCTCCAGTTTGCAGTTTGCTTAGTGTTTCCTTGGGAAAGTGTGCTCTGATTCTTCTGTTATACCATACATATGGCACATTGTAATATGCCTTGGTAATATCACATTAAAATTTTTAATTTATACTTGTGATTCTTTGATTAATGTCTGCCTTTTCTTAACCAGACTATGGCCAGATATATTGCATCTCCAGGGATTCTCACAGTGGAAGGTACATTGTAGATGTTTAGTTAAGGGTTGATTAAATGAATGAATGAATGTGCATTTACCATGTGTTTTTCTTCAATAAAAATGATAGGGCGAGTAATATACACAGTTGCCACAATTTAGTATGTGGGGTGACTAGAAGTCATAGGTTAAGACTGTGCAACTTGTGGAAAATCTCTTTCGATCTTAGACATTCTTAATCTGTGAATCTGTTGGGTAATAGCTTGCCAAAGCTACTTTCCTCTTAATGGGGGATTCTGTTTAAGAAACATCACACTGGCTTTGCATTTTCATATCTTTTGTGTCTGTGTTTTGGAGGGATATATAAAACTGGGCTTTTGTTTTGTAAATAAAGTCATCATTCAATTGTTATTTTTCTTTACTTGATAGATTTAAATGTTTATGCCTCAGGAAATGTTTTAGGGTGCAAACTGTTCAAGTATAGTAAGGATAGAGAAGGGTAGCATGTGTGTGTGTATAAATGTATGTGAGTTTAATATTTTATTCTACTGTTTTTTGCCTGTCTGTTTTGATAAGATCAAAATCTTTCCTAGAAGACATTCTGGTTTTTGTACTACCCAATACTTCCATTTAACCTACCACCCTAGCAGCCCAGAGCAACCAATCCCACTTGTTATAACTGCATTGGACCCTCCGGCTTCATCCCAAACCAGTGTCTGCATTTGATTTTCAGTTCCAGAACAGTCAGGATGTGGCCATATCTCTTTTTCAGTCTCTTGAACTTTATGATCAAATTCAGTTGTCCAGTTTATCTGTATTCACAAAATTGCAAGTATTTTGAAAGAGAAACAGTTTTTCTTTAAAATCGTATTCCCTGGACTCTTAACCCTGTAGGTTCTCACATATTTGCTGAATGGATGATTGAATTAGACTTTGTAAATACCTAGGATATGATCACTTAGGACAACTTTTTTAGCAATGTCCTATCTAATTAAACATACCCCAGGACATTTTAAGGGGAGGATTCCACCTCTGTCTTTTTTTTTTACTATACATGGGCCAGAGTTGAAGACATTTTGCAAAATAGTGCATTTCTAGAACTCGACAGTGATTATGACCCTTTCTTACTTCTTCAGTGGTATTTACATTGGGAATATGGAGGTTTGGAGTCAGGCAACTCAAGTTGAAGCATTGGCAATGCCATCTTTTATCTCTTGTGTGTTTGAACTAAGTTGATTATCTTTAATTCTTCATCAGCAAAATGGACTTGGTAATAATAATCTTTTCGCATAGTTGTTGTTAGGATCAAATAAAATATTGTAAATGAAACCACTTTATAAAGAATAAAACACCTTGTTATGCTTGTTATCACTCATCTTCTCTTACTAATTTATGAGTTGCTTTATTCTAAAGACTAGACTGCAAATGTGACTTTTTACAATATGATGAACACATTTCTATTATAAAAACTAATTATTTAATAATTTCCATAGGTGTAATTCCTATAGGTTACTAAGGAAAATTCTAAATTTATGATTTTAAAATACTGAGTCTAAAATATGGGTACATAAACTATATGATGATGATGATGATAACAAATTCTATGTGTTCCTCATGTTAAATTTTAAAAGATAATAGTGCCTCATTTGATACTCAAAGAATGACTGAGATAGAATCCCATTTTATAGTTGAGGACACTGAGAAATTAATGAGGGCACTGAAAAGTACAGTCTTTCAAGTTATTCCGATTTTTATAATATTTTCATAAGGCTATTTTATCTGAAAGTGATTATCCCCATTGGATTCCAGGAAGCATACTATTTTTTGTCAATGGAGTTAAAATACATAGACTTCTTAGTGCTATTTTTGTTATTCAAAAAAGAAATCAATTGTCTGCGTTAACCCAACAGCAATTTTTGAAGAAAAAAATCATTTCCAGCATTTAAACAGAGTACTTTGCACAAAGAAATTACTCCAGTGACAAAAGTCTCCCTTTTGATATCAGTGTCTATTTTTTTCTCTCTCTTGAGGAGAAAAAAAATCATCAGAGAATGTGGTTTCTTTAGTGGTTTTGAGTAAAGAACCTTCTCACCATGAAAAGTTTTATACTCTCTGGAAATCGATGCATAATTAATAGTAACTGCAAGCTATTGATGTCTTTATGGTCTAGTATATTAAAATAATAGATTTGGTCATGACAGCTTCTTTTAAATATTTCTCATCATATTGGGCAGCACAGATAATAAGCAGATCAGCTGTATGTAATCATGGGACCTAACCAAAGTTTCTGTGTAGGATCTGGACTCAAAATTACTGGTGTTAAAGGACTGTGATAACTTGATTTTCTTTCATTCCAACCTGATTAATTAAAATAACTTTAGCCCACTGGCTCATCATAAGATTTTCCTAAACTATAATTATATCTTTAACAATTCTGAAATACTAGTGTATATTCCCATAATGTGATGATTATTGAAAAAAGTACTAGAATTAAGCTTTACCATGCATTTTGAAGTTCTGGGGGAATAAATTTATGAAACATTTCTGCCATCTTCTGATTATTTCGAAACTGATTGTAAATGTGTATCTTTGAGGCATCTAAACATTTTTTTAACAAAGCTCAAAACCCATACTCTACACTTTGACCCCTTTGGGATACCAAAAAAGGGAATAAACATATGAATGGATTTCACATTCTTGTTATTTTGCAATGTGTCAGTACTTGTGTATTCTCACTTTATTTAAGGGAAGGAAAAAAAGTGCTAAGATGCATCTAAAAATTACCATTTTCTAGGATTCATAAAGCAAACATCCTATTTAATTATTTCAGTAAGCCCAATAGGTATTAATATTCCAATTTTATATAGGAAGAAACTGAGTCTCAGAAGTTTAGTGACGTAAAGAAATTTTTGAAGAAAAAAATCATGTATACCAGATCCTACAGGTTGAAAGTGAAATGTTCAGGATTAAAATTTTGGTCTTTTGGTGCAAAGTCTCAGGCTTTTCCCTTGATATCATGGTTACCAGGCTGACAGAGGTTGTTCCAGAATGAGAGCATGCTTGGACCCCATTTTAAAATTGCCTTAACTCTTCTGGCTGATTTCTTTTGACACTCTGCCACAGACACAGGCCACAATCAACACAATTTCGTGTTGAGGTGTCAAGTACAGGGACAAGGCTTTGAAGGAAATTAATATCCGGACAGGGATAAGAACACACAGAGCAAATTTGTTAAAAATTACCCAGGCAGTTTAGATGCATGAGTTCTTAGCAGGAGAACACACAGTTACAAGATTATCTTCCCACTATTAAATTAAGGCTTTGATGGGTAGAGTGAACCACATGTTCCAAAAGAGTATGGTAAGTTAAAAGATAGCTCTGGGACATGTACCATGTATCCATTATACAAAAAAAAACCATGACATGTGTATTGATAAAAGTAATTCTAGCTGGACAAACAGAAAGCCTTTAAAATGCTGGTGCTTTGACCAACTTTACTTTTCAATCACAACAATGTATCAGGTAGCACTCAAAAACCCAGGGGTCTTCATGGTCCCACTCTTTTGTAGATACGAGGAGCCCTCTCTCTTCAGGAGAATAGGGAAAGAGAGTATAGCAAAAGCAAACTTACTTAATCACTGTGGCTGGAAGTGATGCTCTTGCTTCAATTCATATCCTTTTGGCTAGAACGAATCACATGGCCATGCCTAGGTATAGGAGGTGATGGGACATGTAGTGTGACTGAGTAGCCACTTCTCTATAGTAACTACCCCTTAGAGAAGAGCAAGAATTATTGGGTGTTGACTAGCTGCCTCTACCAAAGTATTGTCCTACTATCTTCTGTGGAATATTAATGTGTCTGGAGCAACTAGGAAAAAAAAATGCAAATAGTTCACTGCCAGAGCAACGGAATATATGCGGTGAGGGTGAGGAAGAACAGGTTAAAGTACATTCATAAGGTATGGATATAAATGTTGCTGGGGTTCAGGGCGCTATTTGTAGAGGCATGAGGATATTTCAGCTTTGCCAAAGATGAAGAAAAAGATTAAAAAGAGTGGGAGTACAGGATTAGGGAGGAAACAGACACTTGGGTAGCACATAAAATGATCAAGAAACTTGTCAAACACTTCATACATGGCATCTCATTTAAGCATCAAAACCATCATGCAAGGTTGATATTAACATTTTTTTTTAGAGGAAAAAGCCAAAAAATAAAAATAAAAACTAAGAGAGTTTTAGACACTTGCCCAAGATAGATAGCTGATAAATGACAAAGGGAAAAACAAACTCCTCCTGTGTCCTCTGCTTTCAATTTGCTACTTCAACACTGCTTCACTTCTGACACCAGATGTGTGGGTTTTCCACACAGCAAGCAATTCTGTGACACCAGCTGGATGTCCTAGAGTTTAACTCAATTCTGACACTATCTACCTGGAGATAGTATCAGATCCCAAAGGTTAAGGGCTTCAGTCCTACAAGACTATACTCCACCTCAACTTCAGATGCCAATCACAAGTTCAGGTTGTCATCTGTGCTTCTGAACAAGTGGCTTCAAATCAGAGGTTTCCACAATACCCTACTTGGGTTCGATTAATTTGCTACAGTGCCTCACAGAACTCTGAAAACATTTTACTTTCTAGATTACCTGTTCATTATAAAAGGATACAACTCAATAACAGTCAGATAAAGCACACATAGGGCCAGATATGCGGGAAAGAGCATGGAGCTTCAGTGCCCTCTCTAGGGCTACTACCAGGGACTCCAAATAGGAAGCACTCAGAAACCATCCTTTTAGGTTTTTCATAGAAGCTTTATTACATAAGCATAATTGATTAAATTATTGGCCATTGGTAATTGAACTCAATTACCAGCTCTGCTCCTCCTCCCTCCCTGGATATAGGGGAAGGATCAAAAGTTTCATCCCCATAATCACATGATTGGTTCCATTGGCAACCAGCCCCCTTCCTTAGGTGCTTTCCAAACCTCATTACCATAAACTCAGCTGTCAGCTGAGGTTGAAACAGGTTTGTTATGAATATCTAAAGACACTTTTATGGTGCTCATCACTTAGGAAATTCTAAGGGTTTTGGGACTTTTGTGCTAGAAACAGGACAAGACCAAATGTATTTCTTATTACAATTCACAATATCTCACAGTGCCATACTCAAACTAAGTTCTGTACAAATCTAAATCTTATATACCATGAATAAACAGAGATAAAATGAAATCTCTTGAAAGGCTGTGTTCCAGATACATTTGTACTTGATTAGTTTTGCACTCCAATTTCAATGGTAATACAGACCTCAGCTGCAGTGGGTGAGCTTTAGGGAGGAGGACTTGGGAAGATCTATTTTGGTAATATACCACATCATAAGTACATTCTCTCTGATAATAGTTTAAAATACAGATGGTTGTGGGGAGGGCTGACAGAGAAAGCACTTAAGAAGAAGGAAAGTCCAACAGTACTACACACCAAAATCTCTGGCAGAACCTTACTATACTCTGTCTCATTGCATTCATGTTACTCTTGTTACTGCTGCTGGTATCTTCTGTTTCATATACACAAAGAGACAGAGGCATAACAGTTGTACAACTCCTAATTCTATATACCCAGTGAGAGTCTGAACCTTAATTTTAATTTACATTTGTCTGATTTGAATGTTTACACATACCATGTTGCTTTAGAGTAAAGAAAATACAGAGATGCACAAAAGGATTGTCTGACTATGGAACTTTCACATGAACAGTGAGAACATTGGAACAACAGGAAAAAGGATATATTATGTTTTATGTTTTATTTTTTTCCTTTTGGTTTTGGTTCTTTTTCAACTCTGTGGAAGTGCACAGAGAATAAAGATGATATTTGCTAAGGAAAAATAGAGATATTATGGCTAAAATGTTCAAACCCCCAAAATAGTTTTACAGCCTAAAATTTGAGACAGATTCCTAACTAAAGTATATTCTGCAGACATAAAAGCAAAATTATGCCTTTAACATTGGTTAAAACAAAATACTAATGAACAAATTCAAGACAGTAAGTTGGATAAGGAGTTGAAGTTCTGGATTAATAGCAATCAGCATGAAAAATAGTTATGGACTTGGTTGACTAAGAATACTTAAAAAGCAATTGTAAATTTTGACTGCATGAAGAGAATCATAGTGTCCAAATGATGAGAGGCATTAACTCAGAGGCAGGAGCCTTGTATCTCTTAATCATCACTGTATTCACCCTGACACAGAACACTTCCTGGGAGATAGTTTAACTGCTCAAAAAAAAAAGTAATTTGTTACATGAGTGAGAAACAAATGATTCAAAAGAATGATGCTATAAACTGATCATGTGAATTGTGAACCCCATGGAGTTTTCTTTTTTTTTTATTAAGGTATCATTGATATATACTCTTATGAAGGTTCCACAAGAAAAACAATGTGGTTATTACATTAACCCTTATTATCAAGTCCTCCCCACCATACTCCATTGCAGTCACTGTCCATCAGCATAGCAAGACGCCAGAGTCCTTATTTGTTTTTTCTGAGCTACACTGTCTTCCCCATGACCCCCCACACACCATGTGCACCAATTATGACACCCCACAATCCCTTTCCCTCCCTCCTCACCTGCTCTCCCCCAACCCTCCCCTTTGGTAACCACTAGTCTCTTCTTAGAGTCTGTGAGTCTGCTGCTATTTTGTTCCTTCAGTTTTCCTTCGTTGTTATACTCCACAAATGAGGGAAATCATTTGATATTTGTCTTTCTCTGCCTGACTTATTTCACTGAGCATAATACCCTCTAGCTCCAACCATATTATTGAAAATGGTAGGATTTGTTTCTTCTGGCTGAATAGTATCCCATTGTGTTTATGTACCACCTCTTCTTTATCCTTTCATCTATTGATGGTCACTTAGGTTGCTTCCATATCTTGGCTATTGTACATAGTGCTGCGATAAACATAGGGGTGCATATGTCTTTTTGAATTAGAGAATTTTTTTCTTTGGGTAAATTCCTAGGAGTGGAGTTTCCAGGTCAAATGGTATTTCTATTTTTAGTTTTTTGAGGAACCTCCATATTGCTTTCCACAAGTGGTTGAACTAGTTTACATTCCCACCAGCAGTGTAGGAGGGTTCCCCTTTCTCTGCATCCTCGCCAGCATTTGTTGCTCCTAGTCTTTTCGATGCTGGCCATCCTAACTGTTGTGAGGTGATATCTCATTGTGGTTTTAATTTGCATTTCCCTGATAATTAGTGATGTGTAGCATCTTTTGGATTTCTTCTTTGCAGAAGTGTCTGTTCATGTCCTCCGCCCATTTTTTAATTGGGTTATTTTCTTTTTGGATGTTCTGGCATGTGAGTTCTTTATATGTTTTGCATGTTAACCCCTTGTTGGATATGTCATTTACAAATATATTCTCCCATACTGTAGGATGCCTTTTTGTTCTGTTGATGGTGTCCTTTGCTGTACAGAAACTTTTTCACATGTTGTAGTCCCATTTGTTCATTTTTTATTTTTTCCCCTTGCATTCAGGAAAAGTTGCTCATGTTTATATTCAAGAGATTTTTGCCTATGTTTTCTTCTAAGAGTTTTATGGTTTCATGACTTACATTCAGGTCTTTGATCCATTTTGAGTTTACTTTTGTGTATGGGGTTAGACAATAATCTAGTTTCATTCTCTTACATGTAACTGTCTAGTTTTGCCAAGACCAGTTGTTGAAGAGGTTGTCTTTTCCTCATATATACATGGCTCCTTTATTGTATATTAATTGGGTGTATAGGCTTGGGTTTATATCTGGGCTCTCTATTCTGTTCCATTGATCTGTGGATCTGTCCTTGTGCCAGTACCAAATTGTCTTGATTACTGTGGCTTTGTAGTAGAGCTTGAAGTGGGAGAGCATAATTCTCCTCACTTTATTCTTCCTTCTCGTGGAGTTTTCTTTGCACTTTAATAATCTAAGGCAAGAGAGGTAGGGTTTGTTCGTTTATGTTACAAATATGTATTTTGTTTCTATGATATATTGGGCACTCTGCTAGATAATGGAGTTAACAATGATACCAGGAGAAGGGCTGTTCCTCATAGAACCAATGTACTTTTAGTTATACAGATGGAAAAGTATAACTTCTGCTGTATTAGAAAGTTGAAGAGAGCTTTTTGGAGGTGTAAATATATAAATTTTAGTATCTGAGGGTACTGAAAATAGATATCTTGAGCAATTTGAAGTGATACCATGTGAAGGGATACATCTAATCATTCTGTAGAACTCCAAAGATCATAACTGGGTATAATGTATAGAAGTTATAAGAAGGCAACATTCTGCCTAATGTTAATGAGAGAACTAAAGAATTATTCCTCCCCAAATGAAAGTTTCTGTCTCCTGAAATGATGAGTTCCTTTTCACAAATAAACTTGGGAAAGGCAAATATTATTAACAATTATACTATTGTTATAAAAATAGGTTTTAAAAATGTCTTGTGCCTTTCATTGACTGTTTGTAAAAATTTCAGTTGTTAGTATAAGTAACTATAGTAAAGAAGACACAGAAGCACAGAAGGAAAGTTGGTGAAAGAACAGAAAGAAGCTTGCCATCTAGATCTGTGAAAAAGAGAGAAATCACCTACAGTTTGCACCTTAATTCTTGTCTATTTGCTCAAATTTCTAACAAGATTATTGATATGTTTCAGCAATAAAGTTTGTTTTACATACTATGTAGTTTCTTCTACCTAAGTGGGCACTGGCATAGATTGTCTGGATGAAGCAAAAGTATGTTTAACATTCCCTTCCACTGCAGAGGGATTTAGGAAATCCTCTGTGAAATATGGAGAGTTTTCTATGGTAAAATTGAGTTAAATATGTCACTAAATGTTATCTGAAAGTTTTCCCTTACTTAAATTGTACAGATTTTCTTTGGTTCTAGAAAGGATTATGAAATTTATCAAATAAAAATACAGGATTCACAATTAAATTTGAGTACAATATTTGGGACAACCTTACACTAAACAATTATTCTCTGTTTATCTGACTCTCAAATTTGACTCTCATGTACATTTGAAGATCTAGCTGGCTTTGTTAAGCGATTCATGAAGGGGCAGCATCCTAGAGAGCTGCTCTGAGGAGTTGTACGAAATGGAAGATTTTTACAAATAAGAGGATTGGGCAAGAAGTTATTAGGTAAAGAAAAGAAAGGGTTATTTCAGGCTAGGACACCTTTTTGTGGGGAAAGGGACAACAAGGTTTTCATCATGCAGGTTACCTCTTTAGTGTTGATTAGGACATTTCATATGGACTGTTAAAAGTTCACATTCCTGGGATAGGTTGAAACTGTTATTAAGTCTGGTTTGCTGTCATGGGGGGGGGGGGCAAATGATTCCATTTTGTGCTTGTTTATTTTTTTAAATAATTGTTATATATTATATTATATTATATTATATTATAATCTGGCAATATTTCACAGTGGAGCAGGCATCAGCAATTCTTGTTGACTTGAAAATATGAAAAGATATTCATGTGAAATGTAGACACTTTCTCTGTCCCAGAATTGTTCTTGGTGTCAGAAATAAGGAAATGAATTTAAAACTGTCCTTTTCCTTATGGATATCAGAGTCTAGTGCAGGTTACAAACATGAGAACAGAACAAAAACCTAACATTACAGATACTATGGCAGAGATCTGAATGGAATAGGTTGGAGGTAACCAAGTTAAAAGAGTGTGGAGTCCATTCTGGCATGTGAGGAGTGTTCAGGGGAAGTTTTGTAACAGAGACAAAGTTTAAGTTGATTTTTGAAAAATAAATTGGTCTCTACCAGGAAGACAAGTCCTACTGTTAAAATTATATATATAATTTTTCTAATGCCTACATTATGCCATAAGTGCACAAAGTGTAGGAGTAAATTAAAAGCTTAATATTGAAAACCGAGGCTTCTTCATTTTTAAACATATGATATGTATGCTTTTCAATGTATAGTATTTCTATAGCAGAAGTAAGGAATTAATTAAATGCTTAGGCTCCGAGCAGAATCCAGGTAGTAACTTGAGAATGAAAAGCCAAACTCTTACTCAGTAAGTCAATAATATATTAATTATCATTTTGATCCAGCTTGCTGTTGTCTATTTATTGATTTTCTCACAAAGTATTTCATTTAAATGTATTGGGATGGGTTCTCCTTGTAGCATGTAACAAGCTATTAAAAACAGTGCCAATGAATAAAATAATTACTCAAAAGCATGGCCACCAGCTGAGCCAGAGGCTTGTTCGGTTAATTGTGTGGAGAGCAGTGGCTATGACAAGATGCCTTTATTTAAACTTCTTTCAATCCTGTGCAAAAGCACCAAGAAAACTCATTTGCATATTATCAGCTTTGTATTGGAAAATAGACTTTGTGGTCAATCTAAAAGAAAGATAATGCGGTAATATGAGTGGCCAATCAAAGGATCTTACAAAGGGAATTGAAGAAAAGTGGAAAAGGAGAAACCAACAATTGTGAAGAACTTGCTGTGTGCTGGATCCTTATATGTATATCATATTATTTAACCCAAGTGCAGCACTGCAGGTGGAATACAATTGTATATATCTCTGTATTTAGTAGTTGACATAATAGGCTCTGAGATGTTAAGTGACTAGAAAAGAAAAATGTAGTAAAACACCAGAGTTGATATGCAAACCAGGCTTATCTAGCACCAAAGTCCAAACATTTGTACTGTACCAAGTTGTAAATAGGCAAATTTAAGTCAAGTATAAATAATAATAATATTAATTATTATTATTATTATCATCATCATCATCATCATCATTAATTAGTGGTTTGAATTATTGGAAAACAAAATAGATTTCCCCATAAAAGTGGCAGGGTGGCAACATATATCTCCATACTGATAATCTCCATGTTTTATTCTTCATTTTCTTCACCCAAAGACCTCCCATGACTAAAAAGCCTCAAATTTTGTTTTACTGCCCTGAATTCCAGTATATTTAGTTTCTATCCCACAGGCTAATAGATTATTTTATTTTTGTCTGTATCTTTATTCCCCCATACTGTGTATTCCTTGGGGAGGAGGAGGAGCAAAGTATAAAACTGACTTTACTTTTTGTCCTCTATCTTTATGAATACCACTGATCACACAGTGGAAAATACAGCATTTAGTTTTAATTAATTCCACAAAGATTTGGATTGTTTCTTGGACTATGCTTCCCTGGTTACATTCTCCTAAAGGACTATTGGTAAGCTAAATCTTCTCTTTATTCCTGGATGTTTCCAGGAAATATAAACCAGTAAAGATGCATGGATAAGAAGCAACTCTGAAGATAATTTAATTCAGGAAAAAATTTTTGAGCATATGCTATGAATTTGCTTATGTGTTATGAGGATAACAGTGGCTTAAGCAAAAACAAACAAACAAAACCATATATTTAATCTTTCACAGCATAAAATAGTACTTTGTATATTCAGTCCAAAATTATATAGCAGCCCTGTTTGAAGAAGAAACCAAAGCTATATCTAGCTTGCTATTCCACTGCAGGCTTGTTTCATGGGCTAAAATGACTGCTGGGTCTCCAGCCATCACATTCATGTTCCAGACAGCAGTATTAAGAAAGGGGTGAAGGGATAAAAAGCACATGGAAATGTCTTTTAAGGAACTTCTTGGGACAATTTTGCTAACCTACTGGACAGAACTTAATTACACAGGCTTCACAATGGAGGCTAGGAAATAAGTTTTGTCTGGCTAACTTTCTGCTCTGCTGAAAATAAGTTTTTTATTGTTGTAGAAGAACAAGAGAACAGACACTGGAGAACAATTAGTAGTTTCTGCCATAATAACTGTTTTTTGTTTTTGTTTTCTGAGCTTTATAGAGTTGAACAACACCAAACTTTATCCTGGAAAATATTTTGGTCTCTTAGAAAAATTTGAGTCATTAAACACTTATTGAAGGGCAAGGCTAGAGTACTGGAGTTAATAAATCCTGGCACACTGGAATAATAGGATAGCCTGGATTAGGAGATAAACAAGTAAGCATATAATTAAAATGTTGTATAGACTATGTAATAATAAGATCCATGCAAAGTACAGTGGTACTCCAGTGACAGCTTTTGGTGGTAAATTGAGGGAGGCAAAAGAGAGACTGATTTATTAAACATGGGTACATGCAGTTTAGCTGCACTACAAAACATAATATAAGTTAGACTTGGAGATTCAAAAGAGAAAGAAACCACATTTAGATGAATGAGAGAAAAAAACATTTATTGTAGTACATAACCTTTTTGATGGACATTGAAAATGGGAAAGGTACTTAAAGCTAGATATGGAATTGGCATTGAAGTTAAGGTAAATCTGTGAGCAGGTAAGGAGGTGATAAAGCACACAGGTAGTAGTCCGAGAAAAAAACTGCTTATTAGCTTTTTCTGAGTTAAAGCAATTTTTTCTATCAGTAAGGACTCTTTTGGTTGTCAGCAACAGAATTCAATCTGAGCTGATTTAAGTATAAAGAAGATCATATAAATGAACATATTTGTTAATTCACTCCAGACGTGTGTATTGAGAAGTTACTGTATACACAGTACAGTGCCAGGATCTCGGCTCATGGGCAGTGACTAAAATAAACATAATTCCATAACTCACAGAGATTAATTCTAAATTAATAGTTATGATGGTATCATTAGAAATAATTCACTAACACTGTTTTAAAGATGAAGAAACTGAGCGGGGATTTGTATAACCAGAAAACTAACAGCTAGGAAGTGGAAGAATCCAAATATGAACCCAATCTCCATTTCTCCAAAGTTTAGGACACCGTATGATACCTGAGACAGATATTACCTAAGCCTTGGGTTAACTTTGGAGCAGTTGTTCTGTCTCTTTGCATGAGAGAAATCTTTGATTCCCATAGAAAAATTTTATATAGTCAGTGCATAAATCAGGTCTACTTTTGATGTCTTAGATTATCACATGCAAATTCCAGTGTAGGATATATAATAAACATATAGCAAAAATTGCAAGCTTGAATGGGAGTAAAAAAATAATAAAATCAAACAGATACTGTGTGCTCAGCATTGAAATGTAACTTTGATTTATAATCTTTAACAATATTCTCAAAATACCCTGAGAGTTTAAATTTTGCTGTCCCCTAGGGACTTAATAAAAAACCATCATCTTCCCATCTCAAGTCCTTTCACCCTACTCATTCCCTGGTGTGAAGAATAGAAGCTAGGTTGAAAGTTCAATTTAGTCTGATTGAAAAAGAATATCATCTTTATTTTTATAATTTTAATATTTGAATGCCATACTGCAAAGGAACTGAGAAGGCCCTCCAAGTTCTCTATACACAAGGTAGTCAAAGGGGATTTATTTAAATCATTATTACAATCCCTAATATTGCTTGTCTGTTGCTCTCTCTGACAGTTTTCCTCTGGTAATGATGAAACCACGATATGTCCATAAAAAATAAAGCTTAAGAAGAATACTGCATTCATTCATCCAGATAACTCTGGGCTAGAAAGTGCCTGGTTACTTGCTAAGTTTGGGAAATACAGAGATAAAAATAAGTTTAGTGCATGCCCTAAAAAAAATTGACGTTCTGATGGAGGCTAGAGAAGTCATGTTGATTTGGGAGTGGGCCTCTGAAAGTGGGATGGGGTCAGAGACTACCCTGGGAAGGTGTTCTTAAGGGGATTTCTTGGGGAGAGTACCAGGAAAATCATGTCTTCCTCCAGGGTTCTGGCAGTAAATAGTTTATGACCTGAAACATAAGATTTTATTACAGTTATCTTTAAAAGCACACTTCCTCAAATGTGGTTTGGGGAAGAAAATTGCCAAGTTTGGTCCTGAACTCAGGATTCATCTGAGGCTGTGAATCATCCCCAGATCACACATGGTGCAGAGCCACATTTCCATTTATTTCCTTGACATTTTCCCTCCAAAGGCAGGAACAAGCTAGTTTTTCCTCATCTTCTTGAAAATATGAAATGCATCAGCCAATTATCCTTCAGCCCTTCATCTACACAAAAGACAAGACTAGCCCAGAAATTCCCCCAGAGAAACGCCAGTATGTGCTCTGTATTTCATCTACTTTTTGTTTAATGTCCTCATGGAAGGATAAAGTAATGTTCGATTGTCATGGAAAAACATTAGGTCCAATTTTTTCTTATACAAACTATAAAGGTACTATTCACTATCTTTAGAAGTAAGTTTCCTTTTTATCTTCTTTTTCCTTATTTTTACCTTTTGATTGTTATTTTAGTTTTCTTTTCTATTAATCATGAATCCAGTAAATTTTCTACAGTTCTAAGACAGTAAGTATAAATTGCAACCATGGAGCAAAAAAATTCTTTAACAATAACTGTGCATTATCACTGCCCTATGAAGTACTTTATTATTGACCCCATTTATTATCTCTGACCCCATCCCACTCATAAATACATTTTCCAAATGGAAAGATTAAAAATTATAAAGGTAAGGTAACTTACCAAAAGTACATGCCTAACAGACAGAACTATAGATCTCAGATCTGTAAGACTGAAGCCCGCAATTTTCTTCACCTTCTTGCTTTCCACTCGATCTTAAAAATGTTCAGTAGTCAAGTAACTGGAGAAACTCCAGAAAGTTTCTTCTCTCTTGACTTCAAAATACAAACTATTAAATATTATGTTTTATAATTTGTAATGCACTTTTCATAGCCATTGCCTCATTGAAACCTCCCTACAATTTATATGAGTTAATTGCTGTTATAGAAGAAGAAACAGAGGCTCAGATATAAATGAAAGATTACCTCCAAAAGTGTTAAACCCAGTAAGTTACAGAGCTAGCACTTGAAAGGAAATTAAGACTCCAAACTTCATATTCATCTCTTTCACTAAGGTGGCTCACTGTGAAGCTGGATTCTACTGGGTTCTGCAAGGCTTATGATTTCAGCATTTGCTAAATCGGGTTTTAAGTTATGATGGGAAACACTGCAAAAGCTGTGATAAGAACAAGACTGGGTAGGCCTTAAATGGTTGATTTTCTCACTTTTCCTCCCCATCAAAAGTGTACACATGTGCGCGCGCGCACACACACACACACACACACACACACTTTCTGAGTATTCTGAATGTTCTCTGAGAAAGGGATTAGAAACCAAAGAGTGGCCAGGTATCTCGGAGCACTAAAACTTTCAATCTCAAAAAAGTAACCACTGGTTTTGTCAGTATGTTAAACATTCATGTTTTAGAGGATGAAAGTTCTTACAAAGACTTATTTTCAAATTAAACAGTGTTTCTAAAATCTCAAGTGATTCCATAATTTATAATAAAATTATACTTACATAATATTAATTCATCTATTTAAGGATAGATGTTTTTAAGATGAAGTTTATAATAAGAATAGCTTCTATTAATTCAATACCTATTAATATTAGCAAGAAGGACTTTTTCATCTTTAGGGCTTTGCAGATATGTGATGAGAATAAATGGATTTAAAAACAGGTAATATGGAATCTTTCACATATGCAATGATAATACGTAAGGTTAGTTAAGTTTTTCTACTTGAATGAACTCCACCCATTTTCATGAGAGTAGATGGAAAAACATAAATTTCATTCTCACAAAAATTTGTCAAGCATCATGATATCAATAACATTGTGCTATGCTGTAATTTCAAAAATAAATACCTAATAATGCATTCCCTTCACTTGCTTCAGGTAGCATAAAATATAGTGAGAGATTAAAAAGGCTCATGAACAAATACATTATATAATTATATAAAATTAGAGCTACTTTTCAGAGGCCTAAATCTAAGCTTCGAAATATTCTTGCCGATGAAATGTTGAATAAGGGTTCTAGAATAAAATGACATTACCTAGTCAAATAGGCCTGGGTTCCAACAGTAAGTCAGTTAACTGAATTACCTCCCTAAGACTCAGTTTTCTCTCTGTAAAGTAGATTACAGCTGACTTTGAGAGTCTGTGGCATGGATTTGGCCTGTTCTGTGGAGTCAACTATAGTACCTTGTGGGCCCTCACACTGTAATCATCATCATTATTATTACTGTTAACTCCCTTTGGTATTGATGATGTTGCTTTTGTTCTTAATGTCATTATTAGTATTATGCCTGGCTGAGGATGCATTTGCACAAAGTGCTCAAAGCAACATTTTTCAGCTTCTTAAGTTTAGTGTGTGGTGCTGTGTGTTGATCTTCCCAACTACTGGAACCAAGCACCACTACAATGATGGAAGAAGGACATTATTTGCATTTTTATATATCCATTTATCAAGGACTTATTGACTATATGCTAGTAGATATTGCCTGTCCTATGGTGAGTAAGAGATGCATTTCCTGCCATTAAGGACTTTTTAATCTAATTGGTGGTAATAATATTAATCAGATAATCCCACAAACACATGTCAGATTGCAAAGGTGATAAGTGCTTCTAAGGAGTGGGGTAAATGGTGGATGAGAGCTCATAGGAAATTTTGTGGTCAGGGAAATCTGTATTCAGTGGAGCACCAGAGGCTATTCAGAGAGTAAAATCCATCATGCATAAATGTCATGGTTCTGCTTCCAAGTCCAACCAGCAGTGCATCTCTATCCAACTGGCTTCCCTAAGCAAATTGCTGATTCTGGATCCATCTCACAGTAAAATGCATCTATTCTCTTAGGAAAATAATATGGTAGTAGTTGTGGAAATTTGAACAGAGAACACGATGAAATTAGAACCATGTAAACATGCTCTAAATGTGTGTCTGTCCAAATTCATAGCCAAGTCATCCACAGATTAGCATAAGAATAAATGTGCTAAGATTGATGTTAGTTATTCATTAACCAGTTATATGAAATATGGTGGGATTAGTTTGTACAGTTGATTCCTCATTGCTTTCCTGTTCACATTAAAAAAAAGTTATCTATGTCTAACCTTACAGTGAATGATCATAGTCTCAACCAATAATTATTAAGCACCCATTATGGGGTAGACATTATGAAAAGCCCTGAAGAAACTTAATAACACAGGTATAAGTAAAATAATTTTCAGGGTACTCCCAGTCAGTTATAGACAGACATGCAAGTAAATAACTACAAGACATGGTGAAATATTTTAACGGAGGAAAGTACAAAGTACAGTGACAGCAAAAATGAGTGATTATCAAATTTCCTTGGGGGAATAAAAAAGGGAAAAACAATGTTTTTAAAAAATGAGACACAGTTTTGGGGTCATGGAGAATGAATATGCATTTGCCTAATACACAATGTAGGCATGTCTGTTTTAGAAAGAAGAAACTTTTTACAAAGGCACCAAGGTGCAAAATATCATTGCTTATTTGGGGGAATGCAAAAAAATCATCATTACTGGATGAAAACGTTTTATGGTAGGAATAGCGACAATTAAGTTTGAGAATTAAGAAGGCATTATGTCTAGATGATATTAGAGAGGGGACAAGAAGCAAATCATAATATCTATAATATACATATAGATATGTATATAGATACACTTTTTAGTAATATGTTTCCATATTTTATGTTGTATGAAGTCAACTCTAGTGCCTTGTGGACTATACAAAATATGTTTATGTATATAAAATTTATACAAAAATATGTTTATATCTCTGTATTCTCTGACAAGTATAAATATCATTAATTAAACTGGAGGCAAAGAAATGAGGATTTCTGGGCTTAGTTTTTCTACTACTTTCTTTATTATTATTTTTAGAAAACTAAGTAAATTTTTAGACAAGGGGATACATTTTGGAAAGCATAATATTCAATGGGTGTTCATAGGAGTTTGCATCAGTTAGATTTAGCTTTATGCAGGGCTCACGAAGATGGATTTGGGATTTTTTCCCCTGGACTCAGGAACCACTACCTCAGGCCTGGTGGATTAATTTAAAAGAGTTCAACTAGAGCATGTAAGTTTCACATGAAAACACTTGAACTGATCTAAAACAGAGGTTTTGAGGGATGAGGTGAATCTGAAGTGGATTGACAACCACATTACTCTTCTGATCTTCAGGCATTTCCGCAGTCCTTTTCCTGGCAAGTGTGCCCCACACGACTTCTTTGCTAGCTTCTGATATTGGTTTCCCTGGATTCCACTGCTTCATCTCTGTCAATTTCAGTGATAGCAGTGGAGAGAAAAGAGTACACATCTATGTCCCTTTACTCATACAGCTTCTGTTTTACAAAGTTTTCATTGGCAGTGTCAAAGCTTAATGATAGATCATGCCATCTAGAGCCCTGGAATCATTCCTCAGTTGATATAAGCCCTACATCCTGGAATAACTGGATGAGAAAATTGAATCATAGGAGGCTGGGGCAACAGTGATGACATCATCCTCCAGTTATTGAACATGTTATGTATGCTAGGAACTTAGCCTGTGGGATGGCTGATTCTCTAGCAACAAAGTACAATTGGCATTAACTTCTCCTTATAGTGACCAAGACTAAGATAGAGACTTCAAGATCATTGATGGGTCCAAAGTACACCCTAGGCTATAGTAGAATCCAGGTAAGAACTACAACCTGTTTTAATTATTGCAATTACCATATTGATATTAATAATAATACAAGGAATGTAAAATACCAAACACTTTTTCCCCTTTTTTTATTAAGGTATCATTTATATACAATCTTATGGAAGTTTCAAATAGCAACATTGTGGACACTACGTTCAACCATATTATCAACTCTACCCCCACACCCCTCTGCAGTCACTGTCCATCAGTGTAGTAAGATGCCAGAGTCAATACTTGCCTTCCCTGTGCTATACTGTCTTCCCCATGATGCCTCCCACACCATGTGTGCTAATCATAATGCCCCTTGATCCCCTTCTCCCCCCCTCCCCAACCGCCCTCCCCCACCCCTCCCCTTTGTAACTATTAGTCCTTTCTTGCAGTCTGTAAGTCTGCTGCTGTTTTGTTCCTTCAGTTTTGCTTTATCGTTATACTCCACAAATGACTGAAATCATTTGGTACATGTCTTTCTCTGCCTGGCTTATTCCATAGAGCATAATACCCTCGAGCTCCATCCATGTTGTTGCAAATGGTAGGATTTGATTTCTTATGGCTGAATAATATTCCATTGTGTGTATGTACTACATCTTCTTGATCCATTCATCTACTGAAGGACACTTAGGTTGCTTCCATATTTTGGCTATTGTAAATAGTGCTGTAATAAACATAGGGGTGCATATGTCTTTTTGAATTTGGGATCTTTGGGTAAATTCCTAGGAGTGGAGTTCCTGGGTCAAATGGTATTTCTATTTTCAGTTTTTTGAGGAACCTCCATACTGCTTTCCACAATGGTTGAACTAATTTACATTCCCATCATCAGTGTAGGAGGGTTCCCCTTTCTCCACATCCTCGCCAGGATTTGTTGTTCTTATCTTTTGGATATTGGCCATCCTAACTGGTGTGAGGTGATATCTCAGTGTGGTTTTAATTAGCATTTCCCTGATGATTAGTAATGTGGAGCATCTTTTCATGTGCCTGTTGGCAATCTGAATTTCTTCTTTGGAGAAGTCTCTGTTCATGTCCTCCACCATTTTTTAATTGGTTTATTTGCTTTTAGGAAGCATGTGAGCTCTTTATATACTTTGGATGTTGACCCCTTGTTGGAGATGTTATTTACAAGTATATTCTCCTGTAATGTAGGATGCCTTTTTATTCTACTGATGGTGTCCTTTGCTGTACAGAAGCTTTTTAGTTTGATGTAGCCCCATTTGTTCATTTTTGCTTTTCTTTCCCTTGCCCGAGGAGATGTGTTCAGGAAAATGTTGCTTATGTTCATATTCAAGAGATTTTGCCTATGTTTTCTTTGAAGAGCTTTATGGTTTCGTGACTTACATTCAGGTCTTTGATCCATTTTGAGTGTACATTTGTGTATAGAGTTAGGCAATAATCCAGTTTCATTCTCTTACGTGTAGCTGTCCAGTTTTGCAAACACCTGTTGCTGAAGAGGCTGTCATTTCCCCATTGTATATACATGGCTTCTTTATCATATATTAATTGGCTATATAGGTTTGGGTTTATATCTGGGTTCTCTATCCTGTTCCATTGATCTATGGGTCTGTTCTTGTGCCAGTACCAAAATGTCTTGATTACTGTGGCTTTGTGGTAGAGCTTGAAGTTGGAGAGTGTAATCCCCCAGCTTTATTCTTCTTTCTCAGGATTACTTTGGTTACTTGGGGTCTTTTGTGGTTCCATATAAACTTTAGAACTATATGTTTTAGTTCGTTGAGGAATGCTGTTGGTATGTTGATAGGGATTGCATTGAACCTGTAGATTGCTTTAGGTAGGATGGCCATTTTGACAAAATTAATTCTTCCTATCCATGAGCACAGGATGTATTTCAATTTATTGGTGTTTTCTTTAATTTCTCTCATGAGTGTCTTGTAGTTTTCAGGGTGTAGGTATTTGACCTCTTTGGTTAGGTTTATTTCAGGTATTTTATTCTTTTTGATGCAGTTGTAAATGGAATTGTTTTCCTGATTTCTCTTTCTGCTAGTATATTGTTAGTATATAGGAATACCACAGATTTTATGTACATTTTTTATGTAAAATATGTCATGTCATCTTCAAGCAGTGACAGTTCAAATTCTTCCTTGCCAATCTGGATGCCTTTTATTTCTTTGTGTTGTCTGATTGCCATAGCTAGGACCTCCAGTACTATGTTGAATAAAAGTGGGGAGAGTCAGCATCCTTGTCTTGTTCCCAATCTTAGTGGAAAAGCTTTCATCTTTTTGCTGTTAAGTATGATAATGGCTGTGGGTTTGTCATATATGGCCTTTATTATTTTGAGGTAGTTGCCCTATATACCATTTTGTTGAGAGTTTTTGTGATGAGTGGATATTGATTTTTTGTCAAATGCTTTTTCAGCATCTATGGAGAAGATCATGTGATTTTTATCCTTTTTTGTGTGTTGATGTGGTGGATGATGTTGATGGATTTTTGAATCTTGTACCATCCTTGCATCCCTGGAATGAATCCTACTTGATCTTGATGGATGATCATTTTTGATGTATTTCTGAATTCAGTTTATTAAATTTTCCTGAGTATTTTTGCATCTATGTTCATCAGGAATATTGGTCTGTAATTTTCTTTTTTTGTGGTGTCTTTGCCTGGTTTTGGTATTAGAGTGATACTTGCCTTATAGAATGAGTTCAGAAGTATTCCCTCTTCTACTTTTTGGAAAACTTTAAGGAGGATGGGTATTAGGTCTTCACTAAATTTTTGATAAAAATCAGTGTTGAAGCCATCTGGTTCAGGAGTTTTGTTCTTAGGTAGTATTTTGATTACAAGTACAATTTTGTTGCTGGTAATTGTTCTGTTCAGATTTTCTGTTTATTCCTGGGTCAGTCTTGGATGGTTGTGCTTTTTTAGAAAGTTGTCCATTTCTTTTAGTTTATCCAATTTTTTAGCATATTATTTTTTATAGTATTCTTTAATAACTCTTTGTATGTCTGTGGTATGTGAAGTGATTTTTCCTTTCTCATTTCTGATTCTGTTTATGTGAGTAGACTCTCTTTTTTTCTTGATAAGTCTGGCTAGGCATTTATCTATTTGTTTATTTTCTCAAAGAACCAGCTCCTGGTTTTGTTAATTCTTTCTATTATTTTACTCTTCTCCATTTTATTTATTTCTGCTCTGATCTTTATTATGTCCTTCCTTCTACTGACTTTGGGCCTCATTTGGTCTTCTTTTGCTAGTTTTATTAATTGTGATTTAGACTGTTCATTTCAGATTGTTCTTCTTTCCTGAGGTAGGCCTGTATTGCAATGTATTTCCCTCTTAGCACGGCCATCGCAGCATCCCACAGATTTTGTGGTGTTGAATTATTGTTTTCAATTGTCTCCATATATTGCTTGACATCTCTTTTAACTTGGTCATTGATCCATTGATTATTTAGGAGCATGTTAAGCTTCCATGAGTTTGTGGGCTTTTTCATTTTCTTTGCATAATTTATTTCTAGTTTCATACCTTTGTGGTCTGAGAAGCTTGTTGGTACAATTTCAATGCTTTGGAATTTATTGAGGCTCTTTTGGTGGTCTTGCATGTGATCTGTTCTTGAAAATGTTCCATCTCCACTTAATCCTGCTGCTTTTGGGTGGGGTGTTCTGTAGATGTCTGTTAGGTCCATCTGTTCTAATGTGTTGTTCAGTGCCTCTGTCTCCTTACTTATTTTCTGTATTATTGATCTGTACTTTGGAGTGAGTGGTGTGTTGAAGTCTCCTAAAATGAATGCATTGCATTCTATTTCCCCCTTTAGTTCTGTTAGTATTTGTTTCACATATGTAGGTACTCCTATGTAGGGTGCATAGATATTTGTAATGGTTATATCCTCTTGTTGGTCTGACCCCTTTATCATTATGTAATGTCCTTTTTTGTCTCTTGTTACTTTTTTTGTTTTGAAGTCTATTTTGTCTAATGCAAGTATTGCAAATCCTGATTTTTTCTCCTATTATGGGCATGAAGTATCTTTTCCCATCCCTTCACTTTTAGTCTGTGTACGTCTTTGGATTTGAAGTGAGTCTCTTGTAGGCAGCATATAGAAAGGTCTTTCTTTTCTATCCATTTTGTAACTCTGTGTCTTTTGATTGGTGCATTCAGTCCATTTATATTTAGGGTGATTATCAATAGATACATAATTATTGCTATTGCAGGCTTTGGATTTGTGGTTACCAAAGGTTCAATGGCAGCTTCTTTACTATTTAAGAGTCTAACTTAACTCACTTATTACACTGTTACAAACATACTCTAAAGGTTTTTTTTCTCTCTTCTTTTTATTCCTTCTTCATCTTTTTATATTAGGTATTATATTCTTTACTCATTGTGTGTCCTTTGAATCACTTTATGGGTAGTTGATTGAATTTTTCATTTGCTTAGTAATTTATTGGTCTGCATCCTTTGCTGTGGTTTTATTTTCTCTGGTGACAGCTATTTGGCCTTAGGAGCACTTCCATCTATAGCATTCCCTCCAAAATAGACTGTAGAGACTATTGGTGGGAGATATATTATCTCAACTTTTGCTTATCTGGAAATTGTTTCATCCCTCCTTCAAATTTAAATGATAATCTTACCTGGTAGAGTAGTCTCGGTTTGAGACCCTTCTGTTTTATTGCATTAAATATATCATGCCACTCCCTTCTGGCCTGTAAGGTTTCTGCTGAGAAGGCTGATGATAGCCTGGTGGCTTTTCCTTTGTATGTGATCTTTTTTTTCTCTCAGACTGCTTTTAATATTCTGTCCTTGTCATTGAACTTTGCCATTTTAATTATTATATGTCTTGGTGTTGTCTTTCTTGGATCCCTTATGCTGGGAAATCTTTGCACTTCCATGGCGTAAGAGACTATTTCCTTCCCCAGATTGGGGAAGTTTTCAGCAATTATTTCCTCTCAGAGACTTTCTACCCCCTTTTTCTCTTTCTTTGTCTTCTGGTACCCCTTTAATGCAAATATTGTTCCTTTTGCATTGGTTGCAAAGTTGTCTGAATATTCTTTCATTCCTAGAGATCCTTTTTTCTCTCTGTGCCTAAGATTCTTTGTATTCCTGTTCTCTAATTTCTGTTTCATTTAATGTCTCTCTACCTCATCTAATCTGCCTTTAAATCCCTTCATTGTATGTTTCCTTTGGTTAGTGTACCTTCAAAGTTTCTCTCTTTCTTGATGTCCTCCATGAGGTCTTGACTATTTTTGTATAGCTCTGTGAGCATGTTAATGATTTTTATGATGAAATCTTTATCAGGAAGATTGGTGATTTCATTTTAACTTAGCCCACTTTCTGATGTTTGTTGTATTTTGGTTTGTACGAGGTTCTTTTGCCATCTCATTTTTGTAATGATTACTATGGAATAATAACTTTGTGTACGAGGCACCCTCTAGTGCCCAGAAGCTTTACTCTGTGGAGCTGCTAAGCGTCTGGGGTGATGGCAGGCTTTGCAGGTGAGTGGCACCAGCGACTGCCCAAAGGAAAGAACTCTTTCCTGCTTCCCAGCTGCAGTGCCTTGCCTCCACTTCCAGAGCCAGTGGGTGGGGCATGCAGGGAGGAGACTGCGTTACACTCCTGTAGCTGTCTGGCTGGCCTGGTGCAATGTTATGGGCATGAGGTTTGCTAACTGATGTTGACCAGGCGGAAGGTAGTGGGGGTCCTTTTTGTGCATCAACATCCAGGAGGATGGAGTGCCTGAAGTTCAGGAAAGTTCCCAACCTGCTGGGATGAGTGTGCTGGGACTATTTTGATCCCCTGAACTTTCTCCTCAGCAACAAGCTCTATGTAATCCTTGCCCCTTTAGCAGACCTCTCACTGTTGGGAAGTCTTTCAAAGTGCCCTCCTTTTGTCCTGGAGCAGCCAGTTGTGGTTACCTGTTCTCCACAGTGGCTGGAATCTCAGTCTTTCTGAGTATTTCATCTGTCTTTGCTTTCCAACCTCTTTAATCTCTAGAGCACCATGTAATGTAGGTTTGTGCTGCTGGAGCAGACCTCCAGGGCATGTTGTTCAGAAGTCCTAGGCTTCTACTCACTCCCTGCTCCTTTTCTCTTTCTCAAGCTGGTGATCTGGGGCTAGGGAAGGGCTTGGGTCCCACCAGATCACAGCTTTGCTACTTTACCCTTTTTTGTGAGGTCTTCTCTTTTCCCCCTGACGTAGGCAGTCTGTCACTGTCTTCTTTCTGGTTGCTCTTTCAGGATTAATTGTATTTGCTCAATTTTCACATTATATGTGGGGAAGAGGTTTCTGTCACACTTCTTGTGCTGCCATCTTTAAGACCCTGAACACTTTTTAAAATTTAGATGCTCTACTAACCCTCTACACAAATTATCCCTTTTATAAAAATCATTTTAAGACATATATTGTTATCATTATCTTCATTTTACAAAGGAGAAACTGAAATTCCTATAGGCTTAACTCACATAACCAGGTTTTCAGAAGCAGTAAATAACTGTGGGCATATTCAAACCCATAGTATCTGATTCCAAACATCACATCCTTAAACAAGAGACTATATTCTTTTCTCCAGATAGAATTCAAACCTCTATGTTGTACATAAAGTAAACATTTTAATACTTAGATTCTCTCCCTTTTCTATTTTTGTGTTAAGGGATTCTATAAAGGATTGTGGTGAGAATTGAAGGGACTCAGTCACATTAAAATAATTGTTAACTGATAAACCAAAACTAGAAGTTAAGTGCCCTGACACCCAGTCTTGAATTTTTATCTGGTTCTATATCAGTGGTACAGAAGAAAAGCAGAGACTATTCAGTGAACAGAATTTACTTGATTTAATTTGTTTCAAGCTTGTAGAACTGTGGTTTCCCTTATTTATATGTAGCTCAAAGAGACAAAGAATACAAATAGCTTCAAAATACTTTGCTGCTCTATGTATGAAACTCATCATTTTCTCATCCTCTATTCTGTATTTCATATAAATTTTAAGAATAATTGCAGCCTGAACTTAGACAATTTCTCTTTTTTCTATCTTTGTGCTTACATCAAAACTGCCTATTCAATGCCCCTTCATTTTTTTTTATTAATGACAATTTGTCATATCTGTTTGGGCCTGTAAGGCTATGGTGAGGATTATTTAATCACCATGTTAGTGTGAAAGATGGTTTAGACAGCCTTCAGTTTGTACCAAGTAGGCCCCATCACAGTCTGCTCCAATTGGACGGAGCCTCTATGTGAGCTGAAAATTATGATGTATTTTATTGGAATCTTATCTATCCAGTTGCTAAGGGAAATAAACATGTATTTATTGAACAGCTATTGTATGCCAGGGTTGGACATACAATAGGAACTCGCTGTTCAAATTTTGCGTGCACTGTTGTGCTGGTTATAACCACATAATTAAGCTTGTTAGAGGTAGGCATAGATGGGATGGGATGGGATGGTCCCAGTGCTGGGAGTTTAGTAGAGGGAATGGCAACTTTGAGCCCAGAAGATGATTCAGTTCTACTTTCATCATCTCTCCTTACTATGTGACCAGTGACAGATCATTTAACTTTTTAAATCATTCCTACCTCTTTATTTTGTGAAATGGGCACTTTTTTTTATGTGTAGTGCAGTATGACTACAATGGTAGAGGAAGGGTATCCTAACAACTATGCTTATTAATTTCTTCCATAAAATCAATGCTTTCAGCATTTCTTTATTGCATTGTCCATACTCATCAAACACTTCATTATTTTGGTATCAAACTTTTGTAGGTAAGTTATTTTTTCAGTTTTCATTATTGAGTCCATATACAATGATGTTTGTGTTTACCACATTTAAAACAGCACTTTTTCTTTCATCCTTGTGGTAAGTTGTATCAAAAAGAAAAATAGAAGCATGTGTTGTAATAGTTTGATAAGAGGGAGCCTATGCTATCCTCTTTCCTGTGATGCTTTAAATAAAATAAGATATCTCACGTGGAAGGACAATGCAAAGCTGCTGGCACAGAATAAGTTCTATATTTTGGATCTAAATTAATGAATGGTGTGTCCCTTCTTCTGCCCTGTAATTTTTTAGTACATGTCAGCATGATGATGAGCTGGAAATCCTAACCAAAAGTAATATATATATATGTATATGTATATGCACAAATATATGTAGACACACACACACATCTCCCACTCAGAGATGAGTGCAACATAGCCGCAATAAAATAAATGCTTATTTTGCTAGTTGTCAACACAATTACCACAGGTGTCCCCAAATTTTTATAAATCAAAGATCAGCTTTGATTATCAGATGCTATTAAATAAGATGAGAAATTACTAAATCATCTTGGAATAGTTTTCAGCAAATCAGACAGAATATACAAAAATATTGTATTCAGGCAACCAGAAACATCAGTTGATTTGAAAATCCCACTTCCTCAGAGGATGGATCATCAAGCTGTATTTTTAGCTGTATGAATGAATGCATTAGATGCAAAGAGGACCCATGCATAAGGTTTGTGGTAGTTAATTCATTTAACAAATATTTATTGAGCACCTACAGGATGTCAGACATTGATCTGAATACTGGGGATAGAGCAGTAAACAAAACATACAAAAATCCTATTCTTTTGTGGAACCTACAGTTTAATGTGGTAAATAGGTAATAAGTAAGGTGAATAAGTAAAACATATATATATTAGATAAATATGTAAGTGAAAATAATATATCAAGAAAAAGTGACATAAGATATCATGAGGGTGTTTACATTTCAGACAGAGTGGCCGGGCCATCACTGAGAAGGGGCCTTTTAAATCAAGACCTGAAGGAGGTTAGGGACTGAGCCTTGAAAATATCTGCAGGGAGACCACTTCAGGCAGAAGGAATAGAAAGTGCAAAGATCTGGATGAGGATGAGGGAGGGCATGTTCATTGTGTTGGAGGGAAAACAAAAAGCCCAGCAAGGCTGGAGTGAGTGAATAAGGAGTAAAGAGATGAGGTGGAGAGATTAAGGGAAGAAGGGCATATACGGTCTTGGAAGCTGTAGGAATGCCTGTGCCAGGGGCTTGGACATTGATTCTGAGCGAGTCAGGACATTTCTGAAGGGATTTGAGCAAAGGAGACATTATCTGATTTTAAGGGGTACACACCTGATTTAATTAATATAAAAGCATTAGTTGACTTTGTAATGAATCCTTTTATTGTGCTAGTACCCTTGTCAACTTACTTGTTTCAAACTTAAAAAGGAAACAAAAAAAAGAAAAGAAAAACTTTTAAATTGACAGCACATCTTCCCTGTGTAGATATTGGCTATCCTCTCTCTCTACTTGAAAGCCTTTTTTCAGATGATCTTTCTATTTATTTTGAAGGCTGTTACTATTTTTCTCATCATCATCATCATCAAATTGTTTATCTAAAAGCTTGATACCATTTTGGAGGGGTTAAAGTGTATGAAACAATAAAATTAAAATTCTGTCAGAGGGAAACACAACCTTAACTTCCTTGTGTTCCCTCACATATTACTAGCTGAAGTCATTATATTCATCTGTTCACTCGCCCATTATCTGTCTCTGTATCTGGAATATAAGCTCTGTTAGAGAAGTCTCTCTCTAATGTCCCATTCACCACCATTCCCCCAGTTCTTGCGTCAGGCTGGCAGTAAGGGATCAATGGTGATTTCCTGTGAGATCCTATGAGACTGCAAAACAAGTATCAAGAGTTGTCAGACCCACTGGTCACAATACCTGTTCTGTCTTTGTATGTATGGCAGCAGCTCTCTCTCCTTTGTGACCATTACTCATGAGATAATAGAGCAAAATCAGAGCCTAATGATAATGTGTAAAGCATAGCATGTGGATATTAATCTTCCATTTTCTCAGAAGTTTTCTCTTTGGCCTATAATGAAAAGAAGCACCTCTCTATTAAGACTATTGTTTGCACATATTAAATCCTGCCCTGGGCAGAAGCTTTATTGATGCCATAATCATGGCCTGCCTCGTTCCTCCTGGATTCAGTAAGTCCTGCTTTGTCAATATCTTCTGATTCCACCTCTCACTTTAGATAACTGCACATGATCCCTGAAGACTAGTCCAACCAGTCTTTATGGTTCTTGTGCCTGAGATTTTGTATTTTTATGTTCAGAATATCTGACTTGTAGTTTTCATATAGATTTTATAACTTGGTTTGGAAAAAAAATCCTGAGAGACAAGGCTATATTGGATTATAGAAATGAATGTATTTGTGAGAGTGGGCATTGCCAATTTCCTCTTTCTAATTCAGTCACAAGACAAGGCACTTTCTTTCACTCACTAATGCTCCAACCCTACTGAAATTGTTCATTTCTCCAGATGCAAGAAGCTCCTCTTTGCCTCTGAACCTTTTCATGTGTTTTGGTCTCTGCCTGAGAGATATTTCAGCCTTTACCTCTTTGCTGACTGGCTGTCTTTCAGAGCTTAGTCTTCTCACTTCCTTTAGAAAACTTTCTCTGGCACTGCTGCATCTCAACCCTACTCTGCCCAGACTGAGGTTGCTTTTCATTCACATGAACTTCCGTAATATATAGAATTCTCACTGTCATGTGTTTTGCACTTTACTCATGTAGTTGAGCTCAATGAGGGCAGGGGTCTTCTTTGAGCCATGTTTTGTGCCCCGTAATGAATCCATAATTACTAGATGAATGAAAGATTCAGTCATTTCTAGTCTGTCCAGCTCCTGATTATACTATTGTGTGGATCTCATCGAAGGACAATTCCATGAAGACAAGGAATAATTATTTTATGATGTGTTTGTATCTTTCATGGACTGAGCATATTCTAAATCATAGACCAGATGCTTAATCAAAATCACAGTTAATTGCACTGAGAATCAAATAAAGCATGATAGTGTCACTTTGTAAATTTTTCAAGTTGTGTACTTGCCTTATTTACACTGTTGTGTGTATATTTTATACTTCAATAAAATGTTTAAAATCATTTTATAATGACAGAAGAAATATTATAGAAAGGAATCAATGCATTAGAAATGATAAGTATCTTTGTTATGCTTCTTGGAAACTGATATTGAGATTGAGAGACACCCAGGAATAAATCAATAGGAGACTGGAGTTAAAGCTTCTCAAAAGAGGGAATGGTCCTTGCAAAGACTGTGAGAGCAGGAGTGAGCAGCCACAG
Organism: Manis pentadactyla; assembly: GCF_030020395.1. NCBI lineage: Eukaryota > Metazoa > Chordata > Mammalia > Pholidota > Manidae > Manis > Manis pentadactyla. The sequence continues at coordinate 33,501,064 of NC_080027.1, forward strand.
GGAGGTGATCCAAAGCAGGTCAGGCAGGTGCAGTGAGGCTCCAGAAGTACAAAGGCCAGAGGCAAGCAGCCTACTGATGAGAATCTGAGTTGTTATTTTAAGATCAACAGGTTGCTACTGGAAGAGTTTTAAGCTGCTGAAATAGCCCTCAGGCTGCACAGTTGAGAACACATTTGAGGTAGTGGTAATTTGGATTGGGTTCTAATGGTGAAAATGAAAGAAAAAAAAAAAGAAGAAAGGCAGTCAGGCAGGAAGACAAGAAGAGATAGATGTTTATATCTAAGAAGCAAATCAGTGTATGTGTAGGATATGGATGGGCACCAAGAGTATTGATTTCTTTTTTCTTTATCAAGCAGAAAATAAAACTTTTATTGTTTTTAGTGACATTGATTTAAGCAAGAGATTTCTATGTTCTGGGCCTTACTTTACCGTACAATCTTTCTCTGATTTTAAGCTCTCTAACCTAATTCTCAGGAGCATCTTACTGACAATTAACTTGATTAGTATGTACCTGTGATTCTCAATATGACCATTGTTTTGTGGATGAAAAGGTGACTGAATTATTTAGTAGAACTATAGTGGTTGATATTAAGAGTGGTCGATACTAAGATCAATATGATTGAAGGGGAAGGTAATCAATAAATCTCTCTGCTTCTACCTGAGATTATTTTTCTTTTTATTTGAAAAGTTTGTCTTCTCTTTAGATACTGCTCTGTGAAAGTTTTTGTAACAATGCAGAATTCTTTGATGGCAAAGATGGTGCTCAATTCTGTTGCAATACATGAGTAACAAATACATATGGACACACACACCTTAGCATGTAAAGCTCTTCATTATGTACCCTCTATTCCCCTCTCTATAGTCAGTTCTTCCCAGTCCCTCACATACCACAGTGCCATAGTCGTGACCAAGTATTTTATAGTCTCTGTGTCATCACGTTTATTAATTCTCAGTGTTTTAATACCTATTCTCATTGTTTTGTACCCCTTCTCCCTATTTCACAGTGCCTGACATATAGTCAGTGCTCAATAATTCCTATTATTATTATTTTAAAGAACCATGAAAAATGTGGGCAGAGGTTTCTAGTTTTGACTACTGGATTGGTATTGGTACCTTTCATTGGAATAAACTGTGAGTTGTGAAATACGGAGTTCAATTTTGTATGTATTGGACTTGCAGTATCTATGGGACAATCAGCTAAATGCCTAACAGACAGTTAAACATTAGCTAATAACCCTAATACAATAGGTAATGAATAAAAAATAAGTACACATCAGGAAGTGTCTGCCTAATTGTGCCAAGGGAGGAATCATTGATATGTATAGTAATAATAAGGAAGACGATGTTTATTTTGGTTAAGGAAGTTACTCACGGTTATTCAGCTAGTGAGTGCCAGTCCTTCATTTCAACTTAGTCCATTTGACTACCTTGCTTTTCTATTACAACTTATTGTCTCCTGTATGTGGCAAAGAATGAAAGGAGATGGAGTAGGAAAGTTTGCATGGCCAAGATTAGCTTCCCTCTCCTTTGGCAGATGTAAGAGCACACTATTCCAAACATTATTGGACAGCTACCGTGTGTCAGAGAACATGGTCAGTGTTTGGGATAGCATAACAAACAAGGCACAGTCTACTTAACAGCATACTCCCAAGGAGCATAAGGTCCAAAAACAATTGGGGTATACATAGGTAAATTAAACATTTTGCGTAATCCTTAGAGAAGACTTGAGTGTTTGATAATAGCAATAAAAAATGGGAACAGTGCTTATTGCCTCATATTTTTTCTTTTATTATACAGTGTCATTCTGTCTACTGAACTGTTCTCACCAATTCTCTCATCACTGGGACAAATTACCAAAAGGGAAAAGCATAATGTTTCTTTCTCATATTGTGGAGATGTTCGGAATATGTAATGGAGCAGGTTAGAAAGTTCAGTTCTTTCCCTTCAGTTTCCTCTAGGTCCTTCCTCTTCCTCTCTTGCAAGAGGTAATTCCCAGATCTGTATGTATTTTGAGGTACTTTTGCTTGAAATGTTCCACATAAAAGTTTGATCCTTTTAATACCAGTTCAGAAATACACCTTTATTAGCACTGAAGCTGAAAGTAGATGGAAAAAGAAGCATTGAGCAAGGATTAGGAAGATTAAGTGTAAAATCAGCTCATCATTGCATTTCTGCAATAGCTTCAACAGAGCACTTGGTCATGGCAATAAAGAAGGACAAAATACACTTATCCATTGAGTCAAAGAATTATACTAAGTGCATTCACATTTGTTATGCACTCAATACTCATGAGAGTCCCACAAGATAGACATCACTATATTTTAAAGATGAGGAAACCAAAATATTTGGGGAATAGTAAATTATCTTAGATCATATAGATAGTGGGAGTCATACCTATATCTTCTCAAATTCAGAATCTAAGGTATAGGGAGAGGGGATGGACAATATGTAATCTGATATTTTTTATTAAATTATATTTGGGGAGATGAAGTAGACACTCAAGATGTGACATCAAATACAAGGTGCTTCATGGCAAATTATGTTATTTAGACCACAAGTGCTCTTGAACTTAAGGTGGCATGGGGAGATGAGGGACTAATAAGTGTTGGAGTCAGCAAAGAAGTTCTTGCTGAGGTCTTGAAAACCAAGATAGTCCTAGGATGAAAAGGATTTTGGTACATGTAGTATAGCATCTCTGCAGTGACTGGGACATCAATAAAGAATAAAGAACATTGAGCTTATTAATGTTGAAAAGGCTTAGTCCCTTAGCTAAGGAATGGACTCAAGAATGCAGAATCATAGTACAATTAAATTCCACATTTCTTTGTCCTCCAGACTATCCAGTTCTGTATAATGTTTTGATGATTTTGTTGATACACATACCTTCTATATCAGCTCTATTCTCGTCCGTGCATCTCTTAGCCATTATCTCATCTAGGACTTTAGGACTCCTAATCATTGTGTTTGTATAATATCACTAAGTAACAAACTACCATCCAGTAGGGAACAGTCCATTCTTTAGAGAAAATCAGCTTTGCTTGCTGATGCATTACTGTCATCATTCTTCAATAATTACCCATATGTTCAGAAAGTTTTTTCAGATGAGCTTACCGTTCCCATGTTACTTATTGGCTGTGGCAAAGCTCATTTTTCATTATTGGGATCATACTATGTTTATGGGTCCTAATGAGCTGTTTATTCTGGATTGATGCATTTCCAATTTTGCAAGAAGTTGCAAATTTGAGCTGCAGATCAATTTTAAGATAACTTAAAAAATGCATTCCAAAAAGTATGATGCTCTTAGGGAATAATACTGACTTGAAAGAAAGTATAATAGGTGTGTCTGTATGTAATAGGTGTGTGTATGTATGTATATATATTTCTCCATTTGACTGTAAATGGTGACTGGTATATTCAACAGTTGGCCATCTATCTTCTAATTCTTGCATACTATCTGCATTGTCAAGTTAATTTTCAGAAACTTGTTTTGATTCAACACTTACTGAATACCGATCTCATACATTGTTAATGCTGAAAATTTATCTCAGAGATATGTGGTATTGAATTAAAAAAAAAGTTGTTAAAGATGGTCCAACAAATACACTATTGTGATCTGAATAGGACTTAATTCAATCTAGGAAATGGTACACTTCCTCAGATTTGTTTGACAGTATTTGCAGAATTCACCTTCATTTGACTACTAGTCCTTCTGATAAAGCAAGCAAGTATAACAATCAATTAAGTACTGTATTCTGGCTTTCTATTATCAATAGGCAGATGTGCCAAATGAAGTTTTATTCACTGACCTTGGTTGATGCTTCCAGGAGGATATGAAGGATTTCAATCTTTCCAGGTTATGCAAAAACAGAATTTAACTTGTATTCAATACATGGCCTTCTTTGTTCTTCCTGAAGGACTCTAAAGTGATGGTTATCAGAATTTCATCATGGAAAGAAGGAGAACACTGAGGGAAAGAAGGATTACAACATCATTTTGCATCATCTTAGTTCACCATCTTCGGAGCTGCTCCCTATATGCAAGTGCCTGAAATAAGCATGCATCTTACCAGAACTAGAGCACAGAATCGAAACATGAACTCTGCTTTCTGTGGCAAGTGCTTGATGCTTTCCCAGTTTGATCTGGGATTTAAAATAAAAGTAGTTTTGGACTGGATAAAGAGGCATGGGTATTTGCAGTAGTCTCAAGTGAGTAGAGAAAGTGGTAAGAGAAATGTTGGTTGAAAGGTAGTTTGGAAGTTTGGAATCATACTTTACTGCATTTCAAATGCCTTACTAAAGAGTTTGGACTTTATTCTCTGAGTAATAGAGAGACAGAGAAAGTTTCTAAGGAGGGGAGGGAATTTTCATTATATATATATATGTATATATATGTATATATGTGTGTGTGTATATATATATATATTTAAAACCTCAATTGTCATTGATTATTGTGTGTATATATGAAGTATGTAAGATCCAAATCTTTAATGAGCTAGTAATCTTAGGTGAGGGGAATGCTGTGTGTATATACATTCATATCAAATATTCCAACCTCTCTCCATCTGTATTGTCCCCTTCCCCAACTATAAGCCATCCTCTTGTCCTATCTGGACAGCTATTACACCTTCTTTCTTAATCTCCTTTCCTGTCATCTCTCTCTCCACTCACCAATCTAGTCTCCACATTGTAGTTGAAGTTACAAACCTGTAATATTTCTCTTGTGGTTAAAGAAATTGTCTTTATATTATACTTTGAATAAAAATCCAAATTCCTTGCCCTGGCCTGCAAGCTACCCAAATATTCAGATCCCGTGAGCTTCCTCCAGCCTCATTTCTGGCCTCTATGATACTCCCTGAGCGGTAGTCTCACTGACCTGTCTCTCGTTTCTCAGACATATTAAGCACTTTTCTGCCCTGAGTTATCTGAACATGCTCTCCTTCTTTATCAGATTCTGTCTCCTTAGTTCTTTCCCGAATTTCTACTCATTTGTCAATTCTTGGGTTAAAACTCTTAGACTCAGAGGACACTTCTTTAGTTAATCCAAGGTCTTTCTCTAGCCTGGTTATTCTATGTCCCTGAACCCAGTCCACTTATGTGCTACTTATCCCAGTGTTTCCTCATTTATTTGTTTGTGTACTTGCTTTCAAATCCAACGTGTATTATGTACTTACATGTCCATTTGTATGCTGAAAATTCATTTTCTCAGTCTTATTAACCACTTTTTAAGTGTTCAATAGCCAAATATGCCTTATACTATATCACATAGCAAGGTTGAGAAAAGAGAGTGTGAATATGTGTGTAACATTTTTTTCTGAATTTAGAGAGAGTGAAAAATTCTGATAAAAGATGTTTATCTTTTATACATTTACAATAAAAATGCCAATTTTCTTCTTCGGTAAAATGCCCAGGGAAAGCAATCACGATGATGAGCCAGCCAGCATTCAAAGAGTTATACTCATTACAAACTGAGAGCTCTCTCCTTGAAAAGACAATTGTATATCAATCGATTCAAACAAGATGCTAAGCTTCTCACATACCAGATGAGCATTGTTTGAGGTTCTGTTCTCTGAATCCTCTGCTGTTGTCTGTTCAGCCACCACTGAGTGTCACTGTGGGCTGAGAAGCCCGACTGAAATCAACAACCAAGAGAACTGCCTGCAATGAGAGAAGGAAATGAAAATGAATGATGATATATTGAATTCTCCTGGGTTTCTTTGCTTCTCTGTTCACTTCTGACACTACTACACTTCTAAATTCATAACAAGTGCATGAGGAAAATTAAATCAGAGCACAAAGCCACTAAGGAGCAGCCCACTAGATAAATATCACCTATCTTCAAGGAACCTGAAGTTGCTGTAATAGTCAATGCAGAGTTGATTAGTGTCATGAAAATAAGATTTAATCCTATAAGGCTATGTCATCAGCATCAAGAATGAGGCTTTGCCTTTGATGCCTTTTCTCCTACTAAATGGCTAATATTTTTATTTGATTCCATTGGATTTGAGGGATGGGAGTTTTTATTTTTGTTTTTGTTGTTCTCTTTTTAACATTAATGCTTTCTAAATGGTTTTGAGACAATTCATATTATATTTTGATAACATGGAATGAACCTCAAGAAATTATACCATAGGTATAAGGAGAAATGCATATACTTAATATTGGATCATCTATAAGTGACCATCAAATATAATTCCATACTTTTTGCTAGCTTTGGTGGATGTGGAAAAACAGATTTCATACTCATCTGTTTTTGGTAGACATAGATAAAATATACATTAGTTTCAAAAGAAGTAATCGTTTTTAAATTTAAATTTATAAGTGGTATTTTTTAATGTGGAAATTTATATGTTGAGCTCATAATCTTATATTGAAAAGTGCCTTCTGGTGGCTTTAAGAAATATCCAGGAATGTTCTTCCAATGACATTTTGTTTATAATGAACCAAAAGCATAATATTAAAGTGAAGGTGCATCTGTAGACATTGAAATTCAAAGAATTTAGACACAAGGTTTTTTTGTTTATTTGTATATCAAAGTTTTGAACATGTATTTCAGAACATTTTGGGGACATACATAATAATACATTTTTTTCAATGAAAAAAATGTATTTGTTAACCAGTTCTCAAATAATTGTTTCACAGATTGCTCAAAATAGAAAAATAATCAAATTATATTTTTATTTCCTTTAAATCTCAGGAGTTTTAGACTAAAGGGGTGAGAAGACTATCAGCCCTAAACAACCCTACTTTAGTGAGACAAGGTGATGCTGAAGCATGTAGACATGCTTCAGATAAAAAATGTCTGGAAGTGGAGATTGGTCACTATTCTGTGCAGTTGAATATTGTATCTTGTGTTCACATTGAAAAATAATGAACGGTGAATTTTTCAAATGGGGAATAGAGAATTTTGGTCATTTACAAAGGGGGAAACATATCCTGTATTTCCTTCCATCAACTAACTACCAAATACTTACCACATCCAAAACAACTTCACAGATGTTAGTTTAGTAATCCTTACCCCCAAATGTGTGAGCTGGGATGGTTAGCCCATATTATACAACAGAGACTGAAGGCTTCTGTGATCAACCGAAGCTCTCACAGGCAGTAAGGTTAGAGCCAGGATTTATTCTTGAGTCTGATACCAGTACTGAATTCAAATTCCCTGATTACTTTATATAACTCCATATAGGAAAGTATTTGCCATAGCACTATTACTAGTGCCCAAAAAAGTCTTTTAAAAAATGGACTAACCTGAGGAAGAGGAAATTTCTGTTGATAGGCTATAGAAAAAGTCTCCATTTTCTTATCTATCTCATTCATCCTGAATGTTACCTTAAACTCATCTTACTTAGATTCCTTAAGATTTAGTATTTTAATGTAATATATGGAGTTCATAATACTGTTTTCTTTTTAAATCACTTCCTTTATAATGTGCTTCTTGAGAACCAGAATTGAACTATCCATAAATTTTATTTTATGTTCAGAATTCAGTAACTACATTTTGCCATAAACATCTGTTTAACCATTTATCCATGTATCCATCTTCCCCACTGAACCATTTTTTTTTTCTTCAGTAGATTTTATAGGGTATTTGATTTGGGGGTTTAACAGTTTGCCAATAAAGGATTAAGTAAATTTGCTTATATCTCAGCATCCTAGTGATTAAGAGCAAGCTAGAGCTGATCACCTTTAAAGGTAGTGGACATTGGAAGGAACTGGAGAGTTACCAAATATCTATAGTCTGATGCTGTAGAGTAAAGGGTAAGAGGTTCTGGGATGAAATGGAGTAATTGTTTTCACAGGGTTTAGGGTGCTGATATTAAAATAACAAGACAATGAATGGCAAGGGATTAACAATGAAATCCTCTTCTTGGAACTATTGATGTCCTCACAAAACATGCTATATCACCTTGTTGCTCAGGTAGTTGTAATGTGGAATGCATGATAATGTAAACAAATACCAATCTGGATCAACAATATATTGCAGTTTATTTGAGCATCAGATATTTAATGTACATGGAGGTGGAGGGAAAGTAGAAAGGAATGCATAATTGGTTGAATAGTTTTCTGCAGAGCCTGGTAATTACTATGGCCTCTATAAATGTTCATTCCCTTCCTCTTACTCTCTGAACAATTCTGTACATGCAGTGGTAGTAATACCACCATTTTTAGGTGAGTAAAGTACAGATCAAAGAAATTAAAACTCCATAGGGTCATATCATTAACAAGTAGTAGAGTTTCAATATAAAGCTTTAGTCCATTTATTTTGATAGCTTGTATTCTTATATTATCCTAATGGTTTTTAAATATATTTTTGGCTTCAGAACACTTTTTTAAAAGTAAAATCTTTCACCTGTATATAAAACAGTTAAAGCTGTGTTTCTCTGGTACAGGTGTGAGGGTCTAGTGGCTGCACTCTCAAACCCCAGTTCCTTACGGCCACATGATCCTGATTCACATCTCTGAATATTCTTAAGGTTCTGTGAACCACAGTTTGAAAACTAGTGTTTCTCAGTTTTCAGACAGTTATGTGTTCTCAGACAGACCACAGATCACTGAGTTCTTTCCTTGTGTAGCCATATGACCTAAGACAGTCAGATAATGTCTTTGCTATAGGATGTCATATTCTAAAACAAATTTTTTTGAGTGAGAAATAAGTAGAAATAATGTACTTTAGATACAAAGGCTTTGGGGAAGTTGTTTTTGGGGTCAGGGTATAAAAAAGTAAATTAATTATCCATTTTCCCTCTTTCTTTAATAGCTGTTTTCTTATTCCAAGAACATCAACTAAACCTCCGAAATACCTAAAATAAATAAAATAATGGGTTTTGGTTGATTTTGCCTGTTCTTCCTTGGCCCCTAATTGAATCTTGGAGACATCTAAGTTTTCTGGGTACTTTGATTTACAAACCAATGCAGACTCTTCGCAAGTGGACACACAGCTCTAATGTACAGAGAACTGTATCCCGGTTAGCTGCATCCCACAGCTCATTTCTGATCTTTGCAGAATTCTTTGCAGACTGGAGAAAGGGAGAACTCTAGATGCCCTTTGTGTCTTGAAAAAGGAGACAGCATGGATATCTTCAAATAAGTTCCAAATATGATTTTATGGGCTGCCCTTTCTCACCTCTGACTTCTTCCCAGAGTGTTCAAAGCTGTTCCCAAAACAGAAGCTTGATTTGCCTCAGTCTATTTGGTACAGCATCTCTCTAATTACCAGATACCCAAGAATGTACTGGCATTTGACTCTAGAAGTTTCCAACAAAACATAGTTATAAGGCAAAGCTTAACCAGATTTATTACAAAAACTATTTCACTTATTATTAAAAGAAACAAACAGATATAATCTAAATGGGGGGTCTCACTCTGATGTTTCCAAAGAATCCTCCCCTTTATTCATGATAACTACCTGAGAACAAGCAAATTCATGCTGGTCAATAGGAAGAAAGTAAGAAAACTGATTTATTTGTTGATTACAATTTTTTTTAAAGCTATGAAGAGAGGGAAAAGGAAGGTGGAGAATGAAACTCTACTAAATGCTCAAGAAAATGGTGAATAATGTCACCAACCTTGGACCAAGTTCCTATCCCCTGTGCCACCACAGCACTCTATCCATATATGTATAGCAGCATCTATTAAGCTGAACCTTAAATAACATTTCTCCACATTTCTGAGACTATAAGTTCCTCAAGGGCTTATCTATCTAAATTATCTAAAAATCTATAATTGTGCATTCTGGTACACTAAAGATCAGAAGACAACTAAGTAGAGTTGTTTGATTAACTGCCTTATAGGATACCCTTCTATTTCTCAGCAACTACAATTCCAGGTTGACAGTTCATACCATTGACAGGCATATTTGTATTCCAAATTAAGTCATCTGCACCCATATCAACAATAGTAAACATTAATTTCTTGTAGGTAATTATTAAATTCTTTCCTTAATTAGTATAGATTTTCATCTGTAAAGGGCAAATTTCTTTGCCCTTAACCAAACTTTTTATGGATTAAAAAATAAATAAATGTGCAAAATCCTCTCTGTTGAAAATCATTCTCCTATATCAAACTATACAAAAATATTTTTAAAATCTGAGCCATCAATAAAATACTTCACATTTCAAAAAGTTATCTTACTATGTTATTCATTCAGTAAGAATTTACTGAATGCATAATATTGTGATTCTGCTAAGCTTTGGGAATATGAGTAGGAAAACAAAATCTAAAAGCTTAATGAGAGGCTTATATTCCAGAAAAATAACAATAATAAAATATTGTGATACGCTTATAAAACAGTTGCTTTAGGGATACAAAATAGAGCTATGTAAGTCAGACTAATGATTCAGGAAAGGTAAAGCTTCATCTGAACATAAAGTGTAAGAAGGGATTACATAGATGAAGGAGAATGGATAAGGGTAAATACCACAAATTAAAACTTATCTTCAGGAAACTTTTGTGGACTAGTTTCAAGTGCATTACTTTTCAATATAAAGAAACACATATACATTTAATAAATGTAATGTGCTTTAGGTGGCAATAAGGTTTTGGGGATCAGACTGTATTGTGTTTGAACCCCAGACCCGTCATGTCTTCATTTTTTTTTTCTTTCCCTTTTTTTCTTTGTTTTTTTTTGTTTCACTCTGGACGATATGTGTAGGTGCCTGAAGTGTCAGTTAGCTTATCAATAAAATGGAAATAATAGTACATTTCTTATTGTGTGTGCATGGGTATATGTGTCAGAGAGAGAGAGATTATATATGACAGTATAAATGTGATTAACAGTGTCAGCTGAGTAGGACATATTAAATACATGTTAGTTTCTGTCTATCCTCATAAAATCTCATAGTGTCAGCCAAACCACCATCCCTTAGTTTAAAGCAAAATACATTTTAGTTCTCTGAAATATGTCCATACTTTAACTGCAGAAGCAGTACCTTAAAATACTCACAGTGCTCTTCTATACAAGCTTAGCCAAGACAGAAAAACGTTTGGGAACATTATCCTGTCTTCTCATAATGACCTCTAAGACCAAGGCAGGAGTGGGAGGAAAGAAACGCTCTCAGGAAGAATCCTAATTAACCAAGTAGTATGGTCATTTATTTTCAGATGGCATCAGTATTGGACACAGTCTTCTCCAGCACAAAAAAATGATTGACATCAAAGATGTAGTGGCTCCCAAAGTCCCCTCTCACATAACTGTATTTAATAATAAACATATTTATTTGAAGGGATCAGAGAAGATGTCCTGTCTTTGACACAGAGAACATTTTTCAAGAGCCTCCATACAAGGCCAAGAATACCCACCTGGGCTCACTCATACCTTACACTGAGCTGACAGTTTTCCAGCCAGAAACCAAGTGCTTGGAAGATTTGGATGGGTTAAGAAGCTTGGTTTTCATTTCCAAAGATCAGTATTAACCTATAGGCTTCTAAGGAGGAGTAGTGCTCCTCTGCTTATTCTGATTAATATCTGAAGATTAAAGTATGGAAATTTAAAAACAAATTCTTTTGAGTCACAAACCTGAGCTTAAGTATAGCTCTGTCATTTCCTTGTTTTGTGTCCCAAGAAAAGTGGTTTAAACTCTGTAAACCTTAATTTCCTTCAGTTTCAGATGGACACAATATATCAGATGGCTGTGGAGAGAAATTACTAAATATATGTAAAATATCTTGATGAATGCCTGGTGTCAGGCAAAAAGAGCTCAAGTAATTGTCTATGTTTATCAATAATAAAACCACTAACAGGTAATACTTAAGCTCTTTCTATGTACCAGAGATTTTGTTACTTGCTTTCATGTATGACTTACCTATCACTCTTTAGAGGCAGAAAAACTGGATACATATTCCTTTTGTACCACTTATTTTACCAAGATACTTTACCTTTCTAAATGTTTCTCCATCTATAAAATGGAAATGCTTTCAGAACTAACTTGATACCATTGCTATAAACATTTAGTATGTTGAGCAGTGTAAAGTGCTTGGCAAAATGCCTGGCATTTGGCAAATATTTAAACAATGGTGTTGTTATGATGATTGTAATGCTTATTGTCAACTTCACATGCTAAGATGCAAGCAAAGAAAGTGATTTGTCTTCTATAATTATTAATTCCTGTGTAACTATTGTATGGTAGACAAAAATCAAAGTCCTGCTATGAAAAGAGTTCGTCTGTATATGGCTATTTGATCTTAAGTAAATTATTTGCTGAACTTCAGAATCATCCTCATCCATAAAGTGATAAAATCTATTAGTTTTCTATCATTGCTGTAACATCTAACCTTAAGTCTAGTGATTGAAAACAACTCCTGTTTATTACCTTCTGTAGGTCTGAAGTCTGGCATGGCATGACTGGATCCTTTGCTTGGGATTTCATGTGCCTAAAGTCAAGGTGTTGTCAGGCTGGGCTTTATTTCTGATATTCAGGGGAAGACTGCTTCCACACTCAGTCAGGTGATTGGCAGAATTTAGTTCCATGGGTTGTAGGACTGAGGTCACTTTAATTTTTTTGCTTGGCTGCCCTCAACTCTGTCTCTTGTTCTTGTACATGTTGCCTTACTTCTCAGAACAAGCAAAGGCTCATTGAATCCTCATCACGCTGGTAATCTCTCTAATTTGCCCTACTACTGCATATCTTTTGCCTTTAGCAGGAGAAAGTTCTCTGCTTTAGAGGCTCATATTTAGATTGGACCCACCTAGATAATCCAGAATACTCTCTCACTTTTAAGGTCTGTGACCCAGATCTGCAAAGTCTCTTTGCCATGGAACATGAGACAGTCACAGTTTCTAAGGATTTGCACATGGACATCTTTGAGGAGCTATTCTGCCTATCACAGGAAATAAGTGTAAAAATTACCTTGAAGTGTATCATGATGAGTCAAGAGATAATATGTGTGAATTTGTTCAATATAATATCAATACAAGTAGTAGTTGCTCAATAAATATTTTATTTTCCTTCATGTTTACCTAAAATATATTTGATTTATAGAAGATTTCTTCATACTTCAACATGGAAGATAATTTATATGAAAACTCTTTGGAACTATACTTTCTTCATACTTCAACATGGAAGATAATTTACATAAAAACACTTTGGAGCTATACAAATCAAAGTTTTATGGTTATTGAAGATGCAAGGTCATATGCAGCACACACAGAGACTGAATATTGCAACATTCTGTGCTAGACAATTGCATGTAGATATCCCAAATGGAACTTTACCAGTGGTAATTATAACATGGAGACCTATATGACCTGGAGTTCATTTTATTTCAGATTTGCCAATGAAATCAATTAGATAGCCGTATAAATTATTTGATTTCTTTTTCTTCTTTTTTTTCCCTCTTCTACAAAGCTGTACTTAGTCATATTCAGAAAACTTTCAAATGTGTATTTTCTCAAAGTAAATGTGGAAAGGAATATATACTACATTCACATTTATAAGGACCTTACCTGCATAGATAATTAATAATTAATTGATGTACCTTATTAATTTATATAATAATATTTAGTCCACAATATTTACACTGCCAGACATACAGGTTCATCCATTCAGAGAAAGGGGTGCTTTTCCAAGTTTTTCTTTTTTGTTTCAATACCCTAAAACAAGAATTACTCAAAATATAATTTGAAATAAAAAATAAAAACTAAGAAGGGAACTAAAATCTACTATAATTGCATCACATAGAGTGGACAGAACCACATTTAACAAGAGTATATTTCCATGGTTGTGATCATACACTTTCACTTCACTTCAATATAAAATTTATAACAAGCATTTTCTGTATATTCTCACAATGTTTGTGAATATGCTTCATATGATTGCCTAATCTTCCAGCAAAAACATTTTATACCAGTAATTTCAATTAATAATTGTTTCCTTGGTGCCTTTGAAGTGCCTAGCACTGTGATGGAACTGGGTTTAAAGGGCCAAAGAGTTGTGTGGGAAAAAGCATGTAGGCAAAGAAGGAAATGTACTTTGGTTTATTTCCAGTCATATCTATTAGGATAACAATGTAAGTGTTTTGCTGTAATCAGAATTCATGTAAATTTTGCATTCAGATTGTGATTTTAAACTCCAAATATGTTACAAGCAGATATACCATTTTTTTTCCCCTGAACTTGTAGCTTTATGGTCAATGTCAATCATTGTCCTAATTTAACTGAGTTTATTAATAAATATTCAATTACTTTAAGACCTTTAAACAATTCAAGAATCTGGAATCCTCAATCTGTTCTACAGTATCAGTGTGGTAATGACCATAAATAGTAGTCACTTTCTATGTGGGCACTCTAATCTTAATTACATGTTTGCTCCATGGACTCATCTAACTGGAATTTTATGATTCAAATGTGATTTACAGCTACAAATTAAGTAATTATCTGAGGTGCTGCTAGGGCTACTGGGACTGGTGATGTGAAATCTGATCAGTCTTGTAGAGCTTAATGTCTCCTACAAATAGAAACCAGCTCAGGAATTCATAGCCTGTTTTATTGTCTCCTGCAGCCTGGCCATTTAGATCAGGAAAGTGAAAAAAAAAAGAAGAAAATGTATTATCTGTCTCAATCCTGTGGCAGTCAAGTGAAAAGATTTAGAAAGTCATAGAAATTATTCCTTAAAAAAAGAGTATGGAAATAATTTAATCTGGGTGGTTTGGAAGAAATCAACCAGAGCTCTCATCCAACAGTTCATGGAAGTATCTGTTTAGTATTGAACCTTTACAAAAATGCAAAGGACATGTTACTTCAAATCTGCTGGCAAACAAAAAAATTTTGAATCAGTAGCCACTCCCTCCCCTACTGCTCCCTCATATGTGCTTGAATTATAGTCATGAAGAGAAAAAGCAAGTATTATATACATGTAAGGCAAGGGCAAAGCAATGTGATAGCATTTATTATAGAGATATACACAACTTGCAATGGGAGCATAGAGGAAAAAGAAATAGCATGTTATTTAAGAAGGTTGGAGAGGCCTTAGAGACTACTTATGGATAAAATCCTTTATTTTGAGAGTAAATCAAGGCTTAGAATGATTGTGGCTTGCTAGGTGACGCTGCTCGGATGAGAATGCCTGACTATGCAGCTGAAATATGGATGCCATTTTCACTTGACTTTTCCTCCCTTCACTCTCTCGCTCCCCTTTGTGGAACAAAGCTGAAAACTTCATATTCCTTCTGCAAAGAATTTTTCCTCAGCTGCCCCTACCTATACTTGATCAAAAGAGAAGCTTGCACCATATTCTTATACCTTTCAGCCTATGCTCATTCATTACTTTATCATATATTTATTGAAGTCCTGTTAGACTACAGAGATAGCTATGAGCAAGAAAGTCAACATCCTTTAATGAACCAATTAACATTACTGGGAAATACAAAAATAAGCAAATAAACAAATAAGTAAAATACTTACACATGTAGATAAGTCCTGTGAAGGAAAACCAGCTGGCATCTAACTATCGGGGCTGTGGTTGGATAGTATGTAGGAGAAGGTGTAAAGAGTATGGCCAGGGAAGGCCTCCGGCAGGAAGTGACCTTGCAGGTGCAGGCAAGCAAGCCACACTTGAGTATGAGGGGAAGGGATGGGTATATAGTATCATGCTCTTGTTTCCTCAAGCTTATTTCACCACTTTTAGCATTCAGTGCAAAAAGCATACTGCTGATTTCCCTGAATGGGAGCCTTCTCTGTGTCTAACACCAAACTTGAAACTTGTAATCTTGCACACAGCTGCAATGTGTTTTCCTCCTTCTGTCATATTACCATGAGATGGGGTCCTATCTGTTCTCTATATGTATAACATTGTTAATATATAAAAACTTGTTGATGTGATCAGTTCTGTTCTACTAAGTCTAATCAAACCCAATGTTGACCCAATTCCATTGCTCAGTACATGCCCACTGTTGGTAATGGCCTTCTGTCTGTTCATCTATCTAAGAAACATACACTGAACACCTATAGGATATCTCACACTGTGTGATGTGGGGTATTTGAGATCCAGTGATGAGGAAGACAGACCAAAGCCCTAGCTTCTAGGGTCTTGCATCAACCATGGAAGTCCATGTGGAGCTCTTCCCTTGTCACTAATGAGAAGCGAATCACTTAGCATGGGTTTTGTGCCTGCAGTTTAAAAAATAAGTACCCCAGTGGCTATAATCACTAGCGAGTTGCTTTTTTGCAGGCCACAGTTTTCTCTTTGGAAAGAAAGAGGTAAAGAGCATTATTCTTCCCTCAGAATTTTGGCAGAGGATTAAAATGAGACCCATAAATGTGAGAGTGCTGATAAGCTACAAATTGTTTTACAAAAGTAGTGTAGCATTTCTGTGTAATGTGCTATAATGACAGTGACTCCTGTTCTTGATTCATACTCATTGGAAAGAGCTGATCTTCATCATCACCACCAAGTATTTTTTGAGTGCTCACAACATCCAAGCTGTGTGTGTGGCTTCCTCTCTGATGGGCCTCTAGTTTCTACAGACTGTACTTCTCAGATTATTCAGTGCAAACAGAACCATGTATTTTGTGTTATGAAATTAATTTAAAGATAGCCAGAGTGATCAGAGCCACTGAAATTACTGAGACAGGGCATTTTCTGGGTTTAATGTTATTTTATTATATTCTATATGGATATATAGTTTATGTTATTTCCCCTTTATGAATTGTTTCTACAAAAATAGATTATGAAGCGCTTCCCAATTTTTTTCTTTTTTCTACTTTTTTTCCTGGGTAAATACTTCTTGGGAGATATTGTTCTTGCTAAGAAAAAAAGAAAAAAAAGTATGATTCTTTCCAATAAGAGGAAACAAGATTATATTGGGATGTATGTCAGTAAGACTCAAGCTTTATTGACAAGTGTGCTCTATCATTGTGTAAAATTCTTGCTAACTTGTCTCTCGAGATGGCCTAAAGAGAAATCAAAGGCAGAGTGGCATCAAGTAGTCTCCACATCTCAAGCATATTACAAAGCTTGCAGTATTTTTTCTTTAAGTATTTTTTCATCATTGAAAAATCTTTGCAAGACTCAATGCAGTTTTTCATAAATGAAGCCAGTTGAACTGATGATTAACTAAAGAGCAAAACCTAGGCTAAAATAAACAAATCACATTCTCTGGAGCAAATTACTTCTAGGCCATCCCTAGAGATGCACATCATTAAATACATGTCATTCAGCACCCTAAAAAACTCAAAACCTCCCATGAAAAAGCAAAATATTTTCCAGCTTTTGGGAAGTCACACGCAGGAATTCAGAAGCAGCTTATAATTCAGTCAAAAAATGTCTGCTAGGATAGGGCAAATTAAATTGAAAGTAAAAGCTTTGCACTTGATTTGTGTATGGATTAGCATGAAAATATGGAATTAATTCAATTGGCTTACTAGCTTTTCAAAAATGATTTGTTTTCTGGTTCTAATTTGTAATAATTGTGATAAATGTTAATGGATATCCTTGCCTCTATTCTCCTTGGTAATCACATCAGCCAAGAACAGACTAACAAGAGATGACAAACCTTTTAATTAGATTTTACCGCCAAAGTGTGATTCGTATCTCCTCTCTGTTCAACCAGCCTAGTTCTGATCTTTTAAAATCCTGTTTACACTCTTGTTAAGACACTTAACAGGTCTCCCTTCATCAGGCTTTTTGTCTTTTACTCCATCCTACATAGGGCTGCCATAGCAATCTTAATCAGCACAAAACAGCCTCAACTCTTTGGCATTGGCAAGATCCTCAATAACCTAGACATGATCGAGTCCACTAATTTCCTTCATTCACCCTTTCCTAGGCTAATGAGATACTCAACTCTTCACACATTCACATGTTCCCACTTATGTGCCTTTTCTTACATTGTCTATAGTGATAGGGACATAATCTTCATTTCTTAATATAGCATTGAATAGACAGAGTGCTCTATGAATGTTGAATAAGCTTGCTAAGACCCTTTACAATAAAATCCATGTGGTATATAAATCACCCTATGAACTTGTTTTTCCTTTTTCTCACTCCTTATTCCCTGACAATGTCCAATATGCAAAATCATGTCTATCTTGCTAACATTGATACCACTTGCCTTTTATATACTGGCTCTTTGTATAGAGTTGAAGTAATTAAAGGTCTTTTATGAGGTCAGACAGATGTGCTTGAACCTTTCCTTATCTTTATCCAGAACATCTAACCTCTTCCATAATTTCTCTTTTTAAAAAGATTTGACTCCATTTTTTATCTACTTAAAGTTTAAGTAAGGTGACATTTCTTCTGGAAATCATTCCCTAAGGTAGAGTTAGGTATCTCATAATGTCAATGGATATATTCGTGTCATTATACTTTTTATACCATTTTTCTTCTCTTCCCTTACATTGTAAATTCACTGAAGGCTGGTTTCTTTCATATGAGAATTTTCCAGTACCACATATAAGCATAAAGTCAATGTTTATCAAAATGTTACATTTGTAAATGTCTGTTCTCTATCATTTGTGATCTACATCAAAAACTTCACTTTTATGAAGTTCTTTGTATTTTCCCCATTGGAAAAATGCTCTGTCCTCTAAATTCCCACATCATTTCTTTCATGGAATTTATGATTTTTCTGCCCTGTAGTATCTGCATTTATAGACATGCTTATCTTTCCAGACTAAATTGTGAAATACTTCAGTAAGAAGGATGGTATTTAACTATTTTCTGTTCTCTCCTATTCCCTCAATGCTGGCACAGATTGGGAACCTGACAGACATCCAATAAATGTTAAATGCATGGGTGGTTAAGTGATGCACACCATTTTTTGAGATAGATCCAGTAGTATAGGTTAGTTATATTGGAGAATTGTGCAATCATCTAACCCAAATTCAACTTGATGTTTGATTCATCTTTACTCTCATCATCACAGAGGACCATCTAATGGAGTTCATGGTATGGGGGTGGGGTGGAGGAGGAGCTGGTGTGGTACACTGTCGTAGAGCTGCCATTTATGTTGGCATGGCACTTTATGGTTTTCTACAGCCATTGTTTAACCTGACCCTGACTAAAGGCCATCACAGTGAACGAGGTGAGGAATCCTTGTTTATTGGATTCCTTTTCAGTTTCTTTTAGTAAATCCTTTTTGAGTAATAACCATGTTCAGGCATTGTGTTAGACATGGGAGACAGGGAGAGAAAACTAGAAAATGTTCTTTGAGATATAATCATATTTTAATGATGGAAACTTTGTGCCTTAGAAAAATTGTTTTACTAACCCGTGGTCACAAAGTAAGTGCATGAAGAGAACTCAGCATTAGAGCATTCTGTCAATTAAGACATAAAATTAAGAAATGATGGATTCCTGTACTCTACTGTATTATCTTCTTTCCCAAATAATTATTTCATAAACCCAGAGGCAGAAGAATCAATAAGCAAAATTTTTGTTGTAAATGTAATCATTTTCCAGCGATTATCAGGATTCTATTAAGAAAGAAAAAAATAGGGATTTTTAATGACATTTCTTGGTAGCAAGCTACTGCTATAAGACCCAGATAATTTTAGGGATGTATAATGAAAATGGTATCAAATTTAAGATGATTTTGGTGTTTAGGGAATGAATCTTAGACTTATTGTCCAAAAGCTTCATGAAGAAACAAAGTTTCAAATCTCAGATTAAGTAAAATAAAAACTTTTAATTGGGTAAATAAGACTTTATACAAAAATCATTTCTTACTGAATCCTGTATTGATATGCAATATATATAGTTTAAATTGTATAACAAAGTTACATTATATATTATATAATATGTGATGTATACTTTAGTATTTTATTATTGTTGTTTTTTTAAAAAAATTAATTTTATGTAGATTCCCTGACCATGAAATATTAGGAGGGGGAAAAATACCACTTGGGCAAAAATTTGATGTATAGCACTCACAAAGAGAATAAAGCACATGTGGGTAGTTAGGGAACAGTAGTATCAGACATGGTGAACATCTGTTGGGAACACAGATGTTAACTGCTATTTGAAGAAGACAGCATATTAATTCATAGCAATTATTCCAAATGGTTGGAAGACTTCAGGATGACAAGGCACATTTATTTTCTTTTACCTTTCTTTCCTTTTTTTAAATGTCACCATCTATTTCATGGAAATATGCCAGCAATTCACTGTGGAAAAATGACAGGCTTATCACTTAGAACTCTAGTTCTGACGTGTTGGCAGTGTGAAGAGCTGTGAGCAGTCAGTCTGTCCCAGCCTAAGTTAGCTAGTCCTGAAGTGCTATATAAGAATTGAAATAGCACAAATATGAAGGAGAAGCTGGCTAAAATAATAATAACTAACACTTGTATAATGCTTACTCTTGCTTTACATAGATGAACACATTTAATCTTTACAACATCCATATGAGGTAGCTTGTGTTATTATCCCTACTTTATAGATGAGGGAACTGAAGGACAGACAGGTAAGTGGAACAAATGGTACCTGGTGAAGTCAGAGATCAACTCAGGAAGTCTGGTCTTGAGAGCCTGTGCTCTTAACCACTCAGTTGTAGTTTGATGTACATAAATGCACACATGTGTATGCATGTAGGTTGTGTACATTTGGATATAGTATGTGTATGACTCTGTACATATAAATCATATATAATCATATACAATTGTAATGTGTTCTTTGCCTGTCATCTTAGTACTTTCAGACTGATTAATATAAATAGCAATCTGTTCATTTATTCAGTTGCTTATGCATTGTTTGAATAATATAAGATATACTGTTGGTGAATGAATGCATCAGTAAATGAATGAATCAATCAATAGATGCCAGAATATAAGAATTAACAATGTGAGTAAATGAAGAGTGAGCAAATGAATCAATTCAAATTCAGTGAATGTTTATTGTGCATCAACTTTAGTCCAGAAAAAAAAAAAGTAGGAAGGAAGGAAGGAAAGACAAGAAAGAGTCCTGAATTCATGTAGTTCATAGTGTAGTAGTTTTGAAAGACAAAGGACAGAAACTACCCAAGTCGAGTAGAGCAAGGTGTGACAAGAAGAGATGTATCAATCCAATGTGGTGCCCAAGTCTAGCTGCATATTAGAATCAGTTACAAACCTTTTTTAAAAAAAGATCAATTGCCAGTGTCCCTTTCTAGACAACCTGAATTCAGATTTGGGGGGCTAATTGCCATGCATGCAAAATTGTCCTAGATAATTCTAATGTGCAACCATATTTGAGAACCACTGGTCAGATAAAGAGAGATATCTAGAAAGCTTTTATAGAGGAGACATTTTTGGTTTAGTGTTTACATGTGGAGACTTTGCTAGACTGGAACAGTGTGGGGATACTGGATAAGTACAGGACAGAACAGCAGCAGGGATGGCAGTAAGAGGCAGGAAAGGCAAGGGAGAGAACTGCTTGGTACAGAGAGACTTCTTGGCAGAAGTTTTATGGCTTACTCTGCCTCTGCAGCCCTCTGAGCTCCTGAGTCCTTTGTCTCATGCCATCTGCCTTTGCTCCCTTGCCAGACAGGGATTAAAATAGTCAGGTAAACTGTGTTCTGGACTTGTTTAGGATAATGGCCTTTATCGATTGTGGTTCTCTGCCTGCGGGCCTCATAGGACATTGCAGCTTCAACTCTGACTTCAGACTCATACTTCCCTAAATAGCTTCTAAATGGATTTTAAAATGCTCCATCTAAATTACTTAAAGGCTTACCTCAGCCACCCCATCAATTTCCAGAGAATGAGCTCTTGCCAACAATCAAGATTTTGTAGTACTTAGCAAACCAAGTAAAAGCTACAGCCCTTGCCCTAAGGAGTTTACCTCCATGAAGTAGGTGTGACTGGATACTTAAAAATACATAAAATGCTCTGACTTGGAAAAAAAAAATGCTATGATTTGGAATTTGATTTAGAAATGCTGACTCTCTCCTGGTCGTTAGAGCTGTTAACTACTTTACTGAGCGTTTCATACCATTTCAGTCCAACAATACGGTGGCTATAACATTTTGTATTACTCATCCTAAAAGACTGTGTGGTATGTTTAAAATCCTAAAAGACTGTGTGGTATGTTTAAAATCCTAAAAGACTGTGTGGTATTAAATGTTATTAAATGTTCTCAACAACCCTATGAGAGAAGCAATTTATAATTTTCAAATTATAGATGACAAATGCATATCACAGAGAAGTTATGTAACTTGTTCAAGGGCTTTAGGCTTTTAAGAGGCAGATCTGGGATACTAATCCCAGCAGTCTGGTTCTAGAGCCTGTGTGCTTAATATAAAATACGTATTTTAAAAAATTTTTTTTTATTTTGGTATCATTAATCTACAATTACATGAAGGACATTATGTTTACTAGGCTCCCCCCTTCACCAAGTTCCCCCCACATCCCCATTCACCGTCACTGTCCATCAACATAGTAAGATGCTGTAAAATCACTACATCACTACTTGTCTTCTCTGTGTTGCACAGCCCTCCCCGTGCCCCCCCTCAACACTATACATGCTAATCATAATGCCCCCTTTCTTTTCTTCCCGCCCTTATCCCTCCCTTCTCACCCATCCTCCCCAGTCCCTTTCCCTTTGGTAACTAGTAGTCCATTCTTGGGTTCTGTGCTTCTGCTGCTGTTTTGTTCGTTCAGTTTTCTTTTGTTCTTATACTCCATATATGAGTGAAATCATTTGGTACTTGTCTTTCTCCGCCTGGCTTATTTCACTGAGCATAATACCCTCTAGCTCCATCCATGTTGTTGCAAATGGTAGGATTTGTTTTTTTCTTATGGCTGAGTAATATTCCATTTTGTATATGTACCACATCTTCTTTATCCATTCATCTACTGATGGACATTTAGGTTGCTTCCATATCTTGGCTATTGTAAATAGTGCAGCAATAAACATAGGGGTGCATCTGTCTTTTTCAAACTGGAGTGCTGCATTCTTAGGGTAAATTCCTAGAAGTGGAATTCCTGGGTCAAATGGTATTTCTATTTTGAGCATTTTGAGGAACCTCCATACTGCTTTCCATAATGGTTGGACTAATTTACATTCCCACCAGCAGTGTAGGAGGGTTCCCCTTTCTCCACAACCTCGCCAACATTTGTTGTTGTTTGTCTTTTGGATGGTAGCCATTCTTACTGGTGTGAGATGATATCTCATTGTGGTTTTAATTTGCATTTCTTTGATGACAAGCGATGTGGAGCATCTTTTCATGTGTCTGTTGAAAATATGTATGTTTTTTGTCACAGTTCTCAAACCATTAACAATTTTGACATGATAAACAAAGAAGAGTATTTTGCAGAGTGTTGACCAGAGTTCCTGATTCAGGAGACTCTGGTAAATGACATAATAAATAGTCAATAGATAATAGGCATGATAATTATAACAATATTCTTTAAATATTTAAAAGGAGATGAAATGACATTTGGCAACCTACCATGTTTTTGAGTTCTAGAACCATTATCTCATGAATGCTTACAAAATCCTGAATTACATCTATAGTCAAGCTCATTTTGTAGGTAGGGAATAGGAACTCAAGAGCTGTTAAGTGCTTAGGCTCAAAGCACACAACGAAGAAATGTTAGACCCTGAATTGGAACCAAGGTTAACTTGGGTTTTTTCCCTAAGAAATCACCCTCCTTCTGACAGCTGAATGGTGAGTCCTGTCATTTAGACAGGTGCAGTTTAGATAACTTTTTTTGATGCGTAATTCAAATATGTCATTATGTCTACAACATACAACATAAAGGGTTCACAGGATATTTAATTAATACACAGTAGAATAGCAACTGAAAGGGTAAAGTCAAAATTAACAAGTCAAACTTCTAAATATTTACCCATAGTTACAAAAGTAGCTGCATTTGAGTGTAATTTTGGACCCAGGAGAGACTGAATATATGTACATTTGCACACATATATATATATATATATATGTGTGTGTGTGTGTGTGTGTGTGTGTGTGTGATATATATATATATATATTATATATATATACACACATATAATTCTAATATATACATGTATTCCAAAGAAAAATTCCTAAATAGCTGAATAAATAGATTATTCCTTTTTAGGCGTTTGATATGAACACTAAACTACATAAATAGCACCAAGCATTAGCTCTCACTTTTTAATACAAACAACCAGACATTGTTCTAGGTGCTTCATTTTATGATCTCTTTTAACTCCTTTTGCAATCCTGTTGCTTTCCATTTTTCAACTAAAGAAACTAACACTCTGAAATGTTACTTTTTTGAACTCACAGAATTAATGTTAGATATGGGTTTCATTGCATGTCCAAGCTTTTTCACCAGTGTTCCATAGCCTCCAAAGAAATAAGAGATTTCAAATAAAGCTTGCAATTTGGAAAAGAAAGAACTTTTATTCTCTTTCCCCATTCCCCAATTCTCCATTCTTCCCTCCTCCTCTTTCTCTGTCTTTCTTTATAAAACTACTTTATGAAACTCAAGAGTAACAAATAACACTGTTAATTTACATGTTATAATGCTCTCCTGAGTCTCAAATCCAGACACAGGCCATGACACACATAATCTAGGTTGCAATATATGTGCATTTATCACACCTCCTGATGCAACTCCAGCCCTTTCTCTTCTGAAAAGGTTTCTCCAACTGCATGGAAAAATGATGTTATTTTATAAAATAGTCCTGAATATCTTTGGATTCGTTTACATGTTTATTTTTATTCGTTTACAAGCCCTGGTACTTAGTAAAACATGTCTTGCAGTCTCTGCCTCAGAATCGTGCCCGGATTCTGCTAGGATGTCCTGCTACTTTGAATCCAAACCTAGTTTGTTACTAGGCTTAGCAAGTTTTCTGTGTTTGGCTTGCTTTGTATTTGGTCAGTTTCTTGGTTGCTTTTTATCTGGTTTATTATTTGTGTGGACTGGGTAACTTCCATTTGAATTTTAATACAGATTCCCAATCCTAATCCTGGGAGATTCTGATCAGTACCCTTAAGGGAAAATCCCCTAAAATGCACTTGTAAAAATGTCCTTTGGTCATTTGGATACACAGCCAGGACTCAGAAAATCAGCTCCAGGCACAATAATAGTCTTTACTACAAAGTGCCACAAATGACTCCTTTCAGCCATTCCCTCTTGTGTATGTAACAGTGTCTTCTTCCATTACACAACAAGTGATAAAAACAAGGGGTTTCCAATACATAGAAACTTCATTGCATACTTGCTCCTATAAAAGATGAGAGCAGTTACACAAAAATGGCTCGATCATTTTTAAAGTGTCAGGTCTTTGCTCTCTCAGGATCCTTTACCACAGAAGAACACTCATATTTCTTATAGTTCTCCTAGTAATACTACTAAAAATGAAATGAAATGAAATGAAAAAGACTCTTTATGTCTCCAGTCCATTGCCAAGTTTAATTCATAAAAGTCTGTATTAATGCAGGCCAAGGTCCCTAGAAAAGATAACAGACACCTAGACTTTTTTTTCCCTCCCTACATTTGATTTTCTCATGCTCCATCAGGGTTTTCTATATCTGATTAGTCCAGATTCCAGCCTCAAGCATCTCTAAATGTGTTAGTTTAATACTTTATCATCTCTTCTTTTGCATTCTTCATGGAGGATAAATAGTTTTATATAAAAAAAACACAATAAAATGTTTCCTGATAAGGAAAAGATTGATTCTGGGAACCTCCATAAAACACACAAAAATTGATTTTCCTCATTTTGTACTGAAATCACAAAAATGCTTGGTGAAATGTATCTGCAGGGTCTCCTGTTTAGAGATACTGGTGTGGAAGGAATGTCTCAGCATTTCTCTTCCAGTATCTCAGTGTGTGAGTTGGAAAAGATTATACAAATTAAGAGGTTGTGATTAATCCAGCATTGAAAGGCCAAGAAGATGGTACCAGAACCAGACCTGAAAAATCCCTAGGGCTAACATCACCGAGCCACCTCATCTCAGGGAAGTCATTTGTATTTTCTGAGTCCCAATTTCCTCCTCTGTAAAATGGACATAATAGTGTGTTATAGGTTACTGAGAAAATTTAATGACGTAAGGAATATTGTCAAATATAATTTTTAAATAGTTAAACATAAGACTCTCAATCAAATACAGAATGAAAATAAGTTAGTAATTTATTAAGTCATGAAGGAAACCAGAAAGACGATAAACCTAGTACTAAGAGCAGTTGAAAAACTGTATTTACATGAGTTTTGTTTAAGTAAAGAATGCTAGACTAAGATTTTTAGCTTAGATACAAAAATGGCTAATATTGCTCAGAACAATAAATTGATAAACTCTGGGTTACCTTTTCTGCTTGGGATAAGTCTGCAGATTAACATGTAATACCATAATATCTGAACTCAAAAAGCAAAGTCAGATGCAGATACAGTATTCTAGAATTGTACTTCTCACCCAGGGGCCCTTTTAGAAGGTCTACAAGATCAAAACCATTTTCATAATAATACTGAGTTTTTATTTGCCTTTTCCATTCTTATCTACTCATGAATGGAGTTTTTTAGAGGCAACATGATGTATGATATTGTAATATACTAAATGTAGTAACAGAAATGAAAATCCGATTGTCTTCACTTAATCCAGATATTAAAAAGATTTGTAAAAATGTAAACCAATGGTACTCATCACAATTTTTTTGTTTTGGAAAATGTATTTCTTTTATAAAATATGTAATTTATGTAACATTCAATGGGTTTATTATAATTATGTTAAATAAATATTTTGAAAATTATCAGTTCAGATTTCTAGTACAGTAAAAATCAATAGATGTAACCTACCAAATTCAAACCTCTTTAGGTTTCTCAAGAATTTCTAAGAGAGTAAAGGGGTCCTGACAATAAAATATTTGAAAACTACTATCCTATTCTGTAAAAATGTATTAGACCTGTTCAATAACATATCATTATAAAATAGAAAGGGCATGTTTTACTCTGTGTTACCTGAATTCCACAATTTGGGCCACATTTCTTAGCAGAATTGAGAGTACAACAGAGTGCCTGCTGTAGAAATAGAAGCTCAATGTCATTTCCTTTCTCATTCTCCCATATGTTCCTAGAAGAAGAGTCTAGTTACAAACTGACCTTATTTTGAGGCTAAAGTAGAATAATATAGGGGAGAATCACTCCTTGTTTAGAACAACCCAAGTCTCCCTCAGTTATCTTGTGCTGATGGTTAAATTCCAATCTCTGAGAAGCTCTGTGGCCTTTGTATACCAGAAAATTCACATGCAAAGCCTTGAGAACTAGCTGGATTTATGTTCAGAAGCTACTGCTTCCCCGAACAATGATTTCCTAGATGCCCATTACCTGTTGGTAATTGTACTAGACAGTATGAATTGGAAGAAGCATAAGGCTTTGTCCTGAATTTAGTAGTTCACCAATTAATGACAGCAAAGATTCCAGTATACCATGCAAGATACCAATCTGTCATTTGTGGTGTGACCCCTTCATTGAACTATCATTACCTAAGTCCCTGTATAACCTGCCCGTGTTTACTGCCTGGGATCTCATTCTCAAAGTCACTGCCTTTACAAACTCGACTAATGTCTCAGACTTTTTTATATCTTCCATTTAGCCTCTCATACAGTAATTGTACTTTGTAGCTCATAAGGCAATTGTATTTTGTTAAATGTTTGTTTAAAGTTTTACTAAATAATTCTGACTTTGTGTCAGTGATATCGTGAGGGTAGAATATCTGTTTCATGCACTACTGTAGTCATCCACCCTGTGGCAATACCCAGCAAAGAGAGGGTGATGAGTATTTGTTGAATGAATAAGAAGTTCTGATTGCACAGAGAAAGTAGAAGTCAGCACTAAATGGAGTGGAATGAGAGAATAGGTGGAGAGTACTAAAAAAAAAATGAAAAAGATAATGGAAGGATCTAAGTGACTTATAGTTTCTGGAGCTTGAGATATTTAATATGAGGAAGAGCATAAGGGGCGTAAAGTTCCATTTCATCCATCCGAAGCCATTAATTTATCCTATCAATTAATTTGCTTCCTCAATCATTAAATATTTATCTTGTAGCCATTGCATGTGATGGTACTCTTCAGTAATAAAATTACTTACCAGCTGATTCTGATAAGTCAAACATCTCATCAGTGACAGTTACTGTTTCAATTAAGGATATGGTGTAGTATATAATTTTGAAATAAGAGCAATTACAATGCCAAACTATAAAGCAGGGCCTAAAAATCTCCTTACAGACTTCATGTAAAACTGAAAAAATGTGATGGATAGCTAGCAGTGTTTCTTCTTAGCAAAGGCAAAGTTTTATTAGATTTCATATACCCGACACCTAACACAATACCTGGCATAAAGTGAGTGCTCAGGAAATGCTTTTATTTTTAAGTTGTTTAATGAACTAGTGAAATTCTAAAAAGGGACGAGAATTAAAATAAGGATAATTTCTTGATAAAGGGATATCATCATAGTTATTATCATTATCATCTTCATCTTCATTACTTCATTAGCTGTATTTGTTGAATTTCATATGCACACTAGGTACTAAACATTGCATTATGCAGTTTGCATAATTGTTCCAAATGATCTTCACAATTCTTCAAGGTAGGCATATTTTCCCATTTTTAGAAGAGGAAAATGATGTCCAAGAAGTTCAGATTACTTTTTCAAAGTTGACAGTTAGCAAAGTTTAGAGTCAGTAACAAAATAGGTTTGTCTATTAGCAATGCCTGTCCTATTTCCACTAAATCATGCTAGGAAAAAAAATGAGATGCTGTATCCCAGCTATACAAGGTAATTGATTAAGAAGGAGAGCTATCAATGAATTAGAGCAAGGTAGATATGTATTAGGAAGAGTGAAGTATAGATATAATCCATAGATATACAAGGCTGCATCACTGTAATGATACTCAGTTTTCAATATTTTCAGAATATTATAATTAAAGATGTTAATTTTATAAACATAGAAGTATTGTCCTGTGGCCATTCTTTGGGAAAAATGCTTTGTTTTTTGTATGTTAGATATCATAGACCAGGTTCTGACAATTTGAATAGTCAACCAGATTTGTGATTCACATTTTTTTCAGTATGGCAATCGAATAATCAATTTTAAAGAAACAAAAAGCAGTAATATTTCTTTATTAGACATTAAAGAAATCAAATGAAATTTTCTACCATAAAGCCTTATATAATGAACATTAGCATTTGGGGTTATTTTTACTTGCCATCTATTTTTAACGAGTTAAGTAAAACACTAATTTAACAAAGTGATCATAGTGTAACCTGTAAAGGGACATAAATACACTCTATATCATCATATTAATGTGGTGAAGATTTATATTTCCTCTATTAAACTACATAAAAAATTGAGAGTTAAAATAAATTCCTTTATGCCCAATCACTAAATCCTCCTATACATGTCATTAAAATTAAGTATGGAAGGAAATTCACAACTATGTCAGAAATTGAGTTCAATTAAGGACTCATTATGAAGGAACAGTGAAATTGATTTGCAACTGTATCTTTTTGGGCTTCCATTTTCTAATGTTAATAATAAAATCTTAAATCTGACAAGGGAAGTCATTAAAGCACTTCATAGGAAGGGTTATTCATTACTCTAAAAGTGTATTATCTGGAACTTATTCCCTTCTGCTACCAAGATTTGTCATGTCCAAAAGATTAATGATGTTGAATATAAACTAGTTGGCTGATATCAGTTACCATGATCCACATTCCCAGATTTATGTGTCATAGTATTGTTCTTTTACACCTTATAAAGTTCTTCTAAAAAGCAAGTGTTACCTTTAGAAGATTGGTGCTATCTACTGTGTAGCCTGTTTCTTATGGACAGAAATTGATCCAGTGTGATACCATGGTGTAATAGCTCTCAAAATGACTGTATAAATTAGTGGTGCATGTACATGTACAATGCATGCAATTCCTGTTAAATAATCATTACAGGGCCAAAATGGCCCTGGGGAATATTCAAAGAAGGGCACACAGGAAATTCCAGGCGTCATAAGGTTTTCAACCAGCTTGCAAGATACAGAGTGTATGCATTCAAAGTCTATACTATCATCAAGGATGTGATTAGGGTATAGGAATGTCCACCATCTCACACAACAAAAATGTGTTAGTTTTCTATTTTTATTACCAGAAACTTAACTTTAAAAGGCTCCTGTTTGTTATTTCGTAGTTATGTAGGTCGGAAGTCTAGTACTGTATGGCTATATTCTCTGCACAGCGTCTCACAAGACTGAAATTGAGGTATCAGCTGGGCTGCAGATTTCATCTGGGACTTGGGATCTTCTCCCAGGCTCACTGCTAGTTGACAGAATTCAGTTCCTTCTCATGCTTTTCATGTGGCTTTTTCTATCTTCAGGTTAGTAGTGTGGTATCAACTCTTTCTCATAACTTGAATCTCTCTGACTTCCTCTTCTGCCTTCTTCCTTTGCTTATGTGATTGCTCTGTGCTCACCCAGATAATTCAGGAGAATTTCTCCTTTGAGGATAAGCTGAGTAATATTAATTACATAAGCAAAGCCCCTTTTACCAAGTGAGGAAACTCAACCATGGAAGTAACAACATCAAAGATGATGGGGGCCAAAATTCTTCCTCCCACAATCAGAAACTAGAAGCTGGAACTCAGATTTGAATCAGAGGAACAAGTTTAGAGAATGTAAAACTTGAATTTCACAAGGTGGGAAGTAATTTCTGTAAAGTCACACTGTTGTCTTGGCTAAAATATTTAGACTTCCAGAGTTTTCATAAAATGTGGAATGACAGTTCTCGACTATGTGGATAAATAAAATGGAGGATTACACTTGGAGGCATTTGTGGTATTTTGAGGCTGATGTTCATTCACTGTCAGTAACAGGATGCCTAGAGGGATCATCAGTATGAAATATGTGGCTAGGATTAGGCTCTTGTATACTGTATGTTTTGTTTCCCTCAAACATTTGAAAATAATGTTAGTGTTAATTTTTTAGTTCATGCAGCTTATATTTATAACATTAAAATGTAATTGAAAAGCTGAATCTTTTCATGCACGAGATACCTGTAAAAAGTAGAAAAGAATTGCCGAAGTGTAGGCTCACCTGAATTTTATTCCATCCAACAACTGCAAAATGAATAAAAGAATCTCTGAATTCTAATTACACTGTATAAGTGCCTTTGAATTATTATTATCATCAATTGAGATCACTGACAATGTACTTAGTACAAGATAAGACACAGGAGACATAACTCCTGCCCAAAGGTTTTTAAATCCATATTATATTAAGTGCATGCTGTGTGAAATGTAATTCATCTCAACTTGACCAACTTTTTCATTAAAATTCCATTTATTGTACCGGGCAAAGGGGTACTTACATTTAAAGTAAAGTAGTCTAGTGTGCTTTATTAATGCATACTGCAAATAAAACCAGTCTCCTTTCTTTAGAGGGAACTCTAAAGTCTATTTCTTTAATCTTAATTAAAGAATGTGATTAATCAAGTAATTAATCTCAATTCTGTATAGTCATTTTTGAAAGTATTTGCTTGTAGGAATAAAAAATATCGAGGTGAGTCTGTTTGATTCAGCTTAAATTATCTCAACCAGAAAAGTCCACACAAAATTCTCCTCCTCATCAAGAGAGTGATGATATTTAGCAGAGAGAACTGATTTGTATTTAGTGTCTACTCTAAATGAGATATTAAACTACATGCCCAGAAAAGTCACAGAACTTTTCATACTGTATTTGAATCTCTCCCCCACAAATGAGCTTCACCTTTGTGTTCCCAAAATTTAACATGATACTTGGAAAGAGTGTAAATTCAGTGAATGCATTAAAAATTCCAAAGGTGTTAGTTTTCTCTTGATTGTAAGTTCAATAACTCATTGATGTTTCCTTGAATTTTTTTGTTCTCATTTATATTAAATCTGACATAAATAACTGCACAATAGTGATGATGTAATATTTGTAGATCTTCAGTAACTATAATGTGTTTTAAAATACCTTCTATTTCTATTGATGAGAGAGTTACATATACTGTTAATACTATTGGAGTTTACTGCTTATGTTTATATTTGAAGGAAATGCTAAATTTCAGGAAGAAGTCAACAAAGATAAACTACAATTTTTTTATATTCATATATTGCCTAAATTATATGTGGACCTTAAGCTCAGTATTCCTGTGTTAAATACTAAGTAAGAATAGAGATTTTATGTGACTGAAGTTTGTACTTTCCATGGTTTGTAACTAAAGAAAAGTCTGTCTGAAAAAATAATTTACTTATTCTTTATATATGAGGAAGAGTCCCAAAAGTGTTTTTGAAGTATTTTGTAGTCCTTTCACAACTGTCAGATGAGAAAGCAGGTTTTATGCAATGAAGCAGTTAACCTAAGATCACAAAGTTAGGAAAAGGAAAGTGTAGACAGAAACCCAAGTATATTTGAGGTTGACTATTATGTTAAGCACTGTGGCCAGTGATGACATAGGGTACATTCAAAAACAGTACCTGTATTAAAATCTTGGCTCTGCCACATCAAAACTGTATAAACTTGTTCAGACAAAACATTTATCACCACTGAGCATTATTTTTTAAAAGTCAGTATAATATTAGATCAATTACTTAAGTGAAATCATTTCATAATCTCTAATCACTGTATAAATAGTAGCAAAACTCAATTGAGAGATGATCTTGTTCTATTTTTTTAATCTGAATTCAAATAATAACAAAAGCATTTTAAAGTAAACTACCTAAATGGTCAAACTATTATAATCTAAAGAATCTTTCAGTAGTTGTTTTTTTAACTGCCCTGTAAGTTCCTTTTTTTTTTTATTAAGGTACATTGATATATACTCTATGAAGGTTTCACAAGAAAAACAATGTGTTTGCTACATTCACCCTTATAATTGAGTCCCCCCACAATACCCCATTGAAGTCACTGTCCTGTCCATCAGTGTAGTAAGATGCCACAGAGTCCCAATTTCTCTTCTCTGAGCTACACTGTCTTCCCTGTGACCCCTCACATACAATTGCACTGTAAGTTCTTAAGTTTGTACTTAGATCATCAGTATTTTCCAGTTTAATTGCATGAAGTTTAATTTTGTTATAAATACTTTTCTAGGCAAAATGATATTCTGTCTCACACAGTAACTCATTTTAATACAATTCTTCCAGGAAGAAAAACCAGATATTATAATTCCTGTATATGTTAGGTTGTCCTATGTAACAAATCACCACAAAATTTGGTACCTTAGACAACAACAGGTTATATTGCTATATGCAGGTTGGCAGTTTGCACTGGGTGAAGCTAAACTTCAATATTCTTCTGGTCTCACCTGGCTTACTCATGTATCTGAGGATACCTGAGGGGGTTGGCTAGGTGCTGGCTGTTACAGAATATCCTTAGCTGGAACACCTCACTTCTGCTCCATGTGGTTCCCCATATTCCAGTATGCTACATATAGCTTTTTACATGTTAGCCAATCTGGCTACCAAGACAGAACATGGAAAGAAAAGACCTCTTGAGGCTTAGACTAGAGACTAGCAAATCATCACTTCTGCTATATTCTCTTTATTGGTCACAATAAATCCCAAGGCCAACCCATATTCAAGGGGTGGAGAAATAAACTTCACTTCTTCATAGGAAGAGATGCAAATTCATGTTGCAAAGGGATATAAATATGGAGAGGGGAAAAATCTAGGCCATTTTTGCAACAATCTATCGCAGTATCTGTCCTACAAAAGAGGAACCTAGGATCCAGTCAAATGACTTGACTGACATCCTACGCAGTAGACCTATTATTTAACCCTAGACCTCCCATAACCAAATCCATTTCCTTCAATGTAGAACACCATCATTTTTAGTCAAATTCCAAATCTTCTTCCTTCTTCAACAGATAATTTTATATATGTAAATAACATTGTTATTAATATATAATATTAAGTATATATTTATAGTCATATTTATATATTTGTATATAAAAATATAATTATATAACTATATGTTAATTGTATACATTATATATTATAATATATATTAATTATATAGATTAACATTTTTAATTATATGTACCTGTCAAAAAGAAGGAAGAAAATAAGATATAGTTATTTCCACAAGAGTTTCCCTGGTTCAAATTATTTTAAAATTTATATTCTATTTGCCTTCTTAATTCAGGAAGTATTCATGTGGGGCCTGTTATGAAAACAATGTGAAATTTTGCTAAATACATTCAAAATTAAGCACATGATAACGTGATTCTGTACTGACTTACAACTGACATATAATACTTATAAGTCAGTATAATATATTACATAGTTCTTGTAATACTATGTTAAGAGATCAGCAGAAGAAGGAGGAATAAGGATGACAAGGAACACAGAAGGTATTCCTTTGGGTAACACAGAGCAACAGTAATGAAGAGACTATGGTTCATGTTGGGAGAATTACTTCCTCCAGGAGGCTTCAAGTGCTCCATTATTCTCGGGTAGTTAATCTTCTTTATATACTTTGGTAAGTATGACTTCATCAAGGTCACCAAAAAACTAAGAACAGAAATGAAAACTTATCCGTGTTTTTCACTCCAAAGAACCAAGTCGAAGTCTTTGGCAGGACATACTTACTAATGGAGCATTCTGCACTGAGGCCTTCTAAAGTGAGGTTCAGAATTGGCAAAACTGTACTTTATCTTACAACCAGATAACATAGATTTTTAAAGGCATGAGTTATGTAATTTTTTATTTACTTCACAATGATCAACATCTTGTGCAAATAATAATATTAATTCAAACCTGCCATCCTCATGCCAATATCATCTAAAAATATCTGTTTGGTACTAAATGTGAGGAGAAAATGAATGAATGCAAATGCATATTATTTACCTTTTGAGGGAAGTGTGCCAAGCATGCATTTTGGCAATAGACATATCTGAGTCTTTCTCAGGGACACAAAATATCCTCAGGTGCAGGGGAAGCTAAAATTGTTCTCTCTTATTCAGATTTCCTAGGCCTCCTATCTCTCTTTGGCTTTTATGTCTCCCAGCTGCATTCTAGTGATTTATTTCATTTCTGAAAATGTGATGAGATGTCAGTGGTATTTCAGTACTCCACTTGAGTCTTTTGCCATCAGTTTTCTTTTATCTCTTTTACATGGCTTTGTTCTGCCTTCTTGTTGTTTTTGTTTTGGTTCTTCATTTCTTGGATATTCTGTTGAATCTTTTCACTGTTAATTTGCCAATTTTCTTTTTTGCCATTAAAATTAGATCATTTCAAACATGTGCATTCCAATCTTTATCTTGAAATTCCATTTTTTTAAATGAAATAGTCAATAATGGTATAAGAGATTTATGCATGGCCTGGAGGGAGTTAAACGTAGAAAAAAAATATATATGTATATATATATATATATACACATATATATATATCTTAAAACTTTCAGACCTGAGAGAACTGAGAACAATATTCATTTTTGTGAGGTATCTTAAGGACAGTGATAGGGGTGGTGAGGTTTAAGAAAGGAGCTTGGGAATGTCAACTGGAGTTTATGGAACAGAATAGATATCTCTGGAGATTTTTTGAGCAGTTTTAATTCACTCATAATTGATTTGACAGCGTTTCCTTTGGAATGACCATGTCTTCCTTATGTCAATTCTCAAGAAGACCTTGTAAGTAACTTGAAGAATATGATCCAGTATTCTGAGTCTAGGAACGTGCATTAGCCCAGCTGGGAAATAGGGATTTAGCCATTAGAAATGAGGTGCTGAAGTCAGGGAGAAACTGGGAGGAAGAGATAAAAGAAGAACTTACTGTATTGCAGGATCAGTGGCCACTTTTACAATAAAACATTTGATCCTAAAGCAAAGCAAAACCAAAATACCCACTTCTAGCTATAAACTAATAGCTTATAGCAGATCAACAATGTATTTTTTAATTCAATTTACTTAAAAATAAAAATAAAAAACAGTTCACCCATATTCTAACCTCCCACTCCCCATCTCTGGCAACTATTAATCCATTTTCTGTATCTATGAGCTCTTTTTTTTAAGAACTATTATTGTTTTTGGATTTCACATATAAGAGAAATTGTATGGTATGTGTCTTTCTCTGACTTACTTCAGTTAGTTTAATGCCCTTGAGGTCCATCCATATATCACAAATGGCAAAATTTCATCTTTTTATGACTGAATAATATTCCATTTTACACACACACACACACACACACACACACACACACACACACACACACCCCAATTTCCTCATCCATCCACAGATGGACACCGAGATTGTTCCCATATATTGGTTATTGTGAATCATGCCACAATGAACGTGGAAGTGCAGGTATCTTCTTGAGTTAGTGAATTCATTTTCTTTGATAAAAACAACCTAAAAGTAGAATTACTGGAGTATATTGTGATTCTAGTTTAGTTGTTTGAGGAAAATTCAGACTGTTTTCCATAGTGGCTGCACCATTTTATATACCCAACATGACATGGGTTGCCTTTTCTCCACATCCTCACCAACACTTGTTATTTGTAGTCTTTTTGATAATAGACATTCCAACAGTATGAGATGCTATCTTTTTTTTTTTTTGTAGATAATTATTTTTTATTGAAGGGTAGTTGACACACAGTATTACATTAGTTTCAGGTGTACAACACAGTGATTCAACATTTATAAACATGATAATTCTAGGTACCAGCTATCACCATACCAAGTTGTTAGAATATTTTGACTATATTCCTTATGCTATACATTACATCCTGGTTACTTACTTATTTTACAATTGGAAGTGTGTACTTTTTTTGTGTGTGTGTGTGAGGGCATCACTCATATTTATTGATCAAATGGTTGTTAACAACAATAAAATTCTGTATAGGGGGGTCAATGCTCAATGCACAATCATTAATCCACCAAAAGCCTAATTTTCGTCAGTCTCCAATCTTCTGAAGCATAACGAACAAGTTCTTACATGGAGAACAAATTCTTACATAGTGAATAAGTTACATGGTGAACAGTACAAGGGCAGTCATCACAGAAACTTTCGGTTTTGCTCATGCATTATGAACTATAAACAGTTCAAATATGAATACTCATTTGATTTTTTTTTTCTTTTTTTTTTTTATTGAAGGGTAGTTGACAACAGTATTATATTACATTAGTTTCAGGTGTACAACACAGTGATTCAACATTTATATACATGATAATTCTAGGTACCAGCTATCACCATACCAAGTTGTTACAATATTTTAACTATATTCCTTATGCTATACATTACATCCCGGTTACTTATTTATTTTACAATTGGAAGTGTGTTTATATATATATATATATATATATTTATTTTGTGAGGGCATCTCTCATATTTATTGATCAAATAGTTGTTAACAACAATAAATTTCTGTATAGGGGGGTCAATACACAATGCACAATCATTAATCCACCCCAAGCCTAATTTTCGTCAGTCTCGAATCTTCTGATGCATAACGAACAAATTCTTACATGGAGTACAAATTCTTACATAGTGAATAAGTTACATGGTGAACAGTGCAAGGGCAGTCATCACAGAAGCTTTCGGTTTTGTTCATGCATTATGAACTATACACAGTCAGTTCAAATATGAATATTCATTTGATTTTTAAACTTGATTTATATGTGGATACCACATTTCTCTATTATTATTATTTTTAATAAAATGCTGAAGTGGTAGGTAGATACGAGATAAAGGTAGAAAACAGAGTTTAGTGTTGTAGGAGAGCAAATGTAGATGATCAGGTGTGTGCCTGTAGACTATGTGTTAATCCGCGCTAGACGAGGGCAATAAACATCCATGT
Source organism: Manis pentadactyla (assembly GCF_030020395.1). Taxonomy (NCBI): domain Eukaryota; kingdom Metazoa; phylum Chordata; class Mammalia; order Pholidota; family Manidae; genus Manis; species Manis pentadactyla. The sequence continues at coordinate 33,538,764 of NC_080027.1, forward strand.
ATGCAGAAGATTTCTCTCAGAACATGAGGGGGGAGGTTCTAAGCCTCACCTCTGCTGCTCCCCATTTTCTCACCAGATGGCCCCCTGCGACTGTGCCTGTCTTAGGTTGTTCCTCCCTTGAGGAATCTTACCCGTCTCTGGCTAACCAGTCATCTTCCGGGGCCATACAGGGAAATGTAAAGTTGGTGAGAGAGAAGCCTTATTGTTTGAAAAGGTTAGCTTTTTACTTCTTTGCATATTTATGCCCTGTGGCTTCTATGCCCATCGTTTGTCTTGAGGTGTCTTTACCTCTTGGAAGAATTATGATACTCGGTAAATTCGACATGTGGCACGAGTTCTATTTAAAGGTTGTAATTAGGTAGGAAGAAGAAAAGCTATAGAAGTAGCAGGGAGAAGAAAACCTGGGAAGATTGATTATTTCTTTGACATAACTTCTTGTAGAGTAACTTCAGCATGTATAGGTTTTAAACTACTAATTAAATTGCTCACACACATTAACATAATAGGAGTACAGTTACATAACAAAAGCATACCTGTAATTACCAGCCATCTCCAGTGAAACCAAGAAAACCAGTTAGGCACCTTTGGCATTTGTGAAAACTTATCTATGATATGGTGGATATTGTCCAACTGAACTTGAACAGTCTGAGAGAAATCAGACAAATTAAAACAACCCATTCCTGGGGACTGTTCACATCCCATAGGTTCTTTTAACAGTAAATAGTCTGTAGTTGTAAGATTTTGGAGCGCTACAATTTGCACTTCCCCTAATTCTTGGTTGAGTTCCAAAACTATATAGATCCAGTCAAATTTGTTGTTTTACTGTATGCACAGGCCAGCTTACATATCTCCTTCTTCATTCCCATGGCAAGTCCAGGAACTGGTGGGATGAGTGCATCTAAACCTGTAGCAGTGCGTGGATCTCTGTTGGGGTTTTTTGATGATCATCTTCTGGCCTGAGTCTTCCAGAGAGTGCTGACTTTGGAAGTTCTTTTTCATATCGTATCTTAGTTCATTTTCGGGGAAGCCAAATTAGGCTTTGATCCTCTGTATAAACACAAACAGACCCTTTGCCTACACTTTTATATGCTCTTTATACCCTTGTGTAGAACTCATTGGAGGTCACCACAGAGGAACTGCCTTGTTTTTTTTTGGTATCATTAATCTACACTTACATGATGAATATTATGTTTAATAGGCTCTCCCCTATACCAGTTCCCCCCTATAAACCCCTTTACAGTCACTGTCCGTCAGCATAGCAAAATGTTGTAGAATCACTACTTGCCTTCTCTGTGTTGTACAGCCCTCCCCTTTCTCCCACCCCCACATGCATGCTAATCTTAATACCCCACTTCTTCTTCCTCCCCCTTATCCCTACCTACCCACCCATCATCCCCAGTCCCTTTCCCTTTGGTACCTGTTAGTCCATTCTTGAGTTCTGTGATTCTGGTGCTGTTTTGTTCCTTCAGTTTTTCCTTTGTTCTTATATTCCACAGATTAGTGAAATTGTTTGGTATTTCTCTTTCTCCGCTTGGCTTATTTCACTGAGCATAATACCCTCCAGCTCCATCCATGTTGCTGCTAATGGTAGGATTTTCTCTTTTCTTATGGCTGAGTAGTATTCCATCGTGTATATGTACCACATCTTCTTTATCCATTCATCTATCGATGGACATTTAGGTTCCTTCCAATTCTTGGCTATTGTAACTAGTGCTGCAGTAAACATAGGGGTGCATTGGTCTTTCTCAAACTTGATTGCTGCATTCTAAGGGTAAATTCCTATGAGTGCAATTTCTGGGTCAAATGGTAAGTCTGTTTTGAGCATTTTGATGTACCTCCATACTGCTTGCCGCAATGGTTGAACTAATTTACATTCCCACCAGCAGTGTAGGAGGGTTCCCCTTTCTCCACAGCCTCGCCAACATTTGTTGTTGTTTGTCTTTTGGATGGCAGCCATCCTTACAGGTGTGAGGTGATACCTCATTGTAGTTTTAATTTGCATTTCTCTGATAATTAGCTATGTGGAGCATCTTTTCATGTGTCTGTTGGCCATCTGTATTTCTTTTTTGGAGAACTGTCTGTTCAGTTCCTCTGCCCATTTTTTAATTGGGTTATTTGTTTTTTTTTTTGAGGCGTGTGAGCTCTTTATATATTCTGGACGTCAAGCCTTTATCGGATGTGTCATTTTCAAAGATATTCTCCCATACTGTAGGGTTTCTTTTTGTTCTATTGATGGTGTCTTTTGCTGTACAGAAGCTTTTCAGCTTAATATAGTCCCACTTGTTCATTTTTGCTGTTGTTTTCCTTGCCCGGGGAGATATGTTCAAGAAGAGGTCACTCATGTTTATGTCTAAGAGGTTTGTGCCTATGTTTTCTTCCAAGAGTTTAATGGTTTCATGACTTACATTCAGGTCTTTGATCCATTTTGAGTTTACTTTTGTATATGGGGTTAGACAATGGTCCAGTTTCATTCTCCTACATGTAGCTGTCCAGTTTTGCCAGCACCATCTGTTGAAGAGACTGTCATTTCACCATTGTATGTCCATGGCTCCTTTATCAAATATTAATTGACCATATATGTCTGCGTTAATGTCTGGATTCTCTAGTCTGTTCCATTGGTCTGTGGCTCTGTTCTTGTGCTAGTACCAAATTGTCTTGATTACTATGGCTTTATAGTACAGCCTGAAGTTGGGGAGTGAGATCCCCCTACTTTATTCTTCTTTCTCAGTATTGCTTTGGCTATTCGGGGTCTTTGGTGGTTCCATTTGAATTTTTGAACTATTTGTTCCAGTTCATTGAAGAATGTTGCTGGTAGTTTCATAGGGATTGCATCAAATCTGTATATTGCTTTGGGCAGAATGGCCATTTTGACGATATTAATTCTTCCTAGCCACGAGCATGGGATGCGTTTCCATCTGTTAGTGTCCCCTTTAATTTCTCTTAAGAGTGACTTGTAGTTTTCAGAGTATAAGTCTTTCACTTCTTTGGTTAGGTTTATTCCTAGGTATTTTATTTTTTTGATACAATTGTGAATGGAGTTGTTTTCCTGATTTCTCTTTATGTTGGTTCATTGTTAGTGTACAGGAAAGCCACAGATTTCTGTGTGTTGATTTTGTATCCTGCAACTTTGCTGTATTCCGATATCAGTTCTAGTAGTTTTGGGGTGGAGTCTTTAGGGTTTTTTATGTACAGTATCATGTCATCTGCAAATAGTGACAGTTCAACTTCTTCTTTACCAATCTGGATTCCTTGTATTTTTTTGTTTTGTCTGATTGCCGTGGCTAGGACCTCCACTACTATGTTAAATAACAGTGGGGAGAGTGGGCATCCCTGTCTAGTTCCCGATCTCAGAGGAAATGCTTTCAGCTTCTCGCTGTTCAATATAATGTTGGCTGTGGGTTTATCATAGATGGCCTTTATTATGTTGAGGTACTTGCCCTCTATTCCCATTTTGCTGAGAGTTTTTATCATGAATGGATGTTGAACTTTGTCAAATGCTTTTTCAGCATCTATGGAGATGATCATGTGGTTTTTGTCTTTCTTTTTGTTGATGTGGTGGATGATGTTAATGGACCTTCGAATGTTGTACCATCCTTGCATCCCTGGGATGAATCCCACTTGGTCATGGTGTATGATCCTTTTGATGTATTTTTTAATTCAGTTTGCTAATATATTGTTGAGTATTTTTGCATTTACGTTCATCAGGGATATTGGTCTGTAGTTTTCTTTTTTGGTGGGGTCTTTGCCTGGTTTTGGTATTAGGGTGATGTTAGCTTCATAGAATGAGTTTGGGAGTATCCCCTCTTCCTCTATTTTTTGGAAAACTTTAAGGAGAATGGGTATTATGTCTTCCCTGTATGTCTGATAAAATTCCGAGGTAAATCCATCTGGCCCAGGGTTTTGTTCTTTGGTAGTTTTTTTATTACTGCTTCAATTTCATTGCTAGTAATTGGTCTGTTTAGATTTTCTGTTTCTTCCTGGGTCAGTCTTGGAAGGTTGTATTTTTCTAGGAAGTTGTCCATTTCTCCTAGGTTTCCCAGCTTGTTAGCATATAGGTTTTCATAGTATTCTCTAATAATTCTTTGTATTTCTGTGGGGTCCATCGTGATTTTTCCTTTCTCGTTTCTGATACTGTTGATTTGTGTTGACTCTCTTTTCCTCTTAATAAGTCTGGCTAGAGGCTTATCTATTTTGTTTATTTTCTCGAAGAACCAGCTCTTGGTTTCATTGATTTTTGCTATTGTTTTATTCTTCTCAATTTTATTTATTTCTTCTCTGATCTTTATTATGTCCCTCCTTCTGCTGACCTTAGGCCTCATCTGTTCTTCTTTTTCCAATTTTGATAATTGTGACATTAGACCATTCATTTGCGATTGTTCTTCCTTTTTTAATATGCTTGGATTGCTATATACTTTCCTCTTAAGACTGCTTTTGCTGTGTCCCACAGAAGTTGGGGCTTAGTGTTGTAGTTGTCATTTGTTTCCATATATTGCTGGATCTCCATTTTGATTAGGTCTTTGAGGCATTGATTATTTAGGAGTGTGTTGTTAAGCCTCCATGTGTTTGTGAGCCTTTTTGCTTTCTTTGTACAGTTTATTTCTAGTTTTATGCCTTTATGGTCTGAAAAGTTGGTTGGTAGGATTTCAATCTTTTGGAACTTACTGAGGCTCTTTTTGTGGCCTAGTATGTGGTCTATTCTGGAGAATGTTCCGTGTGCACTTGAGAAGAATGTGTATCCTGTTGCTTTTGGATGTGGAGTTCTGTAGATGTCTATTAAGTCCATCTGCTTTACTGTGTTGTTCAGTGCTTCCATGTACTTACTTATTTTCTGCCCGGTGGATCTATCCTTTGGGGTGAGTGGTGTGTTAAAGTCTCCTAGAATGAATGCATTGCAGTCTATTTCCCCCTTTAGTTCTGTTAGTATTTGTTTCACATATGCTGGGGCTCCTGTGTTGGGTGCATATATATTTAGAATGGTTATATCCTCTTGTTGGACTAAGCCTTTTATCATTATGTAGTGTCCTTCTTTATCTCTTGTTACTTTCTTTGTTTTGACGTCTATTTTGTCTGATATTAGTACTGCAACCCCTGCTTTCTTCTCGCTGTTGTTTGCCTGAAATATGTTGTTCCATCCCTTAACTTTTAGTCTGTACATGTCTTTGGGTTTGAGGTGAGTTTCTTGTAAGCAGCATATAGATGGGTCTTGCTTTTTTGTCCATTCTGTTACTCTGTTTCTTTTGATTGGTGCATTCAGTCCATTAACATTTAGGGTGACTATTGAAAGATATGAACTTATTGCCTTTGCAGGCTTTAAATTCGTGGTTACCAAAGGTTCATGGTTAGCCTCTTTAGTATCTTACTGCCTAACTTAGCTCGCTTGTTGAGCTGTTATATACACTGTCTGGAGATTCTTTTCTTCTCTCCCTTCTTGTTCCTCCTCCTCGATTCTTCATATGTTGGGTGTTTTGTGCTGTGCTCTTTCTAGGAGTGCTCCCATCTAGAGCAGTCCCTGTAAGATGTTCTGTAGAGGTGGTTTGTGGGAAGCAAATTCCCTCAGCTTTTGTTTTTCTGGGAATTGTTTAATCCCACCATCATATTTAAATGATAGTCGTGCTGGATACAGTATCCTTGGTTCAAGGCCCTTCTGTTTCATTGCATTAAATATATCATGCCATTGTCTTCTAGCCTGTAGGGTTTCTGTTGAGAAGTCTGATGTTAGGCTGATGGGTTTTCCTTTATAGGTAACCTTTTTCTTTCTAGCTGCCTTTAAAACTCTTTCCTTGTCCTTGATCTTTGCCATTTTAATTATTATGTGTCTTGGTGATGTCCTCCTTGGATCCTTTCTGTTGGGGGCTCAGTGTATTTCCGTGGTCTGTTCGATTATTTCCTCCCCCAGTTTGGGGAAGTTTTCAGCTATTATTTCTTCCAAGATACTTTCCATCCCTTTTCCTCTCTCTTCTTCTTCTGGTACCCCTATAAATGTATATTGTTCCTTTTGGATTGGTCACACAGTTCTCTTAATATTGTTTGATTCCTGTAGATCCTTTTATCTCTCTCTATGTCAGCTTCTATGCGTTCCTGTTCTCTGGTTTCAATTCCATCAATGGCCTCTTGCATCCTATCCATTCTGCTTATAAACCCTTCCAGAGTTTGTTTCATTTCTGTAATCTCCTTTCTGGCATCTGTGATCTCCCTCCAGACTTCATCCCATATCTCTTGTGTATTTCTCTGCATCTCTGTCAGCATGTTTATGATTTTTATTTTGAATTCTTTGTCAGGAAGACTGGTTGGGTCTGTCTCCTTCTCTGTTGTTGTCTCTGTGATCTTTGTCTGCCTGTAATTTTGCCTTTTCATGGTGATAGGTATAGTTTGCAGAGCTGGGACGAGTGATGGCTGGAAGAACTTCCCTTCTTGTTGGTTTGTGGCCCTCCTCTCCTGGGAGAACAGCGACCTCTAGTGGCTTGTGGTGGGAAGCTGCATGCAGACAGGGCTTCTGTTTCCTTCCCGGCTGCTATGGAGTTTATCTCCGCTGTTGCTGTGGGCGTGGCCCGGCTCGGGTCGCCGCTTCAATGTGGTGGAGTCGCGTTGGAGGGGGAGCAGCTGGGAGGGTATTTATCTCCTTAAGGGGCCTCCCTGCTCCCTGCAGCCCAGGGGATTAGGGTGCCCAGAAATCGCCAGATTCCCTACCTCTGGAGTAAGTGTCCCACCCTGCCCCTTTAAGACTGCCAAAAAGCACCCGCCAAAACAAAACAATGACCAAAAAAAATAATAATAATAATTTTTTAAATTAAAAAAAATAATAAATAAATAAAAAATGGCTGCTCGTTTTTCTTTATTCTATGGCACCAGCCTCAGGCATCTGCTCACTGGTCTTGCTGCCCTGTGTCCCTAGTATCGGGGTCCCTATCCCTTTAAGACTTCCAAAAAGCGCTCGACAAAACAAAACAGCTAAAAAAAAAAAATGGCTGTTCACTTTTCTTATGTCTTCTGGCGCGAGGTCTCTGGTACCCGCTCACCGTTCTAGCTACCTTGTTTCCCTAGAATCCAGGGTTCCAGCATGCACTGTGTCTGCGCTCTAGTGCGTATGGCAGTCACTTTTTGTTCAACAGTCCTGGGCTCCCTCTCCCTCCCGCTCTGCCTCCTCTTCTACCACCAGGAGCTGTGGGGAGGAGTGCTCGGGTCCCGCCAGGCCGGGGATTGTATCTTATCCCCTTTACGAGGCACTGGGTTCTTGTAGGTGTGAATGTGGTCTGGATGTTGTTTTGTGTCCTCTGGTCTTTGTTCTAGGAAGAGTTGTCTTTGTTATATTTTCATAGATATATTTGGTTTTGGGAGGAGATTTCCGCTGCTCTACTCATGCCGCCATCTTGGCTCCACCTCTCATGAGATGCTATCTTATTCTGGTTTTGATTTGCATTTTCCTCATGATTAATGATGTAAAACATCTTTTCATGTACTCATTGGCTATTTGCATGTCTTTGGAAAAAATGTCTATTCAGATCTTCTACCCATTTTATAACTGGATTTTTTTTTTTTTTACCATTGAGTTGTATGAGTTCTTCATATATTTTGATATTAGCTCCTTATTAGATATGTGATTTGCATTGAGATAAGCACTTTTGAGTGGAAAGTTCGAATGGCATGAGAAAATGTCAATGTTGCAAATAGGACTTGAAAGTTCCAGACTCCAGGGAGAAAGGAAATATACTGAGATAGTTGTGATATTCTTTACTTTTGTATATTTTTGAGAAAATTTCTCACTCTTAAGTAGTGCGTAGCTTAGAGAATGAATAGAACGTGGTCGTCAAAACCTTCAGTGGTGTCATGAACAGGGAATACAACAATTGGAGTTCAGGATTACCCAAACAAAAGATGTCAATCAACTTTTCTCTTTTAAAAGGAACAGCTAGGAAATAAAACTTACATTCTCTACTAATTTTCTTTCCAAGGATTTTTTGGCTCCCATTTTGTGATTTTGGTATGGAGCTAGAGGTTGAGAAGTCACTAAGAAATATTAGATTAGATGCTAAGAAACTAAATAGTGATTTAATGATCTCATGCTGCTGGAGAGACAAAAAAATTTAATGTTTTTCAAAGATTAGAGTCTCTGATAAATTCATTGAGCTTTCAGCAGAACTATTTCAGTTCCTGTTACAATGAATAATATCTGTCCCAGTTATATTTGAATCAGTGGAAGAAAAATAAAGTATCTCTGGAAGAATAATTTTTTTGTTACATGGTTGCCAGCTGTCAATTTAAAAAATCTTATAATACTGAGATAAAATGAAATGATCTAAGAATAACAGGAAAAAACTACAGAAAAAAGCATGCAAGTGATACAAATACTGGAAATATTATGTACAGTCTTTAAAATGTATATCATTAATATTACTAAAAAATAGATGACAAAGGGAGGATCTCATCTGAGAATAGACTGATTTTTTAAATGATGAGATGGAATCACTACAGCTGAAAAGGCCAGTGACTAAAATTAAGAACATAATTGAATTAACATCAGATTAGATTCATCAGAAAGAAAATTAGTAACTAGAAAATGGGGTAGAAAATATCCAGACTGGGGCATGGTGAAAAGACCTAACAAAACTATAGTTCGTGTCCCACAAGTGGTAAAAAGTTCACAAGCAATGTTGAAAGAGATACTGGCCAATAATTTTCCAAAACTGATGAAAGACATTGAGATATTTGTGCATGTTTCCAAGATTTAACAAAAACTCACACATGCCCACAATAATTCTAATACAGAGCAGATCTTAAAAGTTTTCATCACACACAAGAAGTTGTAACTGTGTGGTTATGGATGCGACTAGACATATTGTGGTAATAATTTCTCAATATACCCAAATATTGAATCAATATGGTGCATACCTGAAACTAAGATATATAATATTATTTGTCCATGTAACTAAAAAAAACTACAAAATCTACTCAGAATAAACACAAAAAAGTCATACCCAGACTCAACATAATAAAAGCAGTAAGAACCAAAGACAAATATAAATCTTGAAAGCATCCAGAGGACTAAAGATACATTGTTCACAAAGGTTTATAAAGAAACCTGACAGCTACTTTCACTATATAAAAAAATGGAATAATAAAAAAAAATGTTGTATTTGAAGTATAGAAGGAAAATAACTACCAACAAAGAGTCCTATACCCAATGAAAGAAAACATCTGCATAAATATTATTTTCAGACAAATAAAACTTAGAGAATGTATTACTCACAGAGCAGCATTAGAAAAAAATTCTACTGAGAGTTGTTAAGAAGAGCTGAGCTTCTTCTGAAAGGAAGTTCAGCAATAATACAGAGAGGAAATAAGGAAAAAAAGTAAACATGGGTAAATCTACATCAATAGTGACTGTAAAATAATGATAAATATGTCTTAATTTTAAAAATTAGAAGAAATAAAATTTGTGTCAATAAAGACACAAAAGTTTTGAGGAAAGAAATGAAGGTAAAGTGACCTAATATCCTTTCATTTTCCATGAAGTGATAAGGATTTTAAGTACAGGCAGTTTGTGTTAGGGAAATTGTCCTACTATCACCATTTCTTCCTTAATATTGTACGGTATCAGTAGTGTAATAAGGCCAAGTAAATAAATAAAAGGTATTTGGATTAGAAAGGAAGAAATAAGAATAGCATTATATGCATACAACAGTATACATGAAAATTAGGAAGTGTCTGTAAATAAACACATACAATTATAGTGTAAATTTAGTAAGGCTGCTGCATAAAATTATATTTCTATTTATAAGACATCTTAAAATGAAAAAAATATTAAAATAACATAAAAAAATCAAATGCTCCATTCCCACTCTCCCCATTTTTATTCAACATAGTTCTGGAGGTCCTAGCCATGGCAATCAGACAACACAAAGAAATAAAAGGCATCCAGATTGGCAAGGAAGAAGTTAAACTGTCTCTGCTTGCAAATGACATGATATTGTACATAAAAAACCCTAAAGAATTCACTCCAAAACTACTAGAACTTAATATCTGAATTCAGCAAACTTGAGGGATACAAAATTAATACACAGAAATATGTTGCCTTCCTATACACTAATGATGAACTAGTAGAAAGAGAAATCAGGAAAACAATTCCATTCACAATTGCATCAAAAATAATAAAGAACCTAGGAATAAATCTAACCAAGGAAGTGAAAGACCTATACTCTGAAAACTACAAGATCCTCATGAGAGAAATTAAAGAAGACACCAATAAATGGAAATACATCCGTGCTCATGGATAGAATTAATATTGTTAAAATGGCCATCCTGCCTAAAGCAATCTACAGATTCAATGCAATCTCTACCAACAGCATTCTTCAATGAACTAGAGCAAATAGTTCTAAAATTTATATGGAGCCACAAAAGACCCCGAAAAGCCAAAGTAATCCTGAGAAGGAAGAATAAAGTGGGGGGCATTATGCTCTCTGACTTCAGGCTCTACTACAAAGCCACAGTAATCAAGACAATTTAGTACTGGCACAAGAACAGACCCATGGACCAATGGAACAGACAAGAGAGCCCAGATATAAACCCAAGTTCAAGCATACATGGTCAATTAATATACAATAAAGGAGCCATGTATATACAATGGGGAAATGACAGTCTCTTTAACAACTGGTGTTGGCAAAACTGGACAGGTATATGCAAGAGAATGAAACTGGATTATTGTCTAACCCCATACACAAAAGTAAATTCAAAATGAATCAAGATTTGAATGTAAGTCTTGAAACCATAAAACTCTTAGAAGAAAACATAGGCAAAAATCTCTTGAATATTATCATGAACAACTTTTTCCTGAACACATCTCCTCGGTCAAGGAAAACAAAATAAAAAATGAACAAATGGGACTACATCATGGTAAAAAGCTTCTGTACAGCAAAGGACACCATCAGCAGAGCAAAAAGGCATCCTACAATATGGGAGAATATATCTGTAAATGACATATCCAACAAGGGGTTAACATCCAAAGTATATAAAGAACTCACATGCCTCAATACCCAAAAAGCAAATAACCCAATTAAAAAATGGGCAGAGGATATGAACAGAAACTTCTCCAAAGAATAAATTCAGTTGGCCAACAGGCACATGAAAAGATGCTCCACATCGTTAATTATCAGGGAAATGCAAATTAAAACCACAATGAGATATCACCTCACAACAGTTAGGATGGCCAACACAGAAAAGACTAGGAACAGCAAATGGTGCTGAGGATGTGGAAAAAGGGGAACCCTCCTACACTGCTGGTGGGAATGTAAATTAGTTCAACCATTTGTGGAAAGCAGTATGGAGGTTCCTCATAAAACTAAAAATAGAAATACCATTTGACCCAGGAATTCCACTCCTAGGAATTTACCCTAAGAATGTAGGATCCCAGTTTGAAAAAGACATATGCACCCCTATGTTTATCTCAACACTATTTACAATAGCCAAGAAATGGAAGCAACCTAAGTGTCCATCAGTAGATGAATGGATAAAGAAGATGTGGTACATATACACAATGGAATATTATTCAGCCATAAGAAGAAAACAAATCCTACCATTTGCAACAACATGGGTGGAGCTAGAGGGTATAATGCTGAGTGAAATAAGCCAGGCGGAGAAAGACAGGTACCAAATGATTTCACTCACCTGTGCAGTGGAGCAAAGAAACAAAGCAAAAACTGAAGGAACAAAATAGCAGCAGACTCACCGAACCTAAGAATGGACTAACAGTTACCAAAGGGAAAGGGACTGGGAAGGGTGGGTGTGAATAGAAGGAGAAGGGAATAAGGGGCATTAAGATTAGCACACATAACATGGGGGTGGGTGGTATGGGGAAGGCAGTATGACACAGAGAAGACAAGTATTGACTCTACAGCATCTTACTATGCTGACGGACAGTGACTGTAATGGGGCATGTGGTGGGGGCTTGATAATGGGAGGAAATCTAATAACCACAATATTGCCCATGTGCTTTAATATTAATGATACCAAAAAAAATCAAATGCTCCATAAAAACCCATAATTAAGTTGGTTTCACAAAAAATTATGTTCATCAAAAGACAGCATCTGAGGATTTAAAACCAGCCATAGACTAAGAGAGTATATATATTTTTGTATTTATTTAACATAAAACTCATGTCTATAACATATATGTAAGAAATATATACTTATTATTAAGAAAAAGAGAACTGATCCAATTAAGTTGGTCTAATGACTTGAGAAAGCCCTTCAGAAAAGAAGATTTCCAAATGGCCATAAACATTTGAATAGTTCCTTTATTAGTCATAAGAGAACTACAAATTAAAAATGAGATACTAATAGTTACCAGAAAATTTTTAAAAATATATAATATATAGTATATTTATTTCATATGTTTAACATTTAAATAAAACGTATTTTATATTTAATAAAATTAATATGAGTATCAATATATAATGTATTAAGTATATGAATGCAGTAATTTAAAATATTTCTATTTGATATTACCAAGTCATGGTAAAGATGTAGAGCAACTGTGGACCTTTCTAATAGAATGTAAAAAGATGCTGTAAATTTGGAAAATTGTGTGGCACTATCTATTAAAACAAACTATGCGTATTCTCTGACCAACTATTTCACTCCTAGATATATTTCTATGTCCAAGTGAAATGCATACATATGCTGAGATCATCTACAAATATGATCATAGCAGCACTATTCCTAATAGCCAAATATTGAAGCAGCCCGATGCCCATCAGCAATGGAGAGATAATTAATTTTTAGTAGATTTATAATTACTTGAATGCAAACAGTACAAATGAAGAACATAGTGTTTCTAAATGCAACAATAAGAATGAATATCACAATCAATATTGAGCAATAAAGCAAAACATAAAATAATGTATTCAGTATGATTTGATTTTTATAAAGTTCATATACAGGCAAAACAATTATATGGTTAAGCAAATATTGGAAGAATGGGAACCTTTCACTGTGAGGAATACCGAGGTGCCTCTGAAAAACTAGCTCCCTCTATATGTATTTATTTTTCCTAGTACATGACTGCTACATCTAATCTATAGATAAGGAAAAAAAGGATGAGTAGATGGATGGTTGGAGAGATATTAAAGTGTAGACATAGACATTAACAAGGTAGACTTGGAAAAGGGTATGACTCAGATATGTTAGAAATGTTTGAAACTGGTCTGTTCCTTCCACTTTTCATTCATTCATTCCTTCATGCATCCACTCACTTAATAAAGGAATCTATCACCTTACAGTTTGGTGGGAAAGACATGCAATAAAACAGTAAATAAATAAACAAGAAAATCACATGATTTGTGATGTTAAAAATCAAAATAAAGTGATGAGATAAAGTATAATTGGGTAAGGCCAATTGACACAGACTACTTTGAAGAGGTGACATCTGAGCTAATACGCAAATAATTAAAATGGATCAGCATTTCTAGCAAAAAAAATCATAAGCAATTAATTGTGAGAAACTACACTTTCTAAGAAACAGATAGAAAATAATTTGGCTGTTGCATAATGAATAAAAAAGACGGCATGAGGTAAATTTGGAATGTAAGCAGGTTATGCCTGCCCTTGTATGCATTAGTAAGGAGTTTGTATTTTAGCTGATAAATAATACAAAGTAATGTGCTAACTGCTCTAGTCCACTTGGACTTTTATAACAAAATACCACATAGTGGGTGGCATATAAACAATGGAAATTTATTTCTTACAGTCTGGTAGCTGGAGCTTAAGATCAGGCTGCTAGTGGAGTTGAGGGCCCTCTTCTGGTATCAGAATTCTCACTGTCATCACATGTGGAAAGGGACAGGGGTGCAATCTCGGGCCTCTTGTATAAGGGCACTAATCCAGTTTGTGAGGGTTTTGCCCTCACAATCTAATCATCTCCTAAAGGCCCCACCACCTAATACAGTCCCCTTTGGGGTTAGGTTACAATGTATGAATTCTGGAGGAACATAAACACTCAGAGCATAGCAGCAACACAACTATTTCTAGTCTATACCAGCTGGTGGGCTGTGACTTTAAATATATTTTCCTGCCCTGAATGTGCTTGACTCAGTCCCTGGATATATGGGACTGAAACTGTACTTAGGCATCACTGACACCAGCTCTAAGTTAATAAAGTTAAAGCAACATTTCTCAGCCTTGGTTATTCATTAGAATTCCTATGGAGCTTTTAAAAATCCAGATGCCTGGTGCTCAGGCCTTACCCAAAACTAATTATAAGCCCAGAATTGGGGCACAAGTATTTATATGTGTAAGATTCCTATGTGTAGCCAATGTTGAAAGCTACTGAGTTACAGGTTAATGACCTTACAGGCTGTTGAGAAGGTTTAATTAGATAGTATGTGTAATAATTCTAAGAATTAGCTCTTCTACACATAAGTTGTCTATGGACTATACTCCATCAAGAGCTTTCCATACCTCTTGAAGGATTTTCTATATTTATGCTAGACCACACTTAAATGCATAGAACATAATTAAAAAGCCTTCCCTGGTGGATCTAGTATAGAGACTGCTTCAAAGATCCATTCTCCTAAAAGTGGTTTCCTAGATTTCTATTCCAAGGTGATAAAAGAAACAGGCTCTTCTCACAAATGTCAGCTAAGGAAATTTTCAATAACAATCTCACACTGAATTTTTAAGAACAATATGTCTATGAAAAGAAGTAGCTGAAACTTCAGTTCAAAGGGACTGAGTCAGGATCAGCAAGCATGGAACTATTATCTGGTTGAGTTATGGCACAGTTCCTGAGAAATGCGTTTCAGTTGAGTAATATCATTTTTATTTCACACTCTAATACCTTGTTGTTTTTTGAGAACTATGTAGTGTGGTTAAATGACATTTTAATTGTAATTCAGAAACCTAAAATCATTTTATATTTGTTTACCAAATCACCAGCCCACCTTAATATTCTATTTGAAAGCAAACTTGGTCATAATGAAACAGAGAGAAAGCATACTTATGGAAAATAAAAGTAGCATCCTGAAATGTCTTTCACTTTTTCCTCTGAGAAGGTTAGGAAAAAATATTGCTTAAACAAAGGGTAAAAAGCATATACAGATAGAGTGAGAATTTTTGAATTTAGATTTGACAGGGTAATTTATAGATATTTCTATAGAGTTTAGGTAATGGCACTTAACCCAAATTGCAGAATGATTCATGACTAGCCAGAAATTGGCTTATCATTCTTGTGAGTATAAAGTGCTAGAGGCATTTTATGAATACTTTGTCCAAGTTCCTCTCCCTTTTCACAGGACAGGAAAGAGAATTACTAAGCTTCCTTTTGTTTGGGACTAGAGCAGAGATAATGGGAGACACTTAAAGTAAGAATAGAATGGTAGCTATAAAACACATAGGAACCTGAGGTCCAAGAGGATGAAGATGGAAGGCTTTCAATCATGACCAATATTCAGGGAACACCAACTATGTGTTAGGCACTGAGTGGCAAAATGATGAATAAGAAGGAGAAGGTCTTTGTCTTCCCAGAACATATAATCTAGTGGGGGAATAATCCATTAAATGATGAATACAATGAAGTGTGAGGCAATACAGATGTTGTAAACAAACCTATTTCAGAAGGTCGGAGAAGAATTCATAGGAAGAAGACTGACTCTTCAGGACGAAATCTGAAAAGCAAGAAGTAAATACTTATCCAGAAGAGGAAGAAGGTAGAGAGAGAGCCATGTTTCAGATAAAGGGAAAAGAATGTGTGAAGAGTCAGTGATAATAGAAAATAGGCACAACTGAAGAGCTGGAAGAATTTTTGGAATGCCTGGAATAAAACTGAAAGACAGAGAAAGGCAGGTTGTTTCAAGATAGGTTAAAGAAATAAAGTTAGGAGAAAACTCTGATAGCTTAAGGAGTTTGTGTTTGATCCCAAGGATAAGGGGACCCAATGAGAGGTCTTAAAAGGGAATGTGATATAATCAGATTTATATTTCAGAAAAATTATTCTGACTATCATGTGCAGAAAGAATTAGATAGGGTGGGCTATGAATGAAACAGAGCTGAGACATATTTTGAAGTTTTGGGGAGAGGTAACCGTGGCTTGGATCAGAATGGAGAGAGGTGAACAGATATGAAGGATGTTTTAGAGATGGAAATGATGACCAGGTTACTGATTGGATATAAAGGGAAAGGGAGAAGTCAAAGATGACTCTCAGGTATCAGACTAGAGTACCTGGAGTACATGGTTATTGTGGTTATCCAGTAAAACTAATAGCATCCACCACAAATACAATGAGTTTACAGAGAATTCCTTACTCAGGAAATGACTGAACAACTAGATGCTTATTTTCTGTACTCTTCCTTTCTCACTGAGTTGTGTGAACTGAATGAAATAATACATATAAAAGAACTTACAGGCTCTATGCCACCCCCAAATGTAGGACATTATTATTAAGTAAGATAGTTGGGGAGGATATGACTTGTTTGGATTAGATTCCATCTGGTGAGTAGAAATATAAAAAACTGAGTGTCCCCCTTGTCTTAGATTGATAGATAAAGCAGAACACTGCAGGCAGGGTGGCTTATAAACAATAGAAATCTATTTCTCAGAGTTCTGGAGGTTGGAACTAAGGTCCTGGCAGATTTGGTGTCTGGTGAGAGCCCACTCCTAGTTCACGGATAGCCTTCTTTACCCTGTGTCCTCACATCATGGAAAGGGAGCTCTTTGAGATCCCTTTTATATGGTGCTAATTGCATTCATGAGGTTTCTAGCCTTAAGACCCAAATCATCTCCCAGAGTCTGTACTGCCAAATACCATCATATTGAGGACTGGATTTCAACATATGAGTTGTGGTGGGAGGGGGCACAAGCATTTAGTCTATGGCACTATCCAAGAGGAGAGAATTAAAAATTGTCTCAGGATTTGACTAATTCCAGATTGGAAGATGCGTACCATGAACTTGAAGTAGGTGTAGCTTGGTAGATTTTGAGATGTGGGTCGATCAGGAGTGTTCACATCAGCCCTAATAGGTGTTGAGTTATGAGCAGCAAAATCAATTTCAGACACCATTGGCCAGTGGAACAGGGCATGCTTAGGAATAACTTACATACCAGGTAAGGCTGATTCTGCAGGCTGAAGGTCTTAAGTTTCTGCAAGATATTAGAGCCAGGAAGGACTGGATGGACAAACAAGGTCACACAAATCAATTTAATATCCTCGCAAAGGGAGACTGTGTCAAACAAGAAGAGAATAAAATATCCTGGAAACTTGATAATGATCACTAATGTACCAGGGAAGGCTAGGAGATTTGGAATTTATGCTAGATACTCACTAGGGAAATTATAATGTGAAATTTAAATTTAAGAAGAGTAAAGCATCCTTAGCACCTTTATGGACAAAGAGGAATATATTTATTTCATATATGAAAGAGAGAAGACTTCTCTGACAAAAGTTTTGGAGCTTGATTTTGTAAGCTATTTAAAAATATTTTCACTACTCAAAGTAAGTAGCACTGTGTTTATAGCAAAGGTATTTTGGTGTATCTTGGCATGGCAAATATGAAAATGGACTGCAAGAATAAAAGGCATCAGTACCAGGAAGCTGTCCATTTTCCCAAATGCAATGTTTAATGTTCACTCCGTGTTGGCAAACAGGGCAAGCGTGGTAAGGGAGAAACTGTCTTTTTATAAAGGAGTTGGGTTTCTATTAGGAACAGTTATGACACAATGAGAGGTGTGAGGGCAAAATCATCCACATACATGTGGCATGGAGAGGAGATGTTCCCAGCTGCTTGGTGGGGTTAAGACAGACTTCCCTGCGATGCTGCAGAGCAGGGCCAGAGAGGATGAAGTGTAGCCCACCAGGTGAAGAAGGAAAGAAGAGACATCCTCGCTCTCTGTAAAGGCATAGAGTGAAACAGAACAACTGGTTTAGAAAAGCATGAGGAGTTCGGTTTCAGGGAGAGAGAGCTTGTGGGCATATTCTGAAGGGCCTTGTGTGCCTTGTCAAGGAGTTTAAACTTTACACTAAAGAAAGTAAGAAATAATTAATGGAATGTAAATGACCAATATTTTTTGGTGAAGTAGTTGGTGATGCTGAGGAGGTGTGATCAAAGGGTAGAGAATGGTAGAAGAGATGGATTAGAAATTGTCAGAAAAGTTCCTAAGGGTCTAAGCCCAAGCAGGAGCAGGAGCCAGACAGAACTCAGGCTGGAAGACTATTACTGGACCACTAAGAACTTACACTATGTTTGATGAAGGAGACCAAGCCTTTTGATGTCTGGTGTTTT
Organism: Manis pentadactyla; assembly: GCF_030020395.1. Lineage (NCBI taxonomy): Eukaryota > Metazoa > Chordata > Mammalia > Pholidota > Manidae > Manis > Manis pentadactyla. The sequence continues at coordinate 33,557,028 of NC_080027.1, forward strand.
ATTTAGGATTGCACATACCTATATGGTGCTACTCCTACCCCCGCCTCAATATTTGTCTGTGATAGATGGAGGGAAAGTCTACATACTTAAAATATGGATAGAATTATTTTATAAACTAGTTGAACAATTCAGAAAGAGGACTAAAAGAAAGAAGCTTACAAGCCCAGATCAGCAGGAGTTTATAAATGAAAATTCATGGTAGACAAGCTGAGATCCTTCCTCTGATAAATTCTCAAAATTAATGGATAGAAGGGAAAATGTGATACATTTAGGCATTAGCAAAACATCTGATACTATGTCTGATGATATTTTACTTGCAAATTTGTTTCAAATGAGCTTAGATGACAAGAAAATCAGTCAGATTAGAATTGAGGAAAGAGTTATAAACAAAAAGTAGCAAATGCTAGGTCTTGTCTTATTTAACATTTTTATTAAAGTTCTAAAATGGTGAAGTAAATGGCATATTAATAGAATTGCCAAATGATACTAAATTTGTAGGATTACGAAGTGTGCAGATTGCAGACTCTGAGGAGAAGGAAAGTTGACCCAAAGATAATAAGGATTTAAATATGAGCAGAAAGAAAAATTAGACTCAATTTTTCTTTCAATAATTTCAATAAACAGGGGGCAATGGCAAGGGCAGTGGATGAAGTATGAGAAGAAATGAGGTCTGATTCTATTTGGGATAATGCCTAGGTGGATGACCCTGTGCAAGTGCCCCAACTCCTCTGCTACCTCTGCAAGAGATTAAATCTCTTAATGTCAAGAAATTTGACAAGTAAGTGTTCATAGTTCCTTCCACTAAAATTCATTCTTTGGTTTCCCTACCTTTTCTCCATTCCTCTGAGTTAGTAAGGCTATTTCTCTTATACTGAAGATTTGTTTATCAAAGTCTTCTCAGGCTTCTCTGTCCAACTAGGGTTCATTAACATTTTTAAGATGACACAGCTTCCCTATAGAAGCTGTCATAATTGACAATACCAGCCTGTATGTATCACCCTGTGTCAGTAATTGAATGTTTGTAATATTATACTCTGTACCCTTCAGAGAGCTCTAGTGATGTGATGATGTAAAACGTGACACATTGCTTTGTTTGGTTATGTTCATTTATCAAAGGCTATTTGTCTATAGATTCATTGATATCTATGAAAACCCTTGGAAGAAGGCAAAGTAGGTAATATTATCCTTGTTTTTCACCCAAGAAATTGAGATACAATGATTAATGACCAGACCAGGATAATAAAAATAGTTAGCAACAAATTCTTGACTAGAACTTTTGCTCGCTGGTAGTATTTTTATTCTACTTCATTGTGTTACACATTGATTTGGAGTATTTTATATGACTTTATATAAAGTCATGTTTCTAAGCCCTCAATTACATGACCAAGTACAAGAAAATGGTTATTTCAAGCACTGAGATGATAATCAGCTTGTATATCAGTTATATATTATGTATTGGGGTAGGAGTATTAAGAGGATTTATTACTTCTGATATTATATGAATGTTAATGAGGAATTTCAATGCAACTTCCATATGGACAACAGGGTATCTTCATAAAATGCAGGAATGATTGGGACATTCCATTGAAACAGACCCCAGAAAAATTCCCATTGACTCTATTACATCATGGCTGTCAAAATCCACTAATATAAGTCTCCACCATTTTTCCACACTACTCTTTTTTCAAACTTGTACTCTACACCCCACTCCAAGTGAACTGCCTTTTTAGAAAATGCTGTGGAGATGAAAGCTCCTTTACAAGACATAGCATCAGTGTAATTGTCTGTCAAATTTCTTACACTCTCTCCACAACTATGAGCAGCATCAGGCACACAGAAGGCATTGGATAAATATTTGTTGAATGAATAAATGTCTTTCCTGCTATCTCTTGCAAGGAGTTTCCATTTAATTTTCTCACAAAATTTGCTATGTCCTACGTAATAATTCATACCAAATATTACTTTCATTTTACAAATACATAGTTATCTCCATTTAAATTTACAGTTTTCAACATCACTTGTATTTTTATTTTTATAGCATAAGACAGTTGTGCAGTATGTAAAACTACCATAGTGATTGATGCATAGTAGGCTAGTAAAACCTCCTAGCTCTTTTTATATCGCTTATTTTGTTATCTGCCACAGTAATTGATTGTGATTCAAGAAATCTGCTTCTGAAACCATAAAAACATTCTTAGCACTTACTATTTCTACTATCTTATGTAAAACCCAGCATAAAGTTTCTGAATTCCTGTGTACCTTAAAACTCACTGAAGACTATAAACTTACTATGAAGATAGGTTATCAGATAGTGATTCCTGCCTAAAGTACCTCTTTATGATTTGCACTGAGGCTGTAAGAAACACAGTACATTTGAAGAGCTGAATAATTAACTGTTTTGAAGGTATCTCTTCCCCATTGTCTTTGTCTTGACCCTGTGTGCCTGTCCTACAACCATCAAGATTTGAGTTGTCATTGGCAAGTGTATTTTACTGGACTAATAAAGAGAAAGGATCTAAGTTTGAACTAAAATGAAAACTCTTTTATGGTAAAAACTACTGTAATTCTTCCATGACATTTTAGAATTTTTTATCTGTAATAGTTTTTTTGATAAAGATAACTCTTGGAAGCTTCATCTTTAAGATACTCCCTTTGGTTTTGGAAGCCTGTAAACTCTGCTGAATCCCTCACATCCCTGGATCCAATACTATGTTTTCCATCCCTGAAACCTGAGACTCTTACATCAGGGACTGTGTGATTCAGAACACAGGAGATCAGACTGTAAAACAATTCAGCCTCAGCTGACTATAGCTAATAAGGACAGCCTAGAATAATTTGATGATGGACAAAAATCAGCTATTCAGAACAAGAATCAAGTAGCCAGATTGCAACAGAAATGTAGGAAGATGACAGTGGTACAGACTGAATTTTGAAAACATCCCAACAAAGGAAGAGGTACGAATTCTTGATAGAAGTCATCAATACTCTGTTTTGGTTAGTTCTAGTCTTTCTCAGTGTTACCTGCTTCCCCTCTCCATAGAACCTATCACATCTTCTCCTTCTCCATCAGAAATATAAAATACCCCCAAACCACCAGCATCATGCTTACTCAGTTTCTGAGTTAATCCACACACGATAGGAAAAGTTATAATGATAAGAAATTGAATGCAGTTGATAGTCAATAATCACTAGCATCTACTTGCTTTGATATGGATAGTTGATGTTCTCTCAATTTTAAATAAAATACTTCATCATCACCATTTCTTAAACATTGTTAATCCTAAATCTCCAACATGACTGAGAGATTCTTTAAGGCTTGCCATTTTTCTACCATAATCCAAATGATTTACTTTTATCCCTCTGTCATTTTGAGGTTAGTTATCTTACCTCTTGCTGTCCATTTAGCTCCTTGGGTTGACAAGCAAGTGTTCCAACTTTTTATTCACATCTGGATTTGTTTCGCTTTCAGAAAGTTGTTTCTAATGTGTACCCCTGGCTGCATGTTCTGTTATTACAGGACAGAGATTCACTGAACTTTAAGTCCATCCCAGGCCCATAGCCTACATGTCTAGTAAGCTTGCCCACAGATAAGCTCATAGAGATTCCCATTCCAACATGAAATTATATTTTATTTCATTACATCTTTCTATGTGATGACAATTTGCTTTCACTTTATTATTCTAATGATACTTGGAAAGAAATTAAGGAAAGCCTTTTAATAGCTAAAGGTATATTTTGCTTTCTAGTCATTTGCATATAGTATTTCCCTGAATATCCCTGCTGGCAATATTTTAATCCACTGATTATTTTTCATTCGTCCAAACCATTACTTGCTATCATAATATTTTTAGTCTTAATCAGTTGTGAAATACCTAGAATGTAGCCAGAAAGGGAAGAAGAAACACCCATTAATTGAATTTTAGATTCAGTACCTGCCAGAGGTATCATATGGGTAAAATGCCCTTCTGTATAGCCCATCACTTTGAGAAAAGGTCTCTCACATCTATACTTAGATACAGTTTTGATTCTAATCAGCATATTCTATTATAGGCCTTTAAGTTAAAAAAAAAAGTGAGAGAGAGAAAAGAAAAAAACTGCTGATGAAGGCCATAAAAATAAATGAGGCTTATTGCTTCTTGACATCTTTAGCACTTCTGTGGCTTCCTGAGTGAGCAGCAGTGACAGACAATAGCTAAAAGACTGTGTGTAAGATAATGAGAAAAATAAATGCATCCTCAGATGCAGCCAACAGGAACTGCTGTTAACATTCATTATCCAGGGTCTTGAATGTTCCCAAGATGATGTTAATAATTTGTAGCATGAACTAAGAGGTGTGAAAGAAAGCTGATGCTTGCTTATAACCTTCTTGACCATCACTTTGACTATAAACCAAGGAGGTCAAACGTATTATTACTTTGATACTGTATTTATTTTTATGGTAGTCATGTCATCTGGCTGTATTGTGTCAGCATATACCCTCATAACCATTGGAGAAAAAGGAATGAGAGATATACATGGTTGTATACTTGCTGCCAACTTCAGCCAGCAATTCTGACCAATGTTCAATGTGCAACTTATATATAGAAGCAACTTATTGATAGAAGTCATCAATACTCTGTTTGCAAGCTAAATACTATTCCTCATGTGAATGAATATGAGATTATGTTTCTCAATGAGAGTCATTGTGTTCATCAAAGAAAATTAAACAATGCTCAGTGGAATTGCTTACATCAGTTTCACTGACACTGGTGACATCATTCAAACAAAATGCATGACTGTTGGCTTTAAGCAGAATATCCCCAGTTATCCCAGTACATTTATGTGAATGTAGCTATAGAACAAAATTAAACTGAACACTCACTGAGTAACAGAAGGGAGAATTAGGAAAACAAATGTGACAAAAATAATTTCCTGAAAATTTAAGGGGTGTTGATTAACTTGTGAATTCTCACTTTATTCAGTTGATTTCTTTCATATCTGTTTTAAATGTTTAAGGTCTTGGGGTAGAAATGCTTCTGGGGTACTAGATTTTTTTGAGAGGATAGTTAAGTGATAAAGGTATCAGTTACTTATTTAACAAGGGAAGACAGATCCTTCCTTCTGAAACATTTTTGAAGTCCCTGTATTTTTCCAGGCACACTTCTTTCCTTAATATCTAGATGAAATATTTTTTAACAACAATGAAAGGAATAAAACTTTTTTAGTCAGAACGGAAGGGAAGGAAAGGGAAGTTAGGACATCTCAGTCAGAGGGAGTTTTGTGATGTGTGAATGCTATTCATGTTTAGAGCATCCTCAATGGTAATGATAGAAGATACAGCCAGAAAAATAGTTTGGATACTATAAAAAAAGAAAAAAAATCTATGAATGTCATCCTAAGGCATTTGAATTTAAGTTTCTGAAGTGAAGTATTCATTACTCGTTTTTCCACAAGTTTCCAACATTATACAGAAAAGGCCGCAGCTAAAAGATCTGACTTAAGCTTCAAACTGTTGGTATTAATTAAGCTGTAGAAGTCATATAAGAAAATGGGAGGACAAAGAGAGAATTGTATGCACAGTGTATGAACTTAGCATTATTTAGAAAAAGTAAATTGTATTATCCCTATTTTACATTAGAGGAAACAAAATTAAGAGATATAACATCCTTTGTATAAATTGTTTTAGCTAGGGAGGAGCTTAACTTTGATCTATTTTTGTTTTTTAATAACCCAGTATCAAGTATTAGTAGAAAAGATAATGTATTAACTATCAACAATAAAAATAAATGCATAAAAATCAATAGATTTCCTTATGCCAGCAATACTGGTTACAAATAAAAATACTTAAAAATCTTATATGTAATTATGAAAAACTCTATAAAATACTTGGGAATTAATGCAAAGAGATTGGAATGAGACCTATATGAATGAAATAATAATAAAATATTAAGGAATATGAAACAGTTAAATTTGATTAAATGAACATATAGGCTATATTCTTTCATGGGAATATTCAATATCTTACAATATGTTAGTTATTTTACAACCTATTGTGATTTAAGAGCTTCTACAGGATTTTGGGGGGTAACTGAACAAAATTATTTTAACCTTAAACAAAAAACAACTTTTTTACTACCACTAAGAAAGAAGTTAAAAGTAAAACAATAGAACAAGGGTAACATTATAATAACCTCAAGGTGCTAAATCCATTCCACAGCTTTTAGTTTTTTAGCCATGAACATTTGATATAGCTGGTCTCTTCCTTCTTACTGAAGTGCTTTCTTCACTTCTAGAAAGTTTTCTTTTTTTCTACTCCTGACTGCTCTGTTACAAACTCTTCTGCTGGCTTCTCCTCATTTTCTTGCCAAGATATTAGAATGCCCCAGCACTCAGTCCCTAGAATTCTTTTCTTTCTGCCCTCATTATGGTTTAAACTGTTCCAATGGATTCATATTCTGTCTATTCTGTACAACTTCCAAATGTGTATGTCCTGATGGGACCTCCTTCTTATCTCCAAACACATACATCCAACTGCCTAGTTGACTTTTCTCCCTGGATTTTTAATAGACTCAGCTTTATGTGCCCCCAAATAGACCCTGATATTCCTTCAAAAATCTCTTTTTCCATAGACTCAGCAGGTGGCACCCCATTCTACCAGTTGCTCTGGATGAAATTCTTGAAGCTATTCTTGATTATTATCTTTTTCTTAAATCTCATATCCATTTCTTCAGTATATTCTGTCAATTCTATCTTCAAAATATATCCAGAATGTAACCTATTCTAGCCACTTCCATACCTACCATGAAGATCCAAGCCAACCATCATTTTCCATGTATGATTTTGATGACATTTTAACTGGTTTCCCTGCTTTTATCATTGCCTGCAAACAGACTATTTTCTACATGGTATCCAGAAAGATTGTTACACTTTTGCAACATACCATCTGTTGACTTCCTATTTCACACAGAGAAGCCAAACCAGGTTCCCAACAGTGACTTACAACCTATCTCATATGCCATTTCTTATATCTTCCCATTAGTTCAACATGCCCTTATCTCTTACTGAGACATGGTTGATTCAGGAATTTCATACTTGTTATTTGGTCTATCTAGAATGTGTTTCCCCTATATATCCAAATGATTCATACTCACATCTTTTTTTTTATATCATTAATCTATAATTACATGAAGAACATTATATTTACTAGGCTTCCCCCTTCACCAACTCCCCCCTACAAACCCCATTACAGTCACTGTCCATCAGTGTAGTAAGATGCTGTAAAATCACTACTTGTCTTCTCTGTGTTGCACAGCCCTCCCTGTGCACCCCACACGCTCTACATGCTAATTGTAGTGCCCTCTTTCTTTTTCCCTGTCCTTATCCCTCTCTTCCCACCCATCCTCCACAGTCCCTTTCCCTTTGGTAACTGTTAGTCCATTCTTGGGTTCTGTGATTCTGCTGCTGTTTTGTTCCTTCAGTTTTTTTTTGTTCTTATATTCCACATATGAGTGAAATCATTTGGTACTTGCCTTTCTCCGCCTGGCTTATTTCACTGAGTAAAATACCCTCTAGCTCCATCCATGTTGTTGCAAATGGTAGGATTTGTTTCTTCTTATGGCTGAATAATATTCCGTTGTGTATATGTACCACATCTTCTTTATCCATTCATCTACTGATGGACACTTAGGTTGCTTCCATTTCTTGGGTATTGTAAATAGTGCTGCAATAAACATAGGGGTGCATCTGTCTTTTTCAAACTGGGCTGCTGCATTCTTAGGGTAAATTCCTAGAAGTGGAATTCCTGGGTCAAATGGTATTTCTACTTTGAGTATTTTGAGGAACTTCCATACTGCTTTCCACAATGATTGAACTAATTTACATTCCCACCAACAGTGTAGGAGGGTTCCCCTTTCTCCACAACCTCACCAACATGTGTTGTTTGTCTTTTGGATGGTGGAGATCCTTACTGGTGTGAGGTGATATCTCATTGTGGTTTTAATTTGCATTTCTCTGATGACTAGCAATGTGGAGCATCTTTTCATATGTCTGTTGGCCATCTGAATTTCTTCTTTAGAGAACTGTCTATTCAGTTCCTCTGCCCATTTTTTAATTGGATTATTTGCTTTTTGTTTGTTGCATACTGACATCTTTAGAAGCTTTAATAGAATACCAGCTTTTTGATTGATCCCTGCTTAAAATTTCACGCCCTATGTCTTGCATATATTTTACTTATTTATTTGTTTAATTTTGAGCATATTATCTTTACCACTGGAAAGTGAGTTCTATGAAGGCAAGAATTTTTGTCTTTTTGTCTTTTTTTCCCCCTTATTGCTATTTCCTCACCTCCTAAAATAAAATACAGAAAGAAGAGAATGTAATTCTGCCTGGAGTAAGAATCTGGAGATTCATGATACCATGATTACAAATGATGATAATGATGATGATGACAATGCTATTTAGTGATCATTTATTAAGATCCAGGGTTCCTGCTAATCACTTTATATGCATTGCTTCATTTAACTCTCTCAAGAGTTAGAAAGAGACTAAGAGAAAACTTTCCTAGAAGGTAAGTGAATAATGTATTTCAGTAAAAAGGAAGGGATCAACTGTATCAAATAGTCCCGATAGCTCAGATAAACTGAACCGAGGAATAGATTTGGCACCTTGAAGTTAGTGAATTGGATCTCAGTTTTAAAGATTAAGAGACTGAACTTTACAAACATTGAATAGCACCCCAGAGAGAAAGGGGACAGAAATAGTCTGGAAAGCCAACACTCTTGTGTTCAAAGTCTGAGCTTATCACAAGTCAGCTTCAATTAATAATTTATCTCCTGGCCTAGAATCACTGTGACACAACCACAGACAGTGTTCATCCAGAAATTAGCTTTGTTTTCTAAACTCAGTTCTGCCGCTTGCCAGATCTTAGAGATATGTATACATTATGACCTTCCAAACAGCTCTCCAGATTACATATCTTTTTACTGTTTCACAGATGAACAAAGGAAAACATAGAACTACTAAGCATCTTGTTGCAGGTTCCACAGCTAGCAGATGTTTTAACTGTATTAAAATCCAAATGAAATTAACTCCAAACCTTATATGTGTCAAACTTTGTATTCTTATCACTACAGGAAAGTGTTAAAATGATAGGGATCAGACTAGTCCAGGAAGAAAATTTCATCTACAGATACCAGGATCCTAAATGGTCAAACTTACTCTCTTTATTCATTTATTTTATCTATTAGACCCCTAAAAACGTTTTAAATTTGGAATCCCTGGATCGGATGGTCTGAAGGAGCCTTTTGGTACTAGAGTACCCCAGTGTTCTGTAATGACGATACACACCCCTTGGCTTATAGAAGAGGGAGCTGAATCTTATCCAAGAAAAGTGTGCATCAGGTACAAGCTCTAAATCCGGGATTTGTGTCTCATTACCTGAATCTGACCTCCAAGAGGGAGGATTACATCTACATCTTCCCCATTCTCTTCATAATTCTTCATTCAATTAAAATCTCCAAAGATATACCTGGTGCTTTTCTAAATCCCTCTCAAATTGGCCAAAACATTATCTTCACTGGAAGATTGTCTTAAATCCTCACACCAAACAGCTTGGTTATGTACAGTAGAGAATATAACTCATCCCTTTGGTTTTAACAGCAATCTGCAAATGCTCATTTTAAACATGGTTTTCCAAAGGGCAGCCTTAACTATTTACAATACATTACACAGAATTGCTGCTTTCTGCATTTTTGCTGGGTGAAGAAATGGACAAAGATCATTTCTCCAGCCTAAATCTTCTATTCTGTTTTAAAGATAGCTTTCTCTGGTCAAGAAAAATAGAATGAACTCCTGCATGCAATAATGGAATATGTGGATACAAATCGTTCTCTGAGTGGACATGATTATTCACAGTATCCTCATATGAACAAGTGCCAGAGTTAGGTCCACTTTTGCTATTAAGTTTTCACTAGATTTAGTTCTTGTAAAAGGCTGAGTCCAGGTAAACTGTGAAGTCCTACAAAGAAAAGAGCTAAAATCCAGATATTTCATTGTAGTTTCTCTCTCTCTCTTTTTAACTTTCTCCTTAGAAATCAGAGGAAGACACTGCTTATTGTTTGATTAATTTTGAATCTAGTATTAACTGAATTCCAGTTACATGCAGTGGTTTAGGATTATATAATGAAGTTTCAAGATGGCATTTCTTTCCAAAGAATGTCTTAAACAAACAATACTGCTACAAATAAAAATTCAGACAAAAGCTATTCAAAATATATGCTATAGCATGCTACCTGTCCTTTTAGTTAGACCCCAGGAAAAAAGTTCCTATTGCCTGCAGCAATAATCTACAATTTTGGTTTCATTTCCTCTTTCAGTTTTTCAGACCTTATTCATTTTCTTGAGGCCACTTCCCAAAATAAACACCTACATAAGAGACATACTCTTAAGTAAACTCTACTTTTGCAGGGTATCATGTCTAAGCCTATTAATTTAGATTGTTGGTTTCTACAGCCTTTTTCCTTGACGGTTGCATCATGTAGAACACACTGCCTAGAATAGGAAAAACAAAATTCATGTCAGAGCTGTAATCTACTTCTGCATAGTCCTAATAAATGACTGTCTGGATGCAGAGCCCCAACTTTGCCATACCATTAACTTTCAGAGACCCACTATCCCTGGTTCTAATTTCTGTTCCTAAATTCTACCTTTTCCATGTCAAGAGAGTATTAAATATCAAACTTTAGCAGTGCTGGTTGTACTGCTGGTAGTATATCCATAGCTTTTGATTTAATAACTAGACTCCTTATTGGACCATGGCAAATATATTACATTATATTGCAAATATACTGGCAAGGGAGATAGAAGAAATTATAGTTGAGATGTTTAATATTGTTACTGTGGGAACTTATTCATGTAATGGTAGGTAGCAAGAAGTGGGCCTTTGAGGTACTAAATGTCCTTTCTGAAACTGCAGGCATCCCTAAAGATTACTCAGGAACCAATTTGCATGCACAAGGGGAAAGGGAAAGGGATCGCCCCATCCCACAATAGATCCATTTTCAAAAGCCTCATACTGGGGTTATAGATAAGCTTTATTGTGGGAGATGGAATAAAAGATTCAAGTATTTTAAAATGTAGAAAACTTTGACATAATAGAAAACTCACAACATTTAGAATCAAGCAGTGCTATTGTGTGATCTTAGGGAAATTACTTATCTTCATTGAGTATCATTTTTCTTGTGTATAAAATGGGAAAACATAATAGTAACTGCATTTCTGGGATGAAATGAAGATAGTACTCAGTCAATCGAGAAATATCTTTAGATGGGTGCCAAACACTATGCTAAGTGCTGGATAATTTACTACATACATCGTTTTGGCACATGTTTGTGGCTTAATGAATGGTTATTATGATGTTTATTTATGTAATTTGTTCATTCATTTACAAAAAACTTTTAATGTAACACAAATTTGTTATAGAAGTTTATCTTCCTTATCTTTTGTTTATTTCTCATTCAGTTCACAAATCATTATTCTTTTCTGTATGCATTCAGCTCACACATATGTGTTTAGTACCTACTATTTCAAGCAATGTACTGAGTCCTGGAAATACAAGAATGAGCAACATAATCATGGCCAAGCCTCACAGAGTGCACAACTTTGTGTGGGTGATTGAACCATGTAAATATTCTCTTATAATTCAAGATGATGAACAGAAGGTACTTGGGGCACAGGAGAGGGGATGCTTAACATAATCAGAAATGCTTTCTGGAGGATTGAAGTCTGAAGATGAGTGGGGTAAGGGAAATGAATTTTAGATAGAAGAAAATAGGCAAGCTCAGGAGTGACATAGCTACACAGAGGAGATGCTGGAGAGGATAAACAATTAGCCTTGGGAGCTCATAAATCATGCTCAGGAGTCTTGAGGGAATTGGGAAACTAGTGAAGATTTTCAAAGCAGGGAAGTGACATGGAAAATTTTCATTTTACAAAGATTACTGGCTGTGGTATAGAAAGGACTGGAAGGAAGAAAGAATGGCTATAGGAGGCATTTTTCTAAATCCTGTTCAAACATTGGGAAACTGGTATATAATGGAAAAAATGTGTAAAGATTCTGAATATACTAAGGCTATTCAAGATGAAAGAAATACTAAGATAAGGTAATTTAGAGATTGATTTCAAGACAAGGAAAGGAAAATATTATCAATAAAGTAGTGAATCATATCATTCCCCAGCTTAAAGATTTTAATGGTGTTATTTAAAAAAATTTAGTTCTTACATTTTTTTTTCCTGAACTTAACATTCAGCCTTGTGTTATACATCACATCCCCTTATCACTTTCTCAAAAATTCCTGAATTCATTATGAATTTTTCTGTCTGTTTACATGATTTGGCTGATCCATCATTCTGCTATTATCTTCAAACTCCTTCCACCTATCAAAATTCCTCCCATTCTTCAAGAAACATATCCCAAATGTTACTTTTTAGGTGAGTTATTTTTTTTTTATCTGTTCACATTATTTCCACAGCAATGTGTATGTCTTTTATTGCATAGGACCATACTTCGTTCATTTCTGAACACTTCCTAGGACCTTATGCAAAATCTTTATCTGAATAGTACTGGTGTTCAGCAGATGTTTGGAAAATGAGGTGAATAATACCGATGGCATCATATTTGTTTCCTGGTAACTAATAAGGAAAATAAGAACATAAGTTAAAAAGAACCCAGAAGAAAAACAGAATCATCAATCCAGAGAAACATTTTGAAGGAGTGAGAAGAGGGATGATTAAGATTCCATTATCAACAATAAAAATAAAAAGTAAAAATGAACACTAAACCTCTAAAAATGCAATCTGTTAATACCATGGGCAGTTAATTGCTTAGTATATGTCATGCTATGGGTATTAAAATTAAGCCTGCTTTAAAATCTTTACTTTCGATCAAACAAAATCTGTAGAAAGACAATCTTTATACCACTTCACCTCTGCAGCTTCTTTATCCACAGTTTATTATTATATACCCAGGTTGATACAATTGAACACTGTTTTCAAAAAATGCAATACTTTGGTGTGAAAAAGGCAGTGCTAAGAATTGGACTTCTGATGAAACTTTTTTCCCTTTCACATACAAAACTGAAAATAAATGCTATGTATCACTGGACTTTTTCTTGAATATTTCCTAGGAGTAAAGTTAAGTAAGTGTGACCATAGTATATAGGATCATAGCAATACCAGATTGTGAATTTTCCCACAATAAATCTCTTTCTCCATTCCTAACAAACACCTCTCTCCTGTTGATGACTTAGAGAAAGCAGTAGGTTTATGCATATGACAAATCAAATAATTTGACTACAGCATTTAGAAATCCTATCATTAACTAAAGTTTATTTAATATATAGTAGTATTGCTTAATATATAGCAAGAATAAATAAAAAATGTATATCCACTGTTTTCAGTAGAGTGATTCTATTTCACTATTTAAATGATCAAATATTGATCTTAACATTACTTCCAAGTTCACTCATACCTAAGAAAGGTGTATAAAATTAGACACAGGGCAACTGTGGTCAGAATTATAGACTTACACTCAGAAAAACCTAGGCAAGTTGACCTGTTCTTGGCCACTGATTGTAGGTCTTTGCCTTACCTTATTCTTACATGTCCCAAGCTATATAGCAGAAATATCATTGCAAATCTCAAAGTACTATAAAATAAATGTTTGATCTCTGCGTTTTTGATCAAGGATATTGCTTTATAAAGCATAGTATTTTAAATAATTTTAAGTATATCTAAGAGTTTTCAATATTTGGTGTTTTGAGATTCACAATGACAGGGGCTATGTCTTATCTATCTTTATTTACTTATAGCTATTGAATGTCTACTATGTGCTAGATCCAGGTTCAGGGACTGCCACCCAAACTCCCAGGGAAGGGAAGTCCTTGCTCTCCAGGTGCTTACACTCTGACATTCTCTTTGGAAGGACACATTCAATAAGCAGAGAAACAAACATATGGGCAAGATTTCAGATAGTGATGAGTGTTCCAAAAGATTAAAATGGTGTATATGATACAGAGTTACTAAACGTGTAGCAGTGGGGATGGAGAGTTCATTAAGATTAATGGTCAGGAAGTTTCTCTCTGAAGAGATGACAGTTTAGCTGGAACCTTAATGATAGAAAGAAATAAGCCATATCAAGACCCAGGGATAGTTTTCCAGCCAAAGAAACACCAAAAAAGATCCTAAGCTGGGAACTCATATGGAATCTTGGAGAAATGAAAGAAGGCTAATATGACTAGAGTTTACTGTTCATGGTAGCTTTATTCTTAGAATAAATGCTGCATGAGTTGAAAATTTAGAAGATTGCTAAATGTGTGTTTTCTTCATTTTAGCTTGTTGATGTTACTATAATATGTAGATCCTATTTAAAAACAAACTACTTGTTGAGAATGGGTATATAGGTGACACAAGTGTAAATGATCTGTTAATTTGATAATTATATCTGTAAAATTTTTAATATACACTTACACATTGATGTCATACATAGTCTTCTGCTTGCTAAAAGATAATATCTAAATTTTATAGATGGACAAACTATAGTCTAATGATTAACTGTTTGATTTAAGCCAGCCAGTATGCAGTTGTGGAAGAATGCAGATGTTTGGATCTGAACAAATCAAATTTTAATACAGCTGTGTCTCATACAAATTGTGTGGCTTTGAGAATGTATCTTACCTCTTTCATCTTAATTTATTAAAGTTTCTGTAAGTATTAAAATAAATGACACATAGAATTTATATATATATTTTTTTCTTGTAGTAAACATTATTTCCTCAAAGACGATATCCTTCAATAATAATATCCTTCTAATATTAACTGATTCTTACCATATGTCAGGTATAATTCTATTCTAAAACCTTTATATCCTCTGTCTACTAATTCATTTCATCTTTATAATAACTCTGTGAGGTAAATACTATTTCTAAAAATAAAATGCAGTAATGAAATAAATTGAATTCTGTTCAACCAACATGTTCTGCAATAATGTTCCACCACAATTCAATACAAGATGTGGTAGAATCTATAAAAATTACTTCCTGCTACTCTAATTCCATGTCTGTGTATTATATTTCCCCCATCTCTGTGGTGGAGCTCTCAGCACAGCAGTTAGTAAAAGCCTTCCTCCCTGCCCTGTAACTCTTACCAATTTTACTTCTCAGTCATTGCTGTGATCTCCTGCTGCTGTCTAGATCAGATCCAAACTCTGTTCCCTTGACATCAAAGTCAAAACACAGAATACTCCTTTTTTTCTTGTCTTATAGTTTGTCTTTTCTTATAACCAAGACGTACTTAAAAGTCTGCCTGATTTCCAAGTGGGCAAAATTAGTCATTCTTTTCCATAGCATATTTCAGGGATCTGTATTAAAATGATGCTGTAACTTTATAATGGGTACATTCTGAAGTTGGAATTAGAATGTAGTTTTGTACTGAGATAATGGTTCATGGGTAAGCATTGGCATTACCTAAGAGTTTGTTAGAAATGCAGAAACTCAGGCACTACCCTAGGCTTATTGAATCAGAATTTGCATTTTAGCAAAAACCCCCAAATGATCCTATTGACGTCAAAGATTTAACACACCAGTCTAGAGGATTGAGAGGATAAAATCTGAGTCAAGTGAGCAGATAATAGGATGTCAGAAAAAGCTTTTAAAGGAGTGAATTCTGCCAACATGAATGAGATGACCATAACCCCCTTTTACAAGGACTGAAGCTTGGATAATCATCTAGTTTTTTATGGGTGTAAATGAATTTTTGTCTGACCGTAATCTTACAGGGCATTTGATATTATTGCCACCTTTTAATAATAAGGATGAGGAAGCTGAGACCTTGGAGGTTATGTGACTTCCCAGAAGTCACACAGTAAGTAGGTGACAGGCCTGGATTCAAGATCAGACAGGTTGGCTCCAAGCCCAAGTTCTTAATTATTACCCTGTACTGCCTCTTTTTGAATAGCCTATTTTCACCTTCATTGACCAGCACTGCTCTTGGCCTTTCATAGGTGAGCATTCACTAATTCAAAATGAATGAAGCCTAAATTGAGGCAAATGAATGCATACTTTTCACTGCCACTGGTGAGCCTATCACTGCTTCTCCACTATTGTCTCTGAAGAATCAGCCTGAATAATAAGGGGTCAGTGAACTCATCAGTGCCTATCTTTTTGCTACTTTGATTTTACCATCACTGTTCTTCAAAATCCTAAATCCGCCTCAGAAGCAGGCACCCTATAGTTCTTTTGAGTTGAAGTCACTGTCTGTATCTTCAGCAAACATGAAAACAAGCTGAGTGAATAGTAGGTGTCCAGCCCTGTAATAGATAGTTTAGATATATTATTTAATGTTTACTGAGGGAGACATTATTGTCTCCATTTCACAGGCAATCAGGTCAAATTCAGAAAGGTTAAGTAAAGTCAGACAGGACTAGAAAGTCATGTTTGGTTCTAATTCTTTCTGTTTCTAGAAGTAGAGTTATTTTAAACATTTGATATTGACACATGCCTTTTCTTATTATTGGATGGAATCAACCTTGAAATCCATATTTCTGAGAGATCAGGGTTTTGTTTTGTTTGGGTTTAGTTTGTGATTTTGAATATTTCCCTACTGCGATCCATGAAATTTGACAGTTCTCAAATTTTAAGCATTCAGAATAACTTGGGAGACTTACTGATGACTGGACCCTATCCCCAGAGTTTCTGAGTTAGCAGGTCTGTAGTGGAGCCTGAGAATTTTCATTTCTAACAAGTTTCAGGTGACACTGGGGCTACTGGCTGTCACCATACTTTGTGAAGCACTGTAGGAAATAAATCTTCCTAATTCTTCATATATCCTATGGTAGTTTTTATTCCCACTCTGTCTGACATAGATTATAAGGTGGTGTCCATAGCAGAATCACTAGACAAGAGTGAATTTGAATCCCTGTTTCACACAGGCATAATGTGATCAGATAGGGATATGGGAAGTGGCATAGAGGACCAATTTCCCCACAGTCCCTTCCAGGGAAAATAGCCCTTCCATTCTTTAATTAGAGTACCATGATAATTTGTACCATAATAATATATCATCCTCTTCCTTCTGCTCTGAAAGATGGAATCATTCTATGAACCTGACCTAACAAGCCACATTCTCTCTTGTCAGGAACTAGTAGCAGTTAACATTATTGAATAAAGTAAAATCCTTGTATTTATGGCATTCCTGATGGATGTTTTTTGCTTTATTTCATGTCATACACATCCTGTAAAGGAGGTACTATTATCTCTACCTTAAAAGGCAACAATTGAAGTTTCAAAATACCAAATAACTTCATCAGGTTTCACAACTAATAAATGGTTTGGCTGAGTTCCAAGCTCAGATATTTTTTTCACTTGAAATAACTTTCTTCTAACCAAAGTGTGTTGTTACTTTGAAAACTAGTCCTACTTCTCAGAAGATAGTCCTCAAAAAGAGTGTTCACAGGTGTGGAGAGTGTAATTGGGAAACAGAACAGTCGTCTTTAGCTCTTGGAAAATCACAAGTATATGAGGGTATAAAAAAGCTTTTTTTGTCTACACTTAGAATTTACTTATCTGTTACCATGTCTATGTATCTACATCTCTATGAGAAAAATATACCACCAAACTCAGTAGCTTTAAACAATAACAGCTACTCATTATCTTTTATGACTGGGTTGACTGGGCTCAGCTGCGAAGTTCTGTTTTAGGTTGCATTGGCTGAAGCTGGAGTCCCCTGGGACACTCAGCTGGCTGGAACCTCCAAGAGAGCTCACTCACATGGCTGGCAGTCAGGTTTGGGTGATTATCTAGAGCACCTCAGTTTTCCTCATTGCAACCTCTCTACATGGGTTGGGCTGCTTAGATCATAGAAGTGGGATTCCACAAAAGAGAGAATTAGAAATAGAAGCTGCATACTTCTTAAAAGCTCACCTAAAGTTCACTCTGTCATGTTTGCCTCATTCTATTAGCACAGCAAGTCACAGGCCATCCCAGAGTGAAGAGGTGGGGCCACAGCAAATTTGGGCCAATTATAGTCCATCACAGTCTGCCTTCTAGTCATAAAATATTCACATTTCTTTAGAAATGTAAAGTATACTAACCCTGTCTCTTGAGACCAAGACCACCAAAAAAGTCTTGTTCCATTACAGCATCAGTTTCATGTTTAAAGAACAAGATTTTCATCTAAATCATGTCCAGTTATGGATGGGGCTCCTCAGGGTTGGCTTCAATGGTATTTTTTGTTTTGCTTTTGGTATTTTTTTTTTTCCAAATGCAGAGAATTGTGGTCTAAAAAGACAAGTTATTTGCTCTGACAAACAAAAACATAATTGGAAGATAGTGATAGAATAGCCCCAGTGGACACTGGGATAGCAAACACACATTTCCACATCCTACTGGCAGAGAATGCATGTATATTAGGGACCCAGCTTACCCTCTTGTGTAGTTCTCTGGAGTTCTAAGCTCTGCCCTGTGAGTCATGCTTCCTTTTCTATAAGAAATGGTTCATACTTGCAGCTTAGAAGCTGCTCGCCTATTCTCTGCCCACAGATAGATGGAGGCCTCAAGTTGTCTTCTCATTTTGAATTCTTTTCCTTTTAAATTCATGCTGGGTTTGCTTCTGCTAGTGTCCTCTCCTAACTGCTTTATGTATGTTCCATGAATGAATCAAAACTTAATAAGGAATAGCTTACTCTTGCTTATAATTTTGGCTAAGGAGGAAGAAAACGAAATTCTCATGATATGACCATCACTGTATTAAATAATTAACACATATTTTATGTAATTTTGACAACAGTCATTCAAGGTGTATATCCACATATTTATGGATGAGCAAATTGAAATGCAGAAAAACTACTTTTCATTTTTATACCTTTTATAAGTAGCAGATGCAAGATTGAAAGCCAAGTATGTCTGAAACTAGAACCTAAGCATTTTCTGATAGGTTACATTGTCTTTAATTCTAGAATTTTCTTGTTTACTTGTCAATTGCCTATCAATAACCTGTTTTGAAAATGTTGAGGCAGCAGAACAGCTGTAGAATGGATATTTTTAAGACTATGTCATTTAGGCAATTTTTATCTAGCAAGCCCTTTCCTAAAATTTAAACTTAAAATGAGTGAAGTATTTTAAATTTGATAACACACAAACATGCAGGAGTACAGTTTTTGGGGAAAATGATGAACACCCTTACTACCAGGTAACGATCAGTACTAAATTGACTACATACTCCTGATTAGATGTGTAAGCTTAGTCAGAAAAGTTAGCAGACAGCATCAAACATAGTTTTCAATGTAATACAGTTATAAGAATAAATAATCCTATGGTTATACAATTAATTAGTGAGATAATCACAAGCAACCTTAATTGGTTTCTTTAGTGCAATAATTCTTAGAGCCTTCTAGATGCCGATAGCTCTTATCTCTAAGGACATAATATATAGTACTTGTAAATATATCTAATTTTGGAAATTTGTGTGGGCAGTCTTAGGAATAGATCTTGGTATACATTTTAGAAATTATGCCTTAGAAAAATCTTGAGTATTGTTTCAAATGAGAATGTTTTTGAAGATTATCAATAATTTACTGCATTTTCATATATGTTACTCATGAAAGAGTAAAATCATTCACTGTAGTGTATTACTCTAGCCATGAGAATTTAGGATACCTTGTAATGTGTTTTTGTTTGTTTTAGTTGTATTTAAACTTCTGAAGTATTTTTGTATTGTTTTGGAAGGTAATGTATTTACAAGATTCAACATTCAAAACTAGGTCTCTGAGAAGTTGAGTTTCTGATTGCTGAGTTACAGACCTGTGAATAGGCCTTGGGTTTGTAGGTAGAATAAAATATTTCTATGAGAACTGTCAAGGGAAATGTTCAGACTTCCCAGAGTGAGTATGGGTTGTTTATGGTTGAAATCCGATCTGACTGGTCCATGCACCAATAAATTGGTTGATGTTCACATCTGGACAGTGCTGTATTGGTTGATATAAATTTAAATATCATTTTGATTAAAATAAGTTATTAGTTATCAACTGACAAATGTGCCATCACTTCTGTCCTGCCCACTAATGCTTCTCTCAGGCCCTGTCAGTAACTACTTTGGTTATTGATTGATTGATTGATTGATTGTATATCTTTCTAATGTTTACTTCAATAAATACAAGTAAATGTGAGTATACATATGAGTATTGTGTACCCTTTCTTTTATAAAATTTAACATGTAGTATACCCCATACTATAATTTCCTTTTTTTTATTTGACAATCTGTCCTAGAGTTTTAGGTTTCTTCCCCCCATATCAGTACACAGAGTCTTCAGGTTTTTTTAAAATGAGTCCAGAATTATGTTGTATGGAAGCCCCTTGATTTATTTAACTAGACTTTTATTGATGGACACTTGCTTCATGTGTAATATTTTGTTATTTAAAACAATGCAATATGTATTTTGCTCATATATCAAACATGTGAGTATTTTTTAAGATAAATTCCAAGAGGCAGGGTTGTTAGGTCAAATGCTAAGGGTACTGGCAATGAAGATATATTATAGTTGCAAATTTCTACATAACAAGTACCATAACAACACTCAGAAAGTGGGAAATAAAACAGATACAAAGCAAAATAGACAAAACATCTTAAAAATAGAAGACTTAATTCACCTTTCTCAGTTCAGGTCAGACCAAGGTATTGGTTTTGACTACTTATAGAAGAGATTTCCAACACATTAGAGTTTCCTCTACTTCCTCTTCTCTGGGCCTGCTTCAGCCTCAGTGTTCATCACCAATTCATCACCACTCCTGCTGACTCCTGTCTCTGTTTAAAAAAAAAAAAAGTCAGCTTTTCTTTGTAGGAAATTCTAACAGATGCAAAGCATTAAAGAGAGATTAATACCTCAGAGTACTGCTCCTTATGAAATCAAAGAATTAAAAGAGAAAGGAAGAAATTTGAGCACCAAGTGTTTTGTACTATCAAATTTTACTTTGTCCAGTTATTGTTTTTCATTATCCAGATAATAAAGTACTCATGGATTTTTATATGAGGAAATATTTAGAGTAAAAGAGAAAGGTAAATCTCTTTGTCAATAGATTACTTGATATACGTGTCTCTTCATCTTGTCTTGCAAGCTGTAGAGTTGCACTTGTTAATTCTCCTAGTGTTGGTGATTACCCCTGTCACATGCAGCCCGTCACTGTATGTGGTATGGTATCAAAGTACCATTAAAGTATTAACAAATCTATTTCTGAAATATTTTAAAGATGGGATTTCTCTGGAGTTAGGGCAAGAAGCTGAGTTTCTGATTTCTGAGTTACAAACCTGTGAATAGGGCTTGGGTTTGTAAGTTAAATAAAATATTTCTGTGAGAACTGTCAAGGGACCATATATTAGAAAGAAAAAAAATGCTACTTAGAAGAATGGTTTTTCAAAGCATGGATACCCTGCTTTAGAATCACTAGGATACTTGTTAAAACTGTTAAAAAACAAAATTCAAGTGAGTAAATTTGAAGATCTAATGGACTTTATCAAGTAATTCATGATGGGTGGCATCCCATCTAGTCACTGGAGAGATGCTCTAGGAGCTATGCAAAATGGAAGGGTTTATAGGAAGGAGGGTGGGACAGGAAGTTCCTAGTAAATGAAAAGAAGGTATTGTTTCAGGCAAGGTCACTTTCCCTTAGAGGGAAGAGCAGGGTTCTTATCATTGCAGATTACCACATCTTCTTTTTTGAGAAGATGGAGGGTCTTCTGTGACAGATTGCCTCATTGGTGCTGAAAAAAATTCCTGACTGACGACATCTCTGGGGAAGGTTGAGACTGCAACTCAGTTAGATATTAAGCCTTTGTTTAGTGACTTGGCCTAGCAGAAGTGACTCCATTTTGGGACTGTGGTTTTCTTTTTAACAAAATACCTATTCTGGTGTATAAGTTCAGATCAAAGGAATTTAAACTCTGGAGGTAGCCCAAACTGTAGTTCTGGCACACTTCCCAGGTGCTCTTAATTCACTCTAGTCTGAGAATCATTGATGTAGAAATGTTTATCTCTTTTTTTGGTAAACTGAGTCTCCATGAATCTTCATCCCTTTCCACATCTATGTCACTTGGTAAGTAAGTCTGCAGTGCCCTCAGTTGTGTGTGCAGTGTAATGTCCCACCCCTGGCTGGTACCATGTGTTTTGCTTTACGCAATGGGATGTTAAAAATATGGTGTAGATAAAGCATTACAACATGAGTTTGCTCACGCCTATACCATCACCAGACCTGAGCTAGCCTGCTGGCCCCAGGAAAAGGATCAGAGCGTTATGGAGGACAGTCTCCACAGAAAAACTCAGGTAAGAGCAACTGACCCCCAGGCATTCTGAAGATCTCTAAAGGTAACTGATTGTTGTTGTAAGCCACTGAGTTTTGGAGTGATTTGTTAGGCACCGCTTTGTGTATATGGTTAACTTTATAGCACAAGGGGAAGAAAAATAACAAGTAGTGAGTATTCAGTAAAGGGTTTAAAAGAGAGGGTAAAGCACTGTCTCCAAAATCAGATGTCTCTGTGTTCCCATCCCACTCTGCTACTACTTTGTTGTATGACAAGTTAACTACATTTGTAAGACTAAACTTTGTAGGATGATTTATTATGGTAATAGCTACTTTGCAGGATTGTTATAAATAGTAAGTAAAATGATACATATAAAGCACATCTTGTGTTATTTCTATCTGCTTTTCTTCTCCAAAATGTTATTACTTCCTGACACTGAGACAGAAACAAAGAGTTGGACTTGCCTGGTCATTTTTCTGCTAATAATCTCCTAAAGGAAGAAGGGAAAATCACCTTGGAAGGAATTTGAGATGCTTATAGAATTTGAATTTTTTTTAATGATAGTGAGATAATGGGAGGAATGTGAATTAGTTTTAACACTGAATGCATAACTGAGTGCATAAGAATTTTTTAACTCCTTATGTAACAAGTATTTAGTAATATCTTGCTATCTTCAAGTCTATGAAATGTGTTCATTAGTCATTTCTATATCAAACTTAGGCTTCTCACATATGATGGCTTTATGTCCTCCCATTGATTAGAGAATCTTAATGTTGTATAATTTATTTTCAAAACGAATAAATCTGAAAATATATAATTAAATATGATTTGCATTTTATACACATTAGGATTTTTCATTAACATGTATTAGAAATCATAGGTGGAGAAAAGGCTTTTTCCACAATCTTCTCTGATTTATGCTTTGGGATACGTAATCACACAGAAAAGATCCTTCAGTTTCAGCAAATTCAGACCAAGGAGATGTTCCACTATCAAATATGTATCGATTGCCAACAATGATATAGTCATGTTATTAATGCAAGAGAGATGGGGTGGGGAACAGTGAAAAGTGGGGATTTTGCAAGCAGTGAAACAAGATTTAGATTCTGGTTGGACTATTTATTATTGTGTAATTATAGGCTTCAGTTTCCCTATTTATAAAATTTGCATATTCATATTTATATCACAGGGCTGGAGATTGAGATGCTATGTATAAGACATAACATTTACAAGCAATTCACTAATAATTGTTATTTTAGGGACACTGACTTCCAAGGCAATTTTAAAGTATAAAGAGTCAAGACTATCCTATCCTCAGGAAATTGGAACATGAAATGTATGAGTCAAGCACATGATAAGCCTGATAATAAGTCATTGCATACTGCTCTATGTATTCTCTTCAAAGTATAGCAACATGGGCAAAAATTTAACAGCTATAAAATCATCTGGTTTGGTTCAAGCCTGAACTTCACATACAAGTTATAAAGCTTTGAGTAGCATTACTGTCTACTTCGTGCCTTATTTCCTGTATATGTAAAGTGGGTTAGTGTTATTTATTATGATTGTTATCATGACTATAAAATTCTGTAGTATATATAAATTATTTAGTACTCTCTTGTATATAGGAAGAATTTAACAGTAATTTTGTTTATGTTGTTATCATTATTATTGCTGTTAGTAATAGTATGGTTTTAATCTCGCTTCTAACACTTAATGAAACAGCCCACTCATTTAATTTTTCTGAAACTACCTAAAAATGCACTGTTATGATGATCAAGGATGATAACGTGCAGAAATCTCTGAATGGTGACTAGAAGATGTCTTACTT
Organism: Manis pentadactyla; assembly: GCF_030020395.1. Lineage (NCBI taxonomy): Eukaryota > Metazoa > Chordata > Mammalia > Pholidota > Manidae > Manis > Manis pentadactyla. The sequence goes on from NC_080027.1 coordinate 33,581,176, forward strand.
TTTTGGTCACATTTTCATTTTCTTCAACAAGGGTGTGTTTTAGGTGCTTTGAAATTGGAAATATCAAAATGAACTGAGAAGTCTGAGTAGAATTATTGAAACAAATGAGATATGAGATAGGGTTTCAAAGTTAGATAGATGTGGGACAAATGAAGATGGGCAAAGTCCATGGAATATGAGCAAATATCAAATAAAGAACCTGAAAGGAGCAGAAAGAAACATGTGTTGGGGGTTAAAAGGATATAATATTCAATTGAAAGTTTATGAGGCTGCCTGTCCAGAAGGATAACAGAATGAATGCACACCCCTAAGCTGCTGGCAAAGGTAGGTGAGGAGATGAGATAATGATATGAAATAATAGTGGTAGGTGTAGAGATTAAAGCGAAGAAGTGATTTAGAATTAATAATTTGAGGGGCATGTGTTCAGAGAAAACTAAATTAAAATGTATTTTGTTTTGTGTAATATTGATGAAACAAATGGTTAGTTAAAATTTTGTACTTTACTACTTTACATTTTGTTGATATAATCTAAAAAATTTTTTTGCCTCACAAGAACAAGGCAAATTGTAATAGACTGTAGACAGTGTTAACACATACTTCACCCAATATGTCTTTAATTTTTTTTGTATTGTTTCTAATTCGTAGGAATTTGAGTATCATTTGAGACTTGCACCAGGCCAACGATAAGCACTGTGCTCAGTTCCCAGTTCTGTCAGTTTTGAGGTGTGTGAATTTAGACAAATTGTTGAAATTTTCCAAGTTTGGCTTCCTCATGTGTTATATTTAGGAGTTTTCAGAAAAATATATCCAAGGTTTCCAACCTGCAAGGACTATATGACATGTCTGTTATCTGAAAATTCCTAAGCACATCATACTGGGTGAGCCAGTGACCTCTCCAAGTCTCATTTTACTGGCCTGAAAAATAACAGAAATGTAACCTTCTTTGACTAATAAGTGATTAAATTATGGAGTTGAACTGAGTTAATAGATATGAAACTGCTTTGAAAATGGCAATTGCCGTATCAAATAAAGCATGATTATTACACATTAACACAGATTTACTGGCTATGACTCTGCAAAGGAAATGAAAGGAATGAAGTTGATAAACTGAAAAGAAACAGGAAGAGCAACATTTCTCTTAGAAGGTAATCCAGAAATTATGTTGACTAATGCTATAGTTAATTGATTGGGGTTGGATCTGGTGAGTAATTAAGTTTAGTAACAGTCTGCCAATACAATTTTCTATCTCCTGTCACATTAAATCACTTACAATGAACTCACATTCATGGGAAATATAAACTATTGTATGACCTACAGCTATATGAAGAACAACTACACTGAAACTGTTGGGTATCGATGAGAGGTGCCGATATTGAAATCTGGCAAAAAAGAGAAAGTTTGATGCACAGTTCTTGAAGCCAAGGTGTCAATTTAAAGTTAAAGACCTTTCTTTACTTATTGTGTAGAAGGAGTCTATTCCCAATTTTCCACTGCAAATTGCAAAAGCCAGCTCTCTCCACCCACCCTCCTCCCTCTCTGTCTTTTCCTTTTTGGGGTTCTAAAAATCTCTATAATTATAATTATGTTTGAACTTTTTTTTCTTAGTCTCACCAGAACTACATATTGATATAAAAGCATAAGGTACTTTCAAAAGAATCTCAGGTATGAAAAGAGACATACTTTGGATTTAAATTCTCTCTCCATCATTAACCAGCAAATAATATTTCTGAGGATCCATTTTCTCCTCTGTAAAGCTGCAGAGGTAACACCTGTCTTAAAATATCCAGGCAGTGAAGTTACCTAGTCCAGTGTCTAATGTTTTCATCAGTTCAATGAATATTATTTTTTGCCATTTTTTCCCCCTTCTTCAAAGCTTGGACCACCATACCTTATTCAGTAAATGGCGTATGATCAATGACCTTTCCCTGCATTTGGCTCTTATCATTATAACATGTTGTCACTCTAGGGACTCCTTTACCCTTTCACCTGTCCACAGAGACACTTCTACTATTCACTTAAGAACTTGTCTACAACCTTTTAAATATAAAACTTACTTCATGAATCAGTTGGCCTCGGGTACTTCAGAGGTCATATACTAATTTGGATCAATAAGGAGAAAATTAACATAGCTCTTGATGAAGAATGATGGATAGGCTTATAAAGTAACCCAGAGTTTTAATGAAACGAGTGGGATACTAAAACACTTTTATAATGAAATAAATGCCAGGTAAAATAATAATGAGACACTTTTACTTTCCTTGACAAATTGGCAAATATTAACACATTTCAGAAAAGGCAGTGATGACAAAGTTGTGGGTAAATAAGCCCTCAGAATCATTGTTGGTAGGATTGTGACTTATTTCAACACCTTTGGGGCGGGAGGGTAAGGTGTGAAAATCTGATTGGAGAGGGGCCTAGGGCTTATGGGTTGAAGCCACACTTGTCTGACAGACATATTTTTACTTAGATTATATGATTATATGTTTATGTGAAGACATGGGGACACTGTAGAAAAGAGACTTACTTAGTAACACTTCAGCAGATGAATTTTCTTAATAAACTGATATTCTCTGTTTACTTGGAGCAAATTTGGGGGGATGATAGGCAATAGAGATTTTGAATTTTGGAGTGAATATCTGTAATACAGTCATGTTTTAAAACTGTCCCTGGTTTGAGGACTAGTTGTCAATTCTATCAAAATTTAAAATGCATAAACTTTTTAACGCAGCAACTTCACGTTAGGGATTCTGTCCTACACATACACACATAATAATGCCCCCCAAGTGCATGAAAAGATGCTTGTGGCAACATTATTTGTAACAATTAAAAAATCAAACACTGTCTGAATGCCTAATAATTCTATATATACTAGATCTATTATTCTGGAGTCACCTCCAAGATAAAATGAGCATACCCCTCAGGAAACAAAAACAAAAATAAGGTCCAGAAGAGACTACACAATACTCCTTATTTTTGTAATATCTTATGTAGATGATAGATATAGATAGATAGATAGATAGAAAGACAGGCAGACATACATATATATTTGTATATTTATTCAAACATTAATTGTCTACTGTGTGCTACAAAGGGGAAAAGGATAGAAGCAGAAAACACTTTGAAGGATAATAAAATCTATCGATAGAAGATTGGGACAGAGGAATCAAAGTAGAAGGGAAACTTATTTTCCCCTGCACACTATTTGAAAGTTTTTTAAAAATCGCATATATTTTTAAAGGTCATTAATAAACAGTTTAAAACATTTAGTTTAGAGATAAATGCATGAACCTAAAACCAAAACAAGATTCAACAAAGAGAAATGTTTTAATTTCTAGCATCAACACTCATCCTACTGTTGACCAATTTATTACAAACGTGTTGAAATTATACTGTGCAAAATCCTAGTATTTGGCTTTGTCCCATTAAAAAAACAACAACAACAGGACACATCTCTTTATAGTCTAGTAAATTTCAAATAGCAGGCCTACAAAGAGAAATTTAAAATCAGTAAAACATACAAAACAAAGCTGCAGGGTCAATGAAGTTAAAATTAGTAAATAATTATCTAATACTCTTGATTGACCAAGGTAGTCTTTAGATATATTTTAGGTTCAGTCTTTGCTGTTTCTTGATTAATACATCAGTTCCCTGTATGCACTGCGAGAGTCATGGAAGCGTGATGGTTTACAAGTAATAGAAATATACATGGAAAATACTGTTATATAATTAAATCTGAAATCCGTTGCCTTTGAAGGAGGAGCAACCTGCTTATAGATGTTTTTCTATTTCCATATCAACACGCAGAGTTGATTTCAATCACATGTATTTATTTCACCATGAAATGCCCATGGTTGCTCAGTTATACCCTGGTTCTTTCCCAGTAATTATTTTTCTAGGGCAGCTGTTGTTTTCATGAAAACTGACTATAAATAGGAAGTATGGTACACCCATATTTAAATTCAGATAATTAGGAAGGATTAAAATTTTTAGCATAGGTCTATATTTGTAAATGCATATTACACAGGAACAACTTCTCATAGTCATTTTAAAGAGTTAACATGAACTAAATTAAGAGGATAAGAGATAAGGAATTAAAGATGATATGTTTACATGGCAAGTACATGACATTTTATTGATTATGGTTTCCTACTGTGTGTGTGTGTGTGTGTGTGTGTGTGTTGCATTTAAAAGTTCAATTCCACATGGGGTTAAAAAACATGCTGAGGAATTTAGAATCACAAATCATCCCCCACAGTTGACTAGATATATCTCCTCTGATTTATTATAGCATCCTGAGTGGCTCTGAGAAATTAAATAACCTTTCCAAGGTTATACTTAGAAGTGTGTAAAAGCAAGAGTCCTTTGGAGTCAGATATCAGCTCAGAAAAATGGAATAAACTTGTAAAATCAAGAATATTAAAATATGGGATGGTCTATTCATAAGAGTCAGCTCTATAACACTTTAGTTAGTTTTTAAAACTACAATAATCACTTCAGAAATGGTATAGATATTTTCCTGCCGCAGGGTGAGAATGAGGAGGAAATGGTATTCTAGTGTACAGCAAATACTTTCCAAATGCATTTGAGCATGAATCTAAGGTACACATAGAACTTATTGTCAGACAGGGTATGAGGCATATTCTAATCATGTATTTAGAAGTCAGTGCCTGAGTTCCAGTCCCAATTTCTGATTCAGTAGGTCTGAGGTTGGGTCAAAGCATTGGTATTTCTACAAATCCCCAGGTGTTGCTGAAGCTGTAGGTCCAGACCTCTGCTCTCAAATATAGTATGGCAAGCTGAGAGTGAATGAGTGCTATAATTTAAGTAAGTTAATTAAATAATTTAATTTTTTAAATCAGTATATTTATCATCTTTCCATTCTACTACATCAATGACTGCCAATGATTGTACGATTGTATGTTCTCTCTCTCCTTCTCTCTCTCTCTACATACACACACACACACATATTTAGGTAAGCTATGCTCCATTCCAGTTCACTTCAATATGTACACTAGTACCTTACTTCTATATTGAAATATACATTTATGTTACTTACATTTCTCAGAAGGTTTTTGATTTTGTGAATCTCATCATGGCCATGGTCCCTTGGGTAATTGTATTCACTCTTATTGTTTGAATTACCATCTGTAATTTAGTAACTTCCAAATCTCTTTCTTCGACCCAGAGGTCTCTCACTCAACATAAATGCATTAAGTGCCTTCCATGTGTCAGACATTGTGCTAGGTGTTAGGGCTCTCCTAAGTACAGATACTTAAGGAAAATATTGTGGTCATTTGTTAATTTATGTTCGACATGGCTCACATTCCATTACCCTTGGGCACTACTTAAGAGATCAGTGCCTCTAATCATCTGCCTTTGACTATTGACTCACCCTCATACTTTTCTCTAAATCTCATAACCTGACCTAATTTCTTTCTAGTGTCATAACTAACAGATCCCTCTATCTCTCTGTTGTTCTGTATGGATAATCAGTTCCATAACCACCACAATCCACTATATCCTCAAGCTTTTCACTGAGCATTTCCCATACCTCATATTTTCTTCCGTGAATCTATAATCTATAATGCTTTCAAATGGAACCTCCTTGCTTTTTTTATGTCTTATATAATCTTGTGTTCAGAAGTGAATTCAGTGTCCTCCTTACCTTCCATTGCTATTCCAAATAAGCACTCCTTCTTAGGTCTTCAAAAAGTCTGGTTTCATTGAGACTCTATACCCCCATCTATCACATTCTTGTTGTTAACTCCTGGCCATACCCTTTATTCACTGAACAAGTTGAGCTCTCAGCTTTTCCTTTCTACACTAAGTCTTCCATCATTTTGGGTCTTCATTCTCATTGCGCATGCTATGTTTGATATTCTGACCTTGATCATGCTACTTGCCAGCCCAAGTTATAATTTCTTTTTGACTTGCCTGTAGTTCCATGGGACTAGGACCCTCCTTTGAAACTGTTTTTATCTCACAACCACCTAACAGATGATGTTTAGTGATGTTTCACATTTGTTAAATAAGTGATTAAATGAATGAGCAAATAGTACATTGATGGTGTGGCAGAATTACAGAATAAAAGGTTTTTCATGTATATATTTTTTATAATGGGGAGAATTCAAAATGTACAAAAAGAGAAAAGAGCTGTAGCAGAGGGAGAAAAATTCAGAGGAGGAGAGATTTCATGAGGCAGCCAATAGAATGGTCAATGGCATATCAGGACATGTAATAAGTAAGGTCGATGTAGGCAGTGATAATGAGTATAAAGGAGAAGAATAAAACAGAACAAAGAATCTCTTCCCAATGAGATACACAGAAAGTATAACATTTGGGAATAATGTTTACAAATCATAAAAAAGGAAATTGAACTAGGCAAAAAATTGTCAACAAAGGAGTTTATAGTTTGATTGCTTATCTATTATTGCACAAAAAATTATCCAAACCATAGTGGCATAAAATGATAATACTATTTGTTATCTATTACAGTTTTCCTGAGGCAGAGTTAAAAATAGTTTAACTGAGTGGTTCTGGGTTACAGTATTCCAAGAGGTTAAAGTCAAGAGCAGTCCAAGGCCATGGTTATTTGAAAGCTTGACTGCAGTTAGAGGCCCCGCTCCCAAGACAGCTCACTCACATGATGGGCAGTTTGGTTCTGGCTATTGGCAATCTGGCTGTTCCCCTCCACTACTGACTATCCAATGGCATGGTGGCCAGCTTCCCCTGAGCAAGTATTCCAGTAAGTTAAAGAAGAAGCCACAATGTCTTTATGACTTAATGTTGGAAGTTTTACACTATCATTTCTACCATATTATGTTGGTCAGACAGGCTAGCCAACATTTAGGCTAGGAAGGGCCTATACAAAGACACAAATATAAATACAAGAAGAGAGTGATCACTAGGGATCATCAGAGGCTGGCTACCACTGTAGTATTAAACGAAATAAAATTTTTACCTTGGAAGCTTTGTATCTGCAAAATCTGGCAGAAGGCTGGTGTTTCACATTACTTTTTGTTCACTAACTTTTTTTGAGCTTTATAAAATGGGTTGGAATCAGCTAAACATATACACACACTCTTTTTCTTTTAAGATGAAACCTTAAGTATTCTACTTAGCTTTGGTGTCTATGATAAACTCTAGAATAAAACCTGTAAAAAATCTCAAAAAATTTATTGCAATAAGCATATTTCCATGTTTCTAAATGGTAAGGCTTATTGACCAAAATGTGCTCGGCATGGGGCTAGTTACTTTACAAAGATTATCACATTTAACTTATATCATGACCATTTGAAATTATTTATTCTCTTCATTTTACAATGATAGAACTGAGATTTGGGATATTTAAGTATCTTTTCAAGGCCATGCAGCAGATCCAGGTGTGGACTGTAATATTCAATTAAACTCTCTACTTTATTTCAACTGGCATTTACCAAAATGGGCTGTTTATTGTAGCTCTAGACCTGAAGAATGCTTTGAAACAAGAGAATTCCAGAACAATATTTGGAAATGACTTCATATTGCTTCTCTTTATTGGGTAGTCACAGTTCATAGTAACATATTAAAGAATTTGTAAGTCCTACAGTTAAGAAACATTTAAAACTTTCTTTGATCCAAAATTTTTCTAGCTTATACTGTCATGAAATCATCTTTAAAATCACATGCAATCCAATATGGAAATCAACTGTGGAAATACTTCACTTTATCTATCTAGTTATCTATCTAGTTAAAGTTTAGAATTATTTTGACTGGCCACTTTCTAAGCAATTCAGGTTTATATAGCAGGTATTTATTGGGCCTATTCTAGAGCTGTTGGGAAGTTTTTCAGAAAGGAAGAAAATATGAGCTCATGGTTTCCATTGAATTTAGAATAAATGCTGAGCTCCTTACTTTGGTCTACAAAACCACACATTGTCTGGTCCCTCCCTATTTCTCCAACTTTGTGCCATGTTTCCCTTCATTGACCATACTCTTATAGTCCGGCCTTTGTTTAATTCCTTCAGCACACTAGATTTTCTCCAGCTGTAAGGTCTTGCATGCTATTGCCTAATACTCTTTTTAAAATGTTGGAATAGTTCATTCTCTTATGATTTCTCAGCTCAAGTGATCCTTCTCAGTGAGGCTTATTTGGTCATGTGACATAGGGTAGGACACCCATGTCTTTTTCTTTCACAGGTCTCTTGTTTTATGACATTATCACACTTCATCATGTATTTCATTTGTATAGATTATTACATATATATATATGCTTGTTTATTTTCTCTTTTTTTGTGCTGCATTCTTTATGAGGACCTGGTTTTATATTATTGTTTTCCTAATAGATACTCAAGCCCAGTGCATTTCCTGGCTTACAGTAGCTATTCAGTATACATATGCAGATGAATAATTGAATTAACAGCTAATAATAGGACCTAAAAAAATGGAGTGCTTGCTATAGAATAAGCGCCATTTGTAAGGACTCTTTATATATACAATTATTTGACTCTTCATAGAACTCTATTAGGAACTATTATTATCTCTATTTTCAGATGAGAAAGATAAGATGGAGACAAGTTAAATAATTTGCCCAAATTTGTACTGATAGTATTTGGCTAAGCCAGGGTTTGATCCAGACAGTCTTTAGAGTTATGTTCTTGACTACTGTGCCAGGGCATGCTCATTATTGTTTGAATAAATTAATACATAAAGAGCTTAAGCTAGAACATACAAACATGCAGGAATAACTATTGTAAAACACACATTTTGAAAAGTTATAAAACATCTCTTCATGTATTTATTTATTTGCAAATGTGCTAGGCTTTAGACAAGGTGCTTTGGAGGTAACAAGACATTGTCTTGTGAGGAAGAAAGACACATACATGAACAATTTAGTAAAATTGGTGCTCAGAGAGTTAAAAAGCAAGCATAGATTATTATTGTGGGAATAGACCTTGAAAATCAGAGTAGGCTCCCTGTAAGAGGAAACCATCTAAAAGGATTCTTAAAGGATGATAATAGGGGCTCAGGGGGTCACTGAGTAAATATTTTGAGGAAAAACAGGGCATAAACAGAAACACTAACAAAAGGAACTACATGTTGTACCCAGGAAGTAACCAGTGGTTTTTGTATTGCTGGAGCACGAAGTAATAAACCAAGAACATTGAGAGATGAAGTCAACAGAGACACGATCTCAAAGATCTCAGGACAGAATTGTAACCAATAAAATATAGAAATGCCTTTTGGATAGGATGGTTCTGAACTGTGTTTTGAATAACTATGCTTTGAGGAAGAGTTCTATAACTGGAAACTGTTCCAGTTCATCAAAACATTGGGAGCAGTAGAAGAAGAATTTGAATGTGTATTTTCAGAGAACAGTGAGATAGCAGTATCATGTTATTACCAGGTCTTTTCATTCATATATACTGGAAAGAGCTCAAATAATAAGAGCTAGGTTAGTGCAAGAATGCTGAGACTGAGGATCGATAAACAGAGAAATTGAGAGAGAAGCCCAGTCCCTAGTACTTTAACTTTAGTTAAGTTACCAAATCTTACTCAACCCCAATTCAATCTATGTGTCCCTACATGGTGAAAATGACACTGACTTCGATAATAGGAATGATAGACTTTGCATGCTGAATGCCAAGCTAATAATGCCTGATACTTTACATGGGTGAGGTAAAAATATATATTTTTTTAATTTTATTTTTAATTTTATTTTTTTTCTGGACAATTATTTTTTATTGAAGGGTAGTTGACACACAGTATTACATTAGTTTCAGGAGTACAACACAGTGATTCAACAATTATATACATGATAATTCTAGGTACCAGCTATCACCATACCAAGTTGTTACAATATTTTGACTATATTCCTTATGCTATACATTACATCCTGGTTACTTATTTATTCTACAATTGGAAGTGTGTGTGTATATATATATATATATATATATATATATATATATATATATATATATATATTTTTTTTTGGTGAGGGCATCTCTCATATTTATTGATCAAATGGTTGTTAACAACAATAAAATTCTGTATAGGGGGGTCAATACTCAATGCACAATCATTAATCCACCCCAAGCCTAATTTTCGTCAGTCTTGAATCTTCTGATGCATAACGAACAAATTCTTACATGGAGAACAAATTCTTACATAGTGAATAAGTTACATGGTGAACAGTACAAGGGCAGTCATCACAGAAGCTATCGGTTTTGTTCATGCATTATGAACTATAAACAGTTCAAATATGAATTCATTTGATTTTTATACTTGATTTATATATGGATACCACATTTCTCTCTTTATTATTATTATTTTTAATAAAATGCTGAAGTGGTAGGTAGATATGAGATAAAGGTAGAAAACATAGTTTAGTGTTATAAGAGAGCAAATGTAGATGATCAGGTGTGTGCCTGTAGACTATGTGTTAATCCGAGCTAGACAAGGGCAATGAAACATCCACGTATGCAGAAGATTTCTCTTAGAACAGGAGGGGGGAGGTTCTAAGCCTCACCTCTGCTGATTCCCATTTTCTCACCTGATGGCCCCCCTGCGACTGTGCCTGTCTTAGGTTGTTCCTCCCTTGAGGAATCTTACCCATCTCTGGCTAACCAGTCATCTTCCAGGGCCATACAGGGAAATGTGAAGTTGGTAAGTGAGAGAGAAGCCTTATTGTTTGAAAAGGTTAGCTTTTTACTTCTTTGCATATTTATGCCCTGTGGCTTCTATGCCCAGCATTTGTCTTGAGGTGTCTTTACCACTTGGAAGAATTATGATACTCGGTAAATTCGACATGTGGCACGAATTCTATTTAAGGGTTGTAATTAGGAAGGAAGAAGAAAAGCTATAGAAGTAGCAGGCGGAAGAAAACATGGGAAGATTGATTATTTCTTTGACATATCTTCTTGTAGAGTAACGTCAGCATGTATAGGTTTTAAACTACTAATTAAATTGTGCGCACACATTAACATAATAGGAGTACAGTTATGTAACCAAAGCATACCTGTAATTACCAGCCATCTCCAGTGAAACCAAGAAAACCAGTTAGGCACCTTAGGCATTTGTGAAAACTTATCTATGATATTGTGGATATTGTCCAACTGAACTTGAACAGTCTGAGAGGAATCAGACAAATTAAAACAACCCATTCCTGGGGACTGTTCACATCCCATATGTTCTTTTAACAGTAAATAGTCTGTGGTTGTAAGATTTTGGAGTGCTACAATTTGCACTTCTCCTCATTCTTGGTTGAGTTCCAACAGTATAGATCCAGTCGAATTTGTTGTTTTACTGTATGCACAGGCTAGCTTAGATATCTCCTTCATCATTCCCATGGCAAGTCCAGGAATTGGTGGGATGAGTGCATCTACACCTGTGACAGTGCGTGGAACTTTGTTGGGGTTTTTTTGCTGATCATCTTCTGGCATGAGTCTTCCCGAGAGTGCTGATGTTGGAAATTCTTTTTAATATCGTATCTTAGTTCATTTTCGGGGTAGCCAAATTAGGCTTTGATCCTCTGTATAAACACAAACAGACCCTTTGCCTACACTTTTATATGCCCTTTATATCATTGTGTAGAACTCATTGGAGGTCACCACACAGGAACTTTTTTTTTTTTTTATCATTAATCTACACTTACATGACGAATATTTTACTGGGCTCTCCCCTATACCAGGTCCCCCCTATATACCCCTTTACAGTCACTGTCCATCAGCGTAGCAAAATATTTTAGAATCACTACTTGTCTTCTCTGTGTTGCACAGCCCTCCCCTTTCTCCCACCCCCCTATGGATGCTAATCTTAATACCCCCCTACTTCTCCCCCCCTTATCCCTCCCTACCCACCCATCCTCCCCAGTCCCTTTCCCTTTGGTACCTGTTAGTCCATTCTTGAGTTCTGTGATTCTGCTGCTGTTTTGTTCCTTCAGTTTTTCCTTTGTTCTTATACTCCACAAATGAGTGAAATCATTTGGTATTTCTCTTTCTCTGCTTGGCTTGTTTCACTGAGCATAATACCCTCCAGTTCCATCCATGTTGCTGCAAATGGTAGGATTTGCCGTTTTCTTATGGCTGAGTAGTATTCCATTGTGTATATGTACCACATCTTCTTTATCCATTCATCTATCGATGGACATTTAGGTTGCTTCCAATTCTTGGCTATTGTAACTAGTGTTGCGATAAACATAGGGGTACATTGGTCTTTCTCATACTTGATTGCTGCATTCTTAGGGTAAATTCCTAGGAGTGCAATTCCTGGGTCAAATGGTATGTCTGTTTTGAGCATTTTGATGTACTTCCATACTGCTTTCCATAATGGTTGAACTAATTTACATTCCTACCAGCAGTGTAGGAGGGTTCCCCTTTCTCTACAGCCTCGCCAGCATTTGTTGTTGTTTGTCTTTTGGATGGCAGCCATCCTTACTGGTGTGACGTGATACCTCATTGTAGTTTTAATTTGCATTTCTCTGATAATTAGCGATGTGGAGCATCTTTTCATGTGTCTGTTGGCCATCTGTATTTCTTTTTTGGAGAAACGTCTGTTCAGTTCCTCTGCCCATTTTTTAATTGGGTTATTTGTTTTTTGTTTGTTGAGGCGTATGAGCTCTTTATATATTCTGGACGTTAAGCCTTTATCGAATGTGTCATTTTCAAATATATTCTCCCACACTGTAGGGTTCCTTTTTGTTCTATTGATGGTGTCTTTTGCTGTACAGAAGCTTTTCAGCTTAATATAGTCCCACTTGTTCATTTTTGCTGTTGTTTTCCTTGCCCGGGGATATATGTTCAAGAAGAGGTCGCTCATGTTTATGTCTAAGAGGTTTTTGCCTATGTTTTCTTCCAAGAGTTTAATGGTTTTGTGACTTACATTCAGTTCTTTGATCCATTTTGAGTTTACTTTTGTATATGGGGTTAGACAATGGTCCAGTTTCATTCTCCTACATGTAGCTGTCCAGTTTTGCCAGCACCATCTGTTGAAGAGACTGTCATTTCGCCATTGTATGTCCATGGCTCCTTTATCAAATATTAATTGACCATATATGTCTGGGTTAATGTCTGGATTGTCTAGTCTGTTCCATTGGTCTGTGGCTCTATTCTTGTGCCAGTCCAAATTGTCTTAATTAGTATGGCTTTATAATAGAGCTTGAAGTTGGGGAGTGAGATCCCCCCTACTTTATTCTTCTTTCTCAGGATTGCTTTGGCTATTCGGGGTCTTTGGTGGTTCCATATGAATTTTTGAATCATTTGTTCCAGTTCATTGGAGATTGTCGCTGGTAGTTTCATAGGGATTGCATCAAATCTGTATATTGCTTTGGGCAGGATGGCCATTTTGACGATATTAATTCTTCCTAGCCATGAGCATGGGATGCGTTTCCATCTGTTAGTGTCCCCTTTAATTTCTTTTAAGAGTGACTTGTAGTTTTCAGAGTATAAGTCTTTCACTTCTTTGGTTAGGTTTATTCCTAGGTATTTTATTTTTTTCGATGCAATTGTGAATGGAGTTGTTTCCCTGATTTCTCTTTCTATTGGTTCATTGTTGGTGTATAGGAAAGCTACAGATTTCTGTGTGTTGATTTTGTATCCTTCAACTTTGCTGTATTCCGATATCAGTTCTAGTAGTTCTGGGGTGGAGTCTTTAGGGTTTTTATGTACAGTATCATGTCATCTGCAAATAGTGACAGTTTAACTTCTTCTTTACCAATCTGGATTCCTTGTATTTTTTTGTTTTGTCTGATTGCCGTGGCTAGGACCTCCAGTACTATGTTAAATAACAGTGGGGAGAGTGGGCATCCCTGTCTAGTTCCCGATCTCAGCGGAAATGCTTTCAGCTTCTCGCTGTTCAATATAATGTTGGCTGTGGGTTTTTCATAGATGGCCTTTATTATGTTGAGGTACTTGCCCTCTATTCCCATTTTGCTGAGAGTTTTTATCATGAATGGATGTTGAACTTTGTCAAATGCTTTTTCAGCATCTATGGAGATGATCATGTGGTTTTTGTCTTTCTTTTTGTTGATGTGGTGGATGATGTTGATGGACTTTCGAATGTTGTACCATCCTTGCATCCCTGGGATGAATCCCACTTGTTCCTGGTATACAATCCTTTTGATGTATTTTTGAATTCGGTTTGCTAAATTTTTGTTGAGTATTTTTGCGTCTACGTTCATCAGGGATATTGGTCTGTAGTTTTCTTTTTTGGTGGGGTCTTTGCCTGGTTTTGGTATTAGGGTGATGTTAGCTTCATAGAATGAGTTTGGGAGTATCCCCTCCTCTTCTAATTTTTGGAAAACTTTAAGGAGAATGGGTATTATGTCTTCCCTGTATGTCTGATAAAATTCCGAGGTAAATCCATCTGGCCCAGGGGTTTTGTTCTTTGGTAGTTTTTTGATTACCGCTTCAATTTCGTTGCTGGTAATTGGTTTGTTTAGATTTTCTGTTTCTTTCTGGGTCAGTCTTGGAAGGTTGTATTTTTCTAGGAAGTTGTCCATTTCTCCTAGGTTTCCCAGCTTGTTAGCATATAGGTTTTCATAGTAGTCTCTAATAATTCTTTGTATTTCTGCGGGGTCCGTCGTGATTTTTCCTTTCTCATTTCTGATACTGTTGATTTGTGTTGACTCTCTTTTCCTCTTAATAAGTCTGGCTAGAGGCTTATCTATTTTGTTTATTTTCTCGAAGAACCAGCTCTTGGTTTCATTGATTTTTGCTATTGTTTTATTCTTCTCAATTTTATTTATTTCTTCTCTGATCTTTATTATGTCCCTCCTTCTGCTGACCTTAGGCCTCATTTGTTCTTCTTTTACCAATTTCCATAATTGTGACATTAGACCGTTCATTTGGGCTTGTTCTTCCTTTTTTAAATATGCTTGGATTGCTATATACTTTCCTGTTAAGACTGCTTTTGCTGTGTCTCACAGAAGTTGGGGCTTAGTGTTGTTGTTGTTGTTTGTTTCCATATATTGCTGGATCTCCATTTTGATTTGGTCATTGATCCATTGATTATTTAGGAGCGTGTTGTTTAGCCTCCATGTGTTTGTGAGCCTTTTTGCTTTCTTTGAACAGTTTATTTCTAGTTTAATGCATTTGTGGTCTGAAAAGTTGGTTGGTAGGATTTCAATCTTTTGGAATTTACTGAGGCTCTTTTTGTGTCCTAGTATGTGGTCTATTCTGGAGAATGTTCCATGTGCACTTGAGAAGAATGTGTATCCTGCTGCTTTTGGATGTAGAGTTCTGTAGATGTCTATTAGGTCCATCTGTTCTAGTGTGTTGTTCAGTGCCTCTGTGTCCTTACTTATTTTCTGTCTGGTGGATCTGTCCTTTGGAGTGAGTGGTGTGTTGAAGTCTCCTAGAATGAATGCATTGCATTCTATTTCCTCCTTTAGTTCTGTTAATATTTGTTTCAGGTATGTTGGTGCTCCTGTATTGGGTGCATATATATTTATAATGGTTATATCCTCTTGATGGACTGAGCCCTTTATCATTATGTAATGTCCTTCTTTGTCTTTTGTTACTTTCTTTATTTTGAAGTCTGTTTTGTCTGATACCAGAATTGCAACACCTGCTTTCTTCTTTCTGTTGTTTGCTTGAAATATCTTTTTCCATCTCTTGATTTTAAGTCTGTGTGTGTCTTTGGGTTTAAGGTGAGTCTCTTGTAAGCAGCATATGAATGGATCTTGCTTTTTTATCCATTCTATTACTCTGTGTCTTTTGATTGGTGTATTCAGTCCATTTACATTTAGGGTGATTATTGAAAGGTATGAATTTATTGCCATTGCAGGCTTTAAGTTTGTGGTTACCAAAGGTTTAGGGTTAGCTTCTTTACTATCTTACTGTCTAACTTACCTCGCTTGTTGAGCTATTATAAATGCGGTCTGATGATTCTTTATTTCTCTCCCTTCTTATTCCTCCTCCTCCCTTTTTCATATGTTGGGTGTTTTGTTCTGTGCTCTTTTTAGGAGTGCTCTCATCTAGAGCAGTCCCTGTAGGATGCCCTGTAGAGGTAGTTTGTGGGAGGCAAATTCCGTCAACTTTTGCTTGTCTGGGAATTGTTTAATCCCTCCTTCATATTTAAATGATATTCGTGCTGGATACAGTAGTCTTGGTTCGAGGCCCTTCTGTTTCATTGCATTAAGTATATCATGCCATTCTCTTCTGGCCTGTAGGGTGTCTGTTGAGAAGTCTGATGATAGCCTGATGGGTTTTCCTTTGTATGTGACCTTTTTTTCTCTCTGGCTGCCTTTAATACTTTGGCCTTGTCTTTGATCTTTGCCATTTTAATTATTATGTGTCTTGGTATTGCCCTCCTTGGATCCCTTGTCATGGGAGTTCTGTGTACCTCTGTGGTCTGAGAGGCCATTTCTTCCCCTAGTTTGGGGAAGTTTTCGGCAATTATTTCTTCAAAGACATTTCTATCCCTTTTTCTCTCTCTGCTTCTTCTGGTATGCCTATAATTCGTATATTGTTCCTTTTTGATTGGTCACTCAGCTCTCTTAAAATTCTTTCATTCCTGGAGATCCTTTTATCTCTCTCTGCATCAGCTTCTCTGCGTTCCTGTTCTCTGTTTTCTAGTCCATTAATGGTCTCTTGCATCTCGTCCATTCTGTTTTGAAGTCCTTCCAGAGCTTGTTTTATTTCTGAATTCTCCTTCCTTAGTTCTTGCATATTTCTCTGCAAGTCCATCAGCATGGTTACGACTTTTGTTTTGAATTCTTTTTCAGGAAGACTGGTTAAATCTATCTCCCCAGGTTCCTTCTCAGGGGAAGATGTAGCAGATGCCGAAGCTGTCTGGGTTAGTCTTGTCTGGATCATATTTTTTTGCCTTTTCATGTTGACAGGTGCTATTGACTGTCAGCTGGGAGGGCCAAAATTTTCACTTGCTACTGGCCTTTCTTTACTGGGACAACTGCGACCCCTAGTGGCTTGTGTTGGGTAATTGCGTGTAGAGTGGTTCTTTGTGTCTTGCCTGGCCGGAAGGGAGGAATTTCCCTTTCTGTGGGCGGAGTTTGTCTCAGGCTGCTTCTCTGCTTTCGCAGCGCCTGGAGGGGTAATGGATGGCGGGGCTGTTTGGCTGTTTACCTCCATGAGGGGTCTCAGAGCTGTTGCCCAAGGGGTTAGTGCGCCCGGTTTTCCCTGTAATTTCCAGCTGCTGGACTATGACCTGGATTGTTTCCGTCAAGCTCTTAAGTCCCTGTCCCTTTAAGACTTTCAAAAAGCCCCTGCTTTTCTTTGTCACGGGGGCATCAGCTTCGGCACCCGCTCAGAGGTCTTGTTGCCCTGTTTCCCCAGTATCCAGGGCCCCCCGCCCACGCACTGGTACTGTGCTCTGGTGGGGGTGGCTGGGGCTGGGAGTTCAGCTGTCCTGGGCTCCGTCTCCTTCCCGCTCTGCCTATTCTTCTCCCACCTGGAGCTGGGGGGAGGGGCGCTCGGGTCCCGCCAGGCTGGGGCTTGTATCTTACCCCTTTCACCGCTGGGTTCTCGCTGGTGTAGCTGCAGTCTGGCCACTGTCCTGCGTCTTCTGGTCTCTCTTTTAGGGCTAGTTGTGTTTGTCGTATTTTCAAAAGTATATATGTTTTTGGGAGGAGATTCCCACTGTCCTACTCACGCCGCCATGTTGGCTCCGCCTCCGGTAAAAATATTTTTGTATGTGTTAGTATTTTTATTGTAGAGTATGACAACACAGAGTAGTTGGGGTGGAGAGCAGAATTTAGGTCTTAAATGCTTGTGTCATCATGAAGATTATGTTGATGAAAGCAGAATTAATTTTAGATCCTACCAACTGTTGTCAGGAAGTGCTTGACTTGGTCTGGATTGTTACATGGCCACACTAAGTAATATCTTATATTGGTGCTTAGACAACAGAGGCAAATCATTGGTGATGAAGCCTACGGGAGGTAGATACTGAGGAGCCTATACTCAGCATATTGCTCTGTAACTAAAAATGTGGGGAGGGGAAAAATGTCACTTCCATCAATTGGAAGTCTTCCTTTTCCACTCAATGCAGTGATTTCAAAGGTCAGTGAGGTACTGAGATTGCAGGATTTTGTAAAAAATCAAGGTCTTGACATATTAGAAAGACCAGGTGTTGTTCTTCACCAGTCCAGGACATTGGCTCAGTGCCCACATAAAGTACAATTTAGCTAATCACTTTTTTTTTTTCACTTTAAACATCTCTCCTGTGAAAATTAGTGTAAGATGTGTGTAGCCAGGACCCTGGAGGGCAATACAAATTAGAGTCAACATTTTGCATTTTATAACCACTTAAGTAATGACCATATAATATCAGGGAAATCTCTATTTAGTGTTCAGGCATTCAGAAACATACGCTGAGACTTGATATACTTCAGCAGGATAACTCTCAAACCTTAGTGTCTGAGAACGTCATAATTCATAGTTTTCTTTTTTGCTTTCCATCAATTCAAACTACTTCCTTTGGCTATAAATATGGTATATTCCTTTTTTCCCTAAACAAACAAACAAAAGAGAACAATATTTAGTGATTTCTTGATTTTTTTGTATTTTTTTGTTTCTTTATCCTAGCAAAATTTGTTTTCATGGGAATTGCTTAGAAGTTTGAGATGATGATCCACTAATTTCTTCAAAAGCAAATTTTCTCATTTACTGCAGTTTCCAAAAGAGAATAATGACTTCAAGGTAAATTAATTTCTTCTAATTACTAAAGCTTTCAACTTCTCTTTAATGAATATGAAATGATCCAAATATTGTGAAGAGGTGTTGGTAATGTGACATAGGGTATGTTTCTATAGATAAAAGTGTAATAGTACTGTCAAGAAATCAATTAGAATAGTAAAAATATGTTTAAAGCATTTAAAAGTATTCTGTTCTGCATAAGCATTCAAAACATGATAGCCCTTAGTTCTGAACGAAATCTGTATTTTAAAATTATTTTGAAAATAGCTTTAAAAACTTTATATTAGCATGGATGTGCCGGAATCATGCACCACTAGAAAGGTGAACGTATATAAAAACCAACTCATGTATTCATTTTCAGATCCTTTTGAAGGCTACAACTTGTACACATGTGGTTTTATGTTTTCTTTAATTTATTCTGTGTTTGGTCTGAAAGAGAATGCGGGTCCTATCTACTCCTACCCTCCTTTCTTTGGTAAATAATATTGAAAGCGAGTGATATGCCAGACACAGTGCTAGGCTAATTTTGTGCCCTCTTTCATTTCTGTAACTGTCTTGGGCATTGTAGATCTCCTCTGCAAAATGCAATGGTTTTATGGAAAGAAAATGCCATAAGACATAGCTTAGAGGTAAATAGTGATTACACTGTATGGACCAAATGTATATATTTTTATACTTAATTCTCATAAGAACAATGTTTTCTTTCACTGGATTATTTTTTATCTTTTTAATAATGTTTTCCCCGTGATTATATTATGTTCCTATGTGAAAAAGTGGGGAATGAAGATAGAAAGTAATTCTTCAAAGATCACTTAACATGACTGGCTTGGACTCACATGTTCTGACTCCAAATCCTGTGGATTTTCCATTTTCTATTAGAATTGCATTCTCTATTAGAACCTGTATCTAGTTCTGAAATTATATGCATTTTAATTAGAAAGGGGGGAAAGTATTTCCTGATTATCTGAATGCTTTGCCTGATATTTTTAATCTCGGGGGAAAAAAACAGTTTTTATAGGTTTTACTCTATCTTTCTATTACATTTCCTTCTCCACTTTGTTTTGGTTTACCATATAATCATTTAGTTTTTTAAAATCAGGAAACTTATTTTAAATTATTTCCAAAGAAACCAGGGACCTGTTTATATATACATTTTTTTCTTAAATCAAGGAATACTATCAAAATTCCATTACTAATACACTGGTCTTTTACCTCAAGCATATAACTTCTTATAATAAAAAAACAAGAGCTAACTCAACATCTACAGGCTTATCTGAACTTTCTTTACATTAAAGTTATTCATCTGACAACAGCCAATTAGATAATAGGGCAAACTAAATATGATTTGGATATTTTTACCTCTAAGTGCTTTATTCAAAGGTCATTTTCATATCAGGGAGGATTACTTCTGCATTTCACATTAACACTCAATACTAAGTCTTCAAATGTAAAAACATAATAGCAACCCCAGCACAAAACCTAAATATGTGAAAAACACTGTGCCTAGTTCTTCCAGGAAACAAAGGATTAAGCTTAAGATATGTGAAGTATAAGATATAACATGAATTCATATGATTCATATAGGTATAGAAGCATTCAGAGGAGGTAGATAGAATAGTAATGGAAAATTAAAGGACATATTAATTGTATTCCATCAAAGAAAATAGAAGAAAGAATTTGAGATAGTAATTCAAACATGGCTAAAAGGTAAACATGTAGACATAGTAGAGGGAAGAGATAAACATAACCTTGGCAAAGTCAACATGACAGGTAAATATGGGAGATCTGAGATTGAAGAGCAAACCAACCTTTACATTCATAGAATGGCCAATTCTAATTCATTCATTAGAAATAAGTTTTAACCCTGCATAATGTGATAATGAATGAGTATAATGTCCAAGTACTTAGCTAGTGAATGGGCTTAAACTGGACAGTGTAAAATAGTAGGATTTAGCACAGAAATGCTTGGTTTAACATGTAGTCTTTGTCAAAGTGTTAAACATCTCTGACTAATAAATTAGAAGATTTTTTTTCATGTAAAGCTAGGTTTTTGTCCTTTATTGTGAAGGATGAGAAGGAGGAGGAAGAAGAGGGGGAGGAGAAAAAGAGAAACAAAAAAGTAGTAGAAGTGCTTCTGACAACACAGTGGCTGCTGGTCCTTCCACAAGGCAATATTAGCACTCGATGCTGCTGCTCTGAGGCAGAACAGCTGCCTTCCAATTAGATCACACCTCACCACTCCCTACTGTTATTCATATCCTGTCATTCTCATCAGACTGATACCTGCAGGCATTTGAAGTTTTACTTCCTAAAAACGAGCCCCTCTTCCCAAGTTTATTCCAACATACCTTTTTATATCTTGTTTATATAGAGATTAGAAAAACCAAACAAGAAATACTTTTGTTTTAAACCTGAAACAACCTAGAAAAGAAATTATCAAAAGCACAAGTGAATATTAAAGTATTAAAGTATAAGAAATTACTTGGTTATGGCCAACAAATACATGTTTTTGTATATTTGGATGGAATTTTGAACTCAACGTTGGCTCAGATCTGATTTGAAGACGTCCACCATATGTTCTGTACAGAAATAAGAACCGTTATTTGAGATACTGTTTCAATGAGTGGCTATGGCCAAGTTATTATATCTGTATATCATATTTGCCATATTTATATATGTGTATAATAATATTACCATATTATAAAGTTTTTGGGATATATGTCTTGCAAATGGCAACAGATCAACTTTGGTTCATTTGGCTCTTCTGCACTATGCATACAAGAGATCAGTATATGTATTTATTAAATTTCACATGTAATATTCCTTGATTCAGCAAATTAGTTTTTCTTTATTAGTGCTTTGCTGCTTTTTAAAATTCTTGCTTCTATTTATTCATCCATTTGTTTTTATAGATATGAATTAAATACCTATATTCTTCAGGCACTGTGCTAGGCAATATAAAAGTAAAAGAAAAAAAGTAACAAAACTAATCTTGAGGAACTCCCACTCTAGCATAGGAAGTAGATACACAAAAACATAACAAGAATAGAATGATATCATAATTATATAGGAGGAAGAATGTGACTTTGCTATGAGTTTGTGAAAAGCAGGAGAGATTGTATTTGAACAGTATCTTGATAGATGAGTAAGAGTTCTACGATTGGAGCAGGGAAGAACATTCTAGAGAGAATAAGCAATGAGAAAAAGCATGGCAAGTTGAGTTCACAGGCAGCTGGGAATGGCATGTGGAGGAGTGGTGGAAGATGAACTAAGAGGGTAGGGGAAAAGACATCATGGACCTTCTAGTGATCTATGGGGTAAAATTTGAAATTTATTTTATGTATGATGAGGAACCACTGAAGAGAGTTCTAGTACAGAAATAACATGCTCAGATTTGCATTTAATCAATATTTTATCACTTTAAAAAATGATAAATCCAAGGCAACCAATGCCTTACAAAAAAACGTCAAAATATAAAATTATTGTTTCAGAAAAGGAATCAATATATTATTTATAATGCTTCAGTAGCATCTGAAAGATAAGTGGAATCAATGTTCCATTATTATTATCTTCTTACGAAAAATTAGATTTTTAGCACTAAAAGGTATCAGTTGAATATTTGGTATTTCCTGGAAAAATGGTTAATACAATTCAAGAAATATAGTGTATTGTACATGAATTTAGCTGAAATACAATCCAAATTTTTATTATCCTAGTAAGGCCCAAAGTTGGAATTAACACATATAGAGAGAAGGAGGAATACATTCATTGGCCTTTGGGGACAAAATAATGCCTTAGAGCTTCAGTTAATGACAAATTATGCTGTAGATTCAGCTTATTAATAGCTCCTGGCATACCTTTCTCAGAATTAGTCTAGAACTCATTCTTACATTCAGCTGTGATAGTGCATCTAGAGACTTATTAAAATCTGTTGGAATGAATAGCTGCAGACTCTGCTTGTAACTCAGAAAGCCGCTAAGTGGCTCAGAAATAAATACATGCAAAATGTTCCATGGTTTGGTCCATAAATATTCTTGTGAATTGCTTTGTGATCTCAAGCAAGGACGTTGAGAAGACATTTTCTCTTAAACTTTAAATTCTTCTTCATTATGAGTTAGCCTTTTAGAAATTGTATATTTATATTCAAGCACAGCTTAGCCCTAGCAGAGGGTGGCTTTCGATGTGAAATTCAACTAATTTAGCTTTGTATTATGGAAAAAAAGATGACATCTTTATCCATGTGGAAATAAGGTTCTATCATTTGCTTGCTGAAATGATCAGTTGCCTTAATGTGTTCAGTAAGTAATCTTTGGCATCTAGTGCATTAAAAGCGACATCAATAATAAATTAATTGGTAACTTTGAAACTAGAACCTTCCATCTAAAACATTTGTCCAAATTTAAAAAATAGAGTATTTTAATAAATATACTTTGCTTCATTCAAGACACACACAGGTATGTACATGCACATGCACATTACCCATATCCTTTTTTTTAGTGGGGGGAGTTCAGGAGATAGTTTTCTCTGCAAGATGCTCTTAAACATCCCTTGACTATAATAATACAAAAAACAAATGTCATCTTAATGTGCCACAAAATTATTTGTCAGCCCTAAGGCCTGGATAAAAGGATTTACTCAGTGATACCTCAGTTCCTGCCATATAGTGGGTTCTCAAAAACTATTTGCTGAATAAAATGATCAATAAATTGAAGCATGATAATTAGATGGAATACAAAGCATGTGGCAATTAAAAAGATCTTCTACTAAAATGATATCTATCAAAACCACTGGCTCATAGTTTTTTCTTTTCAAATTGTATTATGGCTCCTCTAAAAAAATTAAAAGACAAACAGCTTTAAGAAGAAAAATCTTTTAAACTATTATACTAAATTTTCATAACAAGAAAATGCTCATAATACATACCTTGGAAGATACAGAAAATAAAAGTGGAAACACAAATTCTCATATCACTCCTCACTTAAAATATTTCCAGTATTTAGGTGTTTTGTTTCTTTTCCCCCAGGCATATCTTTATCTACATTGTACCCCTGTGTACATTTATATCTAAATTTAACATGACATAAACATTGATATCTCTCCTGCAGAATTATTATTCTGTATAGCAGTGTTTTCTGGAAGTGCTTCAGGGTAACCAATTAAAAGTTTATTTTAGAGTGTATTTTATCTATTTTTAAAACTACCATACAAACCACCATATTCAACTGTGTCAGACAATAGTTTAGGAAGACCTTGGCAAAAATTTTTTTCAACTCTCAGGATACATTTTATATTCTTTTTAAGTACAGTTAATCGGAAAATGTGAAGATATGTGTATTTTAAATAAATGAACCTAAACAAGGCCCTCTATATACAGTATAAGATTATTATTATAGCACCTGTACATTGCTCCCACATGTGAGATCAGGTTTTGAATGAGGGTTTTGCTCTCTTCAGGTCATAATAATCAGTTTTGCAGTGAGAAATGTGTATCAGAATATGATTACATCATATTTTATAGAGTTCCAGTATTAAGTATAAAGTTTGGTCATCCTTTTTCTAACTTTAATATTTATGATAAACTATGGAAGCCATAGCATTTTTACTTAAAATTACTATTTCCTCCTGCACCTCTTTCAAGATTTTGAGTAAGTTTGATTTAATTTACAAGACAAGTGATTTTACTAAAATTACTAAAAATTTACTCTTAGTTCTTTAACCCTCTAAAATTATGGGAGAACAAAAATTTCTGATATAGTAATCAAAATAATAGAACTGACTGACGTTGAAGCTAATATGTTTGCAGATGCCATCTATCACTCCTGAGTTTATCAAAAAGTATTACTATAATTTTATGTTTTGATACATTAATAATATATTAACTTAAATAAATTATGATACTTTTATATTACATAGTTTATATGTAAATTTCAGTTGAAAATGGTCTGTTCCAAGAAAAGTGAAAGCTATGCAATGAAACTTAAAAAGTTTCCGTGTTATGTAAAATTATTTAAAATATTTGTGATTACATACTATTTCCTTATATGTAATTACCATCATGTATGTAACCATCTTACTATTGTTACATATTTAATTTCCCTCTATTTTTGCTGTTAGAATATTTTGACTGAGTGATTATTTTTAAATTTCATAAGACATTTCATTGAACTGTTTTTCCAGAGAGATTTACCAGTTTCATGACAACGTCTAAGACAGACACACCTCTAACACATAAGACTATTACACAAATTCTCTCTAGCATCATTTGCCCTATCATTCTGAAAATAAAAGATTGCATATAAATGTTACCATTCGCATTTCTTGATGGGCTTTTAGTGCTTGGTGAAGTTTATTTTTTTCATATTTGTATCAGTCACTGCCATTTCCTCTTGTGTGAAATGCTCATTCATACTCTTTTCCAGTGTTTAAAAATTCCTTCTTACTTTATGCATATCTATACCCAGACAACTTTGTGTTGGGCAACCTTTTTAGTTATATGGGGATATAAGTGATAAATGAAATGTGTTATCCCCACCTACCATCACAGTATCTTATTTGCCATTTGCAGATCTTTTACTTAGTTTATTTGAATTTAATTTTAGTTGCAATGTATTATAAAATATAACAGTTTTCATCTCAAATATATTGAATTGTTCTTTTGGACTATAATTTTTTTCAACTCTTTTTAATACTTAGTAAAGTACTCTCTCATCTCAAGGTAAAGTAAATTAATTTCACTCTATTGGTTAATCTGTCCATTTTTAAACCTAATTTTGTAACAATATATTTGAATTTATTTGGCAAATGAAGAAACTGTAACTCTTAAAAGTTGTTTTCTGTAGGTAGCATAGTTATGACTAATTTTTCCCTTCATGTTTATACTTTTCCATATATTACAAAATATTTGGTTCAGAACATTAAACATATATAGGTGAAAGTCCAACTCTTCCCCAAAATGCATATATATGCTTTCAGGGATTTTCTATGTATATATACTATACCATGTCTAACATTTTCCATTTGATTTACAAAAAAAAAAAAAAAAAAGCATTATAAACATCTCTCTCTGTTAATAGACCTACCTCATTCCTTCCAACAAGAATATTTCATTTCAATATTTGAATAAAGTACAATTTAATTAACATTTCTCATGTGGAGATATCCTCTTATTTGTTTAAATCTGCACTGTCCCATGCAGTAGCCACTAGTCACATATGACTTTCAAAATTTAATTTAATTTAATTTAATTTAAAAATGCAATTCCTCTGTTACATGAGGTACATATTCATTGCCCCAGTAGCTCTGTGTAGGCTGTGGCTACCATATTGGCCAGTCCAGATTATAGAGCATCCCTTGCCGCAAAAAGTTCTCTTGGTCCTCACAGAGAATAGGGCAGATTCCAGCTAGCTTGAAGTTCCAAGTGTCATTCTAACAAGAGCATGCTTGATAAATGTGAGTTTGGTGTTTTCCCAAGGTTCCGTTCTGAAGGATAGCCTTAGCTTCTCATTTTTAATCTCTGTTTTCCTCTGCTTTGTCTTTTCCATAGATTTGACTTCATCTTCTTCCAAACCTTTAGAATTCCTCTAATATTTTGGTCTGTTGATGAATCTGTTATTTTCCGACACTATTACTGTAAGTAAAAATCAAAACTATTACTATAAAGTGCTATACATATAGAGAGAGTCAACCTAATACATCACATAGCTGGGAAATAGAGAAACACCCAGGTATCTAATTCTTAAACCACCAATGAAGGCGTGATCAATAACTGGGTACCTGAAACTCCAGATCGGTACTCTTTCTTTATGGACAGCACAATATAAAGGAGGGAAGACAGCTAGTGGAAATTTTGTCTTTGCTGTACTGCTTTAGAAGGGGCCTTTATATACTTTCCATTTTATAAGGTGTTTTTCTAACATGGAAGGCCTAGGTTTTTTCAGCAGCTCAAAGCTGTTCTCGAGGTAAGATACTCTACCCAATTATAGTTAATGGGCTTAAGAGTGGAAATGTGTGTTTATGTTACTGTCTCAGAAGAAAAGTTTTGATACGGCATGAGAAACATATTTTATGAACACTCTACCTTCTAGGCATTGCATGTGATTTATTGGTGACTACTGTCACTCATTTTTATGACTGAGGAATTTCTAAAATGGTAACTCTTCTTCAGGGTTGGCTATTCAGTTCTGTACAGCATGTAATAATTCTTAGACTCTTGGCAATGTACCTTCATTCATGGGAAGAGGGGAGAAAATGTACATGTGCTTGGAAGCTATTACAGTAAAACAATCTAAAATGTTTCTACTAACAAAATAATTTTTAAAAATTGAGTAAAAATCTGCAATAGAATTGGCTGATAAATTGAAGATCTTGGTTTTGTTAGTCCCAGTATACTGCTTAAGGCTAGAACTACAAATGACTTAATATTAAGAATCTGTGTTGCATAGTGTGGGAGCTCAGACTCTCTAGATAGCCCAAAGTTTCAGTCCCAGCTGTGCCTCTTATGGCCTCTGTCCTCATTTCCCCATCTGTAAAATGTGGTTATTAATAATAATAATAATACTTTCTCATTGCTTTGTGCATTCTAGTGAGGTAATCCATGAAAAATGAGCTTTGATGACTGTGCTTTCCTCCCCATACCTCTCACATTTAAGTGAGAACAGGGCTGTTTTTGCAATGATTGCAGTGATATATACCCAAAGAAGATCATGGTAATTTATACCCAGGAAACAAGGCACACTGCAGTCTGAGGTAGCCTGGAACATGCTGTGGTGGGCAATAAAGTCCTAGCTGAGTAAGAAAAATGCTAGAGGAACTAGCTTAGCTCCAGAGATACATCTGGAATGTTGATAGATTATGTTCACAGTGGTAAACCAGTTAGATACTATGAGTGAAGCATCTGGCTAGGGATAAAAAAAAAAAAGAAATGGGAAAGGTGCCAGTCCTAAAAACAATAGAATTACTATTAGTAATGTTAGTATTAATATTACATTAGCATTTTAATCTTAAATACAGACCTCAGAAGCACCTTTCCTGCTGGACCTCTCAGTGGAATCATCTCTGTCTAAGTTGTAGGTTGGATTAGGTGCCTCTTCTTTCTCCTATTGTGCCCTCATGTTCACTTCTGCATCACTTCATGATCACCTACTTACTTCCTGTTCTTTAGTAGACCATGAATATCTGAAGAGGATGGATCAGGTCTCCCACAGTGAGATGGGCTGTTCATTTCCCAATTGAATGGCCATCCTGAGAATACTCAAGTTCTATATAGGCATGTTCTCATTGGCATTTTCTTATCCAGAATGGAAGTTTTCAATACAGCCTTGAGGTGGGTGCACCAGCTTTCTCTAGGTGCCGTTCCAGGAGCATGGCAAGAGCTAGGGCTGGAAAAGACACTCCACACATTAAAGCAAATCAGACTAGGAAATAAAGATTCAGTTGGGAGAAATTTTGCCTAAAATTAGCTTAGGAGAACAACAGGGCAGGGCAAATATACTGTACAGAGTACCTAGAGCAAGAGAATGTATTGTCATAGTATGTTTGCTATAAATGAGGACATGGGTTTTGTGGTCAAACCTGCATTTCAATCAATAACCTTCCATGGAGCTGCAGAACCTCTCAATGGCTTCATTTCCTCAAATTCAACATCTTGAAAAGGAAGATAAGAGTCCTCACTTTACAGAGTTTCTGAGAAGCTAAACTAAGTAACATTAGTAAAGCACATAACAGGTATTTGATAATTCATATTGTATTATTATCATTAATAACTGGTCATCAAAGAGAACATAGGTTCTGAGATTGTCCCTTTTCCCCACAGCTCCAATATTAACTACCACCTGAAATCTTTTCCAAAAGCAACTTGTATTTTAAAACACATGCGACTTCATTTTTATAATTAATACCATTTAAGGGTCCATTTTTAAAAATTAAATAAGCTTATATTCAGTGTCAGTGCATTAGCCAAGTGTTCATATTAAACTCATTTATTCCTCATAAGTGTGAAAGCTTAATATTCATAATGTGCTTGCATTTTTATAGGTATTTTGAGCAATATTGAAACTTGAGTTTGAAAAGGTCCAGACGGTTTGAGTTTTATTGAAACCTGAGTTTGAAACAATCCAGCTGCTTAAGGAGAAATTTTAGAAAAGTGTAGAACCCATTTCACAAAGTGTTATATGCTACCCACACAGAACCTTTCCTGGAGTTCCATAATGCCTCTTCTCAGATTTATCTTTACTCAAGCCTTGTGCTCATCTTCTCTGATAGGGCACAGTTTAGATAAGCCAGCCTCAAGGTACATGCTTCACAAAAATTTCTGCGCCCAGTCTTCAAAGTCCTAATGGCCCATACATAAACCTTCCTCACCCTGGTTCTTCGCTTCTTGCCCTGGGGTCTACTCAACAGCTCATGGGCTCCGACCAGCAACTCCTCCCCACCACCAGCACTAATAAGCACCACTAGCATGACGGTGTCTGCTAATTACCAGATGCTCTATATATTTTACTTTTAATATTTAACTACTCCCTTTCAAGAGAAGCCAAGATGAAGAGTCGATTTTGTGTGATGTCAAAGCATGTTCTGTCTCCTCTGCCTCCCTTTAGGTTCAGCTCAGAGATTAGGAAGCTGTTCTCACTAGAGTCTATTCAGTCTTATGTTCTGTCCTTTCCCCACACAGATAAAATTACTGATGTGATTTTTTTTTGAGGATTTTTTAAAATGTCCTACAGTGGACTGTTAGTCATGAACTACAAAGAGAGGACTGTCCAGGTTCCTTTAAAAGCCCAGAAGCCATGGAGAGCTCAGCAGAGTTTTGGGCTGATGAGAGAGCAGCATTGAAAATGCATTCATTCCTGATTCTGTGGTTTTCTCTGTGCCATTTCCTCCCTGAATATGTCTTGTTCTCTTGCACATTTATATAGACCTTAAGTCTTCTGCTACCTTTGACCTCAGCTGTCTGAGAATTAGTTATTTTGCTCAAATTCTGGAAGTCCACAAAGTTTTCAAACACAGACACCATATATTTCCTCCCCAACAGAACAGTGGGACTTTCAGGGATTTGGTAAGGAATCTGTAGGAGTTGAGACTAAAATCCTTGTGTTCCCTGAGGTTTCTGGGAAACAAACAAACAAAAAGTACTTTGTTTAATAAACATGCCAAGTGCCTGATTTATTTATCAAATAGAAAACTCAGAGCCAACCCCAAAAATGGAAAATTCGGCTTTGAAAACGTGAGCTCCTTCTTAAATATGCTTTAATTAGAACAGGAAAGGAGGAAAGAGAAAGAAAGAAACCTATTTAAAGGAAAACTCACTTCTGAAAAGGGTTAGTGGCTTTTAAATAAAACTCCTTTTTGTCACTGCTATCTCCCTAGTGTGAGAATAAATCTAAAAATAGGAGCACAAGCTTTTATTAACTGAGCAGACACCGTATGTCCTGCTGGGTAGGATTTGTTTTGATTATTGATTCTGAGAGCCAGCTTTGTGCCTCTGTCCACCCCAGGGATGTGAAACAACTAGGAGTTCTGAATTACCTACCTAATCACAGAAGTACATTGTTAGCTTTTCCTCTTTTTAGAGCATCAACAACTGTATCTAAAATAACTCACATAAACACACATATAAGTCATCTTACTGGAAAACAGAATCCAACCCATCATATTTTAAAACAAACCTGTCTTATTCTCCTGGAAACATTGGAAAGACAGGAGCAAGGGAAGACTCAGCCTTTAAGGTGACCTACTGTCCAAAGTAGATTGTGGGAATGCAACCCTCCCATGTGGTATCCTTTTCCAGTGATTCTGGTCTATGCAATAGACTGTGTGAGGACACAGACTAGAAAATTAAGTATGTGGAAACACATTACTTCTTACATGGTCACACCAAAAGTCTACCTGGCACATAAATAGCCACAAATCTGTTCACTCAAGTTTCCACCTTTCCTTTAAGTGCAGAGACCATGACTTGCTCAAATTTGTATTCTTATGTTGCCTAGTACACATTATTTGCTCAATAAATGCTTTGTGGATTGAACTAGTTATACTGAGATGCAAAAATTGGCTCTGGGGAAAGAAACCACCCCTTAGTAAACTCTGATCCTGCCAATTATGTGGATGCACTTAAGCAAGACCACATAAGGAATCAGACCAAAAACAGAAATCTATTCTAGAATTGCAGCCTCCCTCCCTCCCTTCCCTCCTTCCCTCCCTCCCTCCCTCCCGCCCGCCCTCCCTCCCTCCCTCCCTTCCTTCCTTCCTTCCTTCCTTCCTTCCTTCCTTCCTTCCTTCCTTCCTTCCTTCCTTCCTTCCTTCCTTCCTTCCTTCCTTCCTTCCTTCCTTCCTTCCTTCCCAGAAAGAAGAATGGTAATAAGAATTTCAAATGATCTGCTGTACTATAAAATGTAAAAGAAAGGGAACCACATTCCCAGTGATGAGGAGTAATGTAGCACATGGATACAGTTACAAACTCATCAAAGCCTGCTCAATTACAATCTCATTCTTGTCTTCAGGTGCTCTTAACTAAATTGTTAATAGGCATCTATTATCTGCCAGTCATTTCCCTAGATTCACATGATTCAGAGATAAGTGAAGCAAGGCCATTATTCTTATTGAGGAAAATACTAACCTGTAATTCCACAAATAAAATGTGATCTAAGTGTGACAAAAGAGGCACATGTGGGAGGTCCAACTCACTCAGTGTGGAAGCCTAGGAGAAGATTCCTGGAGGAGATGGTGTTTAAGCCTTAAAGGATAAATGCACAGGCACAGAGATGTATGAGTATTTATGTGGGAGAGAATGAATGGTGTTATGTAGGTAATGCAACTGACAAAGAATAAGAAATCCTTGGGGAAAAAAAATCAATGCAGAATAATGCATTCTTTGCATAATAATAGAAATTCAGGTATGGAAGTGTCTCTGCAGACTATTCTAATCCTGTCATATCACTGCCCCACCAGCTTTCCCTGGGCTCCAGTATGCTGTTCACTGAATATTCCATTTGATATGGGGTACAGCCATTCTTCAAAGTCACATTTCATTAATGCAGATTTAAAGTACTAGAATAAAACTGAGAAATAATCATTTTGGCTAGGCCTCTTGATAATGGATTCCCTTGTTTTATTACCTCCCTGGTCACCTTGTTATCAAGGTGACATCTCCTTTAACACTGGCAACATGTAGAGCACCAGCTTACTGTGGATGCAAAAAGTCGTTTTTTAGGAAACACACTTGCATCAAAAAATGTACAAGGTTTGCTGAGTGCCAGACAATGGGTAACCCAAATAGATGAGTATTTTATTGCAGTATTACAATAATGAATTATCTGAATTTGTTAAAATTTCCAAATGCACATGCCTGAGCAAGGCCTACACTTTCTGTTGGATGGAGTATAGATTAATATTCAGTTGTCAAAAATATAAGGTAGACAAAGGCTCATAATGGTTAATATTTTTGGACAAGATAGTGTGAATGATAAAGAAAAACTGAGATTTGGACTCTACTGGTGGTTCCCCAAAGCCCATGTTCTTTTCTCCAGAATAGTTCTGTTAAAACTGTACTTATGTTTATGAAAGGTAGCCTATCTAATTACTTCCGATAACTTATGTATAAATGTGAGTGACTGAAGTTATCTTCAATGTGTTTAAAGGAGAGTCTACTGTTGGCCTCCACATCTGTCTACAAAAGACTTGGTAAAACTCATGCACTCAGTCATTTATTCTGTAGGCCTTCTTTGAGACTTTCATGGATTGGGTACCAAGCTAGACATTTGAAGGAGGAAGGAGAAGTCAGCCTTGGGAGGCCCCCAGCTCAGTGGGAGAAATAGCGATGCAAATGAGTAAGACTTCACTGAAGACTGTAGTAAAATAGACTAAGTGCTGTCTTTGTAAATGCATATGGACTTCTGTTGGGCAGAGCAAGAAATTCTGTTTGAAAGCTTAATGGAAAGTTTCACAGAGCAATAGTGACAGAAATAGGCTATGAGTCTTTATGGATAAATCAGACAGAGAAAGACAAATATCGTATAAATCGCACATGTAGAACCTAAAAAAAGGAACAAAAACAAACAAAAAATTATCCCCAAAACAAAAAAAGGACTCATATACAGAGAACAGATTGGTAGTTACCAGAGACAGGGGTAGGAGATGGGCAAAATGGGTGAAGGGGATCAAAAGATATAATTTCCAGTTATAAAATAAGTAAGTTATGGATGTACAACATCGTGACTATAATCAATAATACTATATTCTATATTAGAAAATTGCTAAGAGAGTAGGTCTTAAAAGTTCTCACAAAAAAAAAATGTGTAACTATGTGTGGTTCTAGATGTTAACTAAACTTAATTGTGGTGATCATTTCACAAATATTGAATCATAGTTGTACACCTGAAACTAATATAATGTTATATGTCAATTATATCTCAATTTTTCAAAAATGGACCTTGAGAGTATATAGAACTTTGCCAACAGAGATTTTGGAAGGCCTTGCTGGCTAAATGAAACAAGAAGGGCAAGGATGTGTGCCACTCATTAACATCAGGCAGAGATTCAAAAGGGGTCTCATATTAAAATCTTGATGCAAACCTGGTTTCATGCTTTTACAGATAAAGGTCTTAGCCCCATTCCACAAATCTCTACAGAACTACCACTTATCATGCAGGAATGTAATGATTGTTATACTTGTGCCTCTCCCATTAGGCTGTGCTCTTCTTTAGTATCTGCTGCAGTCACTGTCACAAGCATCTAGTCCAGTTGCATAGATATGTCAGATGCTCAATAAATACTAATTGAGTAGATGAATTAATTAATCCATCAATAAATGAATGACTTGCTTTACAGTCCCTTGGTCATATGGTTTTCTCCCCCACTGGAGCAAAAGCATCTCAAGAGCAGGGGTCATTTTGGTATTGCTTAGGAGATCTTTCAGTAGAGTAGCACCACATGTTAAAGTACACATAGATTTGGAAGGAGTTCAGACAATAAATGCTGTACTTAAAAAAACGAAATGTTGCCAGTTATTTTGTAAGTTCTTCTCTTTTTCTCTTGAGAAGCTGCCAAATTGTGGAACCACCTCTACCTTTAACTTTCACTTAGTTAGGGAAGGATATTGTAGAAGCGTTTTCAGTAGCTCTAGGTAACTGCAGTTCCCTAGGAAGAGGTTTTTAACAGAAGCATGTCAACAGAAGTGCTGCTGAAATAGAAAGCATAAGCATACTGGTTGTGCCAAAAACTAAATTTCTTCAGAATGGGGGAGGGATAGTTGAGATAAGTAATGTCACCAGTGTTGATAGTTATTGATTCCAGAAATTCACTGTTAGAAGGGTTAAGGGATGAAAACCAGGTGAGGAAGTGGAAACTTGTGCTGTGAGAGAGGAAATGCTTTGTCTCAGATTGCACAAACACTGAGTGGCGGAGGTGGTTGTCATTAGAACAAAATCTTATCTTACTTGAAAGTCAGTTACCCTTTCCCACAGTTCTCCCAATCCTGAAATACTAAGAAGAGGGGGAGCTCTCTGTAGGAGAAAGTTTCAGAGAGATCACAGCATCTTTTTGGGATGACCCCATCATAAAGGATCACTGTTCAATATAATTTGGGGTAAAAAGACCTGTTCATACACAACCCTGAGATTACTGTCTCTGCAATGCATGAGTCTTTGAGAGAATTTGCAGAAGTGCCCGCTTGAGGGCTAATCTAACTGGGTAGTCTCCCTGGCAGGATTTCCATCCCCATGTCCCCATCTCTGCTATGGTACCTATGGGCAGGCAGTGCCTGAACATCCATACATGACAACCCTTGGGGAGAGCTTTGTTAAATACATCAATTCTCCATCTGCCCTCAGTTGTTTATAGTATCTGAATTTTACTGCCAGCTGTTGGTAGGAACAGTAGATATTACATAAATTCTTTTCTGGCTACCACAGTCATGGAAGTTTCAGATTATGTCTCCTTATAGAGGCATATTTAACTTTGTTCTATAGTTAGCATATTGTAGAAATAGCTAATATGCTAAACCAGGTAGTGTTTTCAGTCCCCCTAGGATAACATTCTGCAAATTCTCTTGGCAAAAAATCATACTGATACATTGCATGATGACCTGGCTGTAAACATGGTAATGTAAAGACCTCTGCCTTGAACACAGTGGTTGATGGTAACGGGAAACTTTTTTTTTAGTTTTTTAAGATGCTCAAAACTCTATAGTCTCCAGTGCATCCATAGTTGCCTCCACTGAATCTTGCAAAATACAGGCAGAGCCATTGACGGTGAAAAAAAAAAGGAGAAAAAAAAAAATCTCAGTTCTTCTCTCACCTTCACATTTTCCCTGCAGGCCTGCCATTGATTTCCCTTTTCTATAGACTTTTTGCAGTGGTGGCAGCTAATTCTGACTCTAAGGTTAGGGAGAGGGTTATTATTTCCCATTAATTCTAAGGTTAGGGAGAGGGTCATTATTTCCCATTAATCCATACAACTTCTTTTCTTGGCTGCTTCAGAGTCATACTGGGTTCTTTGCTTCTCTGTCAGCTCTCCAGGCCATACCCAGTTACCATGATGTTACATGTGTTTTGCGTGTAAACACAATTTCTAGTGTAGTTGGATAATCTAATTGTGCCAAACTCAAGTTTCTAAATAGCCAGTTTCTTAGAAGTGAAACAACACTGATTAACTTTTGTTCAGGGACTCCCTAAGTATCTAAAGTCTTTCATTTTTTTGCCTGTCATCTAATTTCCATTGTTTGCTGTTTTAGAATAATCAGAGGATCATACTCAGGAACAGAACCAGAGCATACACTCCCATCTGTGTTGACTTAGAAACAGCGACAGGCAACCCATCCATGAGGAGTTAATCTGGGGAACCTTTGCTCCTGGGTTGGATAGAAATTTATTTGGTCCATGAAGAACAGCAATTAGGCTTTTCTTTTAATAACAAATCCCATGCAGATAAATTGCTGCTGATTTGTGAAGGTTCTGCAAACAGCAATCTTGAGATTTTATGTTTTCTGCGATATTTTTCAGCCAAGCTGGTAAAATGCACTTCACAGAGCTGTCCCTGAGCAATTAGTGCCATTAATGCCTTCAGCAAGCATATGGTCACAGTGGAGAGGAAATTAGCCCCATGCCACATTTTCATTGCTGTTTGTATACTTTTGGACACAGTTCATTAGTGTGCCTTTCCTTCACAAATCTATCTCTCTTAAAGAGGTTGAGTTGTGTGTTATCTTAATAGTCAATTATTTAGTATCCCCCAGTGACTACCTTTCCAAGGATGATTGCCTTCCCGTCTACTTCCCCTCCAACATCTCCAATTTATAATTATCACGTATGGGATGTTTTTCCCTAGATGTGCTCCTGGTCTCTCATCCTCAACCAATCTAAAGCAGAACTCCTATTTTACAGAAAAATATCACAAAATATGTTTTTAATATATTTTCAGTGACAGTTTTACCACACTGCTAATCAAGTGTGTGTTTCTTGGCCCCACAATTACATGGGTCCCTTTAAAGGTCTTGGTGTTAATATAGCCATATATAAATAAATTTACAGAAATAGTAAAATTTACAGGAATAACGTAGTATAACTATAATCTCTTGGATCAGCTTTCTCTTTGCACTCCACATTCCTTTCTGTCATACATTCTTTCTTGGGTTGGTGTTGGAATCACCAAAAGCAATTTGGGGAACTGACTTAGGTAGAATTAGGGATACATTTAGTTTGTGTTTAGTGGGATAAGTTTATGTAGTTCACAGTCACATCCATATAGTGGTAAAATTATCTGGATCCATTCTAGTGTCAGAAGAGCTCCCAGGAATATGCCCATGGTCTGTTAGGCTGACTCAAGGGCAAAGCGATCAGTCACATGCTCAAACTGCCCAACACAACAGAGGAGCAGAAACACAGGGGTAGTGGAAAAGATGCAAGGTTTGAAATTACAGAGCTAGAAACCAGACTGTGAAAAATTCCCCCAGATCTTACAAATAATATGTGATAAGGACGCTGACATTTTTCCAGTTTGACAGCAATCCCAAAAATGAACATGGCAATTTCAATGGTAATTTACAAAATGAAATTTTTTTAAAGCTAAGTTACACTATCAGTAAAAAAACAATAGAATAATGACTAAATGATCTCTTTTCTGTGGGAAATTAAAATTGTTATATGAAGAGTTGTTTTTTTTAAAAAATAAAGTACTATAGAGCCCTTTTTTTCTGGATTTTGTGGTATTTATGGTATTATTCACCGTAAAACTGAAATTGTTATAAGATTTATTATTTCTCTGAAAAAATCTAAATATATATTCATTTATGTTCATTAGTTTATTCTGCTTCTTAGACAGGGCCATATCCCTAAAACTGCTTAAGTTTTAGGCCCTATAAACCTAGATCGATGTATATTATAAACTTACGGCTTTTTATACATAACTTTGTGTTTGTGTTTAGTTTTGTTTTCTAATAGCTTTTAAAAAGTCTCAGTATTCTCCTATGAACACAGCATTTCCAGTAATAATAATTCATGTGTATATGTTTGCTACTTTGTTATTTTGATTTTTAATTTCTGAATCATATGCCAAGTCCTCACAATTCTACCTGCTAAGAAATGTTCACATCTATAGCCTTTCTCTGTACAACTATCTCATATCCTTAGCTCATTTGCTTACCTCTGGATTATTTCAATAACCTACTAATGGGACTCCGAATCATCAGTTTTTTATTTGTTTTTAATCTGATTATGATCACATCACTTTTCTGTTCAAAATCTTTCTGTGATTTCAAATCATTACGTCAACATCCTTTAAGATGGTGTGTAAGACTTCAGTTTATAGAAACTTAGATTTCCCCATGATCCCTGAGCCCCCACCTCTAAGCCGTCCCATTTAGCTCCTGTAAGACACTTGTCTTTTCTCAAGACTGAGTTCTTTCAGGTTCATAAATGTGTTCTGTTTTTCCTTTTTCAGGTTCATAACTGTGTTCCGTTTTTCCTTCTGCACATGTCCTCTTTCATCTACACTCCTAAACACATATCAGAGTGACTCTTCTTTAAGAAATCCTTCTGTGTACCACCTCCTCAACTTCCCACACTGCTGCATTAGGAAGTGATTTATTCTCATCACTCCAACAGCTTTTTTCTCTCATGTTTGCTTATAAAGCTTAGCATGTTTTGATGTTTATTATTCTTATTTGCATTCAAAACTGGTTTCTTTTCTTGGATTTTTAATTTCTCTGTGATAAGGTTTGTAATCATCACATCAACTACTTTTGTGCTATTTGTAGATGCCCAGCAATTATCTTGGGAGGGAATTCATGCTACTTAATCAGTTGGATATATAGATATTATAACAAGTTAGTGTGGAAATCAGCAAAAAAACACATCTTCTTTGTATCCCATGGGAAGGGGTTTTCCTACCCCCAGCTTTATTGAGGTATAACTGACAAACAAAAATTGGGATGTTCCCAACTTTATTGGGGTAAAATTGGCAAAAATTGTATATATATTTGATGTAAAACATGATAATTTCATATATGTTTGCATAGTGAAATCATATAAATCATAGTGACACCACCTAATCAGGTTAATTAACATATCTATCACCTCATATACTTATCTCTCTTTTTTTGTTTTTGTTTTTGCTTTGTGGTAAGAATACTTAAGATCTAATGTCTTATAGCAAATTTCTTGTATACAATGCAGTGTTATTAACTATAATCACTATGTTGTACATTGGATTTTTGAATTTATTCATCTTAAAATCAAAAGTTTTTACCTTGTGACTAAATCTCCCATTCTCCTCAGCCCCACAGTCCATGGCAGCCACTGTTAAACTGTCTGCTTCTATGAGTTTGATGTTTTTAGATTTTACATATCTATGAGATTATATAATATTTGTCATTTGGTGTATGGACTTAGCCTATGTCCTCGTTCACCTACGTTGTTGCAAATGACAGGATTTCCTTCTTTTCAAGGCTGAATAATATTCCATTGTGTACACACAAATATAAGAATATTTGGACACATTTCCAGTGTGTTTCTATTTAAATGACTTGCTGTAAGAAAAATTATTCAGTTTAAATAAAATTTTTAAATCTATTATCTCACTTGAGCTTCCAGGAATTCCATGTCATAAATGTAATTTCCAACTTTATTTATGGGAGGTTTAGATATATACCCAAAATTGGATTGTAAAAATCAGAGGGGCCAAATTCTCCATCTTCTGGCATAATCCAGGCTTTCTTCTACTTCACTGTAGTTTTTATTATCCTCAAAATTCTTTGTTCCATTTTTATGTAAATTTATCTCTCCTTCATGATCTTTTTCTTCTTTCTTCATGATTTCCTTCTTTACTTCCTTCCTCTAAATATATTTATAATTCATTGTAATTTACAAAGTACTCTTCTATTTAGCATATTTAATCCCCATGATAACCCTATGTAAGGAAAACTCGTACTAAGGAAACCGAGTCTTCTTGATTTTAATGAATTTGATCAGAATCACACAAAGAATTGTTGTCATCTCTTCTTGGATCTGAATCTCTTAACTATAAATATCATACTATGTCTACAAAATACTTTGTCACTGCCAAGACCTAACTAAGGTGGAAGAAATAAGTCTGCTCTCTGTTCTTTCTGCAAATATTTGTGGTCTACTATAAACAAGACATTGTGATGGACTTGTAGTTTACTAAGATATACATGTAGCTTCACAAACTTAAAAACTTTTCTTTGTAAACGGAAATGAGATCAAGATAAAAGAATGTTCAAGTAAGTTAAATATAGAATAAGCAGGGGAAATTATAGACAAAAGACAAATTTACATATAACTCAATAACAATAATGTGAACATATGTGCCAGATATATGTTTGATTCTTGAATTTGAAAAGCCTAGGATAAATGGATAAATTCCCCAAAATACACCAAATGCTAAAAGTGGCACAAATAGAAATTCAAAATTTGAGTAAACTGATAACCATTAAAAACTCTGATAATGCCATCAAGCATCTCAACAATCTCTACCTTAAAGGAAAATAAAAGATTTAGTGTCAATAATATCACATAGGACTTCAAAGAAAAAAAGTAACAAGATAATTTTATATGTTTGTTTCATAATATGAAAATAAGGATAGTCCATTAATTTTTTCATGAGGTAAATATAGCCCAGTTCCACAATATAATAAAGGCAGTATAGAAAAAGAAAAATATCCTGTCATTTTATTTAAATATTGTACTACTACAATCTGTATATGAAAAAAATGTTTCCCAATAAATGCAAGATTTTTCTTAATATATCCCAAAAGCTATGAATGTGAATAACTTTTAATTAACTAAAAGATAAAAATCATATGACTGTACCAATAGATATAGCAAAAGTATTGATGAACTTTATACCTATTTATATTAAAATGCTTTTACTGCTAATAATAGAATGTAGCTTCCTAAACTCAATCAAGACTATATATTGAAAAATAAAGTAAATATCGAAATCAGTGGAAAAACTTTGATTCATTCCATTCAAGAATATGAAGAAGTCTAATATCCCTGCCACCAAAGTCTTTGCCACTTTACTAAGAAAAGTAAAAGATATAAAAGGCATAGGATAGAAAGTAAAGAGACAAGACCTCTGTTGCAGATAATATTATCATCTACTAAAAAAATCAAACATAATCTATTTATGCATTAATAATACTGATAAGAGGATTAAGCAAGATGTTCAAATACAAGAACTAAAAAGTTAGTGTGTTTCTCCTCACCAGATAAAAACAATTTGTAAAAAAGTATGGAGGAGGGAAAAAGGATACTGCTCATAATATCAACAAAGATATAAATAACTTAAGAATGATCCTGGCAAATCCTGCATATTTGGGATAATAATTAGATGGAGATAATCTAGGTGTCTCACCCTATAGGAATTTTTACTGTGTAAAACTTCAAAGTTTTACTATGTAAAACTGTGATGGCATTGAGGAAAGATGAACTAGAGAGACAAATAGTAACATAATGTTTGGACAAACATAAGTAATAGAATGAGATTTATAGCAAAATGCTCTTTATGTAATGAAAAAGTATATCTAAAAATCATTCAAAAATTACATTTATTAGAGCAAGTACTTATGGTGGAATGATAGGAATGGGAGTATCAGAGTTGATAGGAAAAGAGAGACATCAAGTAACTATAAAAATAATAATTAAACTTTTGTAAATGAGTGATAAGAGGGCTAAAAATTGTTTCATTATTAACTCAGTTCATTGCACCCGAGCTTCAGATAAGAAAAAACATTATTTCTAGAAAATCCCTCTTAATGTTTAACAATTAGAACTCAATAAGGAACATCCCAGCTCACCAACTTCTTAACAGAAGATTTCACCCTAAAGGAATTCAATCACTTGTCAAGCATCATTAATGGTTGGTCTTCCAACCATTAATGTGTTCTCTTCTCTACACTGTGTGACTTTGCTGTTCCAAAAAGCCATATTTTCCTATGCTCTTCCCTAGAAAGTCCCATTTTTTGGTATCCTCAATGATCTTACATATCTACATTATCAACCTAATTAAATAAAATGCCACCCACCAGAGATAGACAACTAAGTTAACTGATTCTTTCATTGTACTGCTAACTTATAGGCAGTTAAGGAAGTATGATTTTCAAAAATGTCTGGAACAAACTGGAATGCATGAGCAAGCATGTGAAGGATTAGTTCTCTAGTGCAAACAACTCTTTTAATGCTTGAACAGAAACAAGAAAAGTTTTAGGAATGAATTATCTTTTTCTGACTTGAGTCTCATAGGGAAGTGGTTTTACTCTGTGAAGGCCGTTTTCAACCAAAACAAATTTGCTTTTGAATTAGTTTACTTTTTAACATGCCATGTGTCTTGAGGCTAGTACCATCTCACCTTGTTACCCATCACAACTTCTAAGCTATTATTGCCTACCTTCTTTTAACAAAACAAAAAATGTATTACTTACTGATTCAGTAGAGGTTATTACTATTAATTTTAATGAGAGTTACTATTTATTCAGCACTTTGCTTGTCTCAGGCATTTTAACATACATGGCATACAATCATAATAACCATTGGATGAATGAGAAAAATGAGCTTCAGGGCAGTTGAGTAACTTGCTCATCATCAGATGAATTAGTGATGGAGTAAAAATGGCAACCCAAACCCAAAGCCTTATATACCACCACAATATATTACATATGCTAATATTAATCAGAGACATGTCTGTCCTGTAATAACACAGCACTGCAGGTATAGTCTCTAGATCTGAAGAATCAGTTTAAAATGCAACTGAATTCATCTATAAGGTAAATAAGTGCAATACTACACTGCTCCAATTGCAAGTAACCTAAGCTGGTGTACACAGAATTGCTGATCTGTGTAAAATGATGCCCTTATGTTTCTGGCATCAGTAGGATAATGGAAGATATTAAAAAGGCAATTCTAATGATTAAAAGGGTTCCAGGCAACCCTTTATGTGTCTCAAGGGATGCCATTTATCTAATAGAATATGAAGGGACATAAACTTAAGGTGAAAGCTGAAGTATTCAAGCCAAAGGGATATGTTGCCAAAAAAAAGAGAGAGCTGATTCCATTGTAAACAGAGATCCATCAAGCAGAGAAATAAAGGATCATTTTATGAAGGAGGATTGCTGGATGGTGACTAAGGCTCACCTTGGTGCTTTACCCATGTCTTTCAGTGCCCTGTCATTGGTGTTGGCAAAGAACATTGAAAAAAGTTGCTGCAGAGAGGAACTACTTTATCTTTGGAGGGCACAAAGTACAGCTCCAAAAGACACAGGCTTTGAATCCATCCTTTAATTCTTAGCCCTGGAATTGTTCAGTCATCCTTTCATTGTTAGACTTGGAAAAATTTTTTTAAATTCTCTGAACCTCAGTTTTCTCAGCAGTAAAATGAAATGAAAAATAAAATTTCTTGATTTCTTATAGTTGTGTATCTCAAATGAAGCAATACATGTAAACTTTTACAATTGTGTTTTAAAGTTACCCTCTGTTGTCATTCTCAGTAATGCCATCCAAATGAGGGATCCCATAAAGAGGGAATGGGAAGAACAGAAAACAAGTCTGAGAAGATATTCAAACAGAGGAAAATTTTTAAAAATCCTGTGTGAGTTTGGCACCGAATCTTTCGTGAAACACAGCAGAGGCTGGTGAAGGAGTCATTATGAACTCAATTGTGTGGTAAAAGTAGTAACGATATAAAAAGTTTTCATGACTAAACTGGAAGTAAAATTCTTTTAAGTTGGCATGTGGATTTAGTCCTTGGCTTACCACCCTTCTAACAGTCAAAGAATATTCTAAAAAATTCACTCATCAAATTTTAGGGGACATTGAATAGGCTTTAGGTAGCTAATGGGAAAGTATTTAAACATGTCTTAAAGTGTAGTTCAGATATGTACTGCTGTCTAACAGACTGTGAGGTTGGTGCGATGAGGAAAGCACATAGCTGCAGGGTCACTAAAGAAAATTACTTCATGAAAGGCTGAAATTCATGCTTAATTGTATGGTCCAAAACTAGGATCTGGAAGTCAGAGATAAAAGGTGAGACTGGATAATTTTCCCATCTGGACACTGCTCTGTTATCCTCTCTATTGAGGAATAACTGCATGCCCCAGGATTGAAATTCTATAGGTTCTATAGATTCAGAAAAAACACCAAGCGCCCTTGAAGCATTGTGTTGGGTTGACCCTGGCAATAGGAAGCAGATGTGACACTGCACAGCTCTAGGGGACAGATGAGGGTAGTGTGGCACTGTCTGCTTCTAGGGTATCCTTAGAGGGAGGTGGCCTTATGCACCAGGATGCTCAGGACAGTCTCAGTTTTCACATATGTTCCTGCTGTCTCATCCGGTAAGAGCTTCTTTTCACTTTCAAAAGAGTCCCAAGTTTGGATAATATATTACAGAGTGACTGTACCAGAAGGAAAATTGTCTTACCAAGGATATATAAACTGAAAGAGTTTAAGGAACATTTGAGATATGAAGATTTTTTGTGTGTGTTTGAGGATCTCAGAAATAGTTGACTAAAGGGATCTATTAAAATTTTTAGGATTTCTTGCTGATCAGAAGGCATAGGTTTAGTGCATGAGATTAGGACCATTACTGTAAATGTGTTTCATAAGCAGCCAGATAAAACCTGGGGTATCTATATTACAAATGCTATAGATATTCAGAGAGAAAGACAA
Organism: Manis pentadactyla; assembly: GCF_030020395.1. Classification (NCBI taxonomy): domain Eukaryota; kingdom Metazoa; phylum Chordata; class Mammalia; order Pholidota; family Manidae; genus Manis; species Manis pentadactyla. The sequence continues at coordinate 33,624,980 of NC_080027.1, forward strand.
ATTCAATGTGGAATCTCATCTTCAAGGAAGGCTTTATACAAGGTGGGGCTAAGCGTGAATTGCTTGGGAAGACTCAATAGAGCAATAGTGCAGAGGCAGTGGGTAAGGAAGGGAACTCCGTTTGGATGTAGAATATAAAACGGTCCTCAATCCTGAATCTCTAGGAACCTACTTCTTGTTCCTAGCTTAGTCTCAGGATCCTTGAAAATATGGAAAGCCAAGAGTAGATTTCAGTAGCATATATGGCTCCATCATCTCTGCTTTATCTCCTTCAGTTCTGAGAAAAAGTGTCTTTCAGTACAGTCACCTCTGGGTATACTGAATTTAGCATATCTTCCCTAAACTACTGGTTCCCACTACAAAACCTCTGGTTCTGAAAGGATAGGAATACTGTGTTTTGACATTTTGTAATTTTAGAAGCATAATAGATATTTAATTCTGATATAAAAATGAATAGACATTAAGATTATTTCATTTCTTATGGGTCCTATTTTATTTCAACTTGTTTCATTTGATTGATTTTTTATTGAAGTATAGTTGATATATAACATCACAGTAGTTTCAAGTATGCAACATAGTGATTTTACAATTATATATATTAATAAATCCTCACCCCAACTAGGGTAGTTACTATCTGTCAACATAGAAAGATATTACAGAATTATTGACTATATTCTCTATGTTGTACTTTCATCCCTGTGACTAATTCATATTATGACTGAGATTTTGTGCCTCTTTATCCTCTTCACTTATTTCACCCACTCACTTCTTCAACTCCCTCCCCATGGTAACTGCCAGTCACTTCTCAGTGTCTTTGTGTCCCTTGATCCCTTCCATAATTCTCTCGGTAGGAAAACTCACAAGAGTAGTGCCCCTTTTATGGATGAGGAAACTGACCTAATAGGCAAATTATGAGTACTCTGTGTACAATTTATATGACCCTAAACTCCTAGGTTATTACTACTAATAATACCAATATTGTAGTTTTGAGAATTTATTTAAATAGGGTGACATATGTGACTGGTGTGTGATCAGTACATATTTTCTCCTACTTCTCATTGTAATGAAGTAAATTTCAAGCATTGAAAATAGGCTTGAAAGAGTCACAATTATCCTAGAACTCTTCAGATAGATGTTATAACGCTTTCTATTATCCCTGCATAAGGACAACCCTGTATGTTTCAACTGAGTCATTGGTATATTTGTGTTTGTGGGATTTTTCTATGACGGAGGCCTGCCAAGTGTCCTGTGCATGGGTGACAACACTATATCTTTTTAAGAGTGTCTTTTCATTGGCCTGAAGGGCTCTTGGGGCCAGCCACGAGAGTAATGAATTCAGAAAGAAAGCTTTGGTCCTCTTATTGAATCCATCATCAGCTTTTTCTGTATTTTAGGTTGCAAGCTCCAACTGTGTAGCATTCATCTTTTGCCCCTGCCTGCCCATCTTTGCATTAGCAAAAACCTCCTGAGAATACTGTGTGCAGTCTAGTAACAAATATGGAGAAAATGGCCCAGGAAGACTGGAGAGCGCTAACAAGGAGTTCTGAGGGAAAAGTTGAATGAGAGGCTAAAATCGACAACAGTATTGAAGTGGTGTACAGAGGCCTACTATTTTCATCGTTTTTATACTTACCTATAAATTTTGGCAGTTTTTAGGTAATACTAGGATTTTCTTTGACTTACTGAGGACTCAGATGATATGACTACAGTTTCATCCCTGCTCCTCAGGAATTATGTATGGTTGGGTAAGTCAGTTAGCTAATCATTAACTCAAATTATCAATCTGGAAAAGAATAATGATACTAAACACGAGAGCCATTTTTATATCTGTATTAAAAGCTCCTAGAACTATGCCTATCACATAGCAATCCCCAGTAAGTTTCTGTGTGAAGAAAGAATCAGTTAAGCAAAGACTTGGTATGATACACAAGAAGGAAGACATGCCTTGGAGTAAGAGATGCCCTGAGTTAAATATTGGCTCAGCTGCTTCCTACCACATGAATTGGACAAAGTATATCTTTCTCCCGTATTTCCATTCTCATTTCTAAGTAGTCAAGATAATAGTACATATTCATGGACTCATGCATATTAACTGAGAATGTGTATATAGCATCTAGTACATACCAGATACCTGAAATATATTTGTTCCTTTCTCTAACTCACTTGTTTGACTACTTTTATTACTATAAGCCTCCCTTATTTGCAAATATTTATTAAGTACATGTTATGTACTAGGCAATGTGCTAGAGACTTTGTAAGGTTCAGTGATGAACTAGAAAAGAGTCTCTCAATGTTAATTCAGAGTTAAGTAGGAGGTGATAAGTAGATAAATAGCTTAGTGTAATGTAAGGCATAAAACTAAATGATAAGCAGAGGTTTAAGATCACTGCTGTGAACATGTAGAAAAAAGGAGCTGCTAATTCTGTCTAGGATAATTAGGAAGTTTTCATGGAAGACATCACATTTAAATTGGACTTAAAGAAGATGATCATAATTTTGATAGAATGATTAGAAGGGAACAGCATTTGAGACAGAAGGAACAGCATTGAAAAAAACATATGAAAGTCAAAGTATTTTCAGGAAATGGTGGATGGTTGAGTTTGGCTGGGATATAGAGTGCTGTAAAAAATATTTTAGGAGGTGAGAACAATTTGTAATGTGGAAAAAAATCATGGAAACATTGTGACACATTTTTTAAGAATTTATGTTCACAATTACCTGCTATATATAGAAATTTATGCATTACTTTTTCATTCTAGCTGACAGATCACAGATCTATATGCTGGCAAGATACAAGTGTACTGTCTGAGGCAGTGCTCGCAAGGTTCACAGAGCTTTTGAGATATCCAGATTTGACACCTTTCTTTTTCCTTGTCTGAAAGACCACTAGGGTCACCATGCAGTTATGTTTCTCTCAGGTTATTTCTTTTATTTCCTAGTCTGTTTATTATAAAAGGGGTCACTGAGCATGATAACCCTACATTATTCTATGCTGCTCTTCTGTCTGATAGTGACAACTTCTCTCTAAAAGTACCCTCTTTTCTGTTATGGTCATTGCTGAGGATCACCCAACTTAATACTAGGGATACATTAAGAATAAAATTTCCAGTTGAATCCCTACTATTTGTCCAAGGATTTAAAAAAGTAAGTCTTTAATCATCTTCAGACAACTGATTATTTGAGAATAAATAGGTCTCTGCCTTAGAGCACATACCAAAATAACTCCATAATTAAAAATATCAAGTATAGGCTAAAAGGAAACATATGAATTTCCTTTTAAATTGTAAATTTCAAGGATATCACCTACAAAACTGGAAGATAAACAACCAGTAAGCACCATGTATACTACAAAGTGTTTTCATCTTTAATATATAGAAAGCTTTTACAGCTCAATAGAAAAACATAGCCATCCCAATAGAAATACAGGCAAGGAAATAGAATAGGCATAAAAGGAAGGTATTGAAATGAATAATAAAGGTTTAAAAAAATATACAATATCACCAACAACCAAATGAATTTAAAGAAAAGCAAAACTAAGATAGCAGCATTTTTCCCTCAGAGACTAGTTTTAAGTGATGACATCCAATGTTGTTTGTGATTTAGAGAATAGCCATGTCCATCCACTATGAGTAGGAGTATAATTGATTACAACCATTGGGAGGATATTGCCAATATGTATCTGAAGTCTTTCTTTTATTTACACAATCTTAACAAATAATTCATAATTAAAGAGACAGTTCATTATATACATATATATATAGGGCTTAAGGATATTGCTTTGCTCATCACAGCATAGGAAAATTTTCAAAAACAGTCTCCATAAATTAAAGATTTATATGAATAACCTAATATACATTTTTAGCATGCAATACTATGCAGTTCTTAAAAAACATGTCATTACAGGACTATATCATGACAAAATATTCAAACTATTTTATGAGGCAAAAATTTATAAAACATTTTATACATTAAAATATATATATATGTATGTATGTATATATATATATATATATATATATATACACACACACTGACAAAAAGGAAAAATTAGTAAGAAGTGGATTATATAAAACATATTATCTTTACGTGTTAAAGATATTGTTTTCTAGATTTTATTTTGCCATATTTTCCATATTTTAATGACAATTATGATTTATATTGTAATAAGGGAAAAGAGAGTTAATCCTTTGCATTTAAAAACCTAGCTCAGGTACTGGAGCATAACTTATTTTTTAAGTAACACTATATGTACCTTCTGTTTACCATGGAAGCCCCTCTACCACTCAGCTTCCTTGGGAAGAAGGCTAATAGGATGCATCAGTGCAATGATACAGTACATAGCTTCAGAAATCACCTAGAAAACCATGTGAATTCTTGGACATGTCTTTTATTTGTGATTTAGTCAGATCATGCATCAGTGGGGAAATGGTTGGCTGTTAAATTCATCATTTTCAAAAGGCAAGTGGCTGTTTCTGGTTTTGTCTGAAATCTGAAACAGGCTCGTACACTAATAATCGTATTTCTGGCAGATGGGCTGCAATTGTATCATACTTCTAGGCTGTGACGGCTTTGCTTTGAGTTCTCCATATGGGACTCAGTTGGATGATATTGTTAATGCTGAGTTTTATGGGGCCCTATAGTCACACTCCCAAAATGGCTAAGGTAGGGAGGAGTTGGGATTAATTATGAATATTGTCCAGAAACTTTGCTTTCCCCCTGCGGAATAGGTACATTTACAATGTAACTGGAACATAGAAAATCATTACATTCTATTACAAAGTCAGTGTCTTTGGTCTGATATGGGTTATAGGAGCTCTTATTTATATCAATATTAGAATATCATTGTGAATGATAATATTATATAAGAAATCTAGAAAGGTCAGGAGCATCATTTTGGTGCATCATTTTATTTAATTAAATAAAAATTCAGTGTGTGGCTATAGCTTGTCTCCTAGTGACTAGCCTTTGTACCCTCAGTATATACCAGGGCAAATGTTTCTACAAAGGTAACTTGAGTTTGCCTCAACAGATACACCTCGGTATTTATCTGGGGGAGCCTGAGGAGCTAGGCTGAGAGCAGCACAACAGGCTGAAAACTAAGCAGACAATTCAGGGAAGGTTCTAATTTAAGTAGAATTGAGGTACAAAAATTAAAGGGCACACCTACATACGTGTAAAAGCAAGATGATAAAAGCAAGAATAAGAGGGTCTAAGAGATAAGGGTATTGTCACATTTGCTCCGTATGGGACATATTTAGCTTCAGATGAGACATGGAGACATACATGAAAGATACCAAGACATGCCAGATAATACATCGTGTACTTTATGGGAGACAGCGAAGTCAACTGGTTAAATAAAGACATTCTACTTTGAATATTTGCATTAGGAATTATAAAGGGTATATATATTTACTTGGGACCTATTTATATATTAGATGCCAAACTAGGAAATAATCAAACACTTCCATAATGATAAGGTAGGTCTTGCATCAACAAAAGGGAAGACAGAAAATTGTAGCACTTTCCCCTTCCACCCACACTTCCTTGAGGACCTACCATGCCCCAGATATTCAGTCAAGCTTCCAGAGTGCTAGCCACTTGGAGGGAAATAGGTTCAATGTATACGAAGGGGCAAGATGAGGATGAGCAAAGAGGGAAAAGAAGCTGATTTTTTTTTTACAAGTCAGTATGTAATAAATACCACCAATATATTAGATCATGTGATAGCACTGGATATCTTTGAGTCATAATCACTAACAATGGAGTGTTGAAGAAAAGCACAGAAACAGAGGAGTATTTTGAGGGTGACAATAAATTTGAGGAGATGAACCAGTATTAATTTCTAAAACAAAATAAAGGGATGCTTTGTTAAACACCACCAGCAACAGAATGTCTAAGACCAGAATTCACAGATGAAGAGAAAAGCCCACAGTGAGCCCTCCATGATATATAGTATAGATTAATATTGGATGGTATATATAGATTAACAAACAATAATAATTGTTTATTAATACCCTGTTCTATATGCTGGGAATAAAGCAGCTTAAAAAAATAAAACTGGAGAGAGACAAAATCCTTCCCATTATGTATTTAAAGATATTAGGTAAGTATATGTGCTAAAGAGAAATACAAAGCAGTCAAGGTGTATAGGGTGAGTGGAGGTGGGTCCCCCGTTTTGAATGTGGTAGCCTCTGAAGGTCATACTGAAAAGTTGAAGGAGGTGAGGAAGTCATACAAATATCTCAATCATGCAAATAACAACGTTTTAGTTAGGAGGACATTTATTAAAACAAATTATTGAAAGAGGAGTAGCCTGTTATATTTGATCAAAAACAAGGAACAGTGTGGTTACAGCAAAGTGAGGGAGGAGAAGGTCAGAAGGGAGGAAAATCTAAGATTAAAGGGGTGGGGCAGGTAATGCAAGTCCCTCAGGAATCACTGTAGTGTTCTTTGTGGGGACCTAACATGACCTGAAGGGGAGCTCTGATTGCTGTATTTAAGAGACCATTTCAGGCATGGAAAAAGGCAGAGGCAAGGAGCTCCAACAAGATTATTACAATAATTCAATAAAGAGAAATGATTGGTTGGAGCAGAATGTTAACAGTAGAAGTGGGGAGAAATGGTCATATTCACAATGCTATATATGTGACAGCAAGACCCAAGAGGATTTATAGAATAATTGGCTGTAGGGCCATAACAAATAAAGAAAGCAAAGGTGACTCCATGGTTTGGAGCCGAAATAACTGCAAGAATGAAGTAGTTCTTCACTCAGATGGGAAATGAAGGTGTGCGGTAAATAGGCGAGTGGCAAACAGGATTTTGTTTTAGTTCAGTTAAATGTACAATGTCTATTAGGCATTTAAGAGTTACTGTTGTGTAGGTAGTAGGCTATGATGATAGAAGATTGGCCAGTGAAGCCTGTTCATCAAGCAAAGACAAACTATTTTAAACCTCTTGTAATCAGTGCGAACTACTTAGATTGGATCCTATTACTGCGACAAAAGGGGAATGTTGGGAAATGCATTTATATGTTGGCTACATTTCAGAAGCATATAAAATGTAATATACTTTCATTCTTGACAGCTTTAGTAAGGTATCACTGGCATATCAAAATTGCCTATATTTAAGGTGTACAATTTGATGTTTGATAAATGTATAATTGTGAAATGACCACCATAATAAAGCTGATGAGCGTATTTATCTCACATAGTTACCATTCTGTGTGTGTTTAGGGTATTTAAAATCTACCCTCTAAGCAAATTCCCATTATACAACATACAGTACTATTAATTATCATTCCCATGGTATACATTAGATCCCCAGGACTTATTCATGTGGCATAACTTGAACTTTGTATCCTTTGACAAACATTACTCCATTATCCCCTCTCCCTAGCCCCTGGCAACCACCATCTTACTCTCTGCTTCTATGAGTTTAACTATTTTAGATTATACATATGGGTGATATCATGCAATATTTCTCCTTCTGTGTCTGCTTATTTCACTTAGCATAATATCGTCTAGCTCCATTCATGTTGTCACAAATAACAAAATTTCTCTTTTTAAGGCTGAATAATATTCCTCTGTTTGTGTATGTCACATTTTCTTTATTCATTCATTCACCAAAGATCATTTAGGTTGTTTCCATATCTTAGCTATTGAAAGTAATGCTGCTATGTGCATGGGAGTACAGATATCTCTTCATAATCCTGATTTCCATTCCTTTGAATATATAGCCACAAGTGAGATAATACCATAGTTTTACTTTTAATTTATTTTAAGAAACCTCCACATTGATATCCATGATAACTGTACTAATTCATCTCCCCATTAACAGTGTACAAGTGTACCCTTTTTCTCCACATCTCACCGACACCTGCTGTATTTTGTCTTTTTGATAACAGACATCCTAACATCTGTGAGGTGATATCTCATTGTGGCTGTTATTTGCATTTCTCTGATGATTTATAATTGGCAGGTAGAGAACTCTATATTTAATGCAGTTTTAAGAATTCCTAAGAATCTTTACTTTGAGGTCATCAGTTACAGTAGTCCTTTGATGGTTGACGTTGGCTTATATCTCTTTAATTATGACTCATAGATGCATAAACAAGCACTTTGGGGTTTCAAAACTGAGTAAGATGGTTTATCAGTATCTCAAAGATCCTTTCCATTGAAGCTCCAGGATGATCTTTCTCTGAGGTCTTTTCCAAAAGATGAGTCTTTGGGTTTAAAACTCTGAAGAGTTTTTTTTGTTTGTGTTTTATTTATGATGTTAAGGAAAAGCTGTTTGTATCTGTTGGTAATAAGACTGTGTCATTGTGTGAGTCCTTTGTGATGACTATTTATATTACCCTATAATAAAGCAGTGTGTAAAAATGGTGGAAGAACTTCCAGATAGCCAGGATTCTCCGTTCATATGGAGAGAGTAAATAAACTTCTAAAAGAGTTGACCTCACTGTCACTAAGGTCAAAGGTGAAATCTTAGGCTAAGGAAGTGTAAGAATTCCTGAAAATCTGGCTCATTTACATTTTTGGGTTTTTTGAGATGAAATTCACATAACATAAATCATTTTGAAGTTAACAATTCACTATTTTTTTTTTTAGTAAGTTCACAATGTTGTGCAACCATCACCTCTATCTAGTTGCAAAGTATTTTCACTACATCTCCAAAAGAGACCCCCCTACCTATTAAACAGCCACTCCATTCCACTTTTCATCAGACTCTGGCTCATAGTTATATACTTTCTGTCTCTAAGGATTTACCTATTCTAGATGTTTTACATAAATGTAATCATACATTATGTGATCTTTTATGTTTAGCTTCTTTCACTCTGCATAATTTTTTGAGGTTCATTCCCATTGTAGCATGTGTCAGAACTTCATTCCTTTTATGGCTGAATAATTTTCTGTTGTAAGGGCATACCACATTTGTTATCCATTCATCTACTGATAGATGTGAAGGTTGTTTACCCCTTTTGGCTATTGAAAATAAGGCTGCTACAAGCAATAATGTGCAAATATTTGTATGAATACCTGTTTGCAATTCTTGTGGGTTTGTTTGATTTAACTTGAGAGTTAATTTTATTTTTTTATCTTACTTGAATATTGAATGTGATATGGACAGTACAGTTTTAAATAATAGAAAGTGCTCGACAAAGCTACCTAATAACAGCTTCAGCAAAGTGAGTACCTCCATCATTAGATAGTTTGGGCCAATAAGGAAAATGTTTGCTCTATCTTGAGAATAATTATACAATAACTTCAACAAGTCCACAGCCTATTTATGGGGAATTGTGTAAAATCCATTTGGAGGCAAATCAAAGGACCATCATTTCCAGTCCCTGTCTCACCTTTAAAATTTTGTTAGTATTGTAGTTACAGGCAACTAGAACATGTACTAGATACCCTCTAGGCTGTATATTTAAAGTTTCCCTCTCAATTGGTTTAAGATCACATCAAAAATTGTCTCTGCTATGGTGGTAAGATGCACAGAAAGCTCTGGCTAATTTAGTATGTTAACCAGTAGTATCAGAATTAAACAGTTCAGTCCTCTCTTGTAGTGTAACATAGAATTAAATAAGGCTGCAGGTGATGATTACTAGGAATGAGAATGCATAAAAACAATAAGAGTATTGCAAACTTCAATAGCCTTTTGATTTATTCCATAAATTGTGTTGATTGTCCTGGTTGGCAAGGCAACCCAGAAACAAGTTCAGTTGGGAAACAATTATTGTGCTAGTCTTGACTTCAGCATGATTGTGTTGCTTTCCATATAATAAATTATTATTGAATCATGTTTATATTAATATATTTTATTTATACATAATTAACCTAGGAAAATGGAATTCCTCTTTAGATTTGTCAGAAATTTCTTTTTTCTAGGTTAGTAAATTGAAAGAGCCCTCGCAATAATTTTTAATAAAAAGTTGGGTAATGACAAACCCTTCTTATTCCTATCATCATTTCTTTAAAAGGGAAATATTTGTATTACCAAAGATGTTTTAGACATAAAATTTATCTTATCCATTTTATTATTCTAAACTTAGCATTTGAATCAGTAGTTTGTCAAGGAAACAGGGCATGAACATGCCATTTGCATCCAAAGGCAAGATAAAGTTAACTTTATCTGCATACCACATTAGAAAACTCATATATTATATCGAATATACCATCTTAATAAACCATAGCAATTCCTTTGATAAACAAATGGACAGATCATATTCACTTATACTTTTAGAAACCATTCCAAATAGTTTTGATTTAGTCATTTGTATAAACAACTACCTTTAAATTATGAAAAATTAAACCTATGTTGGGTACAACTAAAATACTGTGCTAACCCAATTTTAACATGTTGGTTTCTAAACTAAATTAAATCATTCCACTTGGTTTACAGATTAGGTTATTGTCAGGAAGATAACATGAACTCTTTTAAATATAATTTATATATTTCTATATTCATAAACCAAATTTTAAAAGATTCTTGAAATAATATCCAAAACTCTAAGTGCCTAGCTTTTCTTCTTATCCAATAATTAGGAACAAAGTCATTATTCAAACTCATAGTTGAACATACTTTTTCCAAGTTGTTTTTGGGTATGAAACTCTCACTGTAAAAGGTTCATTTTCTTCCTTCTTCAGGGAAAGAAGACTTAAATGTAGAAAAACACATCTTAGCACACAGACCCAAAAGAAAGAGTTTCTAGACTGTTTTAAGTAATCTTCAGGCCCTTAATTATTCTTTCAAGTCATTCAATCAATGAGCTGATACTTATTAATCCCTAAAACATGGAAATGAAAGAGGGTGGTCTCATGTACTATACAAAGTAATCTTTCTTTTTGGCAAACAGGGCAGTAAATCTCTTCACAAGATTTTTTTTCCCTTTTTTTTTTGTTCTCAAGTGTGTCTTAAATGAATAATCTTATTTACATTAACATTTTCCCAACTGGCCACTGCAATTCCAAATTGTCCTTGCTGAAATTATGGTAGCTAGGGAAGTATGCACAAATTAAAACTTAAAAAAATAAGTGTTTGAACTAAAGGGGGTACAGATGATAGAGCCTGAGAAAACCCCGTGAGGACTGAAACTGTATCTCCATAAGTAAGCAGAAGCCCAGTTGTCACTAACTGCTGAGTTCAATTCTTGTTTTCCTCTTTATCTTCAGCATTTTCCCTATTTGCCATATGATGTTTAATTTACAAATAAGAGAAGAATAAAAGAAGGCACACACAAACACTTCTTAATCACCCTGGACCAGAATGGACACACATCACTTTTGCTTATTGTCCCTTAAGAAGCTGGTGGCCCCACCTTGAAGCAGGCACTTCTGGAAAATATAGTTCTTGACTGGACAGTTGTTTCTCAGGAAAAATCTGGACTCTATGGAAGGGAACGTAGATCTGTGGTGGATAGTCTCAACTAAAGTTGGTCCCTATGATCATCAGATTTCCTTGTGCACCTTTCTTCCCAAGCATAGAATATATTCACAGCTCTCCTGTCCCAAACTAAAACAGAACAAAATCAAAGAGATAATCTCAAATTCTGTACAGATCCTTCGCTCATCTCAAAAACTAAATCTCTGGGTAATTACAATTCTCTACACCAGGTCAGATATAACTCTTCTTTATTTGTAAACCTATGAATTTAAAGGTAAAATGTCTGCTTATTCATCACCCAATGTACAATATAGAAAATAGGGCAGAATAACTAAATTAAAAACTTCCACTTGAAAAATAAAAGGATGAGACACATAGCAGTCACTAGTCTATAGCAATAAAGAGATCCTCTATGACTGGCATTGTAAGGAACCCAGTCCTGTCCTGGGGAAAACTCCTTGATTAGTGGTACTGCTCTCTGAGAGGAATTCTTTTACTTCTTGTTCCAAATTGTTCTTGGATTTACTATCTCACAGTTTCTTCTTCTGTCTTTCATGGCATATCTGAAATTTCCACAACCTACTTTATGCTGATGCAAGTTTATAGGACCAAGGGTTATTTTAAAAACTGAATGTCATAAGACATTTAAAATATGGGCTGGGGTTTCTTTAGCAATATGATTCTCTTAGAAATGTGGAATGCTTTTTAACTATGTGCTTATAATTAATTCCATGAGCCAGTAATCACATCTAAAATTGTTTCCTAGACACATGTCTCAAATCTGCTTTTTCTTGACTTTCTCATCCACACATGTCTGTTTAATATTACTTATCTTGAAATAATTTGAAACAATGAACTTAAATGGGATGTACCAATCTTAATGTGGTATTTGTGACAGAGAGAAGGCACTTTATTTAAGGAGACTTAGTGGTTCATTGTCAAACAAAGTCTTTTAAAATATTATATCTTATGTTTTAAGGGGAAAGAAGCAGCAAACTTTTCTAATAAATAATGCCCTTAGTTTCTAGACTTTCTCAAATTCTGCCTGAATACTTTGGACAGCTAACAGTAGCCACACACATTAACATTCTGGCCTAAATTATTTTCCCTAGAACTATAGGACCCTAGAACTATAGAAATATAGAAGGATATTGTTTTACCAAGTATTTTGTTACAGTAACACTCTGCTGTAGAACTCTACATCTACTTCTTTCCTTGATGCCCATCCCCTAGCCACTAAGTCAACATCTTGTATTTAAAGTTGTTGAAGGAACACTCCATCTCATGCTACAGTTAGGCTAGTTAGAGTAATGAAAACTGCTGTTATAATCTGTAAATTTCATAGGATTAATGCAATAAAACTTTGTACTGCTTATCTAATTGAGTGCTCCTGGAAATCTGTAGGGCTCTGCTGTATGTAATTATTCAGTGATCCAGAATGTTGAAGGCTGTAAGATCTTCCTTTGAAGACAGTGGCTGTGAAGGTTAACAGTGACGTTGATATCCAGCTGATAGAGACTGAGAGATAAGATGTAGAGAAAAATCATATCTACTTCTTAAAACACGTAGGCCTGTAAATGACACACATAACTTCCATTCACCTTCTGCTGGCAAGAAATTGTAATGTTAATTTAATCCTATCTTGATGTAAGGGAACTGGGACATGCAGTTCTTGTTTGGGCAGTTAAATCTCAAAATGCCTCCACACTATAGAAAAGGAGCATGAATCTTTGGGGTCAGTTAGCCATCTTGTCCCAAATGTTAATTAACAATCAGGTTTATTGTTAGCTTAAGGTGCTAATTTATCTCATTTAATCCTTACAATAAACTTTAATATAAGCATAATAAATTTTACCTCCCCTATTTAATCAAATGGAGGCTTAGAAATATTAAGTTATTAACCATAGTGACATAGAAAATATTGGGGTCAGAACTCTTAACTATGATTTAATGATCTTTATTTTTTTCTTTTCATCCTTGACATCCTATGGAGAGTCATAATTTCAATTATTTAAAATAGTGTTTTAAGAAGTTATGTTCTTGAATGATTAAGAAAATCCTCCAACATTTCACAACCATAACCTAAAATCACAGAGAACAACAACATGAAAACTGGAATCAGAATGAGAAACAGAAATCCCCAAGGCAGGACAGAGCCTTTAAGACTGAGGGACCAATAGCCATCACCTGGCTATAACTGTATATTAAACCCTGACAGTTAACATACATATATACTGAGTGCCTAAACTGTGCCAGGCACTGTGTCACTGATAACTTTGAAGGTATTTGTTAGTAGATACTAATTTTCTTATAATACAAAACCCAGGTATATAGCTCTGAAAGGAGAGAGCTCAGTTGAAGCAGGTCAGCTAAAACCAAGAATATCTAATTATGTTCTCATGAAATTTATCCAACTCTTGGGCTCCTCTCTTGTGTCACAGGATCTAATAAGCCTTTCCATTTTGAAGTCTTATAGTCCAGGATTCCAATTAGATCCCTTTGCACAGTTGAGTCTGTATCTTTCAAAAAGTCACCACCAGAAACATAAGGATAAACATAGAAACATAGGCTAAAGTTAAGAGACAATGATAGCCTATCATACAAGTACTTTCATATTTCCTACGTATCTAAGATTGTTCCCAATATTCAGAAGACCTTCACATTTTACCTGAACTGTAAAGGGAGGAGACAGACTCCATTTCCATGTTCCCTCACGTCCTAGCATGAGATGATCTCTTCAAGACTAGCAATGTGTTGACACTGATCAGCACAGTCCATGCCCTTAAGAGTTCTGACCAGTCATTTTGGCTCTCTCATAATCCTTCCTAAAATGAGGAGGAAGAGGGAGGTTCCATTATTATTTTACTTGAGCCCCTTCCTTCTTTCTAGCCTTACAGACCATCATTTACTCACAGAATTGGCTCAAGGGACAATCATGCCCTACAGCTTCAACAAATCCTTCCTGTACACAGAGTACTGGCTCCATTCTGACAACCCCACCAATATAACCATAGATTAGTGCTGAAAAAAGAAATAAAGGAAAACAAAAACAAATGAAAAGAAGACATTATTTTTGCAGAATTATCTCTTTGCAACCTATTCATTCATCTTTCCAGTAATTTATTCTTCCATTCACTCATTCATTCACTAAGCTTATTTACTAACCCATTTATATGAACCTAATGTTTGTGTTCCCCTAAAGAATATATATGTTGAAGACTGATCCCCAGCTGGTGGTATTTGGAGATGGGACCTTTTAGGAAGATGATGAGGTTTGGATATAATAATAAAGATGGTGATCCTATAATGAGATTGGTGCCCCTATAATAGATAAAAAGTGTAGAACTCCTTTTCTCTGCCATGTGAGGACACAGCAAAATGACTGCTGTCAGTGAATCAAGAAGCAGGTTCTCCCCAGATACCATATCTGTCACCTTCTTGATCTTAGACTTCCTAGCCTCTAGAACTGTGAGAAATAAATGTTTTTTGTTTAAGCCACCATTCAATGTAATTTGTGATAGTAGCCTGAACTGATGTAGATATCCACATACTGAAATTCACTCTGTATAGTTACTATGTGGTGTAGTTGATTAGCATAGGAAGATGATCAAATCAAATCTGTCTACAAGAAGCTTGCAGTCTGCTGGAGAAGTAGATTGATAAACAGTGATTATAATACTAGAATCGAAGTTTGTATAAGATGAAAGAAAGCAAAAGAGAAAGAGCATCTTGACCTGCCAGAGTAATTAGTGCAAGTTTCCTAGGAAAGATAGCTTGTAAGCTGAAAAGCTGTAGCATACAAGTAGAGGAACAGTAGTGCAGAACAGGAGACCAACAATTATGGAGAGACTGGAATATGAAACAGAATGGCATATTCACTAAACTGAACAATTTCTTAATATCTAAGATATTATGTGTTGGAAAGAATAAAACACGTGAAGTTGGTGGGATAGACAGGAGGCAGGACATCTGACCATTTTAAAGAATTTTTACTTTATCCCGAAGGCAACTGAAAGCATGAAAAAGTTAATCATTCCTGCTTGATACCTGTTAAAGCATATTGTGGGATTTTAGGTTTCCCTACATTCAGGTTCAATTCATATGTTAGAAGTACTCAGACTTCTATATAAAATAGCAATCTAATAGGGGTAAATGGTTTAATGGAATCTCTAATACATGCATGACCAAGACTCATGAGTGTAGCATTTCCTAATAGAAAATAATTAATTCCAATGGCACCAACCATTAATCATAATACATTTGTTTGCTAAATGCTAGTGTTCTTGAAAATGTAATTTATAGGTCAAGTTTCACAAATGTTTGGTTCAGAATAACTGAGGCATTGCTGAAAGATGCATTGCTTTTATCTACATTTCACTAAGCTTAAATATGATGACTAGACATCTGTCATCATTAAAGTGGATTTCAACCCTGGCCAGGTTACATAAACAATTGGCTATACAGTGGCAGACTTAGCTTTTCTTTTCTTGTATTACCTAGTAGCTGGCCTGTAGAAATACTTAAATGGCCAAATCTTGCATAGCATGAGATACTTTGGGATCATGGTAAGACAAGCTGAGAAGGGAAGAGACGCAATGTAAAAACATGAAAGTCCCCCAATAACCTATGGCTTTAAAATTGGACAATGCTTTCAAATAATACACATTGACATTTTATAAAAGGAAGAGCTGTATACTAGCGATATTTTCTAAGGTTCTTGGATACTCTCACTTCAGTTTTGACAATGCATTAGGTATAGAAGAAAGAGAAGCTTACGCAGTCCTACTTAAGACTCCTCTAAATAGATGTTTGAGATATATTTGGGAGAAAAAAATATTTTTCTACTGATAGAAAAAGAGAATAAGATTTTAGAAATATATAAAAATATTAGAAATAAAATAATAATTAACTTATAGGGCTAAAGAATAGGGTGTTTTTTAGGTTGGAGCCTAATTATGGTGGGCCTTTGTATATAATGCAAAGAATAAATGATGTTGATTAGTGCCAAACTAGAGTCTGGTTTCTAGTGTGGCAGGGCTCTTAAGTTACTTCTAGTTCTTAACATGTGTTGCTTGCTATGGGCTTAGTAACTACGAAAATACTTAACCACCAAAGCAATTGAGGAAGTAAAGGATAGGGTCAGGATTTAAATGTAGACGCCTTATTCCAAGAGTCCCCACTCTTCCCTTCTATTTCCTACTGTCCCTAGACATGTTATGTTACTTCCACTCTTTCCAGTCCAATTGGGTTTTAATGACATACTCCAAACGTTAGATTTCTAAGGCTTAAATGAGCTTAAGGAAGACAAAGTGCTTTGTCTGGTTTTAGTATATTATTCATATTGTTATAATGAAGAGAAAAAAGAGAAGGGCAAAGAAGGAAATGATAGGGCAGTATATTTGAGGCCCACATGGATAAAACTTTGGTACGAGGGGTAGTCATTTCATGGAAACAGAATTGGGCAGAAGGAACATTCTGATGAAGGATATGTCAGGTGTCTCTTCAGTAGAAAAAGAACCTGGAAAACTTATCAGTGCAGATGATGTACAGGAAATCTCACCTAATTAGAATAATAGCAAAAAGAAGCTTTTCCAAGTTTCTTGGCTTAATGTGCGAAATTATGTTCCTAGAACAGGTACCATAATAAATAGAGTTAAACAATTGTTAAATGATGTGTAAGGAATACCTTTACAATATATCAATGTACAAAAATATTGAGACAGAGCGACTAAGAAATAAAATTTCCACTTTACCACTAGCCTGTCTTGGCAATAGGTCATATTAGAAATAATAATAGAAATATAAACAAATCGATAATATTAATTATATCCACAGCAGTTTATGTTTCTGGAAGTTCTGCAAGTATTCACTTTCTAATGATTATCTGGAGTAGGGAACAGGCTTATAAGTAATATGAGTTAACCCGATATCAAAAGATAACCTGATAATATAACATAACTGCAATGTTGCACCTTCTTATGGTTGTCATGTGGAGAATTGGAAATCATTCCCTCCATTATTCCCAATCCTGATTTTTAAAAAAAGTCCTTCATATTTTTTGGCATAGAAAGGAAGGAATTGGTATTTCCCCATCAGATTCTGCATCTCAGGTGGTTTCCATTGCATCTTCCCAAATAGTGATCCCTACTCCCTCACGAGCCCTACACCTCACAGGTGAGCAGCAACGGCCTCTTCAGGACCCAGAAGCCAATCACATATGTGCTGAGTTGCCTGAATGATTGTTACTAAATGCCTTCCAGCATCCTTATTGATGGACAGAAGAAATAGAAAATAATACAAAAATGTGTCCTCCCACCTCACTTTTCTGTTTTTTCTCTTGATTTTGTGTATTTAGGAAGGCAGAGCATTCCCCCACCCTAGTCTCTGTGCATTCAATGAAGCTCCTTCATTTGATATCTTCTGTGTCCTATGAGCTTCCTCCCTTTCCAAGTACAAGTCTTGACCCACACTTCTCAGATTACTGCCACCTGGTTATTTACATGGTGCTAATTATAATGCTATAACATGTGACACACTGTAATAGTTAAATCATAAGCATGCAATGACCTGCAAATCCTTAATCTTCCATATATACACAGCACTTAAGGGACTCTCCCTCAAACACAGCACAATCT
Source organism: Manis pentadactyla (assembly GCF_030020395.1). NCBI lineage: Eukaryota > Metazoa > Chordata > Mammalia > Pholidota > Manidae > Manis > Manis pentadactyla. Next base: position 33,642,994 of record NC_080027.1, read on the forward strand.
TCTGACTTTAAGAAGCAACATCTTAGCAAAAGCTTGGCCCTAATTTCACAGGGAGAACTCTCTTCTCTTTCCTAACCCTGTCAACCTTCACTCTGTCTAGCATCCAGATTAATAGTTATTTAACTGCTGAACAATTATGACAGAAGATTAATTAGTCTCAAGGAGCAGCCACTTGTGCTGCTATTAATCAGCTCATCACCAGACAGAAAGAGAAGGAAAGCAATCTGTATTTGTTACAAAATAGCCTAGGCAGGCATTACTCAGGCAATAGGAAAAGGTCATTGTAGAGCTGAAAGCACGATGAGCAGGTTTTGTGAGATTGATGAAAGAGAATTATTTTCTGTATATATTATGAGAGAAAAAAAAAACTGTTCAACACAATGTGGTAAAAGAAGCGGAATGCATGCAGAATGGATTCTTCCAGCTGTGCAAAGTACTTAAATCTTATACCACAGGCATAAACAGATATTTCTGAGTGAGGTGTTGATTGTTTCCTCATCAATTCTGTAAATATCATAATGACTACCATTACTGAATTTGATAATTAAGTAAAGAATTCATGTATGCTTCGTGATCCATGCCAGAAACTTGTGTGCCACTTGTCATTTCTCTTTTGCCCTTATCTTCTACAACCTACCCTCAATCTGTTCCCTTTGCCACCACTCATACCTATCCTATTCCATTCTTCCCTCCATTATTGTAATTATAGGCCACATCAGCACTTGCCTGGACTATTGAAATAACTTGTTCTTGACTAGTGTTTCATGTGCTATGCTGTAGTCTTGGTGTTTTGTTCCCCCTAAAATTAAAATTGGGTAGTGGCATCTTTCTGATTAAACTCACAGATGTGATACTGTCAAAGTCTCTGACATGGCTTGTCAACCTCTTATTCAATATACAGCATCATGGTTGAGAACATTGCTCAGAAATGAAACTACCTGGGTTGAATTCTGCTTCTCTTCCTTACTACTTATATGATCTCAGGCAAGTCATCCAACCTTCAGTTTACTCATCTATAAAAATGAAGATCTACATCATAAGGCACATGTTAATTTTTTTAAGGTATCACTGATATACAATCTTATGAAGGTTTCACATAATCAACATTGTGGTTACTGCATTCACCCATATTATCAAGTCCCCCCACACATACCCTATTGCAGTCACTGTCCATCAACATAGTAAGATGCTACAGAGTCACTACCTGTCTTCTCTGAGCTATACTGCCTTCCCCATGACCCCCCTCTACATTATGTGTGTTAATCATAATGCCCCTTAATACCCTTATCCCTCCCTCCTCACCCCCTTTTGGGAACTGCTAGTTCTTTCTTGGAGTCTGTGAGTTTGCTGTTGTTTTTTTCCTTCAGTTTTGCTTTGTTGTTATACTCCACAAATGAGTGAAATCATTTGGTACTTGTCTTTCTCCACCTGGCTTATTTCACAGAGCATAATACCCTCCAGCTCTATCCATGTTGTTGCAAATGGTAGGATTTATTTTCTTTTTATGGCTGAATAATATTCCATTGTGTTTAAGTATGTGAATTTTAAATGGATTATATATAAAAAGGGCTTAGAATTATGTCTGGAATGCACAGATATAATTATTAGGTACTATTATTTCTATCCATGTACCTAGCCCCATGTTTCAAATATACCAAGTAAATTTAACCTTCACTTTTGATCCTTACTTTTAACCTTAGATCTTTCTATTTTCTTTGTCAGGAAAGTACTCTTATGTATTCCTCTTTCTTATTTGCTTCATGGACGGGCAGTAATATTTAGTGTTCAAATTGATAAGTTTAGTCACCTTCTCTAAGATGTCTTTCCTAACTCTCCCCTCCCAGATGGAAGGCACATCCCCCTCACCTTGTCTCCCTGTTGTGTCATTTCTCTCAATCAACTGAAACGTTTAATTGCATTTAATATCCTTGCTACTAGAGATTAAATTCCTCTGTTGAGAAATGTTGTTTTTCATCTATATTGCCAAGCACAATATCTCACATGTAGTGGGAGTTTAATTAATACTCTTGAATGAATGAATGATATCACAGGACAGGTAAGCTGGGTAGGTGGAGAGAGATACTGGCTTCATCAGGTAAAATATCCATATCCAGTGAAATAATCATGTCTCCACAAACTGAAGACAAAGCAAGGAGTTGATACACTGACTGATCCATGTTTACATCAGTATTAACTTTTGGGGGCACTGATGTAACTTGACCTTGGAGAGTGTACTCGGATTGGAATAATTAGGGACTTGAGGCAAACCCTTTAAATTACACCTCCTATTAAAATTGCCATCGTGAGGAACGTGATAGGAATCAATAATATTAGATGAGATTCCTCCTAGCAAATTTTCAGATGATATTGCTGATTGCCAGATTGTCTCTTTATGGGGCTCCTAGGGGGCACCAGGGTATTACCAATGACCTACAGCAGGAGAGTCTTAAGGTTTCCATTTAACCGAACTAAAGCACAGAGCCTGTCTGAAGAAACATGCCATTTAAGAAAAATCTGAGTCCCATCCTCATCTCTCCTCCTTTTTAGAAGCCCCACTTCAGTTTCTAGTAACACCTGTGCAGGGGAAAGAAAGGTGCTTGCACTTATTTTGCACATTAAACACTTGGGGTATCACAAGCACAAGCTTATGACTTCAGGTGGGTAATAAACAGCAGGGACAGAACAACTTTATAAAAAACAAAGACACTATTTTCACGCGGTTCAATTTACCCCTCCCGGCGTGGATGGGTTTAACTATACCAAAACTGGCTTTTGCAAAGCACCTGAGTAGGTACTTAAACTTAATTGTATCTGTGCTTATTACTGGAGTAGTTAATCAGGTACAAACTAGGCCAAAGCCCTTTGGATTTGCTCCCACTGGAACGCTCTGTTCTGGGGTCCCATTACCAAGCTGAATAGTTGGTGCAAGGTATTATATAGTAATCAGGAAAACATGCCCTTCTTGATAATAGTTATGGGCCCACAGAAATAGCCAAAATATTAGATCAAATATTTCCCTTTTGTTAAGACTACTTTATAGAAGACTTTGTGTAAGCAACTGCACAACAGGAGAAAGGGTAGAAAACAGACAAAAGAATGAGTGGAACAGTCTGAGAGGAGCCTATGAAATAAATGCAGGAAATTTCTCATCTGCTTCCTAGGGGTCATGACATAGCCATTTTGCACAGGCACCACTGAAAAGTAAGGAAGAATACAAGTTTTAGTGCCTGCAGCTACAATTTGAGTTTAGTTTCACTAGTTTCGTAACTCAGGTTAACAACAGCCTCTCTGAACCTCAGTTATCTCCCTATGAACTGGGTACAGTGAAGCTTGCCCTACCTGGGTTGTCACAAATACCAAATGAGATCATGAGCAATTTGTACTGTAAACCTGCTAGGCATTATTCTTTTATGTTTAGAATTGTCAGAGCTGATTTGGACTTGGTTGGCTTTGTCATACTAACAATGGAGTTTGGTTTTGTCATTGTTTGGTAGGGACACAGAATCCAGGTGAATAATTGCCATCACAATATTTCAAACAGAGTTAAGCATTTTTTGGTTCTTTAGGGTATTTGTCTTCCTTTAGAGTTTCATATCAATGGGAAAATAGCAAATACCCCTCTCCTGCCCACTCAGCAGTGATAATTGGACCAATTATCTGTCATTATGGGAAACATAACAGCAAGTATAGTCCTCATGGTAAGGGCACTCTCATATTGGCTGGAGAACTGGTTGGCAGATCTAATAAATACATGAATTTAGGCAATCTCAAACTCCTTTTAGACATTAAAAATGTGTATTGACAGTACATCTAATATTGCCAAATTTATAAAGCTGTCACTCACCTTTCTACCTTTTGGGAATGTATTTCCTCTGCTCATAAGTCAAAATTAATCTTCAAACTGAATTTCATCATATGTTGTTCTGGCTAGCTCACATTCTAACAAAATGTTTTTCTTTGAATTTCATAAACATCTGTCTGTTTCAAACACTTGGCACACTGTTGTCAAATGATTCTCCAACTGACGTATATATTTATCTTCTTCCATCCCACCTCCAGTTAGATTTGAAGCTCTTCTCCACAATTACAGTGAGGAGGGTAGGACCTATCTCAAAAGTTAGCAGGATTGCTCCAAACGATTCATGCTAAAGTTCTTCTTTTTAAAATAAGTTTAGGATATTGATACAGTATATTAGCATAATATAGTATATTAAGTTATATATACTAATATATACAGTATATAGTATATTAGGTTAGGAATATATATAGTATACGTAATACCATCCTCTTTTGGATCTTCACAATGCACACAAAATTGTCTGAGATGTCATATAGCAAAAAAATGGTTAATACTTTGAGTTAACAGTATGAGAGTGTCATCATAGACTCCTTTATGATGCAATATATATTTATTTATATATCTTGTTATGTGATAAAATTGATATAAACACCCATTTCTCCTCCTCTCACACATGCAATTGGCTTCTGATAAATGCTGCTCTAAAACCAGAAAATTAGTGTTAAAAAATCACTATGTACCAGGTACCTTCACATATGTGAATTTACCCTCCCAACAACTTCACAGCTTATGCATCATTAAAACTATTTCACTGATAAGGAAGCAGAGGTTCCAACATGGTAAATGACTATCCAAAGCTACAAAACTAGCAAACATTAGCTCAGGAATTTAAATATAGGACTTAATAACTCTAAAGTACATCACCTTTTCTCAACATTGTTTGAAAGGACAACCTAATATAGCCATTAACCCAGGAGGTAATCAGAAGGTAAGAATTACAGATAAGAAAACAGACTTGAAACAAAATTATCCAGAATGACATAATTGGGATTTGAAGTAAATCATTAGCTATACTTGAGACAGAGCACTTTTTTGAAAAAAAAAAAGGAACTAACAATTATTGAGTGCGTACTCAGTCTTTACTCTGTGAAATAGGTATTGGTAGTCTTACTTTATAGACAAGTAAACTGAAGATCAGGGGATTAGGCAACTTCCCTAGGAACTGCCAGCAAATGGTGGCCCTTCAGTAAATGGTAGCCCAGAGTTAGATTCAGAGCTGTGTGATTATGGAGGCCATGAACTATTCACTATGATGGACTGTGTCTTGTTAGAATGATGGGTGCCTCAAATGGCCTCCAATTCTTCTAAATTAAGTTAAGGTGCTTTGTGATACATTTGAATGGGAGGTAAGACAAATTAAGCTTACATAGTGATATGTGTCCCCCTTCTAAATCACAATAGGTGTAGTAAGGACAAAGGAAAGATTCATGTTGCTGAAGCATGAACTCATGGAATTAACTGCTGAACTCAGTTGAGGACTCAATACCTGTATTTGAGGAAAACCTGTTTGCTAGATGGTCAGCACGTCTGTCTGATTTTTGGCACTGAGGTAACATGAACAGGTGTGAAATAAACAACTCCAAATTCATTTTAAATTTCTAACATCAAACATGCAGATCTCCTCTAGTGCTATGAAATCTCTCTGCTTCTCATCTACTTATACTCCCAGCTAGGTTCCATGGTGTGTAATGATGAGCTATTAGAGACTAACACATCTAAGTATTTAACAGACTGTTAAAAGGCAACAAGAACTTTAGTTCTTCACCACTTTTATCCTGTGGACTCCTTTGGCAGTCTTGAGATCATGGACTCTTTCTCAGAATAATGTTTGTGAATGTCTTCAAATTCATAAAATGAAACACACAAAAAGTCAATTTTATTTGAATATATTTTTCTAAATATTGTTTTCTAAAAATGTTATTGATAGAGAAATGTATTATTCCTCTTAAATTCATCAAATATAAAGATATGGCACCAGGTCTATACCAAAATTTCAAAATAATGATGATTGCAAGGATATTTCAATATACCTGCAATACCTGTGCTGTGATATGAAGGTACTCATGATGACTCTGTTAGTAACAAAGTCACAGGTCCTGCTAAGAATATTATTTATTACCTGTATTATCTATTACCTGTACTTATAATTGAAGGAAATGCTAAATCTCAGTTGGTGGTAGTCAAAATAAAGATGTATTTTTTTTCATGCAAACTTAAAAGCACTCTGAATCTAACCACAGACCACCAGAGATCTAAAGAATCCTGAAGTCTTTGCTATTTGCCTTCATAGGTATTTTACATATATTATCTCTAATCTTTAATAACATCCTATGATACAGGATTAAGTAACCCTCCTTTTACAAATGATGATACTTAATCTCAGACAGTGACACATATGGCTAGAAACATGAGAGATGAGACTGGTATTCTAACCAAATATCTAGTCATCCCAGTCTTCTTTCTGCTCTACCACCAAGCCTGACCCTGTTCTAATAATTACTCTCTACCTCACACCATTTCAGTTATTTACATCCTTCAATACCTAACATCCTTAGGCAGCAACCTAAGGAGTATCTAAGAATCTATTTAGAAGGCAGTCAGATATGTTCTGTGAGACCTTATTCTATTTGGATTCAAGTTGAAGACAAGACTGGAGTGATGGAGCCTTCATGAAGAGAAAAGGTGAATCCTCTACAAAAGATATGGTGGTTGTGGAGTAAAAGCTATTTAGTACTCATAGATGTGATGTAGTGTTTTTAAAAATAAAGAAGGCAATTACAATATAATCTAGGGAAATCTTGCTGAGAAGTAAAACACTATAAAAAAGAAATCACATAAATTCCAAGAACATCAATACAGATTTCTTTTCTCATTTTATTTGAAAATTGTTTTAAAATTTTTTTGCAGTTGCAGAAGATGTTATATGCAAATACTCCTGAAAGCTGCTGGGACACTGTAGAATGGTTGGCTGGGGGAGTATCTGACCCTAGGATGAGACTGCACTCAATCCTAGCTTTGTCATTTACTAGTTGTATTTAATTCCTCTTGTGTCACTTTATCATAGGGACAATGAGGAAAACAAGAATTCTTATCATTTATCATATTGATTGTTTTATGTGTTTGTATGTGTATGAATTAAATGAGTTAATGCATGTAACTTTTCTATGGCTTAATTTTGTCTTTAAATTGGGGATCATAAGTATGCACTTCCATAAACTTGTTATAAGGGTTCTATAGTTATGCAGTATTAAGGACACTGACATATAAAAAAAGCAATATATATGTGATTTGTTTAACATGTAGATTTAAATGAATTACACACGCTATTATTATCTGAGCCTCAGGTTTTTCATTTGTAAGATGTTGCTTATTTCTGGGCTCTCCATTCTATTCCATTTATTTATGTGTCTGTTTTTATGCCAATACCATTGTTTTGTCTTATAGTTTAAATCAGGAGGCATGATTTGTTCTTCTTTCTCAAGATTGCATTTAGCTATTATGCAGACCAAAAAGCTGTGGTTCTATCAGCCCTTGTTCTTATGGGTTGAGTCCCTCAGACATTTATCTAAATTAGTTAATCTTCTAGTTGTTAATCAAGACTTAGAACTTTTCCCTTAAATGTCTGCTGTATCAACCCTCCAGCACATACCTACTGATACTTGTGGCCTAGAAAACTCATGTTTGGTATCTTTGAAACATAGCTCAGTACTTATTGCTGAATAAATATAATGATAATAATAGTTATTATTTTAATATTAATGATAAGTATCATTATTTGCATACTAATTCCATAAATAGCTGTATTTGTCTATATGCTTAATCCTATGAAAAAGTGGTATTTTTTTCTTTTATGTAAGATATGTTTTAGCTATATAAAGTTTCAGTAAATAAGGAACAAAATTGGTTTTGTCTGTGGGAATAGAGAGATAGTAAGAAATTTGTGCTAATTATTATGAGATATAATTATTAGTACATGGTAATTAATCAGATATGGAGTGTGAAAAAGCAGTTGTCATTAAGAATTACTTCAGGTTATTTGCCTAAGCATTTGGGTGAGTGGTAGGATCATTTATAAATTTGTGGGCAACAAGATGGTGGGGGGAAGATAATGAATTGACTAAAAAGTAGAGTGGACTATCCATGTAGAGACAGGCAGTTGGAATATGGGTCTATCACAAACATGGAGAGCATCACAAAATATCTACCCTTGTGGTATGAATTTAGTAAAAATAGGATTGACATAGTAGTTCCAGTTATGGTAGTGGATAAGATCCTGTAAGAAATAAGTATAGAGTAGGAAATCAAGAGGGCCTTCCAATAAATTCTGAGAAACTGAGTTTTATGATACAGGTAAAGGAAAAGCACTCTCTCAAATAGTTACAAATAGTTAATAATTAGGAAATTTCTCCTCTGGTAACATCATTTTCTTTAATGAGCAGCCCCATATATACCCACACAAAATAAAGTGCTCTCATTTTTTAACATTATTTCATCCTGTCCCATCTTCGCCATCGATTATTTTTCTATTCCTCTCCACCTATTCAAAACATACCCACTACTCAGAATGTAGTTCAGGTACCATGAAGGGCATTACTACTTCGTAGAGCCCTATTGATCACTCGCTTCCCTAAATTCCTTTTCCAGCTCATTTACAGTCTGGATTATGGAATTTAATACTGATAGTTTTCAACTGTTTTCATCTTATTTCCAAGCTTAATTGTTAAAAGAAACTCATATTTCTTTTTCTGTCCTACCGTGATTCAGTCATATTCTAGTTGCTAGATATTCAGAAGGCTGTGGAAGGCAGGATGAAGGGAAGAATGGGGAGAAATGTTGGCAGACAGAAATTTTTTGGTTGATTTTCTATTCCAAAAAGAAAATCAGACAGCATCTGAATTAGCAAAAATACTCATATAGTACCTGTGTTCAATATTTTATAATGACTAAGTAATCATAAAATCAATTTATTTTCTGTGCATCCTCTGTGCTGCAGTGTGACAGGGTAATAATTTATTGATCTATGGATTAAAAGTGCTCAAAAATCGTTATGTGATGATATCAGCTTTTTCAGCCACTTAAATATTATGCCTGAGATATTACAAGCCTCATTCAGTCGTGTTGGCCCTGGCGGTTGTTGCATGAATGGCAATGAAATTCTCATTTTCTACTAAAATTTCCTGCCTGTAAGCATTTACTAGGACAAGACCATGGATTAATTCACTAGGTAGGATCAAGTTGCATTTAAGTGGTCCAACTAAAGAAAGCAACAAAACAGCATTTTGTAGGCTCCAAGTTAGAAATGTTTTTTTTAATAACATTCGAAACATGGCATATAGGAAGTATTTAATTCATGAGGAGTCAAGGGTCATGTTTTCTATACCATCCTACCCTCTTTACTGTGCTAGTAACATGCCAGAGAAAGATGCCTGATAACATGGCAGTGGCTGACTTCGGAATAAAGTTGAATCCCAGTATTATATTGGTTTCAGATGTACAAGTAGTGACTTATAATTATATACATTACTAGATGCTTCCCACAGTAAGTGTAGTTACCCCACTACCATACCAAAATATTACAATATTACTGGTTATATTCTCTATGTTGTACTTCCATTCCTATGACTTATTTTACAATTTGTAGTTTGTACCTCTTTATCCCCTTCACCTATATTCCCACTGCCCTCCCTATGGTAACCAACAGTCTATTGTCTGTATTTGTGGGTTCATTTCTTTTTCTTTTTTATTTGCTCGTTTTGTTTTTAATATTCCATATGTAAATGATAGAGCTTTATTTTTCAACTAAGTCATTACTACTAGTAGAAGTATCACATCTTTGAATAACTGGCATGTTAGTTTGGGTTTAAATCTTCAAGGAGGAAATCCGTCCTTTATTTAATCCTTTACTTTATAAAAGCTCCCTGTTACCAAATAACAGAGACTTATTTTTCCTTTCACTGAAAACAGGATTTCATCTTCTTTCACTGTGGTCCTATTCACCAAGTTATACATAAGACTTCCCACAAAGGACTCCAGCTATGATTAGTCACCTTGAGTTTCAGACCAACTATCTATTGAGCATTTTCTTCAAAGGTGTGCTACAGACACGTCAAACTGAAATTTTTCTCAAAGCATGGTTGTAATCTTGGCTCCCCTAAACTTGCCCTCCTATATTTGACTTCTCAGTTGGTGATCCATGGAGCTACTCAAATCAAAAACTTTGGAGACTCAACTTGATCCTTTCTCTTTCTCATTCATTCTCCATGTCTAGCATTTGAAATATACACATGGTCCTGCTTATTTTATCTCATAAATGTAACTTGAATTTCTTCTATATTGAATGTGCTAATGTTCTCACCCTAATTCAGTTTTATCATCTGTTAATTAGAATACTGTAATCGCTGCTGAACTGGTCTTTCATTGTAACCAGATGCATAGAGAGGGATTTTTCTTTTCTCTCAGGCCTGAACTGAAGTCAAAGAGCATTCCACATTTCAAAGTCAGAGTTACCTGCTGCTGAGGCCATTCGCCAGTCCCAGCTTTTTGAGTGACACAGGGTAGAACCAGTTCTATTACAAACATTGCCATTTCCTTTACTCAATTATAAGAAAATGATTTTAAAGGGAGTTACTATAGTGGGGAGGGGTGTTATCTTATACAAAATGCTCACATTCTTTCTAAGAGTTTTTCCTTTCCCTAAATCCAAGTGAGGTGGCCTCCAGGAGAATCAATCACGAGATAGCGGATGTCCACAACCAAAACAATGATCTCACAATTCCAGGATGGGACCCTGCATGGTCTGTGCATCTGCTCAGCTGAGATGGAAGTATGTACAGAGGGTGTGGAAAATGGGCATAGGAGACCGGAATGGTATGGCAAGACAGAGAGGGAAGGCATCAGTGGCACATGCTGAAATTCCACCATTTGTTCTGAGAAAGACAGAGGAAAGTGAGTTTCTCTTGGTTCTACTAGACACTGAGCAAAGTTGTGGTCTCCAGGCTGAGGCAACCACAGGAGCAAGGGGCTGTAGGATGGAAATGTCCCCACTGCTGGTGGGGACATTAATATGGCCGATGTGGATCCCCAGGCCATCTAACTATGCCTTGTGTAGACCCCACAGGCTCTTTCAAAAACATCACATTACATTCCTCAGGAGAACCAAACTCATTAAATTTTCACAGAGGGTAAAACTCTCACTTCGCATTGTCTCAGAAGCAGAGACAATAAACTAAATGAAAGTGCTTCCACCCATTCCTCAGTTACAATCCTGGCCTCATCAGTCCGTCTTCCTATTATAGCTATTGCCCTTAGTTCAACTGTATTTTATGCATATTAAATCATATTTTTAACGTAGTTGGAATCATAGTATATATGCTGTTTAGTGACTTGATTCAGTTATTTAGTGATATACTGTGGACATCATTCTACAAAGAGATACATATCATTGTTTAAGCTATCACACAGAATGCAATATTATGTAATTACCAAAGATTATCTAGCTCATTAGTTCATGTCTTAATTGATAAAGGAAATATATACATATGGAACAGAATATTTAAAACAATACAAATGGAAAAATGAAAAACTCTCCCCTTTATTTGGGCTTTTTTAGTGATTAACATTATAACCTAAAATAACATACCCTAGTTTTTGATGACTCAGTTTTAAAAAGTTAACATCTACCCTCTCTTCTATCCTTTCTCTTTTCTTCTGGCTCATTTTCTAAAAATTGTGATGGTATGATATTTATATTCCATTCTATAATTATTATTAAGTTTTATTTATGCAGTTATCCATTAATTCTAAAAAATTTACATCAATAAATATTTCTTTTTTCTTTTTTTCAATCCCTTTTAAGATTGTAATTTTTTGTTCTTGTTGTAATAATATTTTCTGGTGGTCAGTAAGATGCAACTATAGATGGAAGGCCAAAGTGAGTGCTTGATTGTCATTTCAAACCAGAAATCCTATAAATACTTTTAATAACTGGGCAGAGGAGGGAGTGCCTTCCTCTCCTACTGAATTAGTGATATCAGTAACAAGTTTGAAAGCCAATCCCTCTTCCCAAATGAAGTAGTTGGTTGTTTCAAGTAAAAGAGAATAAACAACACGTATATGGGCAAATAAAAAAAAGTTTATACTTCTATTCTTTTTGAGAAACAATTTTAAACTCTATCTGGTTAGATTGTCTTAAAAGTGCTTTGCAATGGGAATTACTTTATATTTGCTTGCAGTCTTTGCTCTCCCGTCCCTTTGAAGTGGCCTGAAACATACCCCTTTTGGAAAAAACGAAGAGTAAGGCTTTTTTTTGCTATAGAAACCTCTGAATTTGCCTGCACTTTGCAAAGAATAATGGCATTTAGCTAACATGCTATAAATGGACTGTGGTCGCAAGACTCCCCAGCTAGGGTTCATCATTTGGCTAGTGCGTGTGAATATTCAAGGCAAGACGAGGAAAGGTACAAGCCTCTGGGTTGGTGGCATGGGCTTCTCATAATTTAAAATGGGATGGATATAAGCAAACCCATTTCTCTGGGACCTTTATAGCTTCAGAGTGAATTATTTTTGTCTATGAAACAAAGAACCTGCTGTGTGATATTTGTAAACAGCAATTTTATTTGTAAAAACAACATAAACCTTTTATGCACCTGATGCCCATTTCCTAACTGCTTTTTGTTGAATGTATCTCACATACCAATGAATGTTGGGACAGAAAAGATATGCTGTATGCAAATATTGTTGCCCACCAGTTGCTATGATTAATCAAACAGAGCCGTCTATCTAATAAAATTACATCTCATGCAATTTCATGATGGCTGTACCACAGCTGTCTATGGCTGCTGCTCTCACTGCTGCGGCCGCACAGCATGTATTACACTTTAGTGTGTGCAGTCCTTGTGTGCTTCGTATAATACATATGGTAAGGCTAGGGACTTGCTAACACTTCCTTTTTTTCTTTTAGCATCTTCTAGTCAATAGTATCTGCAAAGGCAAAAGGATCTCTGCTTAACTGTTCTCTTTTACCAAGAGGCCTCCCTTGATCCTGAAGGATCAAATCAGCAGTCTTTCCTTTAAGATCCTTTGAAATTGATTGCCTGTTTACTGTAGTCTTGCTTATTCTACACTTTGTTGTATCTGCGTGTTATCTTTGTCATGTCAGTATCCTAGGTTCTTTAAAATCAGGAGCAATGTCTTGATGGTTATTTTATTTCTGTGTGTTGCAGAATGCCTAAAAACATTTTGGAGATTAATGTAGGTTTGTTAAATAACAGCATAACCAACATGAACATATACCAGCACATTCAGACTGTAGGAAATAACTAACTTCTTTATTTTTCCCCAGTTATATAAGGAGTCATTCCTACATTCTAGGGTTGCTTGGAAATCTTACCCTAGTTATTCATGGATAAGGGAAGGATCAATAAATCCTTGCCTGGGATCATATAGAAAACCCTGTGCTCTCACAGTTCAGAAAAACTGAAGTAGTGCCCACTGGTTTTCAGTCAATCATAGAAGCCACTATTTGGGCTCACTCACATAGGCCATTGAAAGATACGCTATTTCACTCTCCCTAAGCTGGACCAGGTATACCTACTAAGTTCCAACCTCCAAAAATAAAAAAACACACAGAGTAAATTTGTCTCAAGTATCTACTTTCTTTGGGGTGCTGTACACCAGTGATATCCAGAAAGCATCTCTAGGAACCCACACCATCTCTGTGTCATGGGGATCCAATCCTTTACCACTGGTTGAGTGACAACCCTGTCCTCAGGTCACCAGCCACCACACCTAGCTAAACAATGGCCTGGGCCATGTGGTGCATGGGAATAATGGTCTTTAGAGTACTCTATGAAACATAATATATTAATCTCAATTCCACCCCTGCCTTGATTAAAAACCCAGAAAATCACTGGAGCAAGTGGGGGAAATGAGGGAAAATTTTCCTATTGCTGTAGCAACTAGAACAACACAGAAATTAAATTCCAAAAATTATTGTACCATGACTGAATGAACTAATTTGTTTGTCAATGAAATTTAATGCACCACAGCATAAAATTCCCATGATGATTAAATATGCTAAGCATCCTCTGTTTTTGCCTTTTCAGTGTGTCACAGTACCTGGAGTTCCGATTGTACCTAGTATGTGTTTGACTGTGATGCAGCCCTTGCCCACTGTGCCTGTGTGCATTGTAACAGAAGTTTGGCATGTGAATCATACTCAAATTAGTGACCGCAAGTCCCCTGAAATCTAAAGTTCTCTCCAGGAATGTTTCAGTCATTTGCTATTGTCATTTCTCCAAGCTTGTAGGATATTCACTGTAGAGCATTAATATTTTCACTAACAAGGTAACATCCATTGGGGCAGTGGTGAACAGTAGAGCAGATCATTGACAGCTTCGGTTTTGGTTTCATGTAGACCTGATTTTCATCCGAACTTAGTCACTCTCTAGTGTTGTAACGTTGATAACATACCAGCCTCCCTAAGATTCAGTTTCCTTGCCTTCAAGATGAGAGAGTTTTAGAGTTTTAATGCCTCATGGAGTTAATAATGATGACATAAGATAGTGTATGTATGGCTTTTAGCACATCGCCTTGCACATGATAAATACTAAATATTAGTTATTAATAAAATAAAAGTTTCTATTTTTCCTTTGAAGATAATCCAGTTCATGTGGGTATCACTTGGGGCAGCCCTGTCCTTCCCACTACCTAATAGTATTACTGTTTATAAGAGAAATTTAAACACCTATGTAGCTATCTCTGCAGTTTGTTCAGTACACAAGTACTGGTTGTCCCTTGTGTGACAAGTGTGGTGTCAGGCTAGAACACCACCTTCTGTTCTTAAGGGGCTTCTAATGGATAAAAAGAAATGTCAAGTTATGATAGTACATTGAGATGAAGATTATTTGTTAAGTAATTTAAGAAATATGTGTTGAGTGATGATTCTGGAAGATATATGTTCCTAGGCTGGAATGAGTCCTGACTTTGAGAATGGAGACCAAGAAAGGTGTCATAGTCTGAATGAATAAGAAAGACTTCTCAGGGGTCTTTGGTCTGAGTCTTGAGAAATGAATAAGCCTTAAAGAGGGTATGAAGTATGTTTTAGATGTATTGAGAAACAAGTACAGACACAGACTGAAAGATTGTGGTAGATATGAGTGGCTCAGAGCAGTGAGGGCTGGCTGACAATGCAGAAGAGGACTGTAAGAATCAGATAATTAAGAGACTTTTATAAGATGCCAAGAAGAATGAACTTTATTATAAGCAAAAAAGTAGAGCCTCCTCAAAAGTACACAATGACTTGGGAATTTTCTGACTTGAATGAAGTGTGGCATTCCTCTGATGGCCTATAACCCTGCCTTTTTCTTCAGTATGGAAGTAGATACACAGCCTTTCATAGAGAAGTAGGAAGCAAGTCTGTTGGAGCAAAGTGTCATGGGTAGCTGAATAGAAATTATAAATTTTTAGGTGCCTGCCCTTTAGGAAGTCATAATTAGATGTACAGTTAGAAGATGGCTAAATAGTATGATTTCCATATCACATAATTTAATGTTATTTGAAACAAATGAAGGAACATTATATGTTATGTGCCTGCCATATATTAGGAACTGTAGGTCCTTTATACTTATTTATCACATAATTCCCAGCCATTCTATACTGTTATATAATTTTGTCTTAAAACAAAGCAAAAAGTCCATATGATAGCATGGCTACTGAACATTTGGGATTCCCTTAGACAGGACTAAGGGAAGCCATAGGTGAATGCAGGCCTGTCTAGATCCAATGCCCATCCTCTGTCCCTCAATCACTTAGTAACAAAGAGCATGAACCAGCCAGCGATATACCCTTTTACCCTGTCACTGAGAGTTCCACTGGTTTTAGGGAAGAGGATTGGTTTTAGGGAAAAGGACTAAAGAGCAAAATAGAGCGTCTGAGGGTTAAGGGTGAGGACACACACCCCTGCAGAGGAATTACCACTGCAGCTCCTTCCCAGGAAACACCACCGCTGCCACAGAGGTTGCCTGGCAGGTGCCGGTGCATGGACTTACCAAGGAAAGATAAGCGTGTGATGACTGGTTCTGAGGGGATCCAACTGGTTCAGACCAAGTGACTTGCTATATCTGAGTCTCTGTTGGTTCTGAGGGGCACACAATTGAATAAAGAGCTTTCATTAACTAGACAAAGACAGCATTCAGAGTGTCCAAGTAAGGACTCAAAATAAAATTTCTTAGAGCTTGCACAAGGGTCAGAAAAGCCACGTGAACCATCTTAATCCATTTTTTGGCAAAACAGATATAGCTCTGGGAGTAAAGGCTGTCCAGGGGAACTTCACTATGAATTTGATGAAACCAAAGGAGGACAAGGGGAAGGGCAGGTTGGGAGAAAGGATTTTTATTGCTCACAGCTTGCTGGCATTCATCAGCCAGCCCTAGCTCCATCCATCCCCTCCCATCACAGCACCCTGCTCCGCCCTCCTGCTCACCCTTTTCCGCAGGAACTCCATGTGTGCATTCCCAGCGACTGGCAGACAGCAAACCAATTAGGTACCAGGAATGTAGGGGAGGAGAGAATGGCTGTTTCCTCTCCATGCCTTGCCCAGAATCAACTGGAGGCTGTGCCATGGTAAACATCCATTGGTATGTAAATGGCTAAGGCCAGGCTGAAAGTTCTGGAAATTCTGGGTGACAACTTCCATTTACCCCACAACAGGATACAAATCAATCAAAATTAATCTCCCCTTCCAGTTCGATTTCCTTTTAGAGCTGTATGGAGAGCTGAGGAGTGGAAAATTATGCTACAGGAAATAACCTGCTTCCTTACTTTCAAAGAACTCTATTTTTCCAGTTCCTGTGCATACTTTTTCTGTGCTTTCCCTAAATGCCTTCTCACTGTCCCTTTGCTAATAGGAGACATAATTTGTCATGTGAGAGATTCTATCATATTTCATTCTCATCTGGTGTCGTTTTGAGCTCACCTTTGGTGTGGGCAGAATGTTCCTTTTCAGCAAGACAGCCGAGCTGTGGCCAAGGCTGCCATTGCAGGGACATTTCTCTTGATTGCTAGCAGATTGGATTAAACAGAAAGCAAGAGGTATTTTAGCTAACCTTAATTAGGGCCTGTAGTACATATGTTCTGTTCCAGATGAGACAACCTGATGAAAAAAGCAGCAGGAAATCATTAGAAAACAAGTAAATAAGGCACTATTAGAGATGGGGGAAAGTGGCAAAACAACTTGGAAGACAGAGTACCTTTGTTTTTATGTTAGAAAGAAAGAGGAGAGCAGTCATTCTGAAGAATTTGTGAACCTTATCTGCACAGTTTCTAGCAGCTACTTGTCACTTTCTATTTTTGTTTACAGGTAAAAAGTGGTATATAATTAGTGTTTTTTTCTTGTTCAAAATGTAACAAATCATGACAGTGTTTAATTTGTTAATTTGGATGTCTTATACAATAATTATAGCCACCATTTATTGAGGATTTAGCATGCCCCATGCAGTCAGGATTTTACAATAGTTTTACATGTAGTTCTCACAGGTACACTGTTAGGGATTACTATTATGCCATTAGGCAGATCAGAAAACTGAATCATGGAGCAGTTCAGTTGCTCGTTCAGTCACCCAGTCAGCAGGGGGCAGAACACATGATTAACCATAGGTATTGTGCATGTTTCAGTTACTCAGGACTGCAGAGATGTCAGAGGGACTAAAGTGCAGGTACTCAGCCCAGCCTATGTGTACCTCTATCGTTTGTAGATAATTTACCCTTTAGGTTTCTCTCTTCTAGTTAATTATTGCTTTCCTAAAAGAATTTGTGATAGGTACTAAAAGTAGGTATGTAACAAATATGTCACATATAAGAGTTACTATATATAAGTAGCTAAACAAGTGCAACAAAGTGTCAAAAGTTTTAATTTACCATAATATCAGTGCCAAACGGTTTTCCCCACTGAGCAGGCCTCTCACAAAACAGGGCAGTTCCCAAACTGAGGAACTGAGAGGAAAAGTGTGGGCTTGGCATTGGAGTTGGGATGCCTGCTGTCATATTGTCATACTCTGTGGCTTCTGCCCCTCTCCTTGCCTAATGCTATGGCTCAGTTTTCTTTACACAAAAAGATGTGTATGATATTCCCATGAGTGTGCTGACCAGTAATTAAAATAATGCACACACAGCAGATTACACGAAGTGCTGATGCCAAATATAGTCTCTTTCCTTTTACTTATTTTTATGGACTGATGTGCAGCCTCATGGCCATTTGGCTATTTAACTTTTCAAATTCTAGTGAATCATTTGGATTATGTAACATAATAGGAACTGATATTGTGATATATTTTCATCCCAGTTGTGTTTGTAATAATTTTGGATGACACTGGGAATTGGTGACTTTTTCTTCAAGTAATACATTTGATAGTTTTAAATGCTTGAATATTCATCAAAATATGTTACTGTTTAATTTTTTTTTTAAATCATAAGCTCTAATTGCCTTTCCGTTAACATTCCCTGTAGTTTAGGAATTTGTGATCACTGATTTCGAGCATATACCACAGCCTGGAGGACATTACACCAGGCCTCTAAGGTGTTGCCACCCAGATCTCTAATTGAGTTAAAAGAGCCATTTCACCATATTCTATCAGACTAGCTGGTTGAAGGTGATAATGAACATGGTAAGGCAAATGAATCTCATGACAATAAGCCTATCACCACACTTTGTTCACTGTAAAATGAGTTAAGTACTTAAGAACAATGCTGTGTGGAGTACTGTAACAGTGGATAAGGAATCCTGTAAGTCAACAGATGGTAATTTTAACAAGTACGGTGTGTAGGGAAGGTAAATTTATATCCAGCGTAAGTGTCTTCTGGTGAAAATAAAGCTCTTTTTCTTCCTTGATGAAAGTTATCTCACCTAATCAACCTGCTAGCAGATGGCTAATCCCATCAGGAGTGATGGCATACTAGGGAGGGGGTTCTCACTGGTCTCTCTTGACTGGCTGAGCAGTCAGTAGTAGATATAACCAGATCATAATCGGTGAGTGGAAGTCCACCTTGCTGAGACCACATACAACTACCATTTTGCTGCCATTACCACTTTTTGTCATGAGTCTACTGGGAAAAAATACAAGAGTAGTTGAGTAAAGAGGATGGCTGATGATTACAGGTCTACTCTCCATCTGATTATTAAAATCCTTCTCTCCTGGGTGAACATTCACATGGGACACACATATTCTCATTCTCTGTGTCCATTCAGAGAAGTTTGTCCACATAACTCTGCCTGTTGCCAGTTTCCAAATCATGTCCCTTCCAAGTTCCTGACCATCCAACAAACTATTAGTCACTGCCCATGATTTTATATATTATATATGTATATGTATATATACATATATATATATACACATATATATGAGTTTAGTACTTAAGAACAAAGTTGTGTATATATATTATATACATGTATTATTTGTGTACACATATACAGTTGACCCCAGAACATGGGTTTGAATTAAATGGATCCACTTATATGTAGATTTTTGCAATGAATATATTAGAAACTTTCTTGAATTTCTCACAATTTGAAAAAATATTTTTTTTTTACTTCAAGTAAACTAGATAATTCTTTATGTGGAATACAGTATATAATACATATAACATACAAACTATGTGTTGATGAGCTATTTATATTATCATTAAGGCTTTTTGTCAATAGTAGAGTATTAGTAGTTAAGTTTGGGGGAAGTCAAAAGTTACATGTAAATTTTTGATTATGTGGACTATTGGTGCCCCTAATCCCTGAGTTTTTCAAGGGTCAACGTGTGTGTGTGTGTGTGTGTGTGTGTGTGTGTGTGTGTGTGTGTGTGTGTGTGTGTATACAGTTTGAATGTCTGTTTGACATTCTGTTTGAATGTCTGCAGATTGGGAAAATTTTTGTCTACCACTATCATTCAGGACATCCCCAGAATGGGTCTGTGGTGGGCTACAGAGCTATGGTGATACAGCCATACACTTTCAGGTAGTACCATATTTTGCATAGGGATCTGTAAACCAGACCACATTTTTGTTTATGTTTCAGCCAACTGATCATAGAGAACCACCCATGAAGTCACAGGTGCAGGTCAGAGGTAATCAAACAGAAATGCAGCCCAGGGGCATCTATGCCACTTGCTCATGTAACTTACATGCTCATTCAGAATGTGCATGAGCCCAATTTTATATATAAAATTTACCTTTGGTGATGGAATGCTCTGCATATTCAACTTTATGGGTTGGTACTTAAAATAATACCCATTTCGTGATGGACATTTCAGAGTACATGGTAACTTAACAGCTCATTGTCAAGCATTTTAAGGTCTAGCCCCAAGCCAAACAGTGTTACTCAAAAGTAGAGGAGTTATCTGCAGAGGATGGCACAGCTTTGCTCCACATGCTGAGGGTAAGCACTGTGATTTACCTACAGGGGCCTGCCAAATCCGTAGAGCATTCCTATCTTTCAGTAATACTAGAGGTCCACTGGATCCTCTGAGTTACACAGCCGGTGAGCAGAGCAGCTCGCACTGCAACTTGGACCTGTTACAGAGCCTTTTCTTTGTACTGAGCTCTACTCAAAACTGGTAGCTTTTTGGATTATTCAGTAAATAAATCAAAGCAGCCTGTCCAAATGTAGTGTGTGTCGCCTCCAAAATTCAAAGTGACACATTAGGTATCACTCATCTTTCTTAATGGTAGGAAGATACAGATGCAACAATTTCTTTTACTTCACTATTGTAACATGCCAACAAACCATAGGGCCCCTAGAGATTTCACCTAGTTGTCAAGTTCCTAAGTTTTTCATGAAAAATTTCCCCTCACTCTCTGGCATCCATGCCTTAAGTATGAGCCAACAGTAGAAATTATGTACTCCCCATCAGTACCATATCATCAATGTAATAGAATAGCATGATGTTCCATTGAAGAGAGAAGATCAAGTCTCTAAAGGCTAGATTATGAAATAACAATGGTGAGTTGAAATAGTCCCAAGGTATAACAGTGAAGACTTACTACTCATTATCCCAGTTTTAAGTAATCTCCTTCTGATGAACTTTACTAACAACTGTGGAGTTGGGGGGTGGGGGTGCAGGTGTGACTGTATAGACAGGGAATGTAAAGATCATACCTGATAGAAGACAGCAGAGGATGTAGTAATTTGCTCTAACAATGAAATCATGCCTAGAAGAACAGCTGCAGTTGGAGTCACCACAGATTATTTTATGATAAGCTACCATGGTTCTCCAAGATCCTTCTGTGTTCAGCGTAAGCCAAAAAGGTGAGTTGGAAGGAGATTTGGGACGAATAAGTGCTCCTGCATTTTTAAGTCATGCATGGTGTTCACTAATCTCTAATTCATTTTGATTTAATATTTTAATAAATAGAGGCAGTTCTAGAGTTTTCTTCTTTGCTCTCCCTACCATAAGAGACCTTGCTCCAAGGATCAGATAACCAATGTGGAAGGTGTCTATTTGCTGAGTAAGTGTATTCTAGTTTAATGTCTCATATCTGGAGGAAAACCATAATATACGTTCAGGGACTCTATGTGCCCGCTGTGAAACAGACCCAACCCCAAATTCCACTGATGACTTTATCAATTCTGACTGGGGAAGTTATAACTGAGACTTGGTTTGTGTCAGTTCAGAGCCAGTATCTGGAAATTCTGGAAAAGTCTGATTGTTATTTTGCCTTCTTCATCACAGTCTGTCAATAAATGACAGAATCTTCCTTGGGGAAAAATCTAGGAGTAAGATTTACAGTATACAGTTTTGGTTGTGTTGTGTAGTCTTTCTTCAAGGACACATTGCCTGCCCTTCAGTCAAGGGTACTGTGCGTAGGAGCTTGCTCATGTCAGAGGTTGGATTGATAGGACTTGGCTCTATTAGAAACTCAGACCTAGAAATTGTCTGCTTATACTAATAAGTAAGTATTTTTGAAGGCTACTCATCTATTTCAGTTTGAGGAGCAGTGTTATTAGTCAATGTCAAACACCTCTGAGGTTCAGTTTCCTATGATAAATGCTTTATCTGTGTTACCCCATTTAGCAACAGTATTGACCTTGGCTTTGGTAACAAAATGCTAAAACTTGGCTTCTGCCATCCCGGGAACCCATGCCCTAAATTTAGAGAGCTGGGGTCAGTGAAAGCAGTTTCCCCTGTCATTTCTGGCTTACAGAGAACATCTCAAGAGTTGTCCAAGGATGATGGAATACCTCTCACAAATGTATTTCTTAAGAGTCAAGATAATGGAACTGTCCTTTGTTCTCTTCCAAAAGTATATTTAGGGGGTGAGTGAGATCTTATATGATAAGTCCCTTACAGCATTACAATTTCCCTGAATAACTTTTTCTTTATATCAAAGAAACTCTTGTATTTTAACTTTGTTTAGTGTAAATGACTTTTTGGTCCATATTTTATTTAACCAAGTTGCTGTTAGAGCTGCACTCAGTCCCTCAATCTGACAAATTTAATCCAAATATCAGCTTAGTGAACCCATAATAAATTATGGTTCAGTCCAAATTAATCTGGTCTGATTTTTCATTCCTTCCACCCTATTCCTACTTCCAAAAGATCTGTCCCACACAGGCTGTCCCAGTTTCTATTTATAATGATTGTCAAAGTCGTACATTTAGTTGTGGCATGTTTCACACCTTCTAAGGGGTCAAACTTTGTACCTCGCCATCTGGAGCCTGTGGTCTTGAGTCTAGTTTTAGATCTAGAAGCAGTGTAGGGTGGTAGTGATATGTCTTGAAAAAGATCAACAGCCCCTTGCAAACTAAGGGCTTCAAGAGGGACCATTACAAGTTCTTGAGGCAGGAAAAGAGCTTCAGACAACAGAAGAGCTGCTTCTACTGACAAAGTAGGCTCAATGGAATTTAATGTTCACTGTTTCCAGGTTTAGAAGAATCTGCCCATATGTCTCCATCCCAATTTTCAGAGTTATACTTCTTCCCAATTGATTAACAGCCTAACTTTAACACAAGACATTCTGAGAAGCTGAGAATTAAATTTGCATTGTAATTCAACTACCTAGAAGATTAGACTTAGTTTGGTTTTCAAAAATCTTGACTTTTTAGCTATACGATATAAAGGCTTATTTTAGGCCATCATAGAAGTTTTTATATTCCTTACAGGAACTTTTGCTGGGAATTTAAAACCTTGTGGTCATCATCACCAACCCCCACCACACCCCCAAGTTCTCCACAGCACTTAGAAGCCATCAATCCATCCAATTATACTATTTGTTGGTACAAAATGTTTTATGGCCACAAATGCTTGATAACACAGAGGCTTACCTTTTCTATACAATTTATTTTCAAGGTCTACAGGTGATATTTTTAAACGACTATTTTGTCATGCCTACTATTAGTGTCCTGGTTACCACTGGAAAGAGTATTAATGTCTTTAATCAGGTCACGATTCTCCCTAGAATCCAGAAATTATTCAGAGAATCAATCATTAAAGTTCTGTTCCTTTGGAATTGCTTTCAATATCAAATTATATAACATTCAAGGTTGTCAGAAAAGCAGAACCATAGGATGCTTTTGATTAAATGAATAAATGGATGTGTGTGTATTTATATGATTCTGTGTATATATATATATATTTGTGTGTGTATATATAAATATGTATATATGTATACACCCAAGTGTATATACAAGTGTTTATGTATATACATAGATCTAGATAGGAATATGTATATATACATATGTATATACTCACATATTTATATCCCTGACTATATCTATGTATATACATAAACACATGTATATACATTTGGGTGTATACATATACATGTATATGCACACACATATACATATATACTAATATGCTCAAAGATCTTTTATAGAGATTTGATGTTAGGCACTTGTGGGAGATGGTCATATAATTAATGTAAAACTGTTGTATTCTGTTTGGTGTTGAGATATGAAATTGGTAGGATAGGCAACT
The DNA here is from genome assembly GCF_030020395.1 of Manis pentadactyla. Lineage (NCBI taxonomy): Eukaryota > Metazoa > Chordata > Mammalia > Pholidota > Manidae > Manis > Manis pentadactyla. The sequence continues at coordinate 33,666,811 of NC_080027.1, forward strand.
CAGAACAGAATAAGCACATGAAGTGGTGGAACCAGGAAGAGTTGAAATCTTTAAGGTTAATCTGGAACCCAGAGAGATGAACTGGAATCTCTAGGTCTTTCACCACCTCCAAAGCTCGAATATAAACATTGGGAGTATCCTGCAGAAGAAGCTAATTGTTTGCCCTTTAACACAGAACAAAATATTCCCTTGGCCAAGGAGTCAGGGAAGATGAAGAAGAAAATTTAACAGGAAATTGAGTTTTTTTGGGCTCAGTGGTTACTCCACACCACCAGGATGATCTGGCAGCGTGTAATGTAGTTGTCCAAGCTGCACTAGGACCTTTTGCCCTGCACTGAGTATAAAAAGGAAACTACTACTTCACTCCTGCCTTCCAACTTTTATATAAAATGTTTTGTGTTATCAAACTAAGTAGGAATCATGCATGGAAGATAACTCTGGGAAATGTAATTATAACTTAGCCTTTAAATGACACCTACTAGATACAAATGATACAAATGCTTCAAGTCATTATTAATGCCAAAATTCATTGTATAGTCATTGTCAAATATAGCTATATTGATACTCCAAATATTCTAAGTCAATAATAAAACCTGAAAAGCTATATTTTTCTAAATATTCCTGATTATACTAGTGTAGTGCCGAGCCAGATTTGGGATCCAGTGCCACAGAGAGTAACCTCCTTAAGAATGGATACCAGACTAATGCTGGCCATTGCTGTGTTTTTAATACTTATTATTTTGCCTGAATACATAGACAATCTAAGGAATGAACAAGAAAATATGTGAATAAATATATTATAAATTTTAATCATTTCTGGTGCTCAGGATTTGTCAAATCAGTCAATGTCTTTAACAACTTCTCTATGAAAGACATTTGGCTGTGTTGGGGGTATATGGCTCTTTTAAAAAATCTTTTGGGTGACATTTTTTTTTCTTTTTTAAATTGAGATACAATTGACATATACTACTGTATAAGTTTAGAGTATGCAGTGTGTTGATTTATACATCTATATTGTAACATGATTACTACTATAGCATTATCTAACACTTTATCATGTAATTATTGGTTTTTGTGGTGAGAACAAACTCTTAGCAACTTTGAAGTTTATAATATAGTATTGTTGATTATAATCCCTATGCTCTGCATAACAGCTCCAGAACTTGTATATCTACTAGTTGCAAGTATGTCAATGGCTTTAATTAATTTTAAAAATGTAAATGTACAAAAAAAATCTTCCTCATAATGTGAAAAATCCTAGAAATGTCAATAGAATGCCTAATGGTTCACTGTGCAGTATAATTCCCATGGTCTGGATGATTCAAAGATACACAAGACAATGTCCCTGAGCTTAAGAGCTGGAGCCAAGTGCAAAATGTATAAATGCACAGCTTAAAAACGTGAAAAGTGATAAAATCCAGATATTCATAGCTTAAATGTGGCATCATTAATTGTATCCCAGTGAAAAATTTTCCCTGCTCTTAGAGAGCATGGTCTCATGTGACAGAGCGAGGGTTTGAAGTCACATAAACCTGGATCTGAATGTAACTTCCCTCACCTATTGGCTATTGGCCTGAGCAAGTTATTAACTTCTGAGCTTTCCTTTGCTTTTTCAGAGTCCGATGAAAATTATTATATGTTTTTATCTCTAGGGTTATTGTGGTGACTACAGAAAACAATGTATAAGAAACTCTTGTAGCAATTATGAGCTCTGAGCAAATGGTGGGCACTGTTTTGCTGTAATAGTGATTTTATTCTTAAGTTATGTGATTATTTAATGACTATGTTGTGTGAATACATGAACAAGAGTAAATGATGGTATAAAAATACAAACAGTGATTGTAGTCAGCCTTTTTTGGGTATTTGTTTTGTATCTCTGAAAATATTATATGAAAAATAGATGAATAAATTATGGACCTCAGAGTGAAAGAAAATGGTATAAATCCCAGCTCTTCCAACTACTCACTATCTGTACTTGAATAAGTTATTTACTTTTACTTCATTCTCAACTTGTAGTTAACCTGGTTTAATAATGTGGCACATAAAGGATTATTTGGAGAATTAAAGGAATTAAGATGCAAAGCATCCATTATCACATGGCACACAGTGGATGCTGTTGTCCTATTTTTAACATTTCACACCTCTGTAACATTAAAGTGGTAGAAATTTAATTATTGCCTTAAAGTTGATAAGTGATGGATTAAATTACTGAGTCCTCAAATGCATTATCTGAAAATTGATGCCTCCAAAACTGTAACATTGAATAAAGGCCATTGCCATCTGCATAAGACACTTCAGTGGAAAATGAACTGGTAAATAAATGGGTACTGGAAGAGACATGGATCTTAAGCATGGCATCAATGTGTATGCAAAGTTGCTAATCAGAAACCAAAGTCACATTAATCCTATTTAATGGGTACAGGTGGGACAGGAACAGGGAGGCACACTGTGTGTGGAATGTGCATTCAGTGACATCAACTATGTGCCTGACCCTAGAATAGGTTTGGATGCTTCAAAGATATACAAGACAAGGTCCCTGCACTTCAGTGCTAGAACCAAATGCTCTGTTATACAAAATGTATATAGACAACTTAAAAACAATGTCAAAAGTGGTAAGATCCAGATTTTTGTAGCTTAAATGTGGCATCATTAATCATAAGTATGTTTATTGATCACTATAAACTTAAGATATTGAAGTATGATGAATACATGGTCTTCTCCTTTAAGGGTTTATATCATAGGAATAATTGACTACAGAGTCAAAATATTTGTAATTTTAGGGAAAAGAGAAAAATGCTCCAAGATGGGCTTAGATGAAGAAACTTAAGAGGCGACAAAGTATTTCTATTTAAGGTGATTGAGGAAATAATATCATTTCCTATTTATGTTCATTCTTCTGTTAAGGAAGTTGAGGGATGACTTAAATGAGGAGGTGACATTGGAGCCAAGTCTGAAAACATTGAGAGGATTTTTGGTAGGTAGAGAGTACAGTAAGAGACTGAGAGATGGCTACATAGCAAGAGTGGGGGAGACACATTTTAAGTGGGAACAGGGACACTGAATCCTTTGGTGCCTATGTTAACTTGAGCTACATGAAATTGTCATTAGGATGGTCACAAATGGTCTAATTTTGGCAATTTCATATGATTCAACCGAATAGAAAAAGTAATAAATGTCTCTTTGGTTGCCATGAAGGTGTGTTACCAAGTGTGGAAGCCTTATCCACTCGAAGGCCTCCTTTGACGCCCCTGCATGTTCAGGTGCCGAAGAGGGTATAACATGACAAAGAACACAGGCTTCAGAGTCAGACACACACAGATTTGAATCCTGATCCTGTCATGTACCTTAGTCAAATCACTTAAGCCTCCTAAATTCAGTTTATTCAATTATATAATGAGAGTCATAATTCTACCTTCACAGTTTGTGGAGATTAAATGAGATAATCACGTATAAAATTTTCAACATGGACTAGCTCTTCAGAAAATGTTAGCTATAGCACTGCAGAACTTTGATCTTAATAAGAAAAGTTTTTGACAAACAACCTGAGAAAATCTCCAAGAGAACATCTGTAATGCTTTCTCTTGACCATTCCTTTTCTTCGCATCTCCATGCCCTGATGCATCCCTCAAGTAGGTTTTCTCTCCATCAGCTGTTTAGGGATTTCAAGTGTCCTGGAGCCTGGCTGCTCACATGTGTTTGAATTGTTTCCTTTCTACTTAATCTTCTTGCCAGAAAATTAACAAGTTCAACTTCTTCCTTTAAGGTGCCAAGCATTTTGCATTTGGAATTTATGACTATAAAATGTGGATGGATAATTGTTGATTGTTTCTTTGGCATACTCATCATTTATGCAATTATTTGTAGTACACACATTAACAATTCATTTTCTGTGGCAATTGTAGAAAAAGCTCATGAAGGTGAATAGGAACGGCCTGAGATTTTCATAGTATTGTTTTTTCCAAGTGGTGCAATTATGGACTACAAATGGGATTAGTGTTTGGGGAAGAGATAGATGCCCCCTCAGCACAACACAACCCAGAAAGTTTAACTCCGGTGTTTATCATATCCCTTTACAGTTAATAATCCCTTATATATATACTCTTTTTCAGTATACAATACTGTCTTATGCATTATCTCACCTGAGGTTTCAAATTGAAAGTACAATTTAAAGGTAAGGAGAATAGTTAATAATAATTCCATGTTGCATATAGGTAAACTGGGACTCACCAATATTAAACAGTTTGCTTAAGGCAACACCGCTAGTAAGTAACTGAATCTGTATTCCAGAATATTATTTCACATGAAATATGCTTTGCTTATGCCCCCAGCACTTTAGATATACATGTCCATAGATATCTATCTACATACACATAAGTATGTAATGCACAGAACACATTCTTCCAATCTTAGAGTATTTCAGTTTATTCTTTATTCTGCTTCAGTTTCAGCAAGGTATCTCTTCTGACAAGAGAAGGACCTGCCTTGTCAGGGTGTGCATTACTCATGTTCATAAACAGTGCTCCACCTGTTCAATTTGACTGCTTTTCACATTGGAGTGAGTCAGGCAGAGGATTAGTTATATTATAATGCTATGGAAGTTTACCTGAGGGTGAAACAAGCATTGCTCATATACAAAAGTATATGTAAGCTATGTGTTATTTAGGTATCATTTTTTTATCTCTTGTGATAGTTTCTTTCTTAGATTGTCTCTCTACTAGGATACACATAGCCTGAGGTTGACCAGTGTCTTATTTCATTCAGTCTTGGCTTCTCTTTGAATCATCATGCTGAATTATATCTAATCAATCCCTCTTTCCCACATCAAACCTAGCCTGAAAACTCAGATTGATCTGCTAATCTTTTAGCTGTCATCATTGACACTAGCAATCTTTAGTTGCTAATAGAATCTGGGTAAACTTTTTCCAAAATTTTATTTGGAATTCTTAAATAATCACTCTGGTTTAGACTTACTAGGGTTTTTAGTGTCTGAATATTTTACCACCTACCTATCCTCAGGTTCCCTGCCAAAGAATTATCTTCATAAGAACGACATCTGGATAAGAAATAAAGTGCTATTGATATTAGTAAAGCTTGTTAATGACATAAGCTTGTGTTTAGAAGGACTTTTCCTTCCTGGCCCCTCAGGCTATAAAGCCCTGAGATATAGTTTATACCGAAGTCCCACTTAACCAATGGTAATGGAGTTAGTAAACAGTTACTGAGAGCACTCTATGGGCCAGGCACTTTTCAAACTACTTTGTATGAGTTCATTTAATCTTCACACTACCAAGCAGTAGGTCAAACACTGGCAGACTACTGAACGACTGTTTGCAAGTGGAAGAAAATGTTGTGCACTAGCATGGTCACACAACAAGGCTATTTTTGGTTCACTCCATGGGAAGAGGGGGCATAAGAAAGCCTACTGTCTCTGGATGCACAGAATGAGGGGAAATGAGTGGATCCAAGTCTCAGAAGGCAACAGAAACAGCTCCACTAATAAGAAGTGACCTGTGACTATCTCACCTCTAACCAACATGTATAGCAATCCTTTGTCCCACAGTTGCTGGACAGATATGAACTAGCATAGCAAGAGGCAGGAGAATCTTACTCCAAAGGACCAGGGAGGGTGTCAAGAAGGAAATAAATATATCCTCCATTAAAAATATTATGATTTTTACAATTAGGCAATTTAGTGGGTACCTCTAGGAAAAAAATATATCACAATCTAAAGTTGTGGTTTCCAGTTACAAGACTGCTAGCCATTGTTATAGACAGCTAACAAAGATATAGAGAAACAGGAGCATGTTCCTGGTGGATGTCATACTTTGTTTCTTTTAGCATATCACTTGGACACAGGCAGGAATCATTTTATTACAAATAAAGAACATAAAGACTCCATAAAGTTGCACAATTATTAGGTCAACCCCTGGATGTTTAAGGCTTATCATCAAAGAGCATGGATTCAAAATAATACAAGTCCCTCTTCAAGAAGGAAGTAAATGAACCCAGGATGCTTCCCTTTAAAAGTCTCAGTTTATGAAAAAGAAACTGAGGCAATGGTTTGCGTATTTATTTACCTCAGTGTAATGCACTAAATTACCCCCAAAATATTTAATAGCTGCTTACTTATAATGTTGTTTGTCTGGTTTTGCTAAAATTAGACCTAAAGTCACAAGGCATATTGATTTTTCCCAAATTTGTTCTTTCTCTCAAAATTCAATATTAATTGGTTTCCTGAGAACAGAGCTCCAAAAAGATAAGTATTCTAAGATATGTAAATTTTTCTTTATTTACTTTCAAATATAAATAATAAGCTGTAAGTCTCTATGACCATCTATGTTTAGGTGATGTATAATATAGAAATGTAGAAAGCAATGCAGTATGGCTAGCTTAGGAAGCAGCGATAGTTTAAAAGCTTGTTACATTTAGATGTAAATTACCTAAAATTATACTTCTCTTTCTAGAGCTAAATTCTTTCTCTTACACACTAAATACAACATCTGGGGTTTGAAATAGCTGTTAGAATTGTTTCCATGTTGTAGCTTTTTATAACAACTTAAAAAAAATTTATAGTTCTTCTAAAGTTGCTGAGTCTAAGTACAATAAAAGGCTCAATTTCCTCCACAAAAGTTCTTGTAAGATCTTCAGCTAACCAGAACTAGCTCCCGTAGAAATTTGTCAGTGATCTCCTGAGTGTTCTCTTTCTAAATCATTTTTCCTCATCAAAGTGTGTGAAACAATTATTTTATTTCATTCTTTCTAATTTCGCCTTAAGCAAAAGTTTAAAGCTTATTCATACAAAAATAAAAAACACAAAGAAGGAAATAGTATTAATTCTAAGATGTATTTTTCCCCCAAATTTTGTGTCGCTGAAATTTGGGTATGTCTTAGAAATGAAGGTACATCACACTTAAATTGGCAGTGTTTTGTTTTACTTAACATCATGTAAAATAATGGTCCTTCATATAACCCATGACATCTTAAATTTGTTAAAATGTTATATTTACATAATAGCTAACATTTGTGGACATAACTAAGTAAACTGTAGTATGTTAGTAGGGAAATGTTTTCACCAAATGAATAACTTTTACCACCTATTTATCACTTCTTTGTTCATACAGTCATCTCTCCAGGAGCCATACATTCAGAGTATTCTAAATCAATTTGTTAGGTATTTGTTAAATATAAGAAACCATCCAGTTCTTAGAAAACCCTATTCTTGGGGCACTAACTACCTTGTAGGAGAGTTAGATATATAATATGCAACCTGTCATAAACTCTTTTCAAGGGCTATAGGAATAAAAGATGAAGTTATTCTTGAAATAATCTACTAGTCTCATGCCCTTGAAATCTTTCAATCTGGATGTTTACCTAACTCTGACCCAGTGGTTTATGTAACATCAATTTTGTAGTATAGACCTGGTAGGAAGGAGTTTCAGAAAAATACCTGAGTAAATTCATAATCAAATATAAGCCAAATTTGCTAATATGTTTAAGGGGGAAAACTATGCTTTCGAAGCAACACAGTTTCCTAGTTTTTGTGCCGTCATCTTTTAAGTTGCTCCTATTCTTCCCTATTATTTCTATAACCACCGTAACTTAAGATTCACTTTATATGGCTCAATAAATCAGAGCTATATGGTAAAAACAGAAAATAAGTGTAAGTATAACCAAGTGTAGCATTTAGGGAATACTCTTGGCTTTTTAAATTCATTAATTAAGGAAAGCTCACCTTTGAATTATAGTACTAGTCAGTTTGCCAAGATGGTTCATTAAAGTCCGAATCTTATTATATATTATATGCTTTATGCTTTTCACACAAACTTATTATACTGCTCAGAGAAGGTGATCTCTGAAAGCACATTAGGCTAATGTTCCTGAAACAGTGGCTAATGTAAGTTTTATTGGATTGCTGTAACCAAAAAAAGGTCACTGAATGGTTTTTTCCAATGATGATTTACTAAAAGGAAAATATAATTAGTTATTGTTAAATGTTTGACCTTGAAATACTTTGTCAGTTGTTCAGATTTATAATGTGACTTTATTACAAATAGAAAAATCAAACAATATTTTAATATTTTTCTTTCACAAAGTTTTCTTGGGAACAGTAATAATAGGTTTAATTTTATTGAGTACTTACTATGTGTCAAGGACTGTGCTAAGCATTTTAATTTGTCACCACATTTTATCTCCACAAAAACTTTGGGAGGTTATTATTGTCCTGATTTTCAGATGAAGTAGCTGGGACTTGGAGAGGTCAAGTAATTTAGCCAAGGTCACCCAGCTATTTAGTGGCAGAGTCCAAGTTTGAACCCAGGTGTCTCAATAGAAAGCTCTCATGCTATATTTTATATTCATTCTGTCTCAAGAGAATAAATCACTTATGGACAGAAATACTGAAGGGGTTTAGTTTCTCCCCTCCCCCCAGTAATTTAAATAATATTTAAATAATATTGTAGAGCAGTGACATCATGAAAGTGGTAAAATTAACACTTTGAAGTCAACTGTACTAGTTCAAGTACCAACTCTATCATTTGTTCCTATGTGACTTTGAACCAGTTGTCTAAGCTCTTCAAGACTCATTTTCTCCTTCTGTGAATATGGATACTGACCTGAGTCTTGTTTGAAGATGAGAAAATACCTTAAAATGCTTATGAGAAAACTTTGCCTACTCATTTGAAAGTTGAAAGGGGTTTATACTGGGCCAGCAGTCGCTCCCATTCATTTCTCTTTCTTGCTGAATATATTATAAATATTCAATATCAGCCATCATATCTTAAGTAAATTTAAATTAGATTTATGTATTCAAAACCTATCAAAGAGGGTAAAACTCTATTCTGATCTCCAAAGATATTACAAACTATACCTTATCAGCTATAGTCAAGGATTTTACTGTCAAGAAGTGATTTGAACATCCTGCAGTTTCATCAGTAACACACATAGAATACTTTCTTCCTGTTTTAGATTGGATTCCCTCAAGAAACATTATGAGCTGGGTATTTGCTTGATGTAGAAAGGGTTGTTTTGCTTTTTGTTCTGGGGGGTCTCACTACTACCACAAGTAAGGGAGGAAGAGAAGCAGGACTGGTTGTATGAGGAATTTGCACCAGCTGCCTTAGCAAGTCTCAGGCAGAGATCTAGAGCTGGTTCATACCTCAAAGGAAGGCCAAAATCAAGGCAATGAGACCTGAACTTTTTAATATCTCATCAACTAGTCCCTAGATTCAGACTGCCTCCCTCAATCACACACACACACTGAGAGGGACAACGTTGGTGGAGGTACCTCTCCTTGGTCAAGTCAGTTCCCAGAGACAAGCCTTAACTGAGGCATCAGCAGCCACTACTCCTGATACTGAGGGAGCCCTGTCCCCAAAGGAGAGACCTAGATAGCACACTGCAGTATCCACTCTGCTTCGTTTCTTGTACATCCTAGGCACACAGGCATCCGACATTTTCACTGCTCCTCTCCTTTCCAATGAAGCACTTTTCATTGTCTTTTGCTGTATTGTTTTCCTCCATTGTTTGATTTTTTCTTGAGTTTGATTCTTCTCTGGGACATTTAGTTCATTGTCATGTGCAACATTTATTGTTTTTTTTTTTATCAGTTTCTGTTGATAAAATCTGAACTTTGTATTTTAACTATCTTCTCTTTCTCACTAGAACATGTAGCATTTTATTCTTCTACAATTTGAGGGTACAATACAGTTAATAATGTTCATTTGTGTGTACTACTTTCTACTTCCATTTCCTACAAAAAGATGTATATTAAGCATTAGCTAACTATAAGGTAAAGGAAGTGTGCTAATAAGAGTAAATTCCTAGTTTTTGATAATTTCCCAGTTTTCAGTGTTAATATATTTTCATATAGTAGCTTCTCTTTCAAGCTTTTAGAATCTTAAATTTGTTTTATAGACAAATTTACCCATATTTACAAAATATAGACTTACTTTAATGTTAAATTCATTTTTCTTTACACTGACCCTTTTAGTGTACTATCCTTTTCTTCCTGATTTTACATTAAATATGATGGGAAATATCTTTTTCTTTCAAAAATAACATGTTTTCTGGTTGTATTTGACTGTCTTAAATAGGTTAGTATATATTTACCTGGCACAATATCCAATAACATTATATCGTTGGAACATTATATATTCATGGATCCAAAATACCTTCAGTGTTGTTTCATTATTTTTTTGGAATTTACTGTCACAGGAGATTGAATCAGTATTGTTTATACTGTTTTAATGCTTGGGACTTTAAAAATCACTATCACTGGAATTCATCCTTTATTTTTTAAAAAAATGCACCTTGGTATAGAACATTTCTATTTAATTTCACCTGAAAAATTTAAAGACATTCATATTTTCACTTCCTGATAAGTATCTTCAATTCTGTCACTGTTAATTATACCATACTGTTTTACTTATTTCTCGTGAAATCCTAAGATTTCTACATTTGATGCTATTTTTTTGCCTTCTATGTCTATTATCTTTCTCGTTATTTTAATCTTAGTCACACTTAGTTTCCTTCTGTATTCTCAAGAGACTTCTCAGTCTGTTCTTTGCATTACTGATTGGACTTCCTGGAGCTTTACTTTGGCTTTGCTGACACTGTAATATAATTTTATATTTTGTACATTCATTTTCAAATATGTTTGATGCTATTGATTATTTTCCTAGGGGATTTTTAAAAGTAGATAAATATCATGTAACAAGTTCATTATAGGTAGATAGGAAGGGTAGCAAATCTGGCTTAAGGTTCAGGCAGGCTTTCTATATTTGATGATGTCACCTGAATCCTTAAATGAGTTAGTATGTTGGGTGAAGGTCTTTCAAGATAAAGGGAATAGAGCAACACAAATGTGATATAGAGTGGCACATTCTCAGACCCACAGATAGCTTGGGATAGAACACAGGAAGTGTGGAAAGGTAAGTCAAGACCTTGTGTACCATTTTAAGGAGTAAGAACTGCCTGTGAACAGAAATAGGCACTATTTTTAACTGGAAAAAGTATCACTTTAGATTTGCATGAAGACTAAGTTTGGTCATTCAGAACACTTCAAATTAATCTATGAGATCCTATTTTGATACACATGAAAATTTTTTCCATCTTTCTTAGCCATAGATTTCATTCCTACTTTAAGTGCAATCTATCCAGCAAATGTGTGGTCAGAAGTGCGTGTGTGGATACATCAATGTAATACCAACTTTACCTAAGAAGATTATATTCTAGCTTCATAAAGACTGTTTCCAACAGGGAAATGTATAGACTCCTTCATCATCTTGCTGTATCATGAGCTTCTTGAAGGCAATAATTGTGTTTGGCATGTTTTTTTTCATCCCTAAAATTACCACTTTGTTTTGACCCTGATGATTAATAAATATTTGAATGGATGACCAAGAAAACATAAAATACAATTAGAACCATTTAGAAATCTATAGGAATAGGAAGTTATTTTCAGTGATTGGCTTTTTTCCTATATTCTATTTCATATTCATGGAAAACTTTGTCCCTTCTGCTAGTATTCATTTTTGTCATGTGGTTTATCAATGCTGTTAATGAGCTGCCAATTCTTGTATAATTTAGAAGGAAAAGGCAGAGAAGGGCTGTTCAAAGGAATATGTCTAAGTGATCTTGTGGATTAGTTTTAGATGTTCATGGTCCTGTAATGCATAAAGTTATCACAAGCTGAGTATGCCTGTGAATAGATTGTGACTTCATTAAAAATTACTAGTGCAACATCATAGACATATTATTTCTCTTTTATAAAGACATGGTTTTAGTGAAGGAGGTCTTAAGTTGGTATAGCATCAATTAATATAACGGGAAAATATACACATTACCATATACAACACTGGACCCTCAGTCATGGGTTTGAATCCTAGTTTTGCTATTTACTAATTAAATGATGTTAGCCTAGATGCTTCATATTTCTGATTTCATCTGTAAAATGGGAATAATGTTGCCTCTGAAGGTTTTGGCAATGATAAAATAGAAATAACACAGGTGAAGCATTAGCAGAGTCCTTGCACATAGAAGGCTTTATAAAATATTTGTTTCTTTTTCTTCTAGTGCTTATAATGATAAGTCATATTGCATTTTCCTTAATTGTGTACTCAATTCCATGATTAATCCCACATGTTATTACACAAGCATGGTTTGCGTTTTTCTCATGGCGATTGCCTCAAAGTTTAGGATATGCATGCATATTCACAGATTTTTTTCTTAAATCTTATAGTCCTAATTTATCCAAATTTTTGTGAAGCTCTTCCTTACTCCAGATGTCTGCTTTTCATAAGCAAAGTGTATATCACACAATCTTTTTAATGCACACTCCTCATTATTTAATGATTTACTCTACTCTTAAATAAATGTTAAATTATTGGAGTGAAAGACCAGTTCAATTAGGGATTCTCTTCTTCCCAGAGTGCTGAGTAGCTTTAAATTTCTTACAGAGTGGTGATTATTTAGAGTACTCATTCAGTGTAAAGGAGAACAAGGCAGAGGTAGTAAAGCTTGCAAAATACTCTATTTGTCACTCTACATTTCCGAGTTTCTTTCATTTTGCCCGAGCAATTTTTTGGCCAATGAACTAAGAACTGAGTGTTCTGTGTCACTTCTGGATTGAGGCAGTGACATTCCCAAATTTGGGTTTTCAGTCTCTCCCTTCCCCTACCTGGACAGTTGCCAAGGCTGCAAGTTCCAAATGATGTAACTACAGCTGGTAGAAACTTAGTAGTCTGGTTCCCTTAGTGACCTCATGGAGTAGATCTTCCATTCTTATTCTCTCAATCCCTCCTAACTCTCCGTGGACATCTGCTGTCAATGATTCAGAGGTGTTTACTGTATTAAGCCACTGGGATTTGGGGTCTAATTTGTTACTCCATTATGCCTTAGTCTTTCCAAATTAATATCTTCCTGAAATATACCTTCCTTCCAGGAAAAATTTACTCCTTTACTACTTCTGACAAGTGTATTGGGGTAAAAAAAACAATAACTAGTATTTATTAAACAATAATATTTTGATAAATACATGAACAGATGACTAGATCTATGTCCAAAAATCCTTATGCTATTATTAGATAAAAAAGTGAGGATTGTTTTTGTTTTAAATCTCCAGAATAATTTTAGCATTTGCCAACTCAGCTCATCATAATAGTCACTTGGGGTAGTTCTTAAAATATACAGTATCCTGAGTACCATTCCAGACCTAAATAATGAAAATTTCCAAGGGAGACACTAGAGAATATGGCTATCTAAAAACACCTCAGGTTAACCTTATGGTAAGACAAGTTTGAAAAACATTGTTCTACGGTGGGGGAGAGGTGAGGGTTGAGATTTGATGACTGGGTTGCTAAAACAAAAGCACTTTATGCATCCAGTTGATAAGGATAATGTTAATTGTGATATAAAAGGCCAAAGAAGACACTCTCCAGTCAATAAATCCTGAAATCTTTGGTATGAAAAATACTGTGATATCATATTATAAGCATATGATTAATGTTTTAAAGTTCAAAATGCACTTTCACATATATTCCCTCATTTCATACTAATTCTCTGTGGCTAAATAATATTATCTTCAGTCTCTACATGAGGAAACCTAGGCTGTGGTACACTGTTTTGCTTCAAATTCATACAGTTGAAAGTCCTTTCTAATAAAATGTTTTAATAGAAACCTGAGGATAATCAGGTTTTGAGGTGATAAAAAAAAAAGGTGGGATGTTGGGAACAAAGTTATCCTACTGTCAAAGTATTTTTACCCATGACCTTGGAAATATTTGGGGCTAGTCAATCCAACCCAAGTTTGGACATTATCTTTATCTTGATCAAGGCTAAGAATTTTTCAGGTCATGTTTGAGAATTGCTAAATTTCCCAAAAGCAGTTTGTGGGATGGTGGTGAACATGAACTCCACAGACATACTGTATGAATTCAATTTCTGATCCTGTCTCTTAGATTCTATGTTGCTTAAGCCCTCTATTCCTCAGTATCATTGTGTAAAATGGTGATTATCAAAACCTATACATTTAGGTTGTAGTGAGTATTCATTGGGTAATAAATATAAACCATTCATAACTATGTGTCAGTAAATATTCAGTAAGTGTTGATTCTTTCATGGATAGCAGGCTCTAGCAATCTCTTTCTTATGACAGGGAAACAAGAGGCCCATTATGTACATTATGTTTCTTACATCACAGTTTCATTCCTAAGGCCTGTTCATAACAGTTAGCTAAATTCTGATGAATCATGATAACCATGGAGGATGCATGGTATGGGGAAAATGGAAGTTCCTATGGCCAGGATCCTCACCTGATCCTAAACTACTTGATGATGTAACTGGCCTGTTGCTAGGCTACTGCTTTGACATATGTAAGCAATAAGCTATTATTGACTGAGTCACTATATAAAGAGCTCTGTCTGGACAGAGATGGAGATGGAGGTGGATTAAAGACCTGAAGACTGCTAAATGCAAGCATGATTCTAGTGCTCAACCTTCCACCATGAGAACAAAGCTGGGTATAAACCCTTTTAACCCAAGAATGTCTCATTGTTATTTCTCAGTCTCACTGAATCCATAGTAAACTTCCCTGGGGCTGAAACCCTCAGGAAAGACACATGGTTTTAAAAATCATGATAACCATGAAGGATGCATAGTTTTCAAACTTTAATATGCATCAGAATCATCTGGAGGCCTTGCTAAAACAAAAATTGCTGGGTTTACCCCCCAGAATTTCTGATTCTGTAAGTCTGGGTGAAGCTCATTCTTCTGGGTTGGGAACCATATTTTGGAATAGAACAGACAATCAAATCAGATTATAAAAGGCCTTGGAAAAACTTGAAGGAATCTGGGCTTTCTACTGAGGAGTTAGGTAATGGCAGAAGGCAACAAAATAAATGAACACTATCATTATATCAGTATTTTCTTAAGGCATCCAGATTCTTAATACTTTCCAAGCTTCTCTGTTAGATATTATCTTCTCAGACAACCATTATCCTAATTTGTCATCTTTTTAAGATTGTATCACTATCGTGTGATTTGATGTTTTTCCATCCTTAGGACAGTGATTCTGAAGTTGTAGTGAGAAAAAAAATTCCCTGAGTAGTTGTTAAATGCAAATTCCTAGGGCTTGGTGGTATATCTGACTCAATAGGTCTGGCAGAGAGCCCAGGACTCTACGTTTCCTAATGCACTCACTTTGATTTGATTCAGATGATTTGTTAACAACACATGAGAAATGCCTTAGGTTTTTGCTCAAATTCCACCTGCTATTGAAGCAAAACTTGCATTTTAAAAAATTTTCTAAAGAGTAATTTTTATTTTTAGGTGACCTTTCAGTCCAATTTGTTACATTTCATTAAAATCTGCTTGGTCTACTTCTTTTTCCAATTTCAGCCTTTGATATAAGGCATTTATAGAAAAGTGACTTGAAAGCAATTTAACCACAAGCTCAGTCAAATTAATTTAGGGAGTTTAGTAAACAGCCTTTGCTTTCTGTATTTAAGTGATCAATTTCAACACCTGTTTTTCCTTCCAGATGGAGTTAATTAACATTAAAATTATTGCCTATAACAGAGACTTTTTAAAAAAATTCATGGCCCTCCAGCTGCATCCAGATTCCTACATTTCTGAAAATTAAAACAACAATGACAGTTTTTATAAGTAGTAAATTTATCATTTAACTATTTGAAGATATGCACATAATGATGATATTGGAGGAAAGAAAACTAACATGTATGAAGCAGATACTATATGCCAGGCATTTTCACATGTAAAATATAGCACAGTCCATGCAGCTATCTCATGAGTAGTTTTATTTTACTACCCATTTTATATATAAAGAAACTGAAGATTAGGGAAGTTTTGTAGCCTTTTGGATGTTCCATAATCAGTGAGTGATAAAACCAGAATGTAACCTCTATTAAAGATCACATTCTTTCCTCTTCATTGGTATTTGTGTGCAAACCAGGCCCCATAGAGAAAGGGCAAAGGAGAAACTGAAGAAAGTAGAATTTCTCCAGATTGGGATGTAGCAGGTATAATAAGCAAGAGTACTTACATGCAAGGCTGGTTTTGGACAGCTACAAGACAAACAGATCTCCACATTTACCTGCCAGAATCTGAAAACTTCATATAGAGACCTTAACAGTGTTCAGTCACATAAACAGTCAAGATGGTCTCAACAACAGATTGCTCCCTCAAGGCTGCATCCTTGAAATGGCTCTGACTATGGCAACAGTGGGCAGAATGTACATTCCAAGAACATGGGAGAAGTTGAGGGATGTCCAGTTGGCCAGATCCAGCTGATGGATCAACCAGGAGTCACTTCCTCTCAATGACCCCCTCCAACAACTGGTTGGCTTACACTGAGATGAAGATGGGAAATTAAAAAAAAAATTCCTTGGGAGTGTGAGGCAAAATATATTTGGTTTGGGCTAGTCTATACTGAGATAAATATTGTATTTTAAATAGTATAGATTATGCACACACATACACATGCATATACAAGGTGTGTGAAGCTCACTCGTAGTATAGTGACACTTAAATGTTCCATAGTAATGATTCACTATGTGCACAAGAACTTACTGTGTAGTAGCTACTGGGCTAGGGGTTGAGAAGATACCAGGCAATAGAAAAGTAAAATGATCATTACAATGGAATTTAACTAAAATAGTGAGGTATAGAAAAGATACCGTAAGCTCAGAAAAAGAAAGGGGAATTCAGTGAGGAAATGGTTATTTTTAGGGATAAACAGTTGCTCCTGAAACTTTTTGTTATATCTTTCCATAATCTTCATTTGAATGAGATTTTAGCAGACTTCAAAATATTCCTTTTGAAATCTGCTTTATGAGTAAGTTTAGGGCAGGCAGTCATTCAGGGTTTTTTGTCCCACCGAAGCTCATGGTAACAATCTCATTCACTTAAATGTTATAACCCAAGAAGTATAAAAAGACGGAGACCTGAATGACCAACACAGTTAGGAAGACTATCCATCCCCATCTTCTCATGAAAGGTCCTAGGCTTGCCTTAGGGAAAGCAATGGCTGCTTTCTGTAAAGAATTGTTTGGTGATTAGAACTATTGGGGAATGTAGTCAAAACACTATTCTAAGGGAGATATACAATCTATTAGGAGAGATGTATAGAAATATGTATATCCATACATGCAGATTCTTATCTACACATATGCTTAGTCAATTCTATTTGTGGTAGTTATGTTCTATAAAGTTACCACAAATGTTAAACTAGGAAATACTAAACTGTTCCTAGGGGAGATATAGGGTTAGGTTCTTGTGAACTTCTGGCCATGACATTTTATCAACATTTTAATAACCTTGTTTTAAGTGTGAAGACACCATATTATATACATTGTGGATTAACACTGAATTCACATCAACAGCATTGTAACTCATGCCTGAAACAAAGCATATTGAACACATATATATTCTCCATAAGGCATATCACTGCCTTCTTGTGCTTAGAACGCTTGATAGCAATTTAGCACTATATTTGGGAGCCATTTTAAACAGTGAAATAAGCAGTATAAAGCACAAAAATGAGAAAATCACGGTACTACTGTGGACCCTCTTGTTTCCGGTAGAGCACTGAAACAAGAAGTCAGAGTGCCACCTTGTTTGACCTCAGCTGGACTCAGTTTTCATCCCTGAACATGTCTACAAAAGACTATGAAAATGTCACAGGTATTGATTTTGGGGTTATAAATATATTTTAGCCAATACACAAATTCGTATTAATAGAAACCACAAATAATGAGGACAGACACACTCTATATATATATCACTTAAAATTTACTTAAACTGCAGTGATAGCCTCAATGGCAACAATTTACCATCCTATACCTCACCCACGCATACACTATAGAATGTTTTATCTTTTCTTTTAGGAGTACTTCATTTGGAAAGAACTGGCTTAAAGCAGCTCATTGCCCTATTGTATTTACAATGAATAAGATAGAGTGTTCTGATATATTGAAAGATATTGTTCAAATTCATGGACTCTGAGCTGCAATCCCATTTGAAGCTTTCTAGCACTTACCAAACTCTCTAAGATACTCTGTAACTTAAAGAGGAAGGAGTTAAGTGACTCTTGGGATGGTTTAGTGTAATATTTGGTATTTTACGTTATAGTGTAAAATTTGTTATTCTGTTTATATTTTATCAGTATTAAAAGCTACAGAGCAAAGTGAGATGATTCAGTCTACAGATAAGGTTTCTTTTTGTTTTTATTTTGTGGGGTTGTGGATGTGGATTTGTTTTATGTTTCATTTTAATCAAAATCCCAAAGAAATAGACTAGGATTATTTAATGCCTACTGTATCACTGAGCTATTACTATGCAACACCAACCACTGACTGAAAACACCAACTGCTTTTTCTTGCGTGTCTTCCAGTTTTATTGAGTTTCCTCTTTCCTCTGGGCTCCCACTGAGCAGTTAGGGTTCAGGGTGAGATAGGCAGGGATGCTCTGCTTCCAGCTACAGGTCAGAGGGTCAGCAGAAGTGGCTGTGCTCCATGCAGCTCCCATGCCAAGGGCCAGGACAGAGGCCAAAGGAGAAGCAGAAATACCCAAAGCCTCTTAAGGACTAGGCTTGGAATCATCACCCTGTCACATCTACCTTGTTCTATGGGCCGAAGTAAGTCACTGGGTTCCACCCAAAGTTAAGGAGTGAGGAAATATACTCTTCCTCTTTAGAAGGAGCAACTGCAAAATTACATGGCATGGGTGTAGCTATGGGGAAGGAGGAAGAATTGGAGCCATTAATTCATCTACTGCATCTGCTATGTGCTTGCCACTGAGCTGATACTGTTGAATAGGCCTTAACAGATGTAAAACATTCTTTCTCCCATCCCATTTCTTTCTCTATGTCTCTCCGGTAATTGTGTTTATTATCCCAGTTTATATAGTGAGCCAGCTGAGGGATGGAGGGTAAAAGCAAATTGTTCAAAGTTACTCAATAAGTGAAAGAGCCAGTATTCACGTGAGGGGTCACAAGACTTCAAAACTGAGTTCTTAACCACGGCACTCTTTTGTCCAAGGGGATGCCTAGTAGATAGCAGGGCCAGAAATCAACCCTAGATTTGTCTTCAAAGCTCATGCTCTGTGATGCCATATGACACTGATTATATGAAAGAGAATCTTTAATGGCAAGAGCTCACGTACTAATACAACTTTCCCCTTGTTCTCTGGGAACCCATATCTAATATGTCAGGTTATCTCCAAGTCTCTAATATCTTTCAAATATATCAGTATCTAGTTGCTTCTCACCATTTCTGTTGCTACTCCTATGACCAAGGCCACCACCATCTTTTACCAGGATTAATGCAGTAACTTCCTAATTTATCTTCCCTCTTAGGGCTTCCCTAAAACCCGGATCTATGCTAAACAGATAGCCAGAGTGATCCTTTGGATAAGGATTAATTTTTGGTCAAACCCTGCAATGGCTTCCTATTGTCCTTGAAGTAAAATGCAATTTCTTTTCCATGGCCTGCAAAGCCCTCTTGGCCAGAGCTCACCCCCTTGCCTTTCCTTTATTTGGTTTCATCTCCTATGACTTTCATCATTCACTTTAGTGCAGTCACACTGGTTGCCTTGCTATTTCTCAAAAAAGTCAGTGAGGCTCCAGGCTTAAAGCTTAAGGCGTGGCCTTTGTACTGGAACTCTCTCCCTGGATCAACCTTTACAGAAATAACCTTCTATTAACCTCCCTTATCTCTTTCAGTTGTTTACTCAAATGTGAATGAGCCTATGTTGAACACCCAATTTAAAATCGCTAACTGCCTTCTCCCCTGCTCCAAGTCAAGCCTGCAATTCCCCAGCCCCTTTACCCTACAATTCATTCTCTTTTCTGCCTATCATTTTTAATCTTGTAACATATTATGCAATTGCCTATTATGATTATTGTTTATTATCTGATGACCAATGTTAAAATGTAAACTCAAAATGGCAGGCTTAATCTGTGTTGTTTGCTATTGCATCCTAAATACAAGAAGTATGTTTGAAACATTACAGGCGATTTGTAGAACCAATGAATGAACTGCTCACAGAGGCAGGCTTTCCATAGTATATAAACTTTGGGAAAAGACCAAAGTGATTTTGTAATGAATGAAGGATCTACAAACGATTACCTTCATGACACTGAGCAAATTAATGTTTAAGAGCCTCAATTTTCTCTGAAATGATGGACAGACCATCCAGGTCTCATGAAACAATGCTTATCTTTGGCAATTTCATGGTTAATTGGAATTCCAACATCTGGCCTCTGGAGTAAAGCCAAGAACTGGGAATGTACCAAAAGAAGGACAAAGTATCATTTCTGACCACATGGATTCCAACTACACTTTCCGTATCCATTTGTAGTTTCTTGTAAAATGGAGAACTGCCACTCACAAGGAGCCTTCCTTCTTCCCACCTCCACTGGCAGCCAGTTATTCTTTCTTCAGTCCACGTATGAGACACCATCACTTCTCTAGCTGCTAGCAGTCATAGTAGCTGGTGGAGCTCTGGGAGCAAGCAGGCTTTCAGCTAAACTTCAGGAAGCAGAGAACGTCCTTTTGCTGCTGTCATTCCTTCATTGGTATTACAGGTGCGAAGGGGAGAGAGTGTATTAGTTGCTAAGGTTACCATACAATGTACCATAGACTGGTTGGCTTCAAGAATCAGAATTTATTTTCTCACAGTTCAGGGAGCAAGAAGTATAAGATCAAGGCATTGGCAAAGCTAGTTTCTTCTGAGGCCTCTTTCTTGGCTTGTACATGACTTTCTTCTCCCTGTGTTTTCACAGGGTTTTTCTTCCACTTCCAATCATGTCTGTCTCTGAATATTCTCTCCTTATAAAGACACCAGTCATATTGGATTAGGGCTACTCTAATGACCTCCTTTAAACCAAAATACCTCTGTAAAGGTCTTATCTCCAAATACATTCACATTCTGAGGTACTGGGGGTTAGGACTCCAACATATGAATTTGGGGAAGAATACATTGAGCTGATAACTGGGAGTCATTTGAATGAAGAGAATAAGAAGTCCATTATTTATGTTTGTTGAAGTTGCTTACTTAATATGTCTTTGCTCTGACAAGCAGAGCCAATTTTTGAGTATAAAGGTAAAATTGCTGGAACAAGCCAGCTATTCAAAATGGAAAACATCCATTTGTAGTGTAAGTGGGCATGTGGGTTGGGGTGGGTGATCTCTGAATATTGAAATGAACTTTGAGATCTGTCACACAGAGCCACTTTCAAAAAAGTAAAAAATAAATAAGCAACAGTCATAACTGAACTGATGGCGAGAATTCCTGTTAAATCTGCTGTCACTAATATAACTATTTCTCTTCTGCATAATCTGTTTCCCAATTTTGAGTTAATCCCATAACGCCAAAAAGAGTAAAGTTAATATTTCTCTGTGTAGCTGGAAATGCTGGCAATTCTATCTGTCCCCTTGTTTCTAGCATATTGCATATTGGTTAAATAATGATGAAATAATGAAATTGTTGCAGGGAGCCCCTCACTGCTGCCTTCCAGACTGACATCAAATACTTCTCTGGAACAATACTTTCTAGACTCATCTTTTCAACTCATTTCACAAGGATTGTAAATCTGGCCTAATAACTCTGGCTGATTCCAATCTGTTATTTTCCCTCATTTACTATTTGAACTCCCTAATCTATAAACAAAAGTTAGGTTCCAGAAATCTTGCTATCACTTAACATAATTTTCTTAAAAGCATAAAAATTGTCTTCATTCTTATAAGAAATATGAGATATCCTATTCACTATCACATTTTTAGATATATACCTTATATATACAATATATTTTTAACATTTGCTATAAATATTAGGAGTAATTACCTTGGCCTTATATTATTTTGGGGCTAAGAACTCCAACAGGTTTTTAAAGGGTGATTTTAAATCAGGTAGCTTATTCTGAAGAAGGCACTAATAATTCAGTCCCTGTGATTATCCATCTTATTGTCTGCCATTGTCTGTCTGTTTTAGGATTGATATTTCTGAGTTAGAACTCTCAGTGTGTTTTGCCAGGAGACAGCAAACTGTGGCTTGGGCCAAATCCTTACCAGCAGGCTGATTATGTCAATAAAGTTTAACTGCAGCACAGCCATACCTATTCATTTATATACATAAGTTGAGTAGTTGAGAGAGAAACGGATACCTGTATAGCCTAAAATATTTACTCCCTTAGCAGAAAAGTTTGCCAATCCCTGTGCTGTATTAAAAAGGAAAAAGTACAAATAAATATGATAATCTCTATTTTTATTATATCTAGTGAGACAACTAAGGCATAGACTCTAAATGGAACTATTTTCATCTTTAATGCATTTTAACCCTAGTTAATGCCTTCAAAGAATATATAGAATTTACTTCCTTTCCAGAAACTTTTAAGATCAGTTTGTGTAGGTTTGCCTATCTATGGAGAATCTATGGTCCATATTATCATTGAAATGCATTTTGTCTAAATATTATGTATTAAATAGTAGCTGTTTTAATGTAGGTCCATCAGCATGATTTCTAAGTTTACTATGAAATACCAAGTTTTTATATTTTTACCTTTATATTTTAATTAATATATGCTTTCTTATTTTGATCTTTCAGTGTCAATTTTGTTTGGAGTTGGGTGCTAAGATGTAAACTGACTGGTAAGTCACACCACATTTCTTAATATGATGCATTTTTTAAAAGTAGATATTCTGGCACAGTAGTCCACAAAGCTAGAAACAAAAGCTATGACCTATGGGGACTGAAATATTTTATTCTCTACCTGCAGATGAAGTACCTAGAGAAGTATTTTTAATTTATCCCTCACTGAATGATGTGAAATGTAAAACAGTTCGACTGTAAAGTGGCAAAAGGTAATTAAGTGATTTGGAGAATGCCAGATGCTTGTGGTGTCATGAATTATATCTTAAAGGAAAACAGGGGTCCGTATAAATAAAGGAAAAGAGGAAAAATGGGGAAACTATCTTGAGAGGACCTATGGATTGTTCATTTCTAAAGCAATTCAGTTTGCTTAGATTTTGTATTTTAAACTTAAGCACTCTGTGAAAAATATGGAACATCTCTGAAGTTCTTTCTTTTCATATATGGCTTAGAAATATGGAAATGAATGATGTATTCTTGTTCTAGGATTTGAATGCAGTGAAGTATTTAGATTTTTAAATGAACTCCTGTCAGAAAATGTTAGGTTTCCCAGTATTGTAGCATGTACCTTTAATAATCAATTTTACTAGAACTTGCTAATTTTTTCAAGGTGATAATTTTAATCTAAGTATTTTTTGAGAGTTGATTTAATAATTTTAGTGACAGATGGTATTTTCTCCTGTTACTCACGTAGCATTGAAGTTTATATAACTGTTTGTGAAGTCACAGGTTTACTAGAAACCAAGGGAAATCTAGTTTCTTTCCTAATAAATAATTTAAATGTTCTGTGGATCTTTGCTTCTTATGTAACTATGGAACTTTACTGAGAGGCAGTTCAACAGGAAGAATTTTATTCTTGACTTAACTGTATAACAAATCAGATTGTTTATTATATTCAAGAAGAATTGTTGGTTTTTATGTCTCCCTCTTCTTTAATGCAAGATAACTTGAGAGATTCATTGGAAGTACAACTGCATAAAAGTTTTAATTTAGAAATTGGGATTTATATAAATGTCTATATGTGATGTTTTTCTTTTCGACAGATATCTTAGCAATACATTTTTAATCATCTCCTTTGAGAATACAAGAGGAAATATTGTTATAGGAATTGATACAGAATACTGCTTATTGTATACCACTTTACCTGCTTGTTACCATTTTATAATAAAGTTGGTTCGTTCCCCTAGCATTTCTCTTTTAAGTATTCATTTTGCAAGTGAGACAATGATATCTGATATCACCACAAGAAAATATAACAATGTTGAGCAATTATAATCTACATTCTAAGTAGCATTTGGGAACATACTGAAATTAGAGAATTATGAGCTTTTTAAAATGTCCCATGAAAACCTAGAAAAATTAGAATGAATAAAAGGGAAAAGAAATAAGTTAAATCAATGAACAGAAAATACAGGAGTTGCAAAGTGAGAGTCCATGTCACTGTATACAAACAAGAGTATTTTTATGTGAATATGCTATCTATAAAGTGAAAAGTTAGAGCAACAGATGACATATTTGATTGTTTTGTGTATTTTTATATTAGTGTTATTTTAAAAATAAAATAAGAGTTATGTCAGACTTCTTCCTTGAAAATACATGACACATGTGTTTGTTACCTTAACTAGGCACTATTTGACTGGCAGTTATATTAGGAAGAGCTATGATATAGGAGACTGAAGAAAAATGCTAAAAGAAGCTCTTGAAATTTAGTTTGGAAAGATGAGGCATTACTAGCCATGTTGGTGAAATTGAACAGCCATTTAATGGTCCAAAGAAGCAGATTTAGCTTTGTATTCCTTCACCTTTCACCTCTCAAAAGGATAATCATTTTTAGTAACAGAATGTCTATATTTCATTTAATATTACATTGAAGCATTAATATGGGATATATAAATCTATATGTTAAATCATAAAAACATGGCTTATTTCTGATATTGAACTGGAAATATGAGAAACTGGCTGACATATATGATTCAAATACTTTATATGGATGAAAGCATACATTTAACTGTTATTGGGAAGCAGCTATTTCCCAAACAATTATAACATCATGA
This sequence comes from Manis pentadactyla, assembly GCF_030020395.1. Classification (NCBI taxonomy): domain Eukaryota; kingdom Metazoa; phylum Chordata; class Mammalia; order Pholidota; family Manidae; genus Manis; species Manis pentadactyla. The sequence continues at coordinate 33,691,527 of NC_080027.1, forward strand.
ATTTAAATGCCAAGAATTGTTTCAAAGGCTTGCTTCTGGATCTAAAATTACTCTCTCTTGCTATGTAAGAATTTATCACTGGTATGGATATTCTTCCTGGTATGTAAATCCTGATAAACAAGAAAATCATTTGTCTAAAGTAATTTGTTAAAATCTCCCAACCATGCAATTCTTACTATAGTTCATTTTCTTGATAATGCTGTATAACAATAAGAAGTCCAAAAGGGTATATGAATTCACCAAAGTATCAGCACTGTTTCTGGTTTACATTGGTCATTTAAAATTTTAACTGTGACATAATTCAGGTGTTGATACTGTGAAACTTTATTTGCAAGTGACATGTTGGTATATAATATTTCATGTCTCTAAGGGCTATGAGAACAGAGACTTTTGTTTACTATGAATCCTAAGGAAACAAAAAGGACTGAGAATATAACATACCTTAATAACTATCTGTTAGTTTAATTAATTAATCAGTTATATGTTTGAGGGTAAGATTCTGAGTCAATAGTGTTCATTATTATTATTATTGTTACTTAATTATAACATATACAGAATACCATCCTGGTCTTGGTAAAGGAAAAATATTGCATATGTTTAAGAGCAAGGATTCTCATTCCAGAATTTCTGGTTGATAATTTTGACTTATACAAAGTATATGACCTCTCTATATGTCATATTTTCATCTCAATGTACTGAATAAGCAAATCCTTATAATGTGCTTAGGTACATCTCTATCACACAGTAAGCATTATGTAGTCATCAGTTATTATTACTGTTTCATTCTGTTGTCATTGGAAATCAGACATTTTCTAGGCTTAATGGGTTAATATTCTAGTAGAAGAGACAAATATAAACAAAACTACCTCTAATATAAAGTATAATTCATTTCAGAAACTTGAAATATAAAGAATACTAGAGAGCAATTAATGAGTAAGAATTTGGAATTGCTTCGTAAATGAGGTAACACTTTACCTGCCCCTGAAAGATTTCACATTACTGCAAAATTTCCCATGTACATTTTAGCATCAGAAGATAGTGAGGACAGTGTTCTGGGGAAATGAACAGTGGGAAGTTGTTAAACTAAAGAGGCTTGAAGAATCAACAAAACAGCATCAGCCCTAAATGGCTTTTAAATATTAATTAATTAGTAAATATTTGTCCTTTTTTTGAAAAATAATTTCATGCCATTTCCTGCTAATGTTTACTCTTTAATTTGGCTTTCAAAGCTGTTCAATGTCAAGGTCCAACTCATGCAACCTTATCTTCCAACATTCTCCACCTACCAGTCCAATTTCATTTTATACCCCATACATTTTTTTTTCTCTTTCACTGAAAACCACTGTGGTTTTGTACATTTTCCCTCTAACTCAAATGTGCTTATACCTAATCCTGCACAGGACAGATTTCTAACCTACAAAATTCCTTGTTCAAATGTTATTTTCTTTATAAAGCTTTCCGTGACTTTTTGTGTCATTTCAAGTTTAACAAAGACCGAAAACACACACACACATACTGCACAATACAGTGTGGTAGATTTACTCATCAGTGCACTTAATGAAGAATAGAGCATCTTATGAAAAGTGAGTTTGGCCACTCAGAACCAGAACAGATGCAGCCTATTTCTCTGTGGATTCTCCTGGCCTCCAAATCCTTAAATAGTGAGGGCTGGCATGCTTCTGCCAGTAATACAGTCCACACACAATAGAGTCTTTCTGATTTGTGAAACTTAATTTCTTACTGCACCACCATCCTTACATAATTTGTGTTTTCATTACTATCAATGAAGGATACTACATATAAACTATATCCTTCTATTTAAGGAAACATTGATTCCCTTATTGTGAACTAATCTCAGTAACTAAACACATTTCATCAGTTGGGGGAAGCAGAAACATGGTTCTGAGTAGTCTTGCATTGAGAGTTCCAGAACTGCAGAAAACTCATTTTTTCAAAGGCCTCTACAAAATATTAGACTTTTCATCTTCTTGCACCAATAGCATTTTCTTTTGGCGATAGCCAGGCTCTAAGATGGCGTCTGCAGAGGAGTAGATAACATACAGCCTTGTCTTCACGGAGATCATGGTACAGTAGACAGCATAGATTAATAGCCAGCTAATTTGAATGATAATCTATGTCACCATAGAGGCAAGGTTGAGTCTATGAAAGCAAGTAAGTGAGATATCTAATTCACTGTTTAAGAATGAGGTACCTTGGGAAAGTTGGAAAGAGCATTCCAGTTGGATGGAATATCATGGTAGGGGACCCTTAAATCAGAGCATATTACATTCATGAAGCTGCATATAATTCAACATTCTGGTTTCTGCCTAAGTAAGAGGCCCTCAAATTACAGTGCATTTTTGTGTTTTAAGACTGAACACATAGTACCTCCTAGTTCAGCAAATGTTTTTTGACGAATTACTTACTGTGGCCATATTGCTATGCTAGTTGATACATCTAAAAAACAAATGTCGTGATCCACTGAATATATTTTACTCAGACACATTTGTGTTGTGTGTGTGTATACTTGTGTGTAACACAGGGATAGATGGGTGTGTCAGTGTTAGGTAGGAAGGTAGATGGACAGATAGACAAACAGTTACAGAGACAATTAGGCATATTCTAAGGCTTCAGGTCATTAAGGATAATTTGACCATGTGGTCACATTGTTCTTTTCGCATTTTCATAATTTGGACTAGTTTCTAAAAACTTTCATTTGAGGAATGCCACTTTTATTGGTGACATTTGAGTGATTATCTTACTGATTTACAGCACATTGATTTATGTGAAATGCTTTTTTAGGCACTCGATAAAAGCTTGTTGACTGACTGACTTTCACAAACATTTAAGATAAGAATGATGTATATAGTGAAGTCATCTTGCCAACAGGAAACTAACTGGGTGTCCAGATCTGTATATAATGAAAATCATAAGGACATGAATGTCTTAGGACTGCCTGGAGAAAGCACACAGATGCACTTTCTCAAGCAACAAATTCACTTTTCTGCAGCTTAAGGCTGAAAAAAAGGCTGCAGGTAGGACCAAACTATTTTTGAGACTGACAGTAGAATAAATCCACACTATGTTTCCTGTATTTTTATAGCATCACAGAGTGAGTCATGAAGCAGTGTCTACATAACATAGACATAATATATAAGACCACATACTTTGGAATTAGGTAGTCCTAGCTGGAGTTGAAACCCAGATTAGGTAACCATCTAAGTAGATTTGGACATGTCCTATAATTTCTGTAAAGATTGGTTTCTATAGTAGGCTGGATAATGCCCACTCCTCAACAAGATGTGCATGCCCCCATCCTTGAAACCTGTGAATATGTTGCCTGACATGCTAAAAGGGACTTTGCCAAAGTGATTAACTTAAGCATCTTCAGATGGGGATATTATTCTGCATTATCTGGTTGGGCCCAATGTAATCACAAGAGTCTTTACAAGAAGGAACCAGGAGGATCAGGCAGAGATGGGGATGAATGGAGAGAGGTTGTGGTGATGCAGGACCATGAGCCCAAGGAATGCAGGCATCCTCCAGAATCTGGAAAAGGCAAGGAGACTCTTAGAGCTTATTCATCTGCAAGTAGGTTTAATAAAAACCACCTTAATAGAATTATTATGAGTTAACTGTGATAGTAAACATAAAAAGCACTCAGCCATACAGACTGTCAGGATTCAAAAAATGTAGAGCCTGAACACACCTCCAGTCCCTGAAACTCTTCCTTGTTCATGTAAATAAGCTTTTCACTCTACACTTTAACAAAGCATTTCATCTCATGAATTGACTTATTTCATAATGTAGACAGTAATTTGACTTATCATGGGAAAGACAGTAGAACTACTAGAATGATATATATTCAGATAAGAAAGGAAAGAAGGTAGCATGTGTTGAAAGCCTTGTGCAAGTCAACATAACATATCACACTATTCAATTTCTCGTATGTTTTTTTCTAACAACAACCTAAAATGAGGTGGCGTTTTTTCCCATTGCTACACACAGATGCTGAGATTTTCCTGAAAACCTAAATTTGACATAATAGGACTATTGTAGTGATAGAAAACTCGTAATAACTGAGAACCACAAGATTGCTCTAGCGCTTGGCTGGTGCCAAAGACTCAGCGTCATCAGATCCAAGTCCAAAGCTTCTCTGTTTTCATCCTTTATTTATATGTTGGCTAATGTTAGGAGTGAAGTTTCTACAGACAGACTGGGTTCAAAAATTAGTTTCGGTACTCACTAGTTAACTCTGGGTCACTTCATCTCTCTCAGACTCATTGTCTTCCTCTATAATAATAATTATAAAACACTAATAATAGTCCAACTTCATGAAATTCTGATGGTGGAATAAATTAGTAAATGGGAAGCAGTTAGAATAATGCCTGGTAAGTGGTTACCTGTTCAGGGAATGCGGCCTGTTAGCATTGTTATTTGGAGGAGATCTGCAGGTAAACTATGTTTGAAAAACCATTAGCTATATTAAAGGATATTTTCTTGCTAAATAGTAACTATAAATCACTTTGCACTTGAGACACTTTCATATACATTAATTATCCTTTTTAGATATTTGGGGACTGGGCTGATTTAATAGCTAAAATAAATAAATATATACATATATGTATATATGCACACACACATGTATGTACACATACATATATACACAGACTACAGCAGCAATAGTGTGCTAAGTTTGTTTCTGGTTTATGAATGTGTGGATGTGCATATATCGGTGGTAGAGTGGAGGCATGGAGGACAGAGAGAGAAATATGACCCACTTTAGAGGCCATTGTTGGTCAGTTTTCAACAGTGTGATTTAAAGGTATTTTAGATTGAGTTTCTGTCCATTTTTAATACTGTGTCCTATAGGAGTTTTCTCTTTTGCTTTGTTCATAAAAATTGGACTGCTTCTGAGACTTTTAGTCTTATGAGAATGCACTGCCTAGCCCGGTGGCTCTAAATGGAATATTTATCTATGGTTCTCCATCCCACACTATATACTCCACACCATCCATCTCCATGAGTACCAGGAGAGGCGTTAGAGGAGTCTTTGCCCCTCTGAGAAATTGTGTGACACACCTGCTATTCCTTAGAACATGAAACTCTTGAGATAAATGTTTGATGTGCTTTCATCTTCTTTACTGTCCTCACTCCTTTAAATATGCATTGGTAAAGAAATCTCTCAAGCAGAAAGGTGAGTCACCTTACAAAGCCAGTGACTGCAAGGATGATTATTCTTCTTTGCTCTGCAGGTCATTTATTATGGATGAGAGATACACCAGCCTCACCCCATAACCAGATGCTATGCTATTAATTCAGAGGGCTTTGAAGTTGGTTTTTGTGTGGCTGCCTACAATTTCTATGACCAATATGAAATTTTGTGACTCTGAGCAACTTTAATTCCCCATGCAAATATTTAAGTAATTCTGGTAACCTAGGGTGAGTTCCCAGAATATTGGAGCTTAGAATGACAACAATATTTCAAAATCATTTTGAACTGAGTGAAAGAATAATAACCATGACATATAATATGTGCCAAACACTAACCCTGCAATGTAAATTATTGTAATTCCAGTTTTAAATGTAAAATAACTGGATCCCAGGGTGGTTAAATATCTTACCCAATGTCATAAAGCCAACTTATCTTGATCTCAAACCCAGGAACATTTTCATGCAACTCAGGCCTTTTCTACTGTCAGATTACTTAAGGATGGGCATGTGAGGGACTTTTTTGTTCACAGAAGCTGTATGGTTCTGGAAACAGCCACTGGACTGTCTATTGGAATGCTTGACTAAAATGCCAGTGTAGATGTAGAAAAGTATTAGGCTTGTCTCTTGCAGAGTCAAGCTGTCTTTTGTATGCTATTTATTCCACACCAGGTGCTTAATAAATATTAATTATTATAATGCTTCACAGAGCTTATTAAGATTAATGTGTCTCTAGCAAGTGGTTGGACTCCTGAGAAGAGACTGTATCAATTCAATATGAGATTTTACTTTTTTATAATGTAATTTAAACTGAGAAAAAAAGAAGAAACAGTGAATACTCTCCAACTGTTTTGATTATGACAGAGTACAGTGTCTCTGAGATTGGCGGTCCAATCAATGTGACCATTATTTCCTGAACACTTTTTTATGCCAAGGGCCCATCTAAGCATTTTATATATGCTAATGCTTAATATTTGTAACAGCTCTTTGGGTAGGTATTATTAAAATCTTTATTTTCCATATAAGGAAACTGAGGTACTGAAGTGTTCAATAAATGAACAAACTGGCATAAGACCTCAGGCATTCCATCTCCAGAGTCTAATATCTAGACCATAGTGCTATACTTTTTTTAATATAAACTTGAAATTGGAATATTAGTTATTCATTCTTTCTTTCTTTCAAATAACATTAATTGGGCAATTTGTGTGCATGAAGCTCTGTGCAAAGGGCTTGGTAGAATACAGACCTAAACAGAACATACAACCTTGAGTTTTGTGAGGCCAAGGGACATGGTTGTTGTAATCAAATCAAAATAAACGAGCCATGAGAACATGAGGGGAGGTAGGGATTCATTCTGATTGAAGAACATAGGAGACTTTACAGAGAAGGATGCTTTAACATCCTGGTTAAAGGAAAATAGAATAGCTACTTAGAGGGAACATCAGGGAAAAACTATGGAAGATTGAAATCCATATTATGTTGGGAAACTATTGGGTAAAGAAGTAGGGAAATAGACTCCCTGCTTCTGGTGTATACTTTTGGGTCCTAAAACAAGGATGTTCATTAAAATCATTGGAGAACTTCTTCAAAACAGACACATTCTAGCTCCATATCCTACATAGTCTATTTCAATTTACAAAGGTTAAGGTTTGAACATGTACTTTTGTTGCAGCCACTTAATTAAGAATCACAGCTATTTGTTATTTGTCCTGTTATTGTGCTTTGTTTCCTCTCTCCACTGGTATATCTTTGGGGGATTCCCAGGTTTTTCTCCGTTTTTACTTTCATAATATACTTTTGAGACATACCTGGAATGAATGATCCCTCAGAAATGGAGTGTGCAATTATGTAGGACCAAGTACAAATAAATTTACCACACTTGGTTGTGGTTATTGTACTCATCACTTTAAGAAAATATATCCTAGATATTACCCTTTCATATCTTTGCCATGTATTTCTAGATAACCTAATTATGCATTTCCTTAAACTATATTCTTTATCACACAATATAGAAGCCAAGGGAAACTAGAAATATAAATCATGCATTTGTATATTTTATCTACATATATCTATGAACAAATAAGGAATCATTGGAAAACAGGATTCCCCTAACCCAGATCTCTAATTTTATGGTTCAAACCTAAGAGTCTGGCTTTCTCCCCTACCACCTACCTCTAGTGCAGGAACCTCTAATCTCTTTCTTAATATGCCTCTCTGGGACATTCTTACCGTCTTCAATGTTCTGAATTCCTCCATTCTTGCAAGGGAATCATCTGTTCTTCTTTAGAAAATTCTTTTTCCAGAGTTGATACCTCTTAAAGCCTTCATGGTTTTTAGAAGTGAACTCACATACACAGAGGTGCAAACACATGTATGTGTGCCTGAGTGTGTATGTGTTGCTGTAAAATGATACCTGCTTATTATACCTCCTTCTTCTTAACACTACTTCTCAGGTAGCATTGCTGGTCACCACTTTATTTCTCCACCACCTTTCTTCCATCCTTCCTATCTCCTAAGATGAAATTTCTGTGTGATAGAGAGTTTTTCAGGTAAGCTTAAGTAAGGCTCTGCTTACAAAGCTTACAAAATCATAGAGGCAGTTGAAAGTATCACATATCCTTCTCTAACTTGAGACATTTTACTTTAAATATAATAGTAATAATAATATCTATCATTATGTGAATGACATGGTGATAAGTGCTTTGCAGCCATTAATTCCTTATTTAATTCTATCCCCTCAATAGCCCTTTGAGGTAGATATTAACCTATTTGCAGATAAAAAGATAGTGACTCATAGAAGTCACATGCCAAGGTTTATACAACAAAAAACAGCAGTGCCCAGATTTGAAACTACATATGTTGGCAGCTAACACCCATTCTATTAATAACCATTTTATATAGAGAGAGAAAAGTCATTTTTTTAGCTGATATTAGCATGGATATGCCAGATCTTGGTCTAGGTGTCAAGGATAAAATTATTAGCAAAATCAGACACATTCCTCTTCCTTATGGAGCTAACAGCCTGGGAAGGAAGCTAGATATTAATCAAATTATCAAACAAAAAGGAAATTACCCTTGCAATAACTGTTAAAGGAAAGGTACATGCTCATTTATTGTGTGGGGGTTTTAGGGGGTGATATGGACAGGAAGGTCAGCTTTAGGGTTTTGTGAAGTAACTTGTAAACTTACAAGTGAATAGGGGTTTCCTAGGTAAAGAGGGATAACAAGTACTCCAAGAAAGGGAAACAGCATTTGCAAGATTTGGGGTACTTGAAAGGGTGTGAATTATTTAAGGCATTCAAGATAGGCCCCTTGTGGGTTGATACTAAAGGTACAAGACTCAGTAGACCATGCATGGTTAAAGATTTTAATCTTGTCTTTACAGCAATGAGAAGCCAGTGCAGGATTTTAATCAGGGAGATGACCTAACAATGTTTTGTGTAGAAAAGATGTCTCTGGCTGCAAAGTGGAGGTTAGGATAAGGATGAAAGTGTGAGATTAGTTACTCCTGTTGGTAGTTCTATTGATCCATCATGGGAACTGGCACTAAGGTCACGATGGAGATATTTCAACAGGTTTAAAATCTGTTCAAGAAGTAAAATCAACAGAAATTGGTGATGGGCTAGATTTAAGGGTGTACAAAGAAGAGGAATCAAAGATATCTCCTAGGTTCTCAGTTTGTGTAACTGAATGAGAAGGCTACCAATTTACTGAGATTAGGAGTAGTGGAAGAATGTAGCACTTAATTATTCTATTAATGATCAACTAATTTAGGAGAAATGCACCATATATCCGTAATGAGCAGGCATCCAGTTGTCAAGTATATCTTGAATAATTGCTAAATGCCCTGAAATACACATGATATGCTGAGGGTTATGTAAAGATAAAAAAAAAAAAAACATGCTGAGAACCTTAAAATGCATATTGGGACACCAGAAAATATAGAAGTCACTATTGAGATCACATGTCGAGTTTTCCGCTGAAAAAATCAGGATAATCAAAACTACTTATGGGAAAATTTTTGTAATAAAGTGGTTCATAGTAGGTGCTCAATAAAATATTTGTTTAATGAATTCATGATAATTCAAAGAAGCAAATGTTCAGAGTGTTTGATCAACAGGCATTCAGTAAATATTTTATTAATAATTTGGTTCAAAATAATGTGCAAAAGCAAACCATTTTGAAAATGAGGAAGAATCATAAACAAACTGAGATTTTACTTTAATCTCAGAATAAGGCATTATTAAAGTCTTCATAAATTTAATCCACGCCTCTGTTCTCTCCTACATCACACATGCACACTTGACTTTAGGATCAAGAAAGGGTTAATTCATTCTTCATGGTGACCACAGAAGGACATGTATCCACTGAGGAGTCTTAAACAACAAACATATAAGGAAAAGTGAGTTTTCTACAACAACATGAGTAATTTGGGCCACAAGATGTCACTACAGATTAAGCAATGGTGAAAGGCCTCCCACAGCATAAATTCTAGAAGCTTTGACAACTTAAGCAAATAGTAGAGGATGTTAATTAAAAATAATAATAATGGGCAGTTGCTTTGACTTCTTTTTTTTTTCCTTTTTCCTTTTCTCCAATGCATCTGGAAGAATGAAATAAAGAATGAATGCCTATATTGCATATACCATCTAATTTTGTATAAAACTTTTCCTTCTTTCCTAATAAAGAAGAATAGATGTTATAGTCCAGCAGAGCATAGGTTTTGTTTCAGCAATTTGTTTGATTGTGAGCAATATTTTTCAAGCTCCATTTTTCTCTGACTTCATAAAAGAAGACTATCCCAGCTCACTTATGTTAATGACCCTGTACACAACTACCTTGCTTGTAGGGGATACAGCACAGGCTGAATATATTTCCATTATAATGGCCACCTATAAAGGGTAGTTAATCATGAAGAAAATTCATTAGCTGAATGTCACCAGAAACCTATGTCGTGTGGCAAATGAACAGGGGACAGCCAGTTTGAGTTTTAATTTCTGCAATGAGCTCCTGTTGTAAAACTCCTTTCCTCCAAATGAAGTTGGGCAGAGAATTAATGGCATGACAAATGGCTGGTGAAATCTGATGAGAGGCCTTAATTACAAGAGAGTTTGTTATTTCTGTTGGAGTTTTACCACAAATTCCTCACTGGAAGAAGTAGTATTTTTACATGCCCTGAATTTTACTTTTTAAGCCCTGAACAACTAAATAAACTGAAGTATGTATAGTCTTTGAGCAAGACTCAAATATAGGTCTGCATCACAGTGCAGTATTTATGTCTGTTCAATCCTGCCTTTAGGCTAAATGGGATTTTCTTATCATTGTTGTGTCTTGTTATTATTGGTGCTTTTCCTGCTGTTTCTGTTTCTCTGTCATCAAAGGCATTGGTGTGAAATAGAATCTTTGTTTAAAATTTCATTAGATATTGTGATAAATAAAATTCTTTCATTTCTAAGATTTTAAATGCAAGCTTATGAGCTTTTGCATCTTCAAATGGGCTAATTTTCTGAGGAGCCTTTTATATGTATATATTTTTAACACTGTTTTATATGTGCTGTGTCATTCAACCAGGTGTCATGTGTTCTATTCTGAGATGTTGACACAGGAGAAATTCCTCGCTAAAAAAGAACACTCTACTATGTTAGCTATCTCATTTTCTTAATTAAAATGAAATATACTCACACACATATAACATATACCTGTATATGTGTAGTCACATATATATATATATATGCACATATATAAACATTAGATGTTATATACACATGATATAGTAAAAAGGATATCTATACACATATATATGTATGTATGTTTGTATATGTTTGTATATAAATGTACATATGTATGTATATGTATTTGTATATGTTTGTATATGTGTATGTATGTGTATATGTATACACACACATACACATATATAAGAAAATGTAGACTGTGCTAAAAATATATCTGGAATTCTATATCTGATAGTTACAGAGTTACAGAGTCTAGATTTGTGTAACTTATTCTAGATCCAACAGTAATTAAAGTTAAGATAGAGCCCTAAATAGGCTTATCAATCTCTACATAATATTTTTCCTTACAGATATTTTTCATCTTTTGAAAGAAGTATTTTGAATTCTGTAGATATCCCTCTTTGACTTGTCAAGAAAGATAAGCTGCATTCTCAACAAAACATATATTTCATGCAAATGTCCTTGGTTATAAAGAAAGGATCCAAGAAAAACAAACAAAAGATATTTGTCACATGGACAGAACTATGCTTTAAAGCAACATTTTCTAGGTTGTCCATGAGTTATCACTTTTCCTAAGAGGCTTATTTCAATACTTATCACAATAACAAATCACAGTGTTTCCAGCCTCAGTCTTGCCACAATTCCAAATTGAAATAAAATAGAATAAAGTCTGCTGTCTGTAAGAAAAACAATAAAAAGTTCAAGATTAGTACGGCTAAATTATTTTGTTGAGAGTTATAACTGAAAAAGTAAGACCCATGATCTATTGACACCTCTCATCCTTTTTAAAAATAATCTGAAGACACTGAATGCTTCAACAGAGAGATAAGAGGTTATAGATCAATGATAGACACGTGAATAGGTACTACATATAACATCTGTTAAAAGGATTTTTCTGTGAATATAGATTAGAGAAAATTAAATTCAATTAAAGCAATATCAGTTTCATTCTATGAAATGTCCATGTTTACATGAATAAGGCAAGAAGGTAGGTATATGAAATAGTTTTCATACTAAAATAAATGATTTTAAGGTTATTCTCATTTTAATTAAGAAAATGAGATAGCTAACATAGTAGAGTGTTCTTTTGCACCCAGAATTCCTCCTGTGTCAACATCTCAGAATAGGAGAACACACTAATTTTTTAAAGGTCAAAGTACAGACAAAGGAAATGGGGGAAACTAGATAGCTTGGTTATGCATTTATATAGAAAAGCCTGGATTTTGGACTTCCTGTTTTCCTTTTGAAATTATTGTATTGATTAGACTACAGTGCCCTATGGCATTCTTTACAGTCAGACAGAACTGTTAAAACTTAAATCTTCCATTTATAAGCTGTATACCATAGGGCATGTTGTTTAACATCTCTGAATCTCAGAATGTTCATCTACCAATATAGCGTTAGTGTATGAATTACCTGGATTTCCTTACCAGCTCCAGTTTCCTTTTTGAAGCCTTAAAATTAAAGCAAAGTTCAAATTATTTGCTTTTGGAACTTTGGCAGGCCCAATCCAGAATCTAACAGCTTAACAATATGTAGTTGCTTGAAAGCATTTGAGACTAAAAGTTTATCTTACTCATTTCAGTTTTTCTAACCTTTACAAAATACCAAAAATGTCGTAGATCCCAACAAAAAAATGTTTTAAACTGCATTTCCTTAGTGTGTCCATGTAGTTAGGATAGGATAGGTCTGCTGAAGTAACAAACTCTTAAATCATGATGGCTTAACTGTATAAAGATTTATTTCTTGCTCATGCAAGATTTAGTGCAGATTCAGTGGCTCTCAATGGAGGCTCTCCTTCAGTGACTCAGTTTTTCTTTCTTTCAACCTTGTGATAATGACCATTTGTGGCTGTTGTGAGAGAAATTGGGTGGAGAAATGTGATGTTTTTAAGAACCAAGTCTGAAAATGGATTAAAATACTTGTGTTCACATTTTGTTGTCCATAGTCCTCCATGTGTTTACAAAATAGTCTAAAGAAGGTTGAGAAAGGTAGCCTTTCTGTTTACCCTGAAAGAAGAAAGGATAGAGTAAAAATGTAGCATACTCTTTCTTATAGCGTACATGAAATCGCAAACGTTTTTGGAAAACTTTTCCCAACCAGCTGATGTAACTGATAATTTGATTCTCTTTGCTAAGAATAGCACAATACTTTTTAGATTGTGAGGTAAATATATTTATTTTATATAAATAATTAGGTCTATTTTCTTATCCAACTGTGATGGCATACATAGTACAGATCTCCAAACATAGTAATTACTTAATATGTCTTTTCTGAATACATGTGAATTGCACAAGGAGTTTGACACAAGCTCTAGCTTTACAAAAGTTGGTAAACCACCACATGGAGGAAATGAGTTATTCTTTATGCCTTCAGAAGGCAGAACCATGGGCTATGAGTAGATGTTGGAGGAAGGTAGATTTCACATCAATCTACAAAAAGACCTCCCAAGAGGATAGGTTAATTTGGTTATAGTAAATTTTCAGTCTATAGATATATTTTAACTGTCCCTAACAACAGGATGCCATGGAAAGAAATAATCTGTGGAGTTAGTCTCTTCCAGGATTAAATTCCAGTTCCACCAGCTACTGTTAGCTACCTACTGACAGTGTGACTTTGGCAATTTAAATTCATTGAGCTTCCAATTTTTCACAAATTTAATGGAGTTTTATCTGTCAGACTTTTTACTCATGGGCAGTAGAAAACAACTATGGTTAACTCAAGCAGAAAAAGAATTTGTGGAAGATGTTGAATAATTCACAGAATTTAAAGAAACCTAAGAGAACCAACCAATCTAGGACTTGAACCACAGCCAAAATCCTGCCATCTAGCTCCGATGCCACTGGACAATCAGTGCCAGAGCTGGTACTGTCACCCCTGTTGATTCTCTTCCTCTGGAAACTGATTATCAGTGGCCACTGAAATTAATTATTTACTTGATGGACTTCTTTCAGTCATTCTGGCCAGATTCAAATTTCTAGGCCAAAATTTCTGATTGCTTGAATCTCAGCTATATGCCATGTATGTGCTTTCAGAGGGTGGAGAAAATTAAGTATCTGGATTTTTTTGTTTCTGTAGAGTGATGCAGTCTTGTGGTTCTCCAAGGCTTACACTGCAAGGAAATCCCCAGCATGGAGAGATCTAATTATTGGCGAGCCAAAGTCAGCTACATGACAATCGCAACATCCTTGACTTAATGTAAGAATACTAAAGATGTATTTGAAATGGCGTAATGCAATATTTCACAAGGGCCATCTTGACCTAGTTTTGAAGTCATGGGTAAAAATTCTCAATTCCCCTTCATGGGCAGTTGTCTAAGCCCTGACCCCCAACTACTTCTTTTATCAGGTTCTCCTGGATTATAAACATGCATACCCATGCAAGAGGCTCTCAGTTATATAACCTAAGAAGGGAAGGCCCTTCTCCCTTAGGCTGGCAGAATTATTCAAAGTACCCAATCCTCATGAAGTCCATGAAACCTGGCTAACCCCACCTTTCTTACCATACATAAACCACCTTCTACAATTCCATGCTGTTACCATGTCCCCAGGCCGAACCACCTCTGTGGCCCTGCATGGTAGCTTTCTCTTGTTTGGAGATGTTGATAACAAAGAGTTTTGCCTTTCATTGTAGGAGTCTTTGTGTTGTGTCTGACACTGTGGAGTTACAGTTATGCCTATTGTCATATCACTTTGAAACAAGTGGTCAGTGCTGTACCGTAGATATATCCACTCAATGCATTTTTAGAATAATACTTTTTGGGATATTTTAGAGATCATTTTTGTGTTGGATAAGTTTTAAATTATTTTTGTTCAATGCTATGATTCTATAAGGAGTTAGAAAAGGCACAGAATACAAATATTAAAAAACATCAATTATTGTTTTTGTTTTAACTTTGACCTATCATGGCTGCTCTGACATAAAAATCTAGCTATGCATTAGCCCCACCTGTTAAGATTTTAAAGCATTAGAAGCCTGTACTGTTTCAGAACTATCACATACATACATTTAAAAGTCATATAAGGGATGTATGTCTTTCAAAACCTCCGTGGGTGATTCTGATATACAGAGAAGGTTGAGAACCACTGGCCTGCACCATAAACTTTAAATGCCATTGCATTGCATGCCATGATCTTCACAGTCTGAGTCAATCTGTCTTTCTTGTCTACTCTCCCTGTTACCTTCATCTGTTCTTCTACCTTTGTAGCAGAGTTATAGAACTTGCCATTCTTCAGACATCAATTTTTTTCTTCTTCTGTATATTTCATATGCTATATATTTTTTTATCAGAATCTGACTTGTATCTCTTCTTTTGGAACAGCCAGGAGATATTTTATATGGATTCTTTTGTGCAACACATTTCACATTTCCCTCATTTTCTCCACTTTCAGTACTACTCCTTTAAAATAAGTATTTTATTATTTATTAAAAACCCTGTAATTTCACAAAATTCTTCAGCCTATTGCTAGCATCTCAAATCCATCTACTTTATAATTTATGGAGTGATTTTTATTGATTAATTTTAAAGATTTAAAGCATACATTATATCTATGTTAAGAGTTCAGGGCTGTGCAGAGTGCTAAATAAATACTTATGTGTAAGAAATTCTGCCTAGTTTTTGGCTTCTGTCTGAGATGGAGCATCAGACATCTTAGTCTTCCAGGAAGACTTTTATAATCTGAGATAATTATCTTGAAAGAGTTTCTGGCTGTGGTACAGGAAAGGGAACTCAGGCAGAGTCTAATAACAGGGCAACTAAATGATCTGATTTGCCCTGGACTACCCCTCAGCTCTAGGCAAAGTAGAATGGTTGGTCTCCATACCTGATAGATTCTTAGAGTAGTGATGGAACTGACAGTCAGGGGAGACCAAATGAGGAGAGTCCACAAAACAGATACTATAGAATAGAGGGCAGCACAGAGAGAGAACTTAAGAGACTAGCGAAGAGTCCACTTTGAGTATTCAACTGAGTACTGATCAGCGCATGTACATGAGAATACTGCCAGAGACTTGAGAAAGAACCACTCAAAAAGGACTAAAGAGAATAGTGCCCAACACTCCTACAAGGCCAGAAATTATGTCGGCTTCTATCAGCCAGATAAGAAAAATTCATGAATCATGGGGCACTAGTTAGAAAATGTTTAAGGGTTTTACCTCATTAGAGGGAGATAAATAGCCCTAGTCTGAGCACTACCATGGTCCTACATATTATATCTTAAAAGCCAGAACTAAAAATATCAAATTGTTTCTAAGTAACTTAATTGCATTCCTGAATGAAACTCAAGAATAGTTATTACAGTATAAATGCATCCACCTCCAAACAAATTATTCAACATCCAATCAAAAATCATCAAGCATGAAAAAATATCAGGAACACACACCTGTAATTAAGAGAAAATCAGCCATTTGAAACCAAGCCAGAACTGGCACTGAGGTAGAATTAGCAGACATGGACATGTTCAAAAAGTTAAGATATGGAAGAAGAAAACACCTATTTCAAGCTTTTAGAAGTCAAAACTATAATGTTGTAGATGACAACTTTATTAGATAGGATTCCCAACAAATTAGTCATTGCTGAAGAAAATATTAGAAAGATTGAAAATACATCAATAAAAACTATCCAAAATGGAAAAAAAGAGGGGTAGGAGGATGTAAAATATACCATGAGTGAGCACTAAATCATTTCCAATTGGCCTAATGGAGGAAGGAAAAACATATTTTAATGAAACAATGGCTGGAATTTTTCAAATTTAAGAAAAACTAAAAAATCACATATATAAGAAATCCAAACACCTAAATACAAAGAACATGAAGGAAACTAAAACAAAGCACATTGTTATAAAATCATTTTAAAGTAATGATCAAAAAACAAATTATGAAAACATCCAAGAAAAAAAAGTCACATTATATAGAGAGCAACAAAAATAAGATGGACTCAAATTTCTTCTGTAAAAAAAAAAAAATGTTAGGAAACAGTGGGGAGTCATCTTTAAATTACTGGAGGATTAAAAGTTGTCAATCTCAAATTTATACCTGGCAAAATTTTTTTTAAAGCAATAGTAAAACAAAAACTTTTTCAGACATCAAGAAATATAGCATTTAACAACTAACATAAATCCTTAATAAAAGCCCATACCTAAACTTGGATAAATAAGAATTTTCTTAACCTAATAAAGGGCATCTACAAAATGCATGGCTAACTCCATACTTAATGCTAAAAGACTTAAGGCCTTTCTCCTGCAATACTGAACAAGAGGATGTATGTTCTCAACACTTCTATTTAATGGTGTACTGGTGGTTTTATTCAGTGTGGTAAGGCAAGAAAAATAAATACAAAGCATATAATTGGAATAAAAAGAGATTAAATTGCTATTAGTTTATAAACAACATGATTACATAAAAATCTAATAGAATCAACAGCCACTACCACAACAACAAAAACAACCTTTTGGAACTAATATGTGGATTTGGAAAGTTGCAGGATGCATGATGCATATACAGAAAAAAAATCACATTTCTGTACTAGCAATGAAAATTTTAAAACTTAAACTTAAAAAGCAATACTGTGTACAATAGCATCAACAGTGAAAAACTTGGAGAGAAAATTGATGACAGATACTAAAGACCTGCATACTTAAAACTATATCATGGAAAAATTAAAGCAGATTATTAAGCAATTGAGAAGATACATTATACATGGACCCAAACTCAATGTTTTTGTGATGTCAGTTCTCTACAAATGGCTCTATAAATTTAATGCAATTCTAACCAAGATCTCAATCAGATTTTTTGGTCAAAATTGAAAAACTTATTCTAAATGGAATATGGAAATTCAAAGAATCAAGTCAAATTTTTAAAACAGTGAAGCTGGAGGGCTAATTCTACCAGATTTCAAGACATCATGAAATACAGTAACTAAAAGAAGTTGTATTTGCTTTATAATAGAAAAAGAGACCCATGGAACAGCAAAGAGAGTCCACAAATATATACACAATTGATTTTTTGAAATATTTTCCCATTGAAACATTTTTTGAAACAAAACAAACAAAAAATGCAAAAGGATAAAACCCCAAAACCCCAGCCATATCTCAAATCACATGAAAATGGTTTGTTATTAGAATCATTAATCTAAATGTGAATCATAAAACTATTACATGTTTAGATTAAAAAATAGAGATCCTTTGTGATCTTTGGTTAGGCAAAGTTTTTTTAAACACAACAACAGAAATATTACTGATAATAAATCAATAAATTGTACTTGATCAAAATCGAAAAATTTGGTGTCTTCAGACAATGTTGAGAATAAGGAGACCAGACATTTACTGGGAAAAAAAAAAACTTGCAAATCACATATCTGATAAAGAACTTGTGCTAGAATACACAAACAACCCTAAAAACACAGTAATATAACAAATAACCCAACAAGAACAACAAAAGTTTGGACAAACACTTCACTAAGGAAAATATATGAAAGACAAATAAGCACATAAAAGTATGCTCAACATAACTATTCATTAGGTAAACACAATTTTGTTCTATATTCCTGTTAGAATGGTTACAATTTAAAAGACTGACAAACACAAATGGATATTATACACTGGTGAAACTATCTTTGGAAGATGAGTTTTTTAAAAGTTGAATATACACCTACCCTGTAATCCAGGGATTCTACTTCTTGGTATTTTTCCAATAGAAATGAAAGTTTATATCCATATAAATATTTTATATGAATATTCATAACATTTCGTCTTGTAAGAGCTGAAAATAGGAAATAACCCTAATGTCCATCTACGTGTTAGTGGATAAACAAACTGTGGCACATCCATATAATTGAACAATACTTGACAATAAAAATGAATTTTTCCTACATTACAAATGTGTGAACCTCAAAATACTTACGTTGATTGAAAGAAAAAAACAAAAAGAGTGCTGTGTGATTCCATTTACATAGAATTTTACAAAATAACAGAACGACTTAATGACAGAAAGCAGGCCAGTGGTTGACTGGGGATGGAAAAGAACTGATACTGTTTTAAAAAGGTACAAATCGGCGTGAGGAAACCGAATGTAATCTTCATTATCTTGGCAGTGTTTCCATGGGTGCATACATGTATTAAAACTTATCAAATTGTACACTTTTAAAATATGTATCTTATTGTATGTCAGTTACACCTTAATAAAGCTGTTAGAAATTTGAAGGAACAAAAGAAAAACTCCCAAGTAATGAGCAATTCAGTTAATATCCACAGAGGATCAAAAAAATTATATGCTTGGTTCGGCAAGTGGCTCAGAGAATTAGCACTTAGTTCAGCAAGATGCTTAAAGGATGGATGAAGAACATCAAAAAAAAGCTGTGCTAAATTAAATCTTAAAGGACAAGATGCAGGTGAATTCATGAGGGATGTGTTTCCATAAGAGAGGTGCCATGTGCAAAAGCATGAGAGAAAAGAGACTGTAGTATGTTTACAAAACTACAAGTTAGGTTTGTCATTAGTCACTATTGTCTTTGATCCCCAGTCCAGTTTCCTTGTTTTCTATAAACATTGCATTGGTTTTAAAACTGTGCATTTTAAACACCTAGATTTCCTTAGGGCAGCTATGTGGAATTATGAGGGAAGGAGTCTTCTCACACCTGTTTCAATAAAAGCAGATCCTCTTAACTGTTTAATGTATTAAATGCCTGCAAAAATTCATTGACGAAAGAACTTTACCATGAAAACAAAACAAACAAGCAAAACCTCACTAATTTAGCTAA
Organism: Manis pentadactyla; assembly: GCF_030020395.1. Classification (NCBI taxonomy): domain Eukaryota; kingdom Metazoa; phylum Chordata; class Mammalia; order Pholidota; family Manidae; genus Manis; species Manis pentadactyla. The sequence goes on from NC_080027.1 coordinate 33,711,225, forward strand.
CATGAAACACCCTCTATTTTCATTTAAAAAAATGCATTCTCATTTCCATTGTTTTGCTCATTTTGCCTCTGATACCAGAACAGTCTTTCCCTTCCATATGTGCTGTCTAATTCTATCAATTTGAAATCCATCCCAGTGAAGTCTTCCCTGATTCCTGCAGCTTGAAATATTTCTCCCTTTTATGAAAACTCACAACACTTTATTTAAAAAGACTGTGATGCCAGTTATGTGTCAGAGAATGCTATTGGCACTTTCTCATATGTCATTCATTTGATCCTCACAACATTGCTGTGAGGCAGACAGCATCATTTCTACTACAAAGATGAGAACTTGGAGGCTAAGATAGCTTATATGACCTTCCAAAATTCACACAGCTGGTAAGAGGCAAAACTAGGAATATGGTCCAGAGCTTTTGACCCCAAGCCATATTTTAATTACATTATAACATTATTGCTGCTTTCCAAAATGATACGTGTCTGGTCCTATACAGCACTTTTTTTTACAATGTAGCATACTTAATTTTGTTGTAATTTTCCAATTAGATTATAAATTTCATTAGGGACAACAATGTGTTTTATCAGTTTATAAAAGGATTGTGCATAGGAGGTGATCAATAAATGTTTGAGAAAGCAAAGAATTGTGGGAAATAAATTAGAAGAAGGAAGAAGGAAATAAAGGACAGAAAGAACAGAGATAGGGAAAGAGACAAGGAGCAAGTAAATGGTTAGTGTTATGGTAATAAATACTTAGTAATAATAGTTTGCCTTTTCTGGGAATGTAATGCTGGTAGCCTTTGCTAAATGCTAAATATGAATTTCTGATAAGGGTTACTGAGTATTCAGTAAAATAGAATTATGTCCCATTATGCATCTGAATCTCATAATATATTTCCACAGTCCCTATTTTGCCTGCATTAGATTGATTTGGGTCTTTGGAATAGAAATCTATTTTGTTTGCCCACCAAAATATTTATTTATTCTGCTCCTGAGAATATTATCCTGGTTTGAGAGAGGTGAGACAGAAGTGAGGAAACATGGCATGTTGTGGTTACCACCCTTTTGTTCCCAGCCCCATCTGAGATTACGTGAATGATTCTGAAATAGGTGTGTGACCCTAGCTGAAGCTAATCAGAAAGGAAATCTAATCTTAAATTGCTGAGTTATAGAGGAGGGCAAAACCATTTTCACTTTTGATGCCAGATTCTGAGTCTCTAATAAAGCTATTTGTAAAGTTAGAACTTTCTCTGAAATGTATGCAGATTATTCACAATTTATTTAATTTGGGTTTTGAAGTTTGGCTTGGACCTTATCTTTTTCTCATTGTTATTTTTAACTACAGTGTTACTAACACAGAAAATTTTAGTATGCAGCTTCCCAAACAAATGTTGATATGGTGACTTGGCTTCTTTTTATAACCCAGGGATAAATTGAACCCAGGGATAAATAAATGGGATGAGTGTGGTTCATCCCTCACCTAATGAATAGACTCCATCATCCATTATCATTTTGTGAATGCCTGTTATGGCATGATTATCATGTATGTGCCAGGTAGCCGACTAGGCACTTAACATATTTTTCATTTATTCTTCACAATCAGCTCATGAGGGGAGTGATGTTATTTTTAATTTTAGGAATGAGGTATCTGTGGACTGAAAAAATAACTTGCTTTGATTACCAAGCCAGAATTTGAATGTCTGACTTCACAAATCACTCTTTCTACAACACCAAATTATTCTTTGTAAGTAACTAAAAACAATCTTCCTTTAACTGCTAAAAATACTTTCCTGACAAATAGGGAATATTGACATTGGGGGATAATTGTTCATAATTTTAGAGAGATTAGAGTAGATTTCTAGAACTCATATAACCCTTCCCCCTGTTTTTTTTTTTTTGGCATATTTGGGTGATTTTACTGGCATATGTGCATTGTACACTGAGCACAAAAAGATATTTTGGGTGAAATAGCATGACACTGTCAACCTTGAAACAGGCATTTAAAAGCCTTTTCATTTCATAAAGCTTTCAGTGTAGCATGTGGATTTATGGTTATATTTTTGTACAACAATTAAAGTCTTTGTAAATAACATTCTCCATGTTTAGCATTTTAACCTTCCTTTGCCGGTAACATGATGCATTCAGCATTATTTTCCTGGGTGCCGCATAAATAAACCATAAATTCAATAAAATGTACATAATACTGTTTATACTGAATAAAAGGAGTCTTTAGAATGTTTCTTTGCAAATATACCCACTACATGAAGAGAAATATGCTTAGAAATTTGTGTATATATTATATACTAACTAACTCATACTTTCACTTAAAGCTGTATGAACAAAAAATAACAGAAAGTCAACGAACACCTCAGTAATTATTTTGAATTATGGGAATGTGGAGAATTTTTCCTTTTCTCTGTTTTCCCAGAAATTACTTTTATGAGCACTTTAGAGATAACATAATAAATTTTACCTTAAAATTTCATATAACTTTTCATTCATAAAATATTCTAAATACTGATGTCAAATATTACTTGAAGTATGAAGAAATAACTATTGTTTGCCTAAAACGATCCATTTATTTATTCATTCTAATGTTGGTTTGTTAATTTTCTACACATTATAAATATGTAACATGTATCTGGAAATGTTACAGTGATTGAGTAATAGTGAAAAGACAGGTAAAGTACATGCCTTCAATAAGCAAGCACTATAGTCAGGTAGCCAGTACACATGTACACTGGAAAGAGTATACATGCACACACACTTGCAGACACACCAAAAAATTCACATGGCATAAATGCTATAAATTAAAACTAGATAATGTGATAGATAAAAATTTTGAGAGGCACCTTCAACAGAATATCAGTCTGAATGTTTCCAAACATCAGGAAGAAATATTTGGGCATGAAAGGTGATCATTGAGTTGGTCTTTAGTATCAACACAAATAAATTTTTAAAAATATTCTAATAAATGAATGATTAAATAATTCACTATAACAATTGACAAGAAAATTATGTAACATTTAAATAATTAGTACTGATATTGTGTTTGTGTAATAAAGAAGGCACAAGCAATGGAGTTTGACTATATTGTTTTAAGCTTATATATACAAAATATATAACTTTCAATACACAAAAAAGTATGTGTTTTAGTAGTTACATTAGGATGAAAACACTGAATTATGAATGATGCTTTAATGCTACTAACATTATTTGTGCAATAATAATAAATTGAGTTTAATTCTGAAAAAATGAAAAATCCAAAAAAATTTCTATCTCTACATTTTGGCCACTCTAGGTAGCTCCTATCCATGGAATCATACAGCATTTTCTTTTTGCAATTGGCTTATTTAGCACATCTTCAAGGTTTATTCATGTTCTAGCATATGTCAGAATTCCCTTCCATTTTTTAAATAAACTTTATTTTTTAGAACAGTTTTAGGTTCACAATGAAGTTGAACAGAAGATAGAGTTTTCTCATATAATCCCTGCCCCACACATTTATAACACCCCCTGTTAAAAACATCTCCCACCTTAATGGCACATTTGTCACAACTGATGAACCTATCCTGACATTTCATTACTTAGAGTCCATAGTTTGCATTAGAGTTCACTCTTGGTATTATACATTCTATGGATTTGAGCAAATATGTGGCATATCCATCATCATAGTATCATATATAGTAGTTTCACTTCCCTAAAAAACCTTTGTGCTCTGCTTATTCATCCTGGCCTTCCCTCTAATCTCTAGGAACCACTAATCTTTTTACTGCCTCCATATTTTTTACTTTTCCAGTAGTTAAATTCATAGAAATAGAAAATAGAGGTTAACAGAGGCTATTGTAAAGGACAAAGGGGGGCATGAGTCAAGATGATTACTCTTAGAGATTTTACAAGTGATCCCTTAGGAGGAAAGATTCCTAAGTGCTCTAGAAGAATCAAAAGACTTCACTTGAGAGGCCTGATGTTACAAGACTAGGGTTCTGAGGAAGCCTATGTCAGGAGAGGAAAGGGTATGCAATTCCTCAAGATTGGGGAACCAAGTATTGGGAGAGAAAAATCAAAATGAGTCTTAATTTGTGTGTCTAATCTATGAATCCATTATCTCCCATCTATTCATCTCTAGGCACAGGTGTTATTTAAGCACTGGTCTGCACATGCGCCTTGGAAGGCTGCAATGTGCCCTAAGACTAAGCACCTATATGGAAATTTTTTTACTGTTAAAAGGTTTTATTCTGGGATGTGTATTTGATGTAGTATTTAGAGTTCTAGGTCATTTTAACTTTTGAAAAATTCAAAGAAGATAATAATGTAGAAAACTTTATTTATAACATGACCAATAATTTCAGTTACCGGTAAATCCTTGGATGACATGACTTAAGAAAGAATAGAAAACCAATTCCAACCTGTACATAAAATTACATTATACATTTGATACCCCTTAGTTTTAGGTAAAAGATCCTAGTAACATACAAATTATCCAAAAATATTTTCAGACTGTTCCATTCACAAATCTTAGAACAATTCTATAAAATAGGTATCATAAGTTATTCTCATTTGAAAGTGAAGAAGAGACAAAGATTTGGAAAACATAAGAACTAGTAGTAATTGGTATATGCAAGATTTGAACCCAAATTTATTACTCTGAAGTGTACCAGTCCCTCATAGCTGCTGACTTCAAAAACTTCATAGCCCTACAGAATAGATGACCATCTAATTCAAGGTTGACGTGCTAAGCTCGAGTTACAAACAACTTTGCTTAGAAACACAGATGACGATAATGTTGAGGCTAACTGAAAATGTCAGGAAAGGCCCATAAAGAAAGTGTATTCAACAAAGTTTTAAATGATTAACAGATTCTGGTGAATTGCCTGCAGGATTCCTGCTATACAAGTGAGTCTTAGAGTTAAAAAAAACTTTGCAATGTAATCTTGGGACATACCAGTGTTGTTGCGCTTTAAAAACACTTGCAAGTATCTTCCTTCCTCCAAGGCCATATTATTGCAGAACTCCAAGGAACCGTTCACATGATATTGTTCTAGTGGGGCTCTTCAGTTAGAGTACGGTTTGAGAGAGGTTTCCTGGATGTGCTGGATGGATGCACATTTCCCTTTGGTCTCTTTTCTGGCCTGTCTTGAAGGTCTCTGCACTCTGCAGCCCCTTCTTACCCAGTGAGTATTGCTCATCAAGAGGCATTCCCTAGCTGGGTACTTTACTCCTTTGCATTACTCTCACCTAGTGTCAAGAGAGAAAAACAGAAGAAATCCATTCATATGTGAGAAGCATGGTTATGAATTAGAAAAAATATATAATGACAAAATTAAAGACATATAGTAAAAACTACTTATCACACTACTATTTAATTTTTTACATATTCCCATAATCAATGGTAAATGATTTATCTCTGTGATCTTACTCCATATTTCATAAGTAAGCTGAAAATCCAGATATGTATATTGAGCAGGAATTGGAGGGAGAGCAATGGTATATAGTAAGCTATAATTTGTTTAAAATATATTAATTATAATAAATAACTGTCTTAACATTAGACATACACTTTGAAACCTGGTTCTACATGGTGATCATTAGGGTATTTTCAATCTCTTGAAGCCATAGTTTTCATGTCTTTAAAATGAGTGTAATCATTATATAATTTATGGATTGTACAGATTATGAGAAATGCATTTGAAATGAATAGCTCAATAATGGCAAAATATACTTTGTTATAATTAATAACAGTAACACAAAATAACCATACTCCATACTGTCTGCCTACTTTCTGCTCAGAGCAGCATTTGCTTGCCAGATAATAGTCTTCAGTTAGAATATTCTGGTTCCACTTTGTGCTCCTCCCCACCTGCCTATCCTGGTTTGCTTTTCTGTAACAACTGTTCCACAGGCAAAGAATTAATAAGCTTATAGGCCCTTCCGATATTTGCGTTTCTTAGATACTACATTTTATTGCTCATCTGTTAATCTCCTCCATCACATCTTCTGACTGCTGATGCCCAGCCCCCCACTATCTCCTTGAAACTGTTCTTCAAATATACCTCCTAGTCAATAGAGAAGACGAGGTGACTGCCCTGAATAGAGACCTCTATAACTGCTTGCTACTGCTGTTGATTTATTCTGACTTTTTCATTTCAAAATGTGAGTTTTCCCAGGGAAATTGAGATAAGCCACTATGAACTTTATTTGATCCTTTAGAAAACTGTGGTGTTTGGAGAAGAAAGCCACTACAGAGATTCAAACCCATCTGGCAGGCAAAGAGAAAATTAAAGTGATTTGTAAATGCTAAAACATCCATTTGGGGGAAAGGTATGAAGGGATTCAATAAAGGTCATTTTGGGGACCATCTCTGTTTATTTTCATGAACATTTCAGGGAAGGACATAAATTAGGTATTAATCACATACCCTGTACTATGTAAATTGGAGAGGACAACAGAAAGGGGCTCGTGTAGGGAGGGGCAACTATGAGCCATGTGATCTGGGATAAGAAGAGACATACTAAGCTTAATTTAACTGAAAGCCCAGGGATGCTGAGTGTCATTACTCAGAAACACAAGGTATGAAACATAATTTTCACTACTGTTCTCTGCCCCTTAGTTACTTTATCATCATTTCATTTTAATTATTTTCACAGAGGTATTGCCCAAGTCAGGTCCAAGGCTCCTGATGATAAATCATTCCCTTGGCATCTTTGTTTTATGATTGTCCTCTCTCGGTGTCTCAATTCCCTGGGCCAGGTCTGGACATAACTGGCAGTTATAGGCAGGCAAGTATTTTCACTGTGCAAAATTTCTTTTCTTTTTCTCTACCCTTCTCTCAAGATGACATTCCTTCTCCCTACATAGATCCAGTTCAAGTAAATCCACCAAAAATTTATTTCTTGAAAAATAAATTAAAGACCCATTCTCACGGACCTCACAGTTTTTTGTTAGAGAGTACAGCAAATACGTATCCTTCAGAGTGATAGGCAAAATACAGCCATTTATGCTAATCATGGGTTGGTAGAAGAAAGAGGTGCAGGAGTCAATGATTAAAGATTTTTGCCTGTTTATCTGGACTCAGCTTTTTTCTACCTCATAATGCCTTTGTGGAGATAATTTATGTTTACTTTGACCTCTTTTTTTGAACTATTGTTTTTTTTGTTTTTAGATCATTATTTTTTACTGAAGGGTAGTTGACACACAGTATTACATTAGTTTCAGGTGTACAACACAGTGATTCAACATTTATATACATGATAATTCTAGGTACCAGCTATCACCATAACAAGTTGTTACAATATTTTGACTATATTCCTTATGCTATACATTACATCCCGGTTAATTATTTATTTTACAATTGCAAGTGGGTACTTCTTTTTTTTTTTTTTTTTTTTGTGAGGGCATCTCTCATATTTATTGATCAAATGGTTGTTAACAACAATAAAATTCTGTGTAGGGGGGTCAGTGCTCAATGCACAATCATTAATCCACCCCAAGCCTAATTTTCATCAGTCTCCAATCTTCTGAAGCATAATGAACAAGTTCTTACAGGGAGAACAAATTCTTACATAGTGAATAAGTTACATGGTGAACAGTACAAGGGCAGTCATCACAGAAACTTCTTCTCTGTGTTATACAGCCCTCCCCTTTCTCCCCCCCCCCCATGCATGCTAATCTTAATACCCCCCTTCTTCTCCCACCTCCCCTTCTCCCTCCCTACCCACCCATCCTCCCCAGTCCCTTTCCCTTTGGTACCTGTTAGTCCATTCTTGAGTTCTGTGATTCTGCTGCTGTTTTGTTCCTTCAGTTTTTCCTTTCTTCTTATACTCCACAGATGAGTGAAATCATTTGGTATTTCTCTTTATCTGCTTGGCTTGTTTCACTGAGCATAATACCCTCCAGCTCCATCCATGTTGCTGCAAATGGTAGGATATGCCCTTTTCTTATGGCTGAGTAGTATTCCATTGTGTATATGTACCACATCTTCTTTATCCATTCATCTATCGATGGACATTTAGGTTGCTTCCATTTCTTGGCTATTGTAAATACTGCTGCGATAAACATAGGGGTGCATTGGTCTTTCTCATACTTGATTGCTGCATTCTTAGGGTAAATTCCTAGGAGTGAAATTCCTGGGTCAAATGGTAAGTCTGTTTTGAGCATTTTGATGTACCTCCATACTGCTTTCCACAATGGTTGAACTAATATACATTCCCACCAGCAGTGTAGGAGGGTTCCCCTTTCTCCACAGCCTCACCAACATTTGTTGTTGTTTGTCTTTTGGATGGCAGCCATCCTTACTGGTGTGAGGTGATACTTCATTGTAGTTTTAATTTGCATTTCTCTGATAATTAGTGATGTGGAGCATCTTTTCATGTGTCTGTTAGCCATCTGTATTTCTTTTTTGGAGAACCATCTGTTCAGTTCCTCTGCCCATTTTTTAATTGGGTTATTTGTTTTTTGTTTGTTGAGGCGTGTGAGCTCTTTATATATTCTGTACGTCAAGCCTTTATCGGATGTGTCATTTTCAAATATATTCTCCCATACTGTAGGGGTCCTTTTTGTTCTATTGATGGTGTCTTTTGATGTACAGAAGATTTTCAGCTTAATATAGTCCCACTTGTTTGTTTTTGCTGTTGTTTTCCTTGCCCAGGGAGATATGTTCAAGAAGAGGTCACTCATGTTTATGTCTAAGAGATTTTTGCCTATGTTTTTTTCTAAGAGTTTTATGGTTTCATTACTTACATTCAGGTCTTTGATCCATTTCCAATTTACTTTTGTGTATGGGGTTAGACAATGGTTCAGTTTCATTCTCTTACATGTAACTGTCCAGTTTTGCCAGCACCATCTGTTGAAGAGACTGTCATTTCGCCATTGTATGTCCATGGCTCCTTTATCAAATATTAATTGACCATATATGTCTGGGTTAATGTCTGGATTCTCTAGTCTGTTCCATTGGTCTGTGGCTCTGTTCTTGTGCCAGTACCAAATTGTCTTGATTACTATGGCTTTGTAGTAGAGCTTGAAGTTGGGGAGTGAGATCCCCCCTACTTTATTCTTCTTTCTCAGGATTGCTTTGGCTATTCGGGGTCTTTGGTGTTTCCATATGAATTTTTGAACTATTTGTTCCAGTTCATTGAAGAATGTTGCTGGTAGTTTCATAGGGATTGCATCAAATCTGTATATTGCTTTGGGCAGGATGGCCATTTTGACGATATTAATTCTTCCTAGCCACGAGCATGGGATGAGTTTCCATCTGTTAGTGTCCCCTTTAATTTCTATTAAGAGTGACTTGTAGTTTTCAGAGTATAAGTCTTTCACTTCTTTGGTTAGGTTTATTCCTAGGTATTTTATTTTTTTTGATGCAATTGTGAATGGAGTTGTTTTCCTGATTTCTCTTTCTGTTGGTTCCTTGTTAGTATATAGGAAAGCCACAGATTTCTGTGTGTTGATTTTGTATCCTGCAACTTTGCTGTATTCCGCTATCAGTTCTAGTAGTTTTGGGGTGGAGTGTTTAGGGTTTTTTATGTACAGTATCATGTCATCTGCAAATAGTGACGGTTTAACTTCTTCTTTACCTATCTGGATTCCTTGTATTTTTTTGTTTTGTCTGATTGCCGTGGCTAGGACCTCCAGTCCTATGTTAAAGAAGAGTGGGGAGAATGGGCATCACTGTCTAGTTCCCGATCTCAGAGAAAATGCTTTCAGCTTCTCGCTGTTCAGTATGATGTTGACTGTGGGTTTATTGTATATGGCCTTTATTATGTTGAGGTACTTGCCCTCTATTCCCATTTTTCTGAGAGTTTTTATCATGAATGGATGTTGAACTTTGTCAAATGCTTTTTCAGCATCTATGGAGATGATCATGTGGTTTTTGTCTTTTTGTTGATGTGGTGGATGATGTTGATGGACTTTCGAATGTTGTACGATCCTTGCATCCCTGGGATGAATCCCACTTGGTCATGGTGTATGATCCTTTTGATGTATTTTTGAATTTGGTTTGCTAATATTTTGTTGAGTATTTTTGCAGGTACATTCATCACGGATATTGGTCTGTAGTTTTCTTTTTTGGTGGGGTCTTTGCCTGGTTTTGGTATTAGGGTGATGTTAGCTTCATAGAATGAGTTTGGGAGTATCCCCTTCTCCTCTATTTTTTGGAAAACTTTAAGGAGAATGGGTATTATGTCTTCCCTGTATGTCTGATAAAATTCCGAGGTAAATCCATCTGGCCCGGGGGTTTTGTTCTTGGGTAGTTTTTTGATTACTGGTTCAATTTCGTTGCTGGTAATTGGTCTGTTTAGATTTTCAGTTTCTTTCTGGGTCAGTCTTGGAAGGTTGTATTTTTCTAGGAAGTTGTCCATTTCTCCTAGGTTTCCCAGCTTGTTAGCATATAGGTTTTCATAGTATTCTCTAATAATTCTTTGTATTTCTGTGGGGTCCGTCGTGATTTTTCCTTTCTTGTTTCTGTTACTGTTGATTTGTGTTGACTCTCTTCCTCTTAATAAGTCTGGCTAGAGGCTATCTATTTTGTTTATTTTCTCGAAGAACCAGCTCTTGGTTTCATTGATTTTTGCTATTGTTTTATTCTTCTCAATGTTATTTATATCTTCTCTGATCTTTATTATGTCCCTCCTTCTGCTGACCTTAGGCCTCATTTGTTCTTCTTTTTCCAATTTTGGTAATTGTGACATTAGACCATTCATTTGGGATTGTTCTTCCTTTTTCAAATATGCTTGGATTGCTATATACTTTCCTCTTAAGACTGCTTTTGCTGCGTCCCACAGAAGTTGGGGCTTAGTGTTGTTGTTGTCGTTTGTTTCCATATATTGCTGGATCTCCATTTTGATTTGGTCATTGATCCATTGATTATTTAAGAGCGTGTTGTTAAGCCTCCATGTGTTTGTGAGCCTCTTTGCTTTCTTTGTACAGTTTATTTCTAGTTTTATGCCTTTGTGGTCTGAAAAGTTGTTTGATAGGATTTCAATCTTTTGGAATTTACTGAGGCTCTTTTTGTGGCCTAGTATGTGGTCTATTCTGGAGAATGTTCCATGTGCACTTGAGAAGAATGTGTATCCTGTTGCTTTTGGCTGTAGAGTTCTGTAGATGTCTAGTTGGTCCATCTGTTCTAGTGTGTTGTTCAGTGCCTCTGTGTCCTTACTTATTTTCTGTCTGGTGGATCTGTCCTTTGGAGTGAGTGGTGTGTTGAAGTCTCCTAGAATGAATGCATTCCATTCTATTTCCTCCTTTAGTTCTGTTAGTATTTGTTTCAGGTATGTTGGTGCTCCTGTATTGGGTGCATTTATATTTATAATGGTTATATCCTCTTGTTGGACTGAGCCCTTTGTCATTATGTAATGTCCTTCTTTGTCTTTTGTTACTTTCTTTATTTTGAAGTCTGTTTTTTCTGATACCAGAATTGCAACACCTGCTTTCTTCTCTCTGTTGTTTTCATGAAATATCTTTTTCCATCCCTTGACTTTAAGTCTGTACATGTCTTTGGGTTTGAGGTGAGTCTCTTGTAAGCAGCATTGAACTATTGTTTTTATCTCTATGTGATAAATTCTCCCCTTTCCTCCATGACAGATTAAAAAAAGAAGTCTTTAGAATTGACTAAAATATTTCTGCATAAATATCAACTACTAACCAGTATCCGAGTGGTTAGAATTCTCAAAGTGCAATATGTAGAACATTAAATTTAGTGCTTCCCATTTCTCTGACAAGTAGAGAAAGAGGATTAAAATCCATATTTGTATATCAGGAATATGCTTTTCCAAGAGGCTATATGGCTTGCTTGTGGAGCCCAGACAGAAACACAGATACCCTGTGGTCTCCACCATGTTTTCCACTCCCTACTCCTGGACCACGCCACTCATCACTTATGAGGCTTGCTCTTGAAATGAACACAGTAAAGAGTTAAAGTGTATTTCAGTCTGAGTAGGTTTTCCCGAAGTCTTTGATTGCCCTGTTTGTTTTTCTTAGTCTTAACCTATCTTCTGAAGCCAATGAAAGTGATATTTATTCAAAGATACTGTCAGCTCCCAGTCCATGGTTTCCATAGAGCATAATATTTGCCTGTAGAGTTTACAAGTACAATTTTGAGGGCCCCATGCCCAGAGCTTCTGATTCAGTAGATAAGGACAGAGCTTCAAAATTTACATTTCTAATAAGGTCCCAGATGTTGCCAATGCTGCTGGGCTGAGGACCGTACAGTCTCATGAGAGCTCTTGAAGAGCAAAATGTAGCCATGCTACTTGTTCCTACTCAGAATCATACACAGCAAAGGAGCAACCACAAGAGGTGCTCGCTCTGCTCTGGACCCTTGCCCTTCAGAGTGTGGAGGAGGACCAGCAGCAGCATCTTAGCAAGAGTCTCAGGCCCTTTCCTAGACCTGTTTCCAAATCTACATTTTAACAAAATCTCTGTGTAATTCATGCATACATTAGAGTTGGAGACATACTAGTGTGGAACAGCCTAATCATTTGTCAAGTTGCAGTTGTTTCCCCTCTCCTTTTTCCTGATCCATTAGAGATAAGCCCTGTCTTCTCCTAGTAGGGAAACTACATCCTAAAATGGGTAGGAGTGCTTTATGGTTCAACTGTACTCATGCAGTGAGGGCAGGAAAGAACTATAAAAAAATGGTTTTGGCAAATCCCATATAATTCTATTTGCTAAAATACAGTGCTAATCAGTCTCTATATCATACATGAATCTTAGTTTTAAGTAACAGAAAAACAAACATCTTAGGCAAAAAGAAAATTGACCAGAAGAATAATGGGGTAGCTCTGAAAACTGGAAAAATCAAGGTTTTATCCAGACCCCTGGAATACCTGAAGCCAACGATCCAAATGCAGAATGTTCATCCTCACATTCTTCTGCTTGCCTGCTTCAGCCTCTCAGAGAGATTACTTGCATATCTTCCACCCTCCCACTGTGGAGGGCCTGCAACTCTTCCCTAGGTTCCAGATAAAAAAATGTTAGAGTAAGATTTTAATTGCTCTGACTTGAGCCTTATTTCCACACTTGAACCAATCAACCCTGAGACAGGGCACTTTAATCACTAGTTTCCATAGAGTCATACAGATGAAAGTTCAGCTAGAAGGAGAGGAGAAGCATATGTATACCAGCACATATCATAACAACAGTTCAGTGACTTAACAGTTTCTCTCTCCTTCAGTTCACAGTCCCCCAACTGGGTGTGTGGTTGGTAGCCTCCTATACATTCACTGAATTTTCTGCATGACAGAAAGTGTAGAAGATCTCTTAAGAGTTTTAGGGGCCACACTTGGAAGTGGTAAATGCTTCTATCCACATTCCACTACCCAGACCACAGGACTTTACCTAAGTGTAGACTGTAGACAAATAGAGAGAAGATATCAGGATTGGCAGACTGAAAGCATTTTCTCTGCTATTTACATAAACACAAATCTGTAAGAGTACTGTGCTTTCAATTTGAAATTCAAATTGATCTTGTTAAAAGATAAACTGAGGCATATTAAAAATTTTAAGAGTTCATTTGAGAAAAAATCAATTCAAACCCAACAGTGGCAAACCAAAAGTGGTTGGAGGAATTCCACTGAAAGGAGTGAGGGGAAAGGCTTCTATAGAGAAAAGATGAAAGGAGCAAAGCGAGGGCATTATTTGATTGGCTATAGCTTAAGTGGTTGCATTATTTGGGAAAACCAAGTGGACCATTTGTGATTGGTTGTCCTTGGATTTCAATTTTTTAACCTCGAGGCATTACATTCAGGCTTAGGTTCTGATTTGCTTACATAGGATACTAATGCATTAAAGCCTCCTCAGTCTAAGATCTTCTTTGATGGTTAAATTTAACAACCTTGATGTTCACCTGATTTTTCCAAAAGAGTCTCCACCCATATGTATAACTGTATTCAATCAGCTTATAAAGGGAGCCATTTACTTTTTATTTATTTCCTCATAGGTTTTCACTGATTGTTCCTCTAAAGCATTACCATTCTCTTTTCTAAAGACACTTTTGAAATCCATTACTTTTCTTCCTTCTGTTCTCACCCAGGTTGATGACTGCAGAGACAAAAAGTTCTATTCTCCCTGACTTCCTAATTCTGCTATTCTTACATGAGACTTTTGAAATATATTCTTAAGGAGCATTTGAATGTTAAGTATTTTTATATGTTTTATTGTAGTATATTTGATATACAATATTATATTGGTTTCATATGTACAACTTAGTGATTTGACAATTATGTATATTACTAAATGCTCCCCCCAGTTAGCTGTAGTTACCTTTGTCACATACCAAGATATTACAATATTACTGGACATATTCCCTATGCTGCACTTTCAATCCCTGTGACTAGTTTATTTTATAATTTGAAGTTTGCACCTCTTTATCCCCTTCACCTATTCACCCATCTCCTCACTTCCCTCCCCAGTGGTAACCACTAGTTTGTTTTCTGTGTTAATGAGTCTAATTCCTTTTTTGTTTGTTTGCTTTTTGAAATCAATTTACTATTAGCAAAAAAAAAAAAAAGTTTTGCAAGTAATTTACATTTTAAATCAATTCATCATTCAATAAATATTTACTAAGCACTTACTATTGGCCAAGTAGTGTTTTAGAGTTATGTAAAGGCAGTGAACATCAGCCTTGTTTCATGGATCCTATGTTATGGTGGGAGAGTAGACAGGCAGTAAACACAGCATACGTAAAAAAAGAATAAATAAATAAAAATAATAATCAGACCATGACTAATTACATGCAGAGAATTAAAATAAGGTCTAAAGTGATTACTTTAGATTGGGAACTAAAGGGGAGACCTTTCTTAAGAGATAAACCAATATCCAAATGACAAAATATATCCAGATATGTCAAGATCAGGGGAAGAACATGACTCTCTAGTGTAAAGTTCCTAAGGTGAACTTTTTCCTATCCATCTTTATCTTAATAGATGCTCTCCTCATATTTGCTTTGCCTTTTGTATTACACTAGACTGACACACTTAGCCTAGAAAAAATGATTAACCTTACTCTTTTTGCCTACTCAACTAAAGAATCAGTATTCACATGAGTAACTGTGTGACAGAAAATTTTCAACAAGAAATACTTATTAAGTCTTTAATAATAATAGGGACCAATTATTAAGAATGCACTTTATGACAAGGATCATGCTTGGAGCTAGAGATACAAAGATATATATGAGTTCCTTTCTTCAGAGCTCACAGTCTATGGGAGGTGACAAGCATGCCACAAATACATTAGTGTTGTGTGAGAATTGCAGAAGTGGCAGTATATACCAGAGCAGAGGCAGCACAGATAAACAAGTTATTTATGCTCCCAGGATGGTAGTAATGGTTGAGGTATGTAAATAAACTGGGCTTTGGACTTTGTGCATGGCAGAGGGATATAGGGATTCAAGAGAGATTAGGGAAATGGGGCTTTCACAATCTATAAGGAGTGCCTCAATCTCCTACTTTATAATTAATTAGGTTTAATCCTCCAGATTTAAAGTCAGAGTACATTTTATACATACTGTTGTACATTTAAACTATGCAAAATCTTTCATTAGTCATCAGACTCAGGAGATGCTATTCACTTTGAAGATCTCCATACTGAACGAAGTCAGAGATTTCTTCCATTTGACTGTGTACTACATACTCAGAGCAATGCAGGATTTTCAGCCTATCCTAGCAGGCATTATTGAAGACACTTTTTACATTGGCAGAGATTTAATGAATGATGATATTATTTAAACCATTATGATTTTTCCTTACAGAAACCACACTTGTTTCCATTTTATTCGTACCAAAACTCTGCTCTTTTAAGGTGCTATTTAGTAGAATACAGAAAACATAACATGAAGGAAAAAAAAATCTCTTTCTTCTTCTGTACAGACTCAGTGGATAATGTCTGTCCAAATTTTGTTCCCTTTAGAAAAAAAAGTAGAGATAAAAAGCAAGTCCTAAAAATTCTATGAAAGTTTGAGGCATTCACTTGAAATGTCAGAAATGCCAAACACTTGGCCTTACATCTAAGAACTCAGAAAGCTCTTATTTACTCAAAGTAATTACCTGAAAACTCAGTAAAGTTCAACATTTTAGCTGAAAGCTACCAAGACTGAGAACCTCATTATGTGACAACCTATCCAAAGAATGATATTTGTTAAAAAAAAATACTTTGACGATATTCAACTGCTCCCTTTCCTGACAGCATTTATTAATTTAAATATTACATAAAAATTACATTTAGCTTGACTATTTAACTTAGACAACTGTTATGCTACAGTCATATCTTTTTTGTCTTTTTTTGGCTACTGAGTATTTGAATGTTTACTTGGTACATATTAATTTGTCTCTGGATTTAGTGCATTTTCAGAACCTCTAAGATGTTCACAAAGAATTTTAAAAAGACTGGCTCTATTCTCAAGATTCTGTCTAGCAATGAAGAAAGAATATGCAAAAGCAAATACTATGTGGACTGTTTAAAATGAAGAACATAAGAGTCTTTTATAGTTTTGTAACTCCAGGGGTAAAATCCCAAGGCAAAATACCTTTGAAACCAAAATCAGTCAAAGGGAGAAATAAAGTGGGAGAAAACCATTTATTGCCTACAAGCAGTCGTCCACTTCCACTCGCCTCTGTCTTTCAGGACCCAGCAGCAAAAAAGGAGACCCACCCAGCCTCTCCAGTCCAGATATGCCCTTGCTCCCCCTTCTAATTACCTACTGAGAGGGAGGTGGACTACTTCTCTCCACCCCTTGGAAACACCTGTTGCTATGGAGATGCACTGAGGCCAGGTGAGAGATACTGGAAATGTTGTAATTTTACCCACAAGTTTAAAAGAACAAATAAGCACTTACCAATTACTGACTGTATATACAACATGATTCTTGGGACCACTGATATTTAAATTCATTTCTGGGTCATCTACACATCTCAGCAGTGTAGTAGCTGTAGCAAATTTCCAGCAAAAACAAAGCTAGTCTTTGTATAGATAAATAATTGGGGCCAAAGAGCCCATGAGCTATTAACAGTTTTTATTGTTTAACCACATCTCTGTATTATGGAGAATTAACAGAAAATGGATGTTGGTAATTAAAATGACAAATGTTACATATCTGGCATTACTTTTGTATCTGTTTAAACTTGTTTAAACTAATATGGAACACTTTTTTTTGTTCTTCCTTGACCTTGTGCCTCTAAAGGAATCTAATGGATTTTAATAAAACATAGGGTTATAAAATTACTGAATTTATGGGTTCAGCTGCTGTGCATTTCTTCCCTTGGTAGGGCATATTAACCTGTAAGTGTATATTTTGTCCATTTGTTATGAGAGATAGTAAATGAGTCAATATTGCATCAATAATTCAAGGAATAATTTAGCTGCATAATTGTATTTTATTGCATTAATGCTTTCAGTTACTTTGGTCTAAAGCATATCTGTTGCAGGGTTACAATGTGATAGGGCTCTTTTCTGTACAAAGCTTTGTAATTATTATTAAGTAATTTGAAATCAGCAGAAATATAACAAGTATAGAGAAAAAGAGCATCATAGAGAAAATGTCCAGACCAGTTGGTAGATTTAAAAAAAGAAAAAAAAAGAATTTTTATTCCTCTTTTTTGTATGGATACTCTTTTGCTTGAAATAGTTGTATTTCCCTTTGTCAGACATTTTTTAATTCTGACCCTTGACACCAAAGTTGTGGCCTTACCAGCCTAGAGCAAATTTGAAATCATTGCCATAAAAATAATATACATATACATTGGAGAGATAACCAATTTCCAAAGTGCTTTTGCATCCATTATCCCCTTGGCTTTTTGAGATAATCTTATGCTTCTGATGTATGGTTCATTTTACTTTAAAGATGAGAGTGAGGCACAGAGTTGCTTTTCTTCTTGTTCTAAGTAACAAGCCAATAAATAGGGGAGCCAGAATTTAAACTAAGATCTTTTGGCTTCATATATTTGGGCTGTTATGTTTACATCTTGTCCAAGTTGGTACACTGTGTTCAAGTTAGCTCTGTCTACAGAGTACATTTTGGCTTTTGCTTTCTGTGACTGTTTGATGCAGGGACTGTGAAAATCCTATGGGAATATTCCCATTTTGTAAAGGGCAAGTGAGTTTCTGGAGCTTTTCCCTATTTAGATGTGGTACTTCATCATTTCATCAGAAGCCTGGTTATTTTTTTTTCTTGTTAGTGAAAATATAGCCCCATTTAGGGCAGGATATCTTGCCAAAAACCTCTTCCTTAGACTGGGATGTCTCTTTGACAAGGGTGGGTCTGAGTCATGGAGCTTGACATTGATTTCTTTTCCATTAGCTTTTGCCTTTTCATTCTATGCACTTGTGTTAATTTTCCTTTCCTCTTTAAATGTCCAGAGGCATCATTCAAAATATCCAAGTATTAATTCAGCATGAGACACATACCAAAGAATGCATTTGGGTCAGTCTGACAGGTGGTGTGTCTCAATTGAGTTATTTTTCTAATGCATTATAGAAAAATTAATAAACACTCAAGAAGCCTTTACTAGAGCTTCAGGCATGAATATCATATTTCATCTTACTATGGGTTTACAATAATATTAATATTCACTCTAGAAGGTAACTGGCATGTCATATTTAAGACAGGTTTGGAGGGACATAAAAGGCAGATTTGGAAGTTAACAAAAATAGAATTTATATTAGAATCTAAGGATTATTCTCTTTGATTCTGATGCACAGGAAATCTTTTATTCATTAAATGTGTAGTGGATGCCTATTATGTGAGAAGTACTATATTGAGACACAGTTGTAGTGAACAAGACAGATGTGATCCCTGCCTTAATGAACTTCCAGCAGTGAATGATTGAATAGCATGTCACTAATCAAATAGACATCTCACACATAAAATATAATTACTCCACTACTTATTCTAATATCTTAAGAATTTGAAAGTAAAAGAAAGTTTGTACATATCATTACCAGCATTTCATATGGGTATGCAATTGTCCACTTCTCAGGAGGTTTTCTCTGCCTTGTCTTTTTTATGCAACAAATCTAGGATATAGAAGAAATAACTTGTTTACTTCTTGTTCTGTGTTTGTTTAATATTTCAGAGTTTAAAAAGACACTCATTTTCCAATGTACAAATTTTCTTGTTCCTTGAAAACAAATGATGAGGAACTTTTTTATATGCCTTCTGAAAGAGAATATTTACATTGGAATATATTTGCAATAGCTAACGTAAGTTTTTAAAGTTTAGACAAAGCGATATAGTTTTTGACCTACAACATTTACAAAATAAGGTTAGTTATATAAAAACATGATGTGAAACTATAAACACTTTCAAAACAAAGTTTAGGTCTTAATTATCTTAATCTTCCTGACCTAGCAGAGTGCCTAATAGACGTTTAATCAATATTTAATAAATAAATTTAGAAGAATGTAGTCAAGGTATAAGAAAAAGTGGAATTGAAGTTACTTTAATATGTTATCTCCTGAGTTTGGTAATGAAGTTTAAAAACATTAACTTAGTGGTGAAATGGGGTGTCTACCTATGTTTGTACAGCTAAAATCTATGACTTTTCTGCCATACTACATAACTTAACTTGAAGTTCTGGATAGGATTTTTATCCCCTTGTTTCCTGTAGTGGATGCTGTGGTATACTGCTCAGGCTCCCCCTTAAGAATTAAGGCATTTATTAAGGCATTATCCCACCTTTGTAATTGTGGGCTGCCAAGAGTATTGGGTGTGAAATCTCACACCTGAGTCCCCCAGGAATTACCTTCAGTTGAAGTGAGTTGTCTCCACTAAGGCTATGTCTCTCCTCATCCATAACTGGTTGACATGAAAGGTCTGACCTCCTTGCCTTAATTCAAGATAACTTTGAAGGGCTATCTTGGCTCACAAGTTTCCCATAGCACAGGGATGATTCTGTTAGTTATATCTCATTCAGCCTCTCTCTCTGCCCAAACCTGCTTTTCTGTAACTCCCATTTGGGTTTACGTCACCCAGACTCACTCCAGTAAGCCTCCTGTACACAAAAAATCTGCCTAATGATCTATTTCCTGGTAGATATACCTTAGAATGATTGGTATTTGAAATGGTTCTAGGAATCAGACTCTAAAATGGGATTTTTGAATTGGTCTCCCTCCAAGAAGTTGGCAGTGCCATGACAAATACAGTATTTATGGCCCCTGGCATTTTTAAAATTTTCTGGTGATGAACTGGGATGGGATACTATGGAAAGTAATACACTGATCACTGCAATATGTCAGGCCTTTGGAAGGTTTGAGGGAGAAGCAATTATAAGGACTATGTAATTGAATGACTCTAACTGGGTGCTATTGATGAACTGGGAAATATAAGGAAAGACTAGATTTTTGATCACCAATTAAAGCCAAACTGTCAAAGCCAGAGGGCCTCCTTGGCAGCTTGTAGACTCTCATCAGAACCTGGACTGAAGACAAAATTGAGGATCAGGTCCAGGATTCAATTATATGGGTCATAGAGCTCCAAAAATGATTCAATTCTCAAACCTAGCAAGTCTGCTGTGCCAAGATCAGGACCTTGAATTGGGAGAAGTGAAATTGAAACTTACAATATTGGGTTGATTCTAAATCTTTGAATTCCCGCATTCTACTGACACTGCTGAAGTGACCTGACCACCCCACCCCCACCCTGCCAAAGGCTAGTGTTCTCTCATTGCTTGAAGATGACCTAGAGATCTTTACCTTGCTCTACAACAGGAGCGAGTTCAGGATTTACCTCCACTTCCCATACCAGCTACCAAACCAACTACAATCAAATTTACAACATAATTTGACTAGAAAGGTGCCGTTTCTATAGGAAGAATGTGATTATACACCTGAGGAGCAAATGTGCTTGTGGAAGCCAGGAAAATGTATGGATTCTAAGGCTGCAACACCCTAGGGGAAAATGAAACATTAATTTAGATAAGGAAAAACTTAATCTATAAATATTATTGATACCTGCTTAGAGCACCCTCCCATGAAATAAGATTTAACACTTTGGCAAGGACTCTGGGAGATGGTCAGATGTCTAAGAGGCTATGAATGTTTTCCAAAACTTAGAGAAAAAACAAGTGAATTGGATTGCCAGAAATGCCACAGAAGATGGTAGAGAAAATGATTAGGTGGCCCACAGCCATGGGCATTCTAGAGTGATACACAGTTCACAAGGCAGCAAACCAAAGCAGTGAGGAATGTCTTAATTCATGAGGAACCAGCATTATTGAAATGCTCACTGGTGACTCTTGCCTGTAGAACAGAGTAAATGTTGGGAAATTCTATGCCAGATCTGGGCTTTCTGAAAGTAATGGGTAAAAAGATCATCAAAGAACAGAAGCCAGGTGTGTTGGCACTTAGTCAAAAGTAGATAGGTGTAGATAAAGAAGATGTGGTACATATACACAATGGCATATTACTCATCCATAAGAAGAAAACAAATCCTACCATTTGCAAAAACATGGATGGAGCTAGAGGGTATTATGCTCAGTGAAATAAGCCAGGTGGAGAAAGACAAGTACCAAATGATTTCACTCATATGTGGAGTATAAGAGCAAAGAAAAACTGAAGGAACAAAACAGCAGCAGAATCATAGAACCCATGAATGGACTAATAGTTACCAAAGGGAAAGGGACTGGGGAGGATGGGTGGGAAGGGAGGGATAAGGGTGGGAAAAAGAAAGGGGGCATTACAATTAGCATGTATAATGTGGAGGGGGTACAGGACGGGCTCTACAACACAGAGAAGACAAGTAGTGATTTTACAGCATCTTATTACGCTGATGGACAGACACTGTGAAGGGGTATGTGGGGGGTACTTGGTGAAGTGGGGAGCCTAGTAAACATAATGTTCTTCATGTAATTGTAGATTAATGATACCAAAATAAAAAATAGAGCTTATCTTAGTCACAAAAGGCCACATATGGCCTATTGAAATGTCCAGAATTGGTAAATTTATAGAGACAGAAAGTAGATTAGAGATAGCCTAGCACAGGGTGGGGCAGGGATGGGAGTGACTGCTAATGGATATGGTTTCTTTTGAGGATGACGGAAATGTTCTAAAATTGACTGTGGTGATAGTTCCACCAACTATGAATATACTAAGAACCACTGAATTGTAACACTTTAAATGGAGAATTGTATGGCACGTGAATTATATCTCAATAAAGCTGTTACTAAAAAGAAAAAAAAGTAGATAGGTGTAATCATCTTAGGTTTCATCTATGGCTGCTTGTGTATGTGTGCGTGTGTTTGTGTGTTGGGTGGGAGGTGGTGCCTTAGGACCATCTCATAGAGCAGAAAAAGAGAACACACTTTTTCACAGATGGGGTGTCTCAATATGTGAGTACCAGTCAAAAGTAGACAGCTGCTACCTTACACCTCCAGTTAACAGTGGTCCCAAAAGGTAGCAATGCATGTCCTTGTAAGGAGAGCTGCTGGTGGTGTACCTAGTCACTCACTTTGCTTTGAAGTTCATTCAATATGTCTATATTGGTTCATTGCATTCATAGTAATTGTGTGGCAAAATTGCAGTAGATACATATTACAAATTAAGCATATTTTTCTCCAATGTATGGGATACTGGAAAAGAAAAAAAAAAGTCAAATCACAGAATATACAGTTCTTTTCAATACTTAACTGTTGTATTCTTAATACCTTGTTTCAAATACCTCTAAGTGTTGCAGGTTATTTTTGTATTTAATTTGTGAAATTTACAATATTTTCCAATCATGACTACTTGGAAACACTGAGGTTAGATCAATCAAGACAGTTGGCTTTGCTATAGATGGAAAATCTTGGCCCCAGGGGAAGACACGTTTTGTTCCAACCAAAGGTCACCAACGTGAGCCATTTTTCTCATTACTATACAGAAAAAATAGTTGTAGCTGGTAGTTTTAAGTACTTAACTCTGTACCAGAACCTCCAGTAATCACTTTGAATATATTACCTAATCTAAACCTGTAAATAACAAATGGAAATATGGCTTTCCAAGGTTGATTTAAGAATATGTAAATGAATATCACCTAGCACAATGCTTGACACCCAAGTTGTGTTTAAATACATTTCCACCTCAAGAAAAATGGGCTGTTTCATTAAATGAGAAATTCATTAAATGAAGAAAAGGAATAGCAGTCTAAGACAGAGAAATGAAAAATGAGTTGATACTTGGTACACAGATGAGATATGTCCCTGAGGGTGA
Source organism: Manis pentadactyla (assembly GCF_030020395.1). Taxonomy (NCBI): domain Eukaryota; kingdom Metazoa; phylum Chordata; class Mammalia; order Pholidota; family Manidae; genus Manis; species Manis pentadactyla. The sequence goes on from NC_080027.1 coordinate 33,734,390, forward strand.
CGACAGGATAGCAATCATGCCCTATAAAAATAAACATGACCACAGTAGAGCCTAGGGAAAAGAAGGAGGTGTTTTCTTGTTGTTTCTTCCCCTAGTCAACCAGCACTCTCCTCTACTGAGGGTAAAATACTAAATCAAGATATTTCTGCTTTACTGTGTGTGATTGTGTCTTTAAGTGCATGTTTTCTGAGCATATTATTTGCCTTTTCCATTGAACAAAGGGCAACATCTTAGAAAATATAATTTTATGATGAGTGTTGCTCATACTCTTCACAGACATGCTTTTTAAATTTCTTTTTTTCCTCCATTGCTACTACTTAATGGAATTTATTTTGGCTTTTTAAACATCACTGATAAATATGTAATGTGCTCAATTCTATCTATCTCTTTGATTACCCTGACTGCTCCCTGTTATTAATAAAAAGGAATATTAATTATATGTTCGCCAACTTAAAAACTATAATACATTGAAACAATACTCAATCTATCTAGATAATAGATACTCATAATTCAAAGGTACTTTTATAATTTAGATAAAATCCATCTCTGTCAAGAATTAACAATCCCTCACTTCCACCTCCACTTTATTCTGAAATTGTCTCTAGACTGAAGTCCTATCTATCTGTATGTTTGTTTAATTCAAGCATCTATTTTACATGCTACCTATGGGTGACCCTGGACTATTAATTTCAACTAAAGCTCTGAATATTGGGAAGAAATATTTGATACCCTCAAGCCACAACTGCCTAAATTAGATGATACTTGAGTTATCACTCCAAGAAATAGCACAGGTTCTTTATTCAAAGATATCTCAGTATAAAAGTAGAAGAGAAGCCGTGTCTTGGTCCAGGGACAGAGGGTAAAATTGTTGGAAGGAAGAAAAAGAGTAGGAAGTAAAAGGAAGTTATGAAGAGAAATGAAGTGATCCTCTGAACAGGTTTCTTTGGCTTCATCTAAAGGACAGGAGGCTTGTATATGCATTGTCAAGGAGGCTTGTCTTCCAATCTTAACCCACTCAGACTGCTTCTGCAGCCATCTAGAAGCAATGCTACCAATAATGATAATTACAATGATACAAACATAATGTGCCACTTATCCAGCATCTACTAGTTGTACTACACTTTTTGCTAATTAGTTAAATTAATACAGTTATGGCACTTAATCCTGTGGGCTTCAGATAAAGAAACTAAAGAAGGTTGAGAAACATCAAATAACTAGTAGAATTCACACAGCTACTGCTATTTGAAGCCAAGGTGCAAATCCATTACCTGAACTGGAACTCATTCCATTATAATAAAAAGACTTCTGGATCTTGCATATTTATTTTACTACAGCCATAGTCATAATATAGACATGCTATAGAAATTAGATTTTTTTAAAACATTCTCATTTAATAAGCATTTGTAATTTTTTTCTCTATTTTGTCACTGCTGAGATGCCCTATTTTGGCAATTGTAGTCAAACTGTTGGGAGGATGGTGAAGACTGAGTTATTTAAGTTGTATTTCAACTCTACTTCTGTTTATACAAAGCATATTTTAGCAAGTGGAAAACCAACATGTTTTGTAGTCAGGTATGCATAGAACTGGCATCACTGTGATGAATAGAACGTAGCACTCAGCTAAGCAGGAACTAAGGTTCAGATTAGGTAACACAAACAACGCCTATTTACAAAGGCTTGTGTGTGTGGCTTTCCTGCCCATGACCATCCTCACTGTGGGGAGTGCAGGCCTTCCCCAGTTCTCTTCACTGGAAACTCTGATGCTTCTGGCTTAGGCTTCTAGATATAATATGAAGATATCAAAGAAATAAAATATAAGAAAAATGACAAGATTTTGTTAATTTCATTGTTATTTTGTGAGAGGGTGAGTTTTGGAGAAAAGTAGCAAAAAGTTTGATTTTAGAAGAGGCACTTACTTGCCATTGAAGAATGCACAAGGAAATCATTTGAGAATGAAGGATAATGGTTGAGTAATAGTTCATGGATAGGGGCTGTATCTTAGGCTGAACGTTGTCTGTCATGATCTGAGCGTGTGTGTGTCTTACGGTAGGCATGTTAATGTAAGGAAGCTTATTGCATGGTTGACTATAAATGCATTGGGCTAATGAACATTTCAAGGGTTCAAAAGATTCTTTAAATCCATTTTTTATGTGAATTGCTTTGTTCCATTAGATGAAATTAGCATAGAAAATGGATACAAAGGCCAACAGCATGATTTAAAAAAAAAAAGACTTCATGATTGTCTGTACCCTTGCTTATATAAACTACTCGTACCAGTTAGGGATTCATTTCTGCAGAAATAAAGCAGAGTCAAATTTCAGACAAGACTTTGCACATATGCTGATTTTCTGCTCCCCTTTGTGAATTGTATTATAATATATCTTGATTGGTTATTCCAGGATAGTTCTGATTTTGAGAGTATTATTGTATTCATATGTGATCTTGTGCCTTGGCTTTTGTAATATGGAAATATGATAATCACACAATCAGAGAACAAGAGACCTCAAAAATCACCTAGTTCACTCCCATCATCTAATTTTCAAACTGAGTTCAACAAGACAGATGAATTGTGATGTGCAATATAACAGTAAATTAATGAATTTAACCATATATTACTGTAAAAAACTCATTAAAGAACTATGTAAGAGAATATATGAAATAAAAATATGCATAGTCCTGGTTTCAAGGCATTCTTGCTAAATGTTCTTACCACAATAAGAAAAGAAAAAAAAACATTGTTAAGACCAAACATGCTCAGGAAAAAAAAAAGATGAAACAAATTGATGGAGTTTTGTAGTTTGCAAGATTAGAAAAGTCACTTAAAGCTGGGGTGTAAATTATCTTGAATTTACCAGTAAATTAGACCAGTGCTTCTTAAACTTACTGTGCATCAATCACTTGGGTATTTTGTTCAGATTGCAGATTCTCATTTTGTAGATATGGGATGGGGCCAGAGATCCTACATTTCTTACAAAGTCCAAGGTAATACTGATGATGCTGGTTTAAGGACACCAAAGGTATTCACTTAGGAAAGAGATGGCTTAAACTTCTTAAGAATAATGGATATTTGGCCTAATGCTTTTTTTTTTTATGGGTTGCTCAGGGAAAATATGGTTTTTCTTTTTGACAACATTTAAATTATCCCCATTTTATAGACAGAAAAGCTATGCAAAGAAAATCTCATAAAGTTGTATTTAAAGCAAAGACCCCAGAATTTTGACTTCTTGTGTTTTACCCAAAAAGCCAAATTACTTCCCAATTTCATGCTATATGAAACTTTAATAACTCAAAGCCATAAATTTTCTTTAAATCTCTAGTTAGTTACATTTTACTCAAAGTTCACTTTGCATAGCCCAATAAATATCTTTATACTTGCAACTCACTCATATCTCAGCTTTTAACAGACACAGTCTCATAATTACTTTTGCAGGTCCCATTTAATATTAATTAATGGGACACCAATTAATGTTAATTTTATATGCCAGGAATTATGCTCAATGATGAGAAAGATATACTAATATTTCACATACAATTTGTCTTTTAAATCTCACATACAATGAGATTTAAAGTCCAGTTGGAGGAAACAGACCAAAAGCTATGAAACAATCGCAAGTAATTAAATTCTATGCATTTCATTGAACAAGTATTGGACATGGAGTTAAAAGATATAGTTAGGCAAATTCTGACCCTGGATAGTTACCAGGTGTGAAATTTGAGTGATGAGTTACCTAATTTCTCTTGGTTTTTATTTCCTCATTGGTTAAAGAGAGATAGTAAAAACAATATTATAAAATTATTAGAAAACTTTCAAGAATAACTAGTCCAAAAAGAGGTAATATGGAGTAATGATTAAAGACATTGATTTTGGAACCAGATTATCTAACTTTATAATCTTGTTTTTGATACTATCTTAAGTGAGTTCCTTAACCTCTTGTGTAGCTTGGTTTTTTCATTTAAGATATGAAGATGTTAGGGGCACATTGTTTATTTTCCTTGGTTCTTGTCCCTGCTGCAACAAAGAATTGAAGGGCACAGACACAGTAATGAAGCAGAGTAAAAGTTTTACTTAAAGTTACGCACTTAAAGAAAGAGAAAGTGTGGGCGTCCTCAGAGAGGAGGTATGCTGAAAGATTGAGGGTTCCCCCTTTTAAGGATTTTTCAGGAATATGACAAAGGCTAGGGTTGTGGAATTGTCAAGTGGTCTCAAGATGCTTATCTTTGAGGAGATACATTGTCTCTTCTTTTCTATTATCAGTGCTCCAGGTAATTCTGCAAAATTGACTTAACACAAGAAACTTACTGATCTGTTTCCTCACCAGGATAGCAGCTTCCCTCTAGGAGCATATCAATTAAGACCGCCTGCCCTGCCCGCAAGGTGGACTGAATTATTGTCTGTTTGCTAAAGAATATGTTAATATTCTTACTTCATAACTTCTTGGGTTTTAAAATGAAATCTTAGCTGTAAGATGGAAGCTATGTTTTTACTCTGCTGTTTATATCTGGGCTTGTTTGGAAAATTAATGATGATGTTTGTCTCCTGCCCAGGTTGCAAATTACTTGATTAGGGGCTGGAGGAAGAGAAAAAAATGGCATAGAGTTTAAGTTAAAGAATAAGCTGGGCCCTTTAGCAGGCTAAAGTAAATCTTACAATAGTATGGTCTAATTGACACTATGAAGACATGGACTCTGTTCAGGACTTTTCTTTATCTGGAGAATATCTAGATATTCCAAGTTGCTCCTGTTCTTTGGATCTTCAACTGATAAACTCATTAACTGTGAGTCTTTCCTGACTGTCTGGCTTTTAACTGGTTGATTATTTGAGTCCCTTTTAGTGGGCTTTACTGTCTTTATTCTCTCTCCACCCCACTCATGTCTATTTCTCTGCCTAACAGAGATAGGAATAATTAGTCACTCATAGTTACTAAGCAAAGATAAATAAATGTGTAATTTATATATATATAAATATATATGTTATATAAAATATACCATAAAATATAATATGTGCTATAAATATGTATATACACACACATGATGATAGATGACAGATAAAACAGTGTCTGGTATGTAGTAAACACTGTATGAGTGCTTATATAAAGTTTATCATGGTAGGAATTCTGCATATATTCACTACGAGGTACTACTGACTAAAGACAAGAAAAGTTTGGAAAAGAATGAGATCAGAGTGGGCTTGGTAAAAGCAAAGACTTTCAAAAATAGAAGAAATTGTTTTAATGATCACATGATCACAAAATCACAGAGTCCAAAAGAATATATTTATTTAAAACCATAAGTCATATAGAGTTCTAGGCACTGGACATACAAAGACAAATTAAATAAGGTCTCAGTTTAATAGGGGGATAAATAACCTACCCAAATTATAGCTTTTTCAGTGCTATCGGTACTCTAACAGAGGTATATAAAATAAAATAAGAACCACAGAAAAAGATTGTCATCATGGGAAGTCAGGGATCACATCACATTAATATACTTAACAAATATTAAAAAGTGCCTTTGGGGATTGGTGATGAAATAGGTGAAGGGGATAAAAGAGGTACAAAATTCCAACTGTAATATGAGTTGGTCACAGGGATGAAAGTGCATCATAGAGAATATAATCAATGATATTGTACAATCTTTGAATACTGACAGTAACTACATTTATTAGAGTGAGCATTTAGTAATGAAAAGAAATGTCAAATCACTATGTTGTACACCTGAAATCAGAGTTCAATATAATATTGTATATCAACTACTTTAATAAAAATAGAAACAGTAAAAAGAAAAATGCCTAGTATAAGCCAGGGCGTATGCTATACAGGACCTGCTAAGTACAATATTAGACAACAACTTCTTTCCACATAGAATTGATATTAAAAAGAACATAGGGATCAGCCAGGAAAAAGACAGTAGTGTGTGAAGTGAGGCATAAATTTCCCCCCAAAACCACATATAACATAAAAATAACAAATATAACTAATCCTGAAAGAGTGACCCAAAGACCGCAAAACAGACTGCCTACATCTGGGGAAAAGAGAAGACCTCATGGAAAAGTATAAAGTAGCAAAGCCACAATCCAGCAGAACCCAAGCCCTCCCTCAACCCCAGCTCATAGGCGGGAGGAAGAGAAATGGAGCAGGGAGGGAGTGGAAGTCCAAGACTGCTGAACAGACACCCCCGGAGATCTGCTCCAGGGACACGAACCCACATTACATGGTGTTCTGGAGATTAGTGGGGTTGGAAAGCAAAGGCAGGCAGGATACTAGGAGAAACTGATTCCAGCTGCTTCTGGAGAACAGGTACCCACAAGCTGCTCTAGGACACAAGAAAGGTGGGCACTTTGAAAGACTTCACAATACTGAGAGGGCTGCTAAATGGCAAGAATTACACAGAGCTGGCTGCTCAGGAGAAAGGACAGGTAGACAAAATTGACCTGGCACACTCAGCCCAGCAGATAGGGAACTTTCAGGAGCTTCAGGTGCTCCATCCCCCTGGCTGGCAACGCAGACCCAAGGCTCCCCCACTGTGATATGCAGCCTGTCACTCCTTCATCCCAGCAGGCATTGGTCCACATTCCTGCTGCCACTGCAATCACACCAAGCCACCCAGATGGTGGTGCCACCTATGGCAGCTACAGAAGCATAAAGCAAAAGCTCCTCCCTGTGTGCTTGGCCTACTGGACCTGGCATTAGACACATACACTGCAGCCAGGAAGCAGGAAAGAGCTCTTTCCTCCTGGCAGGGACCGGCGCTGCTCTGCTGCAATGCCTGCCATCGCTCCAGATGTTGGGCAACTCCAGAGAATAGAGCTTCTGGGCAATATAGGGCACTGTCTACACAAAATTACTATTCCATAGTAATCATTACAAATATGGAATGGCAAGAGAATCTTCTACAGACCAAAATCCTTCAAACACCAGAAAGAGGGCTAAGTGAAACTAAAGTCACCAATCATTAGTCTTGATAAAGATTACAAAATAAAAATCATAAACATGCTCAGGGAGCTACAGAAAAATATTCAAGCTCACAGGGAGGACTTCAAGAAAGAAAAACTTTGAAAAATACAGTGACTGAAATCAAACATACAATGGAGGAAATTAAAAGATTAGATGAGGTAGAGGAGACAGTAAATGAATGGATATTAGAGAACAGGGAAAAAAAGAAGCTGAGGCACAGAGGGAAAAAAGGATCTATAAGAATTAAAGAATAATAAGAGAATGGTGAGACCAGCCCAAACAGAACAATATTTGTGTTAAAGGGGTACCAAAAGAAGAAGAAAGAGAAAAGGGATAGAAAGTGTCTTTGAGGAAATAATTGCTAGAAATTTCCCCAGTCGGGGAAGCAAATAGTCTTTCAGGTCATGGAAGTGCACAGATTTCCCAACACAATGAACCCTAGAAAGATAACACCAAGATATATAATAATTAAAATGGCAAAGATCAAGGACAAGGACAGAGTATTAAAAGCAGCCAGAGAGAGAAAGAAGATCAGGTCAAAGGAAATCCCGTCAGGCTATCATCACAAGTCTCAGCAGAAAACTTACAGGCCAGAAAGGAGTGACATGATATGTTTAATGTAATGAAACAAAAGCGCCTTGAACTAAGAATACTCTGCCCAGAAAGATTATCATTTAAATTTAAAGGAGGGATTAAAAAATTTCCAGATAAACAAAAGTTGAGGGAATTTACCTCCCACAAACCATCTCTACAGTGTATTTTGGAGGAACTTCTCTAGATGGAAGTGCTCCTAAGACTAAATAGCTGTCACCAAAGAAAAGAAAACAACAATAAAGGAAGTAGATCAATTAATTACTAACCAAATGTAAAATTAAACCAACTACCCAGAAACTCAGCCAAGGGATACACAAAGAGTACAGAATATGACACCTAACATATAAAGAGTGGAGGAGGAAGAAAAAGAAGGGATAGAAAAAAGAATCATCGGATTGTGCTTATAATAGCATAATAAGTGAATTAAGTTAGACTGTTAGTAAAGAGGCTGACATTGAACCTTTGGTGACCACGAATCCAAAGCCTGCAATGGCAGTAAGTACGTATCTATTGATAATCACTGTAAATGTAACTGGACTGAATGCACCAAACAAAAGACATAGAGTTACAGAATAGATATAAAGCAAGACCCATCCATATGCTCCCTTCAAACCCAAAGACATACACAGACTAAAAGTGAAGGGATGAAAAAGATATTTCATGCAAACAATAGGGCAAAAAAGAGTTTCAGTACTTGTATCAGACAAAGTAGATTACAAAACAAAGAAGGTAACAAAAGACAAAGAAGGAAATTACATAATAATAAAGGGGTCAGTCCAACAAGATACAACCATTATAAATATCTGTGCACCCAATATAGGAGCACCTAAAAATGTGAAACAAATACTGACAGAATTAAAGGGGAAATAAAATGCAATACATTCATTTTAGGAGACTTCAATGCTCACGCAAAAGGACAGATCACAAAGGCACATAAAAAGTAAGGAAACAGAGGCAATGAACAAGACACCAGAACAGATGGACCTAACAGACATCTACAGAGCACTCCACCCAAAAGCGGCAGGATACACGTTCTTCTCCAGTACACATAGAACATTTTCAAGAATAGATCATATACTAGGCCACAAAAAGAACCTCAGTAAATTCAGAAGGATTGAAATTGTATCAACCAGCTTCTCACACCACAAAGGTATGAAAGTAGAAGTAAATTATGAAAGAAAACAAAAAAGCCCATAAACTTCTGTTGGAGGCTTAACAACATGCTCCTAAATAATCAATGGATCAATGACCAAATAAAAACAGAGATCAAGCAATATAAGGAGACAAATGAAAACAATAACTCAACACCACAAAATCGGTGGGATGCAGTGAACACCATGCTAAGAGGAAAGTGTATTTCAATACAGGCCTACCTCAGGAAAGAAGAACAGTCCCAATTGAACAGTCTAAAGTCACAATTAATGAAACTAGAAAAAGAAGAACAAATGAGGCCCAAAGTCAGTAGAGGGAGAGATATAATAAATATCAGAGCATAAATAAATAAAATAGAAAAGAAAAAAACAATAGAATCAGTGAAAGCAGGAGCTGGTTCTTCAAGGAAATAAACAAAATAGATAAATCCATAGCCAGACTTATCAATAAAAAAATAGAGTCTACACACATAAGCAGAATCAGAAATGAGAAAGGAAAAGCCACTATGGATACCACAGAAATACAAAGAAGTATTAGAGAAAACTGTGAAAAATTATATGCTAACAAATTGGGTAACGTAGAAGAAATGGACAACTTTTGAGAAAGACGACTTCCAGGACAGACCAGGAAAAAACAAAATCTAAGCAGATCAATTACAAGAATGAAATTGAATTGCTAATCAAAAAACTATGTCAGAACAAATCACCTGGACCAGACAGCATCACTGTTAAATTTTATTGAATATTTTGAGAAGGCCTAATACCCATCCTCCTTAAAGTTTTCCAAAATGTAGAGGAGAGAATACTTCTAATCTCATTGTATGAGGCCAGCATCACTCTAAAACCAAAACCAGGCAAAGACACCACAAACAAAGAAAATTACAGACCAATATCCCTGATGAACATATATACAAAAACTCAACAAAACATTAGCAAATGGAAATAAAAAATACATCAAAAAGATCATCTATTGTGGTCAAATAAGATTTATTCCAGGGATGCAAGAATGGTACAATATTCGAAAAACAATCAACATCATTCATCGCATCAACAAAAAGAAGGACAAAAATCACACGATCATCTCCACAGATGAGAAAAAAGCATTTGACAATTCAATCTCCATTCATGATAAAAACTCTCAACAAAATGGGCATAAAGGGCAAGTGCCTCAACATACTAAAGGCCATAAATGGCAAACCCACAGCCAACTTTATACTTAACAGTGAGAAGCTGAAAGCTTTTCCTCTAAGATCAGGAAAAAGAAAGGATCCTCACTTTCCCCTCTTTTACTCAGTGTAGTACTAGAGGTCCTAACCATGGCAATCAGACAACAGAAAGATATAAAAGGCATCCAGATTGGTAAGGAACAAGTGAAACTGTCACTGTTTGCAGGTGACGTGGTATTGTACATAAAAAACCCTAAAGAATCCACTCCAAAACTACTAGAACTAACTGAATTCAACAAAGTTGCAGGATACAAAATTAATACACAAAAATATGTTGCATTCCTATATAGTAACAATGAACTAGCAGAAAGAGAAATCAGGAAAACAATTTCATTTAGAATTGCATCAAAAGAATAAAATACCTAGGAATAAACCTAACCAAGGAAGTTCAAGTCTTATTCCCTGAAAATTACAAGGCACTCATGAGAGAAGTTAAAGGGAAGGGAAACAAAAGCAAAAAAGAACAAGTGGGACTGCATCAAATTAAAAAGCTTCTGTACAGCAAAGGACACCACCAGCCTAACAAAAAGTCATCCTATAAAATAGGAAAATATATTTGTAAATGACATACCTGATAAGGCTTTAATATCCAAAATAATAAAGAATTCACATGCCTCAAGACCCAAAAAACAAATAACCTATTTAAAAAATGGTTAGAGGATCTGAACAGACCTACAAAGAATAAATTCAGATGGCCTACAGGTACATGAGAAGATGCTCCACATCACTAATCATCTAGGAAATACAAATTAAAACCACAGTGAGATACCATCTCACACCAGGTAGGATGGCCAACATCCAAAAGACAGGGAACAACAAATGCTGTTGAAGATGTAGAGAAAGGGGAACCCTCCTATACCATTATTGGTAATGTAAATTAGTTCAGCCATTGTGGAAAGCAATATGGAGGCTCCTCATAAAACTAAAAATAGAAATACCATTTGACCCAGGAATTCTACTTCTAGGAATTTACCCTAAGAATGCAGGAGACCAGTTTCAAAAAGACATATGCACCCCTATGTTTATCGCAGCACTATTTACAATAGCCAAGAAATGGAAGCAACCTAAGTGTCCATCAGTAGATGAATGGATAAAGAAGATGTGGTATAGATACACAATGGAATACTATTCAGCCATAAGAAGAAAACAAATCCTACCATTTGCAACAACATGGATGGAGCTAGAGGGTATTATGTTCAGTTAAATAAGCCTGGTGGAGAAAGACAAGTACCAAATGATTTCCCTCGTTTGTGGAGTATAACAACAAAGCAAAACTGAAGGAACAGAGCAGCAGCAGACTCACAGACTCCAAGAAGGGACTAGAGGTTACCAAAGGGAAGAGGGCAGGAAGGGTGGGTGTGGAGGGAGGGAGAAGGGGATTGAGGGTCATTATGAGTAGCATACATAATGTAAGGGGGTCACAGGGAATGCAGTTTAGCACAGAGAAGATGTGTAGTGATTATAGCATCTTACTACGCTGATGGACAGTGACTGTAGTGGGGTGCATGTGTGGGGACTTGATAAAATGGGTGAATGTTGTAACCACAGTGTTGCTCATGTAAAACCTTCATAAGATTGTATCTCAATGATACCTTAATAAGAAAAAGAAGATAAATTTGAGTCTTGAAGGATGAATAGAGTCCCGATGAAAGTACTATGCCTGATGGTTGCTTAAATCCTCATTACAATTAAGTTAAGAGAAATAACTACTTGCCATGGCCTCCCAAAAAAGAAATACAGGTCTGGGAGTAGATGCAAAGTTCCCTGACAAGTGGTCTTGCACTCTTCTCACAACATTCCACTGTGATCAGAGTCCACAAATAAGAGGAAACTGAGCTGCCTGCACCTGGATCATGGAGCACTTTGGCACATGTAGCCTTTTAACTAATTTTTGCTTGTCATTTAGAGGGAGAAAGGACTATTAGAGCCCTCTTTTGCCTTCTACTACCCCTTTTGATGGTAAAAAAAGTTCTTCACAATTAACATGAAGTTTATGCACTATATGAATAATGAACATGTATTTTGTTTGTTTGGAATGAATTTAACTGAATTTATTTAGGTCATCTAAAAAGTCAAGGCACCAGAACAAGTTGGGGAAGTTTGATCTCAGCCCAGCTAGCATTTGGTTAGTACTGAGTTAGCAGGACTGATCTTGTACCCTCCTGCAAACTCTTTCATCCTAAATAATGTTTGGAACAGGCTACAGACCAGGCTTCCTGCTGGATGTTGAAGATGCTCCTGCTGTTCTTTCCCACTGAGTCATCAAGAGAGATTTTGATTGATATTACATATGCATCAAGGAAATGTGCTTCAATAAGGAACCTAATTTATCCTCTGATTTCTGACCAAACAGTGTGATTCGCCATACTTTCTGGTGAGAAGCGATTAAAATCGTCCTTAGCTATAGAAAGCTAATGTAAGATATACTTGCTTTTTGGAACTGTAAGTAGGTACAGAATCTTTAAGAGGAAAGTACATAAAATGTATATTCTTTTCTAGGAATCCTACTTTTATTGATGATTGACATTAAATAAAAAATAGAAGTTGAAAGCAGTATACTTGGTTTTCTATCATGGTTCTACCACTAATTAGTTGTGAAAAAAATCTCTTTCACCTCTCTGAGCTCAGTTGCCTCATCAGTAAAATGGTGTCGATTTCCTTTTAGAGATGAGAGGTTCAAATGGAACAAAATACTGGCAGGCATCAGCATAGAAACTGGAATATAGTGGGTAGCTGTGACACTGCAGCTCCCCTCCCCCTTCCTGGAAACGCACTTTGCTTACTTAGATGTTTTTTCTTACATCTCAAGTATTTGTAATTTCTGTATCAGAAAAACATATATAAACTCCTATCTCTTTTTTCTTATTCAACAGACATTTATTGAGTACATATTATTTTCTAGGTACTTAATAAGATACTAGATATAGAAGAATATAACTGCTTCCAATTTCCAGGAATGCAAGTCCTTCACAGTACAGAAGGACAGCACAGTTTTCCAGTATGGGGTTCATGGAGTCTTGTAGAGGTCTCCTCTAAGAGGCCATTAGGTACCACAAGATTTTAGTACTTGGATGTTTTCCAGAGTTAATATTTTACTGTTTGAGCTTTACAAAAACTCTGTGAGTTAGGAAAGGGAGACAGATAGCCCCATTTTACAGAGGAAGTAAACCAAAGGGTAAAATGTCTTGCTCAAAATAACACAATTGTTTCTGTCATGTTGGTAACTTAGTCTTAGACTCTAAGCTCAAGTGTCTTTACCCTTGCTTTCTTCTCAAATATCTAACATTTGGCATAATTTTATCCATCAATGAACTTCAGGTCATAAATCTTTCCTCTATCTATTACAATGATCCTTTGGCCCTGACCTTGGCTCATTTACAAGAATAAATACTGGGCTTCTAGAAAATAGGCATCCACAGGATACATGAATTCCATCTCAATGGTAAGTGGACTGACTATGACTTACATCTCCCTGGTCCATCTCAGGATTGTAATTCACAGTTAACCAGGTTGTAAACCAATATGTGAGAGAGGGGAAATATGTATGCCTATATATCTTTAAGTATCATTAATTTGTTAACTTAGATGCTCATATACAGACAAGGACAGAGTGATCTAAAAGTTTGAATGTTTGACATGATGAAAGTTTTAAGGTAACTATGTATAATCTACTTAGGACCCAAAAAAACAAGGAAATTCTCATATGAATCCAAAACAGTTTCTTATTCCATGAGCCTAGTACATAGGATTCACTTAGTCATTCATCTCACTAATAATTATTGAACCTGAAGTATATTCCAGGCACTATTCCAAATGTTGAGGATACAATACCGAATGCACATAGCTTCCCTTCTTGAAGAGCGTGGTAGTCAGTGAAAGATATGGAAGGGTAAACTCACAGCATAGTAAATAAAATCTATTATGTATTAATTAAGTACAGGATAATGTGAGAACATCTGGGAGGAATAACTGATCAGATTTGGGATAGACAAGAAAGTTTTCCTGAGAGAATGATGGCTGAGCTAAGAACTAAGTTATGTGGGAAGGAGGAATTTTTTCAGGGAAAGAGAAAGCATGTAAAAAGAAAAGAAAGCCAATGGTGAAATTAAAGATCTGAAAGGAATATAGTATAGTGTGAATTACTATGAAGGTTGATAATAAGGGTGGGAAGTCTTAGCCAGATATGTTAAAGATATATTTTATTCTGTGATCAATTAGAACACTGAAGGGTTTTAGATAGGGGAATGGTATGATTATATTTGTAATAAGTAGGGCTACTTTGTAGAATCAGTATCAGAGCTGGTTGGAATAGAGGCAAGAAGCAACTTAGAAGGCTTCTCCAATAATTCAATCAAGAGAGTAGTGGGATCTGGGTCCAGGGTAGTTGCAGTGGAGCTGTTCAGAGAGTAGTTGGATTGTGCAAATATTCTACAAGGTAGCACTAACAAAATGTGATTATAGGAAGATGCAGAGGCAGAGGGAGAAACTTCATAGATGTATCCAGATTTCTAGTTTGGACACCTACTGTGATGCAAGTGCTGGTCACCCTTGTGAGTAACATGGAAGGAGGAATGTTTGTGGGGAATGCAGACAGAGAGAAATAAGTTCAGTTGCTTAATCAGCTTTAACAATATCTGTGATAAATCCATTCTGAGAAGAACTGAGCAAAGATATTCTGCATGGCATAGTCAGCCCCTTCCCCTTGCACACAACTGTTTTCCAGAAAGGAGGCACACATCTCCTCAATTTTCTCCCTCATCTCAGGCTGAAGTGCAAAAAATTCAATGAGTCTTATTATGTCATTCCTTTCCCGCCTTTCTTTTCTTCCAAATCCTCAGTTTCTTTCAATAACTATTACTAATATGTCTCAGCCACATTTTCTTCCATTCCATGAGTCAGTTGTAACTTTTCTTTAAATAATTCTGCTCAAACAGACACAGAAATATTTCTAGAAATAAAGGTTACATAATACACCTTCAAGCACTTTTCAATCTGCAGTAATGGTAAAGGACTTACTGTCAGGATAGCAATAGGAAAACGACAATTAGAGATGACTGAGTGAGAGTTTAAAATAGTAGATTAGCAATGCCTTTATAGGATACAGATCTTCCTTACTTTAAATAGGGATTCTCTACAAACCTGGTAACAGACAAATTATAATAAACAAGTTCAGGCTAAAGGATTTGAGCCAGTGGGATGGAAACAAAACTGTTAACAATGAGATAATGTTAAATTAAACAAGCAAGCTCTGCCAAATGTGTTGAAGGATTGGTAGGTATTTACCATGACTTAAGACCATAATTCCACTGCCATCTCTAGGTCAGAGAGAAGGTTATCCCGCAGCTAAGCATATCACATATTTGCTGTCCTGTTTAGAATGTGACAAAGCAAATTAGTTGGGCAGTAGGTAGTTGTGGGGAATATCATCTTTGTCTGAGCTGAGTCTTCTAAATTTTATTTTGTCACTGAAATACAAAGTCCTGACATAACTCTATTGCTAAAACACACACATACCCAAAAAAGTCTTGGTACTTTGTTCCTTAAAGTACTAAGGAACTTTTTGTTTTGTAAAGCCTATTACCTGAGTCAGGAAAAGCTTTGGATGTTTGAATTATTGATGCAATATCTGGAGCTTTTCTCAATGATTCTGAGTTTTTAGATCAAATAGCAGTATAGTCTAATTATTTGAACTTAGAACTTTGTGGCCATTTTGCTTTCCAGTTATTGTTTGTTTTAGAAAATACTTGCCTTTGAGGGATATGAGAAGAGAAATGGGAGCAATGAGAAAGGGAAAGAGGGAAATGCAGAATTTTGAAACTTTACATGTGCTCCAGAAGAGTCAGGCATTTTCCATACTTTTATTCTTTCCAAAAATGGATATGTGTCAGTAGTCTTTATTGACAAAGAACTGAGAGCCCAAGAAATGTAGACTCTTTGCAGGTCGCAAAACTGTGGAATATCAGAGAAGCTGCAGGATTTCAAACCAGCTTTATCTTGCTTCAAGTACAATGTTCTGACACTGATCAATATGGAAATTTTATGCCAATCAAGAACATTGTTTTAAATGGTATAATACCAACAAGCCATATTAACTTATATATTAAAATGAAAATAACTGAGGCATTTTCTTCTTCTGTTTTAAAGGGGTATGCCGTCATGTTATGCTAAACTTGAGCAAAGTGTTATCTAGAACCCTATGTAGTCTTCATTTAAGCCAACACTACTCATAAACCTTGGATTTTCAGTCCACAGGTATAACTTACCAAGTTGATAGGTTTTGTATGTTTTTTTAATGCTTAGCACTCCACTTACCCAGTCTTTTGTCAATGTGTGAAATTTCATTTTCATACTCAGAAATTATTTTTATTGATAAAAATAAAAAACCTCAGTTATTGCTGGTGTCCCATATGTTCAGTGTGTCTGCCAGATACAGGTATCTCTAACATAAATGCTCACAGAGAAAAACCTCTGAGCATAAGTTCATATGACACTTCATTCATACAACAAATATCTGTTGAATATGTGATGGGTAAGGATAATAGAATACAAACACAACCATTTTATAAAACATTCAAATTGAATGTGTTTTATATAACGTTGGCCACAAGTGTGTTCATATAATGTTATCTACAGATATCTACAAGATTAAATATCTAGACTCTTTTGAAAGGACCACTTGCAAAAGATATGCCAGAAGTGGCTTTGTGGATGTCTTCATTCATTTCCTCTTGTTCGGTTTAAATCAACTAAAAGCCACACTTCAGTTGACCTCCATGTGTCCATGTCTTTAAGACCTCACCAAGCCCGTTTATTTTTACCCTGACACTAGAGTGATTTTCTAAAGCATGTTTGATTACATCTTTCATGCTTCTAATATTTTGGCCAGAGAAAAACAAATATATAAGTTCAGATTTGTGGGCATACCATTGAAAGTCTTTTATAACTCAGCTACTACTTACTTACCTTTCATCCTTAAATGGGTAGCTAATACTTCAAGCACATTGTGATACTTTTTAAGAGGTTTTTCCAACACACCAAAAATGTGTATGCCTCATTGCCTTTGTTCATGGTCTTGCCTTGACCAAAAAAATCTGTCCCTTATTCCCCCGTGTCCTTTTTAACAACCTTGAAGGACAATTGCAAATGTCATTTCTTTTCTGTAGTCTTTTTTTTCTTTTTCTGGAACCCCAAGATAAACTGTTCTCTACTCTTTGTTTCCAAAGTACTGTGCATATATTTCTATTATAACACTTATCGCACTGTTAACAAAAAGCTATAATGCATGTCATTTCACCCCAGTAAACCATGAACTCATTTGTCTTTGTCCCATTTGTCTTTGTGTTTTTACAGCCTAACACAATTCTCAGTCCAGAGTAGATACATAATAAATGTTTGCTGAATTGCTAAATTAAATTTTTATCCATTGCATTGTTCTTAAGGCTCCCATGACTGTGGTCCCTTGTTTGGTACTGAGCGTATAATATGCATAGGGGGAAGGTAGTGACTCCCACAGTAAATATTTCAATGTCCAGTTATTACTATAATCTTTTGCTGACGCTTACAAACTGGATTTCTTTGTTTCTTCTTCCCTTTGATTTCTAAGCTGTTTTATTTTTTATTCTAATCTTGCCTAGTTCTGTGACTAGCATATTACATCAACATTTCACTCTACCATTTATTGCTGTGATTCTCAGAACAATAGTTTTATATCTTTCTCCTTAAGTCCATTTCTCCATGCTGAATTTTTTTTTTCTTTGCTGTAATCTCCTTTATATGACCCTTGTTGTCAGTGACTAGAAGGTGGACTTTATGCTTCTAGAAAACTCTGTGGAGAATTGAATTATTAGCCTCTTTGCTCTGTGATTAATTAATTGAACATACATTCTCTAAGAGTTTACCAAGGATATAGCACTAAATGTATACCATGACCATGGTGGTACAAAATGTGTTAATTGTGGTCCATACCTTAAGACCTCTGTTGTTTGCTGAAGTATTAATACCTCTTCATATATTACCCCAATAAATGATTAAATTTTAGCCATTGGTAAGAACCACAGTTTCTTGGTGAATCAAAGAAATAAGCATCTTCATAAGACAGCTTGTTCCAAGGGCTGCAAGTGACAGCCACAAGCTGGCTAGGGAGGTTTGTGTGAGAACGTGCTATAGCAAACACTCAGCATTCTGGGCTGTGATCTGCGATGCTGAAAACTAAGGGGCCAAGTGCTCAAGGAAAAACAAATCCTTAACTGATGGTTTTATTATTGTTGTTATTGTTGTTTGTATTACTGCACCTAAAGGCCCTTGATAAATGTCCCTCACAAGTAAACACAAGTAAATACTATTCATTAGATTACTAGGATTAAGAAATTGGTCTAAGGTATCTATACCCAGTGTCTTCATTTGACCAACAAAAGTGATTGTTGGGATTCTCTAAGGTTTACTGAGTAGCTTATTGCTTATGCCTTTGTTCAAACAAGTGGGCCCTGGCTTCTTCCCTCTTTGTTGTCAAGCAACTATTCTTCATCTTGTAAGAAAAAGCCAAGACAAAAGATCTTACAGACGTTGGTTCCTGAATCCCCAGACTGGTATCAATAACTTTTTCTCGTGCTGTATTGTTATCCTGTGTGTACTTCCATTATAGAGCTTTACATAATATTTTACCTATTTTTCTATTTCACTAGATTGTTATGAAGTCCTATCTTCCTTCCTTCCATTCTTTCTGGTCTACCAACTCCTTCCTTTTCTTCTTTCTTCCTTTTTGTTCTCTTCCCTTTCTTCATCACATATTCCTCAAACATCTATTCCTTTGCCCTCAGTGTCAAAGAGTATGGAGGGAGAAGGTCAATAGTTGTGTGCATTACCCTGGTGTGGGCATGTCAAGGGATAGTCAGGATGAGTACAGAAAAGATGTTATGGGAATAAAGTAAGATACTGGATGAAAAAGTATTTAAAATGTTTGTTGCCATGTATTTCTGCTCCATAAGTTCTTGGGAGTCTTACATGAGATATATTTAAATCATATTGCAAGTTCATGTTACATAATAATTGCATAATACATAACAACACTCACTATTCTAAGTTGGTCCTTAAAGACTAAGTCGAATTAAGACAGAAATCTTAAAGGGGGACTTATTGACCAATTTTCTCTAGTCATTAGCCCTACCTGTGAAGTGAAGTAAGAATAATTAAGAATAATTTATTTTAGGGTCTCATCTCTGAAGCTGAGTTGAGGAGTCTCACAGAGAAGCGACAAGTAAAAATCAAGATTAGGTTGTGATTGAGCTTAGAAATCCTGCTGTGTGGCAAGACTTTCTGGCAACAGTCTTGACTATTTGGTGCCAAAATGTCTGCACCTGTAGCACCTGTGTGATGGAAAACACTGTTAGCACAAAGGGTGATAATGACAGGAAACTTATAAAAATCTTAATACTGAATTCTGAATTGCAAAAAAGACAATGAGTCTGGCCTCACATCATTTGAGTATTGCATGCTAAATCAGGTTCCTAGGTACATCTTTTTTGCATTGGCTTACTTTCCCCTGTTCCCTAGGACATCTGTCCTGCCAGTCCTTCCAAATCCATTTCTTTCCCACTTGCCTTTCCTTTACCAACTGCTCAATGTGCCTTAAGCAGGGATACAGATGCTTCTTACACTTTATTCCAGGTCTGCAGACTGACAGGGTAACTGCAGAAGGAACCCTTATCCATGAATCTGTCAATTCTTGAAATCGATCTTGAAATCATAAAACAATTTGTATTGAAACTTACTATTACATGATTTAGAGTCCAGGCCCACCTTGGCATGACATACAAGGGCCTCGGCTATGTGACAGCAACCAGCCTTTCCAGCCTCATCACTATTGTTACCTTGTAACCCCTACTGTCCTTATGTATTATAATCACTATTACCTCACAAAAATGCATTTATTATCTCCATAACTTGGCATATTTTACTTATACAATTTCTGGGGCTTAATTGTTAAGAGCATGGACCTTGAAATCACAAGACAATTTGTATTGAAACTTACTGGTACATGATTTAGTAAAGTTAATATGATCTAGTAAAGTTAATAATAAAAGATATACTAATTATAATAATGATAATAATAATAATAAGGGAGAATAGTGGGATTCACATATAAATCAAGTATAAAAATCAAACGAATAATCATAATTGACCTGATTGTTTATAGTTCATGATGCGTGATCAAAACCAAAAGTTTCTGTGATGACTGCCCTTGCACTGTTCACCATGTAAGAACTTATTCACTATGTAAGAACTTGTTCGCCATGTAAAAACTTGTTCATTATGCTTCAGAATATTGGAGACTGTTGAGAATTAGGCTTGGGGTTGATAAATGATTGTGCATTGAGTCCCCTATACAGAATTTTATTGTTGTTAACAACCATATGATCAATAAATATGAGAGATGCCCTCTCAAAAGAAAAAATATATATACAGGATCAATGTAAGGGCCACTTTCATTTATCAGAAATGAAAGACACCCAGGTTAGATACATCCATTAAGGGATATAGAAGACTTGGCTTATTTCAGAGATAGAGCCAAAGGCCACTGCACTGGTGTCTTCAAGGGCTACCTCTGGAAGATCTCAGTGAGTCTATCTTCCTGGAGTTAGTTGGAAAAACACTAATTTCTGAAGCATTACGGATTTCTGTTTGTCCTGTCTTTGTACCCATCAGAGGCTTGTAGTTCATAATAAATATCCCATCAGGGCTTTTTCTGTATCATGATTAGATGGCAGAGGGCCTGTGGATTTATTATTAAGAATAAATTTCTGTGGTTTACAGATTCCCTTTGTTTTCTGGGAGAAAAAAATCACATCCTTTGGGATTTATTTTCAGTCATATAACTTAGAATTGAATATAAAATTGAATGTATTTTATTTTAAATGCAGTTTAAAATATTTGAATGTATTTACTTAATTACATGTAAAATAAGGATTAATATATTCAAAAGCCCTTAAAAGTGACAACACAGTAGCAACAAGCATACCTGGTACCCAAAGTTTGGTTGCTAATTATCATTTCTCAGTAAAAATAGTCACTGTGCTTTGGAAAAATGACTGAATCTAGGGCCGGGGAAGGAAAAAAAAAAAAAGATATACTGATTATAAATACATTTTGCTGAGGTCTTATTCTATTCTAAACTCAGAACTAAGTTATTTACGTTCATCTATTCATTCAACATATATTTAGTGAGTGTTTATTATGTACCTTACATTGATACACAGATGTTGAAATTATATGTATCTCATTCCCTCACACCCAAAGCTCATAAACAACACATCCTCTCATAATGTGTGGAACGGGCTTAGCCCAATGGCTAGTGTATAGAAAACACTCAGTATGTGGAAAGTTCTATTATATTTTTAGTGTTCTTTAAGAGTCATCTAAAATGTCATTTCTTTTATTAAGACTTTTCTGTATTTTCTTAGAGTTCATTGATCTTTTTCCTTCTACAGCAACCTGTACCTGCAAATTAAGGTAGAGCCTTTGATCTCTCTCCTGTGAGACCTGGAGACTCTCAAAGGAAGCACGTGGTCATTTGGGGACAGTTAATTCTTTGCTGGGGGGATAAGGGTGTCCTTTGCATTACAAAATGTTTAGCAGCATCCCTCATTCTACACACTGGATTCATCAACATCTTTTAGTTGTGACAAAGAGAATTGTCTCCAGACATTGCTAAGTATTCTCTAGGGGTAGAAACCATCCTTGGTGGAGAATCAATGTGGTTCTAGACCTAGAACTGTGGCAGTTACAGATAAATCAGTGATTAAATAAGGAGCAAGGAGATGAATAACAAAAGTAGGAAGCAGAGGAGAAAAAAGCCAAGGAGAAAATGAAAGAAGATAAAGAGGGAGGGAGGGAAGTTAACATTTATTAAGCCACTAAATCCTAAATCTAGCAAGCACCACACTAAGTTCTTCACACATATTACCTCTTGTAATCCTCACCAGAGTCAAATAAGATTGGAGCTTTTATAATCCAGGCTTTAGAGATAAAGAACGTGCAACACAGTGACACCAAATAGTAACCTAAGGCCATGTGAATAACAAGTGAGAGAGTCAGTATTTGAACTCAGGCTGTATGATTCTTGAGGCAATGCTTTTACACAGAAAAAGGAAAAAGGAGAGGGGGAATAAAGAGAGGTAAACAAAGGGGAAAGAGAGAGAGAGACAGAGGAGAAAAGGAGAAAAGATGAAATCAGCATGATTCCCATGTTACAACAGGAGATAGAACTTCCAACAGGCATGGTAGAACACAGAAAGCAGAGACTTTCATGAGGACTGGCTTGGGGTTCTTGGTGCTTAGAGGTAAAAACACAACTAGCTTTATACCAGGTCAGGAGGGGCCCTTGCTTGAGCACCTGGCCTTTTCTCCGTACACACTTCCTTATGTGATCGGGAACCCACGGAGTCAGACATGACTACCTAGAACTCTTGAACACCCCTTGGATACAGTCTGGGTACTTGGGATCCAGGAATTCATTATCTAAACGTTCCTATACAGGCCTCCCTCTGCAATATTGCTGGACACTTCCTAGGCCCATGTGGCCCCAGGATGGTGGCATGTGGGAATATGGGGTATCTCCTAGCACTGTGACATGCAGTTCAGAAATCCAACTACAGTGGTTCTAAATTCAAATTTGACCTTTCAGGTTAGAAGATAGAATACCTTTAACCATGTCATTATTTGATTTAAAACTTTTAAATGTTTAGATGATATGTGGGCTGCCTTCTGTAGCTTTTCCTGAGCTTCATAAGAAAGACTGAGTGAATGTTAAAGAAAATGAGAGGAAAAAACCTGCATATAAAGCCAATGATGTTTGAATCTCCATCTAGCAGCTTTATAGAGAAGTCCAAGTTCAATAGACAGATATCCTTTTTCCTAAAATGATCAGATTCCCTCTTTATCAAATAGGATAATTTCAGATGTGACAGGCAAATATTCATTACAAAATGTGCTGGTTTTCAAACAGAAGAAAAATATGGATTTTTTTTCCTAATATGTGTCCGTTCAAACTTACTTTTCTGACCCTTAGTTTGAACTACGTACAGGAACATCTCTGAATTGTGTACAAGAATACCCGCCTTCACAGTGGCTATGCAAGCCCATCACAGAGCACTCCACGTCATAGGTGCTACGACACGGCAGCTGGCACCGCTGGTTTGCATCCTCCTCTCATTACCTCCAGTAGCTTTGACTGCATCAGATGCCTCTTCCAGAAGCACTCACAATGCAGAGAGGAGTCTGAGTTTTACTTTGAATGACTATTAGTCAAGAAGTGAATGCTTGTAGCAGTGATGTTCTGTTCAGTTAGTAGGGGATTATATATATCAGAAAAATGTCAGCTAGTTCTGACAAGGAAGGGGAGGGACATCAGAAATGAAGACTGTGGGTACGGAAATTGCTTTGCATCTTGACTGGTATTCATTCAAAGTAATCTCAAGACTCCAATCTGTGTTGTGAGTGCTTCTGGAGAAGCATCTGATACAATCAAAGCTATTGGAGGTAATTGGGAGGAGGACAGAAACCAGTGGCAGCCGCTGCCATTTCCTGAGCACAAATGATGAGCATGAACCTCCCTTGCAAGGGTTCGTGTTCAGGATAATTAATAGATAAATACCAAAAAGAGGAAGGAAAGTAGAGAGAGAAAGAGAAAAATATAGCATATACTGCCTGACTCATCATTGCATGGGGCCTCTAACGTTTATCCATCACGTGATGAGCATTTAGCACTTGGTGTGCACTTTGTATTCACCATCTTACTTTATCCTCACAACTGTTCAATAAAAAAGAAGTTTAAAATATGCAGATAGTACATGCTAAAGAAGAACGCTATTCTAGGTCTGCTGACTTTAAAGCACATGCTTTTTCTGCTCATAACGTTACACCTTAGTGGTGTCATGCCAGATACCTTTACAGAGTTTTTGGTTTTGAAAAACTTGCATAAACACAAACAGAGAGGATAGGAGGAAGAGTGAGAGAAAGAAAAAGAAAGAGGAGAGAAGGGAGCGAGAGAGGAAGAGAGATTGAGAGAGGACTGGGATTGTCTATATGAATTCATAAAATAAAATGTAATTAAGTTATAGAAACAATTTGAACTTAGGTCCCTCCCACGGTCTTGCCGCTATAAGAAGGGGTCATTCATGCTATTTTACTGCAAAAGTAAATGCAACATACTTAATTAGCATAGATTTTTACTTTATAGCATTGCCTTCTCTTCACTACTTAAAAGCATCAGAGAAAATACTGGTCTTCAACATCCCTGACAGCTGGAGAACAAGCAAGTTAAGATGGATACCTTGAGACTTTGCATTAATAAAGGTACAATTGTACAAGGCATGAAGAAGAGACATGCAGAGCAGCTTTCTGTATTTAAATGAATTGTTTTGTGATGCAAATTAGCACACTCTGCACTAATGAAATGAATTCTTTAACTGCTTGAGTCATTTCTGGTTATCATTAAACCATAGAAACCCCATGAAAAGAATTTACAACTGAAGATGGTGAATAAAACAAGGTGATGAATAAAACAAATCCATTATAAGTTCACCAAGTTGATGCAATTCAGTTATTGAAAAGTAAACTTGTTGTTAGGTTTTTCAGAGTCCATATTGCAAATGGGAATAAAGGAAATGGTCTTGGCCTGTGAAGAAACAACAACTAATGTTCTGAATTACACTGAAGCCAATTATTCTCAGCAACTCTTTACATTTGTATCATTATTCACTGAACAACCTATCTAGAATCTATGTACTATGCACTAGAACATAAACTTCAATACAACTTTGAAACCATGGAGACTACTTCAAGAAGGACAAATTTTAATAAAGGCTTTCATATATATGAAAATCACCAATCAAGGTTTTTTTTGACCAATTTTTAAAAGCAGCAGGTCCAGGGGAAAAGACGTATTTAATTCTGGGAACTGAATGAAGGTTTCACACTGTGGGTAGCTTTTACACTCAACCCTGAAGTATGTAAGGTTAAAAAGGTGTGTGAGGTTTATGCAGTTTTGGATCAAAGACACAGAGGTATGATATAGCAGGGCAAGGAACCAGAGAGTCCACTGCAGTTTGTTCAGGACTGGAGAGGAAGCTGGACAGAGATCGCCAGTGATTATAGCCTACCGTGGATGTCAAGAGAAATAAACCAAATTCACCTTTCGGAAGTCTGTCCTGTGAAGATAGGCAGCAAGAGGCTGTGAATTGGAGGTGAAAGAGTTACAGGAAATTGCCTCCATTGTTCTAGTAAAAATTATGTACCCATAGCAAATCTTAGCAGTAGACATGGAAAAGAGGGGGAGAGAATAGTGAACTGAGAATGTTAGAAAGAACATTCATTGCTCAAACCCTCTGAAGAGGTACACTTCAAAATTTCCCCGCAACATCCAAAGAAGGAACTCTTCAGACAGCACCTAAAACACCGATGCTAATGGCACCCTTCAGTTATCACCAGCAAATGATGGACTTTTCTGTCTATTGGTTGTTGAGCCTATACTGTAACTTAATTGCTCTGCTCCTGGTTTATGTTATCATCTGTTAGTTAGAGTTCACCAAAGAAATAGAGCTAATAGGAGAGATAGAAAGGTGATAAATAGATTTTAAGGAATTCACATGATTTGGGGTCAGGCAAGTCCAAAATCCATATTGAAAGAAGAGAGAGGATGTGAACTCAACAGTCCAAGCAGGTTGACTGCTGAACCTGAGAGGGACCCCTCTGTCCTGGCCAGCAGAACAAAGGAAAGAGGGTCTCTAACAGGTCAAGAGGCTTTTTATGGCCAGGTTTTTGCCGGGCTCTTTGAGGGGAGGGGCCAGGGAAAAGGTGTGCTTGTGGCTTGCTGACGTGTCCTTTGGAGAATGCTTGTAGCCTGGGTAAGATGACACCTAGGTCTGTCTGAGATGGTGAGTGGGCTTATTTGAAAGCTGGTACTCAGATCGGGATTCTACCATATAAGGCACAGGCTAGCAAGCTGGAAACTCAGGTGAGAATTGATGTTGCAATGTTGACTTGACTCTGAAGGCTAGAAACTAAGTAGAATCTGTATATTTCAGTCTGGAGGCTAAGTTCCTTCTTCTTTGGGAAAACTTGCTCTTAAGATCTTTGACTTGGCCCACCCAAATTATGCAGGGCAATCTACTTAAAGTCAACTAATTATAAATGTTAACTACATCTAAAAATATCTTTACAGCAACATTCAGCCTAATGTTTGACTAAACAATTGGTTACTGCAGTCTAGCCAAGGTGACACATAAAGTTAACCATCATATCACCTTAAGGACTCAACCTTCATTTGAAGTTTACAAAATTTTGCATGTCCCTAAGTCCAAATTTATTGTGCTAAAACATTTAGATTTTGTCTCACATTCTTGTTTATTACAGTTGCTATAAATCAGGTAGTTTTATCTTGTTTCATTCTATTGTTCAGAACCATCTAAGTTATTCATACATCTTTTGAAATTGCATCATTCTTCTAAGACTTTTTAAAATTAGAATGGAGTTTATATATATTATATTGGTTTCAGATGTACAACATAGTGACTCAGTAATTATATACATTACTAGATGCTTGCCATGATAAGTGTGGTTAACTCCTGTTACCATACCAAGACGTTGCAATTGGTTATATTCTCTATGCTGTACTTCCATTCCTCTGACTAACTTACTTCACAGTGTGCAGTTTAAGACTTCTTTGGCTTTCTACTTATTCCCTCTTTAAAAATCTATGGGTGAGGATTTGTTTTTTTCCCTTCAGATTTATTAGGCATGACTAAATTTGTCAAATTGCTTAAATTGGCATTTGTATGTATTTCACAATGATTTCCTCCAAATTCATTGAGTTTTGCCAACTTGCCGAGCATTATGCTAGGTGCTGGTGACAATGTGAAAAAGAAAATCATCCTCTGAAATCCAGGAGCTGTTTTCCCTCTCCTGCCATTAGAGAACTGCAGTGTAGTAATGTACAGCATCTCAACACAAAGTATTCAGGGTGTGGAAAGGATTTCTGATATATAGGGTATGTCACTCTTTCCTAAACAGAATGTGGTGACCTGCCTGTTGTATGGAAGGAAAAATAATACATGCTTCTCTGCCATGCTTCCCAATCAGTAGGTCACTGATTCTATTCAAAGAAACCTCTTGCAGAAAGTAGAAAGACCTTTGTTCTACTTTCTCAATGAAAGGTTACATTTGTTTCAGATTGTGATGTATGCAGGCTGAAGGATAGTAAAGAATAAAACATCAAATACTGAACTTCAACAGCACCAGCAGCAGTTTTGGAGATCCCTTTTGCATAGGGAAAGAAAGTCTGTGTGATTACTTTTAGCATGTGAGAGTTTGAACTGAGGAGCTACAATGTTTTGGTGCTTTAGAAGTTGCTATTAAATAATTTCTATTCATGAATCATTTACAATTGAGGTAGAAGAGGATGACAACTGACATGTTGACTACTCTCAAACTTTCTTAGAAAATCATGGTGTCTGGAATATACAAAGTGTCTATTTGTTCCCAATCTTCCTGTCTCATAATAAAGATATAAATTGTTCCTGAATTTGAGAAGCTCATTTTCTCAGGTTTAAATAAAAATTGGCAGTAAGAACAGGGGTTATGTCAGATGTAAAGCATAAGACATAGTTATCTCACTCTGTATTTTCTAATGGTATAGCTTGCTCACCTGCACACAACTGTTCACACGGAAGACATATCAATTTCATCCTACTTTCATTAGAACCCCAAAACTCCCAAGTAGCTAAATGATTTTCTCCTATGATAACAGCTAATCTGACATTTATCCTTACCGGAGTCAGATAAAGACTAAAGATATTCCTTAGGAAAGAAAATATGAAATTCTGCCATGTTTGAAAATGTTTTTTCATAAGTAAAATGAGTTGCTCTAGTAGATTTATGGAATTTTAGAGCAGAAAGGAATTCAGTTTAATCTCAAGATTGGCATTTATGGAAATACGAGCTCAGAAAAGTCTGCAATCTTGGCAACGGCAGTCAGAGTGACAATGGATGGCAACGTGACCTTTCATGTCCTCCCTCAGTCTCAATGACTCTCTCCTCCTCCTGTTTCCCATGCTTATTTCTCTGGAAGCCCCTTGACAATCTCTTTGATGGTGCTCAGTGCTATAATCCATGGGTCAATTAAAAGTAAACTCTTGCTGTCTGTCACTCTGTTTTTAGCCACCATATCACTTAATATATTGTATAAGTTGTCTGTTTATATGTCTGACTCACTAGGATGGTCATGATTTAATTCAGGAAACAAAAAATTACTCTAGATATTTTAAGCAGGAAAAGATTTAATATAAGGGGGAAAAAGGCACTTACCAAATCATTGGAAGAGCTGGGGCAACAGAAGAAGTCAGAGGACTGACTCTGACTGGACTACTGATTTCAAAAACTCCCCACAGTAGCTGTGATCTGGAGTGCAAGGAGCTGCTGCAGCCCTGGCTAGCTGCTTCCGCAACTGCTTCTCACACATGGAAACTGAAGCTCAATATCATGAGTTCTTCCATAAGACTCGAAGTTCCACACAAGAGAGTGTGTCTATTTTGTTTAAAGCACATCCCTACCACCGAGTATATTGTCTGGTATACAATAAGCATCCAAATGAATATTTGTTGAAATCATGAATGAGGTAATAACATACATGAATAAGTGGGAAATAACTTCCCATAGGTTGTCTAAAATAGATAAGACTGTGTATGACTTCAGTTCATTCTATTTGATTCTGAAGTCTGAGAACCTTCAAAAATACCCTCTGCCTTTGCCAGACTCATGTCTTATTGCTATAATTAGAAACACATGGCATGCTGTAGGCACCAAACTTTACATCTCTGGACATTTGCTTATAATGATTCATTTTCTACATGCTGTATATTGTACATTCCTTTTTTTTCTTTTTTTTTTGTCCAATTAGAACAATCTTGAGTATCCATGAAAGTACAGTTAAGTAGTTACTTTCTGGAAAGTCTGCCCAAAGTTCTAATAATGGTATGTTGCTCAAACAGTTTATTATACTAGTCTTTTGAAAGCTGAAATGGCATAGGATGTTTGTAGTACGTGGGGTCATTAAAAACTAGATAAATCTAAAGTTGAGTCCTGGTACTTCCTTCTCTAGCTTTAAGACCTTGCACAAGTTAGTTTGTGCTTCCATGTTTTACTTTCTTCCCATGAAAGAAAATGATGAGAATCACCAAATAAGTCACCACATATCTGTAAAACCCTAAGTATGAATTTTGGCACATGCTGAACACTTGCTAAATAATATTCTTCTACTAAATAATTTTTCTTCTTTTTCATCTTCTTCTTCTCCTTCTTAATATTTTATTAAAAAATACTACCTTCTATAACCTCCTCTTTTCCAATTCTTACTCTTATTCCATGACCTCTATCTCTTGGCTGCCCAAAATAGTTTCACCATGACATCACATACATACTGCCCTCACCCTGTTTTATTTTCCAGAATGTCCTGGGGTCTGAAAATTACCTGGTATATTTATTTGCATTTAACATTTAGCAGAGAATACGCTCCCCTTTTGTTTTAAGATCAAAGGGATATTCCCATGAAATGAATAATTGATGTCACCATATGAAAATCTTTGGGCCAGATTTTTGGCAGCTAAGAATGCTTCTGCTGCTGTAATGAGTTGCCAACACGTAGCAGATGCTCTATCTTCTCAATATAGTCATGGAATCTCCAAATAATCAATGGATTTTGAAGACTTCAGGCACATTTTCCAAAGCGTGGCACAGATGATGACATAGATTGCTGTGTTAAGGAAGATTTGATGATTTCAAATCATACTCACAGAGATTGAATGCATACTTAGGGCACAGGTATATATTGAGGTTCAAGCTGCAATTTTTAAAATAGTTTCAAAGTGGTTAATTTTATGGTGGTTTATCAGACAGAATGAGGAAAATTAGTTTAGCTGGCTAGACTGCTGGAACTTGCAGACAAAAGCAAAGATTCTAAGTATGTGTTTCAGGATAGACATTCAAGTCTCGTTTTAGTCTAAATCAGCTCATTGTGACAGTTTTAAAATAAAGCCAGACATTATTTGGCACTCCTCTCATTGAAAGGTGGGGGCTGTGTCCCTCTATACCTTGAAACTGAGCAAACTTACAATTGCTTCAACCAGTAGGGTGTAGTGGAACTGACACTAATGACTTCCTAGGCAAAATCTTATAAAACCTGGATGTTCTGACTTATTCACTGAACACTTATTGGAGTCTAGGGCTAACTTTATAAAAAGTCCAATTACCATGAGGCCACTCTGCTGGAAGGCCCCTGTTGAGTTCAGCCTTCCAGCCTTTCCTGCCAAGGCACCAGAAATGTAAGTAAATCCATCTTGAACCCTCTAGATTGTCCTATCAACTTAATACTATCTAATAACCACTATCAATGTCATAGAACCAAGCCTAAATTCCTGACCCACAAAATCATAAGCAAAATGAAATAGTTATTGTCGCTAAGTTGCTGACTATTTTGTTGCACAGAAATAGTAACTGGAAAACTGATCAATAAGTTGTAGACAGGAAGGATTTATTTCTGAGTCTTTTACTTTTTGGATTGTTGGTAACTCCATAAATGAGTAAAGCTAGCATTTCTGAGTCTTTTATCAGACTAAACAATAATGGTAAATGCATTTATACAAAGACTGTGAGGCGAGGCATGTATGCATACTTGCTTGTGTGTGACCATATGTGTGCATGTATGTATGTTTGCATTTCTACAATTTAAAAAGTGACAGCCATAATATGTCATCAGTTTTTCACCCAGGATCAATGTGAATCATTATTATAAAAGAAATATCTTTGCCTTCTTTTTTATATATGCTTTGCAAGAATTAAGTAATTATGTTAGTCAGAGTCCTCACATGAAAGATCTGCTATGAAGACAGAGAATGGTGTTAATATTTTTATACAGCATCAAGACTCCTTTGATCCAATAATTTTTTGCTGCTCCCTTTGCATAACATTTCCATTATGCTTGCTGTCTCTTACTCCATCATTAAAGTCAAACTCAAATTGCACCTCCTCTGGGAAGCCTTCCTGGGGTTGCCCACAGAGTTATTTTCTTCATTCTGTGGTCTAATAACAGGTTGCTCACAAACTTTTTCTGAACCTATTGTTATATTTACTGGAATCTATTGGTTATACTAACTCCTCCTCTTTATATAACAGTAGATCCTTGTAACAGAAAGACATTTCTATACATATTTGTTTACCTAGCATCTATAAGCTATAAAAACCACTGAGTTTCCCTTGACTACCAGGATGTTCACAAATTAGTTTTCTGTTCAATTCTAGGAACCAAACTATACATATAAGTATAGTAAAGGGTATAGATTTAGTGTGGATGGTTTCAAAACTGGAAGATTTGAAAACTGTGAATAATAAATATTATGGAATGAAATAAACATATGTTTTCATATAATAAGAACTTCACTGTTTAGATGATTACTAACATCTGAATGGATGAATTGCAAAATTATTTTAAAAAACAAATAAAAAAATATCAGCTCTTTACTTATTTACTGAGATAACTGTGATATGATCACATGACAGATAAGATCATAACCATAAACACCTCAAACCTCAGTCAAGCAGGACTACATGTGCTCTTTCCATAACCTATACTTCAGCAGAAAAGGCAAAACAAGAGTAGGAAATTTGTATTTTATGTATCCAAAATGAAAGTAGATAACATTCTGAATTTGAAATAAGTAATATAGAAAATTCAATAATCACATTTGATTTAGTAACATTAAATTCAAACACAAAAATGTGTCCAATTACCAAGAAAATGAATTGACCATATATTTTGTATTTGGTTGAAATTAGTGAAGAAAAAATAACAATGAAACATTAATGTGATAATACAGACAAGCAATGTTTTTTATCTACTTTTATAATTTTTTAAGTTTATAGAACTTTTTAATGTAAGAGAAAATGTGTAGGTATAAGTCAAGAGTGCTAATAAACCATCTAAAATAATAAACATTAGCTCATTTATTAATGTACAGGCATTTTGGTATGTAAATCCCAAAATAATATCTTTATAAACCTACATGAAACACAATGCCTAGTTGAAAGAATATAAGCCTTATGTCTCATTTCAACCTATATTTTGATGTGCTGAAATGACCATATCAACAATGGAGTATGTCTACAATTCTTCCTCCTGCCATTCAACTGTGAAAAGCATATATATATATACATTATTTATATTACTGCCATTTCCTAAAGAAGGCTTGCTATTTTAAATTTCAGTGTAATTCCTTATCTGCCTTTCTCTTACAGGAGGTTTTCTGAGCTGTGTGTTCTATTTTTATGAAATATTTTCAAGCAAGCATGTTTTGTTGCATATATGTTGCATGATGGATGCATGTCATTATACATTTTTCCAAACCCGTTGAACATACAAAACCAAGAATGGGCCCTAATGTTAACCACGGACTTTAAGTGATAATGATGTGTCAATTTACATTCATCAGTTGTAACAAGCATACCATTATGGTAGGGGTGGTTGATGATAGGTGAGGCTGTGCTTATGCAGAGCAGGGCATATTTGGAAAAATCTCTGTATCATCTCAGTTTTAAAATTGTTCTGAATAATTAAGTCTTTATAAAAATCAGCATGTGACTAATATAGGGAATATACCTGGAATTTATGTTCCTTCCCAAATGTTACCAGTATAGGTATATCCTTGAACTGACTGGTAAAATATGCTGCCCATTTTATCTCATTTCACTTTTGCCTCTAACAGTTTTACGAAAACATTCAAAGGTGACTTAACATAGCAGAAAAAGAACACTGGATTACGATAAAGAAGACATAAATTCTAGTCTAGACTCTATGATTTACTAGATATGGGATCCTGATTATATCACTGACAGGAGCTTGGTTTCCTCATGTATGTAACAAAGACGATGCTGTCCTTAGCTATTCTTATGAGGTCACCTGTGTCTTATAGGACTTTTATTTTAAAAGCATAAAATACAACACAGATACTAGGTGATGGTGGCAGTAGTACTGTTAGCATTTATATAAATAGGTATCTTCATTTTGGCCAAATTAGCTAAATATCTTTAGTGTGCAGAAAACAAAAAACAAATATGAAAGCCACCGTACAATCTCAAATTAGTTTAGCCTACCATTAAATAAATTAAAAATACAAACATTCTGAAAATGGCTTACCTTTTATTTTCTTCACTAGATACAATTTAAACTTGTTAGAGATTACTTGAGAGTTCAACTTGGGTTCTTAATTAACAGAATCATTTGAATGATTTATTAATGTAGATAAGTTATATCATATCTCCATTACAGTATGTGTTTTAAAAAGAAGAGAAGCAAAGTATCTTCTCTCAGATTTATAAAGAAACCTCTGTTTATTGGTTAAGTATAGAACTAGAGAGTTTTGGATTCATGGACTGATTCCAACCCTTCGCACATCTGTGACCTCAGGCAGGGAACCCCACTTTGCTCACCCACTGAGAATCAGCAGAGAAGAACTCCCATGGCTGAGAAGTCTTTGCATAAATGGAGGAGAGGGGAGGTGAGACAGAGGACATAATGTGATAAGTAAATATGGGGCTTATGTTTCAGATAGTTTGAAAAATTTTTTAAAAATTTTCTTACAGCAAATCCATTCTCTTTTATATGCTTAAATTATTACTTTCTCTTGGATTTCAAACTGTTTGAGCAGTGTGTTTTAAGGACACCATATAGAAATAGATTGCATGGTGACACGATTTATACATGTGGACACAAATGATTTTAGAAAGGGAATTAAATGTCATTACAGAACAAGAAAACAATGTCAGATTATCTGTATACATGCCTTCTGACACTCATTCTTGCATTGCCACTCAGAGGTGTTTGCACTGTGTCTTTTTCTTCATTTACCTAACCTGGAGAATTTCTGAATACATTCTGTGGGATGAAAGGATCCATATTGTAACTTAAAAAAAGTTCACTATCATGTAAAATTCTCCTAAGAAAGCAGGTGCTGCAAGTCCTTGGCTGTGTATAAACTTTATATTTACCAAGGAAAAGCTTTCTAGAGCTTGCCATTATTGAATATCTGTTAAGTGAAAGGCATTATGCAAGGGCAGGACACACTACATTGAAATAATATATTGTCTTTCAAGAACTAATTAAAGAATCATATTTGGTTTAATGGCTTCTTTAGATTTTAGATAATCTTAGGCTCATAGTTATTAACAATTTTTTTCTTCCTTTGGTCAGCATTAGACTAAATCACAAATAACCATTTTGAATTATAAATACAGTACAATTCCTTTTTAAAAAATTTTTATATCATTAATGTACAATTACTTGAACATTACAGTTACTAGACTCCCCCTATTATCAAGACCCCCCAACAAACCCCATTACAGTCACTGTCCATCAACATAGTAAGATGATATAGAGTCACTACTTGTCTTCAATGTATATACTGCCTTTCTCATGCCCCCCCTGCTACATTATGTGTGCTAATCATAATGTCCCTTTTTCCCCCCTTATTCCTCCCTTCCCACCCATCCTCCCCAGTCCCTTTCCCTTTGGTAACTGTTAGTACATTCTTGGGTTCTGTGATTCTGCTGCTGTTTTGTTCCTTCAGTTTTTTTTTTTGTTCTTATACTCCACAGATGAATGAAATCATTTGATACTTGTCTTTCTCCACCTGGATTATTTCACTGAGCATAATACCCTCTAGCTTCATCCATGTTGTTGCAAATGGCAGGATTTGTTTTCTTCTTATGGCTGAATAGTATTCCATTGTGTATATGTACCACATCTTCTTTATCCATTCATCTACTGATGGACACTTAGGTTGCTTCCATTTCTTGGCTATTGTAAATAGTGCTGCAATAAACATAGGGGTGCATATGTCTTTTTGAAACTGGTCTCCTGCATTCTTAGGGTAAATTCCTAGAAGTAGAATTGCTGGGTCAAATGGTATTTCTATTTTTAGTTTTTTGAGGAACCTCCATACTACTTTCCACAATGGTTGAACTAATTTACATTCCCACTAGCAGTGTAGGAGAATTCCCCTTTCTCCACATCCTTGCCAACATTTGTTGTTGTTTGTCTTTTGGATGGCAGCCATCATAACTGGTGTGAGGTGATATCTCATTGTGGGTTTAATCTGCATTTCTCTGATGATTAGCAATGTGGAGCATCTTTTCATGTGCCTGTTGGCCATCTGAATTTCTTCCTTGGAGAAGTGTCTGTTCAGCTCCTCTGCCCATTTTTTAATTGGCTTACTTGCTTTTTGTTTGTTGAGGTGCATGAAAAGATGCTTTATTCTTCCTTCTCAGGATTGCTTTGGGGATTCGAGGTCTTTTGTCATTCCATATGAATTTCAGAACTATTTTCTCTAGTTCATTGAAGAATGCCTTTGGTATTTTGATAGGGATTGCATTGAATGTGTAGATTGCTTTAGGCAGGATGGCCATTTTGACGATATGAATTCTTTCTAGCCAAGAGCATGGGATGAATTTCCATTTATTAGTGTCCTCTTTAATTTCTCTTAAGAGTGTCTTGTAGTTTTCAGGGTATAGTTCTTTCACTTCCTTGGTTAGGTTTATCCTTAGATATTTTATTCTTTTTGATGCAGTTGTGAATGGAATTGTTTTCCTGATTTTTCATTCTGCTAGTTCATTGTTAGTGTATAGGAATGCAACAGATTTCTGGTTATTATTTTGTATCCTGCAACTTTCCTGAACTCACATATTAGATCTAGTTGTTTTGGAGTGGATTCTCTATGTTTTTTTTATGTACAAGATCATGTCATTCTGCAAACAGTGGCAGTATGACTTCTACCTTATCAATCTGGATGCATTTTATTTCTTTGTGTTGCCTGATTGCCATGGCTAGGGCCTCCAGAAATATGTTGAATAAAAGTGAGGAGAGTGTGCATCATCATCTTGTTCACGATCTTAAAGGAAAAGCTTTCAGCTTCTCGCTGTTAAATATGATGTTGGCTGTGGGTTTGTCTTATATGGCCTTTATTATGTTGAAGTTAATTGCCCTCTATACCCATTTTGTTGAGACTTTTTATCAGGAATGGATGTTGAATTTTGTCAAATGGTTTTTCAGCATCTATGGAGATGATCATGTGGTTTTTGTCCTTCTTTTTGTTCAAGTAGTGGATGATGTTGATGGATTTTCGAATGTTGTACTATCCTTGCATCCCTGGCATGAACCCCACTTAATCATGATGGATGATTTTTTTGATGTATTTTTGAATTCAGTTTGCTAATATTTTGTTGAGTATTTTTGCATCTATGTTCATCAGGGATATTGGTCTGTAATTTTCTTTTATTGTGGTGTCTTTGCCTAGTTTTAGTATTAGAGTGATGTTGGCCTTGTAGAATGAGTTTGGGAGTATTCCCTCCTCCTCTACTTTTTGGAAAACTTTAAGGAGGTTGTGTATTAGGTCTTCACTAAATGTTTTATAAAATTCAGCAGTGAAACCATCTGGTTCAGATGTTTTGTTCTTAGGTAGTTTTTTGATTACCAGTTCAATTTCTTTGCTGGTAATTGGTCTATTCAGATTTTCTGTTTCTCCCTGGGTCAGCCTTGGAAGGTTGTATTTTTCTAGAAAGTTGTCCATTTCTTCTATGTTATCCAGTTTGTTAGCATATAATTTTTCATAGTATTCTCTCATTATTCTTTGTATTTCTCTGGTGTCCGTAGTGATTTTTCCTTTCTCATTTCTGATTCTGTTTATATGTGTAGACCCTTCTTTTCTTGATAAGTCTGGCTAGGGGTTTATCTATTTTGTTTATTTTCTCAAAAAACCAGCTCCTGCTTTCATTGATTCTTTCTATTGTTTCATCCTTCTCAATTTTATTTATTTCTCCTTTAATCTTTATTATGTCCCTCCTTCTACTACCTTTGGGCCTCATTTGTTCTTCCTTTTCTAGTTTCATTAATTGTGAGTTTAGACTGTTCATTTGGGATTGCTCTTCTTTCCTAAGGTAGGCCTATATTACAATATATTTCCCTCTTAGCACAGCCTTTGCTGAGTCCCACAGATTTTGTGTTGTTGAATCATTGTTGTCATTTGTCTCCATATATTGCTTGATCTCTGTTTTTATTTAGTCATTGATCTATTAATTATTTAGGAGCATGTTATTAATCCTCCATGTGTTTGTGGGCCTTTTCATTTTCTTTGCGTAATTTATTTCTAGTTTCATACCTTTGTGATCTGAGAAGAAGTTGGTTGGTACAATTTCAATCTTTTTGAATTTACTGAGGTTCTTTTTGTGGCCTAGTATATGATCTATTCTTGAAAATTTTCCATCTGCACTTGAGAAGAATGTGTATCCTGTTGCTTTTGGATGGAGTATTCTGTAGTTGTCCATTAGGTCCATCTGTTCTAATATGTTGTTCAGTACCTCTGTCTCTTTACTTATTTCTGTTTGGTTGATCTGTCCTTTGGAGTGAGTGGTGTGTTGAAGTCTCCTAAAATGAATGCATTGCATTCTATTTCCCCCTTTAATTCTGTTCATATTTGTTTCACATATGTAGGTGATCCTGTGTTGGGTACATAGATATTTATAATAGTTATATCCTCTTCTTGGACTGACACCTTTATCATTATGTAATGTCCTTCTTTGTCCCTTGTTACTTTCTTTGTTTTGAAGTCTGTTTTGTGTGACAGAAGTACTGCAACTCCTGCTTTTTTCTCTCTATTAGGTGCATGAAGTATCTTTTTTCATCCTTTTACATTCAGTCCTTGTATGTCTGGGTTTGACGTGAGTCTCTTGTAGGCAGCATATAGATGGGTCTTGTTTTTTTATCCATTCACTAACTCTATGTCTTTTGATTGTTGCGTTCAGACCATTAACATTTAGGGTGATTATCAATAGTATGTACTTATTGCCATTCCAGGCTTTAGATTCATGGTTACCAAAGGTTCAAGGGTAATTCCTTTACTAACTAACAGTCTAATTTAACTCAGTTTGTATGCTATTACAAACACATCCTAAAGGTTCTTTTTTTTCCCTCCTTTTTCTTCCTCCTCCACTCTTTGTATGTTATTAATCATATTCTGTACTCTTTGTCTTGGTGACATACCTTGGGTGGCATCTATTTGGCCTTAGGAATACTTCCATCTATAGGAGTCCCTCCAAAATTGCACTGTAGAGGTGGTGTGTAGGAAGTAAATTCTCTCAGCTTTTGCTTATCTGAAAATTGTTTAATCCCTTCTTCAAATTTAAATGATAACCTTGCCAGGTAGAGTATTCTTCATTCTAGGCCCTTCTGCTTTATTGCATTAAGTTTATCATGCCACTCCCTTCTGTCCTGTAAGGTTTCTGTTGAGTAGTCTGATGATAGCCTTATGGGTTTTCCTTTGTATGTGATCTTTTTCCTCTCTCTAGCTTCTTTTAAAAGTCTGTCTTTATCCTTGATCTTTGCTATTTTAATTATTATATGTCTTGATGTTGTCTTCCTTGGGTCCCTTGTGTTGGGAGATCTGTGCAACTCCATGGCTTGACAGACTATCTCCTTCCCCAGATTGGGGAAGTTGTCAGCAATTACCTCCTCAATGACACTTTCTATCCCTTTTTGTCTCTCTTCTTCTTCTGGTACCCCCATAATGTGAATATTGTTCCATTTGGATTTGTCACACAGTTCTCTCAATATTCTTTCATTCTTAGAGATTCTTTTTTCTCTCTGTGCTTCAGTTTCTTTGTATTCCTCTTCTCTAATTTCTATTCCATTTACCTTCTCTTCTACTACATCTAATCTGCTTTTAAATCCCTCCATTGTATGTTTCATTTCAGATATGGAATTTCTTAATGATTGAATCTCTGACAAATCTGTTTCTACATTCTTGAATATTTTTCTGTACCTTCTTTACCATGTTTGTAATTTTTATTTTGACCTCTCTTTCAGGAAGATTAGTGAGTTCAGTTTCATTTGGCCCTTTTTCTGAGGTTTGTGAAATTTTGGTCAGAACCAGGTTCTTTTCACATTTCATATTTCTGTGTGGTGCCCACTCATGCCCAGCAGCTCCACTGGAGCTGCTCAGCCCCTAGAGTGAGGTTGCGGGTCATAGGGGAACAGAGCTGGTGCCTGGGGGGAGCAAAGATCTGTTTTCTGATTCCCGTCTGTGGTGCCTATCTCCAGTGTCAGAGCCAGTGGGCCGAGCACACAGATGTAAGCCTCTGTGCTTTGCGTCTCTAGCTATTCTAGGCAGGGCCTCCCTGTGGCTGGCCTGATGCCAGCACAGTCACTGAAGGTTTACGAAGCGATGCCGGCAGGCTAGGAGGAAGGCGCAGCAGGCTCTGGGTCACAGTATTGGGCCTCGGAATTGAGTAGGCAGCCAGGGGGATGGAGCTCCTGAAGCTCCTCAATGTTCCCAACCAGCTGGGCAGAGCATGCCCAGACAACCTTGTCCAGCTCTCCTCTCCCCCATTCAGCAAGCTCTGTGTAAACCCTGCCCCTTCAGCAGCCCTCTCACTGCTAGGAAGCCTCTCAGACCACCTGCCTTTCCTCTGACACAGATCGGTTGGATGTGAATGCCCTCCTCCACAAATGGCCGGAATCTCAGTCTCTCAAGCACTCTGCCTGTCCCAGCTCCCCAACGTCCAGAGCACCACACAGTGTAGGTTTCTACTCGCAAAGCAGATCTCCAGGGCTGGGTGTTCAGCAGTCCCAGGCCTCCACTCCCTCCCCTGCTCCACCTCTCCTCCTCCTGCTGGTGAGCTGGGTTGGGGGTAGGGCTTGGGTCCCACCGGATTAAGGCTTTCATACATTACCCTGTTCGTGAGGTCTGCTCTGTTTGTGAGGTCTGTATGCAATCTGGTTCAGCCTTCTTTCTTGTTGCTGTTTTAGGGTTCGTTGTATTAACTATATTTTCATACTCTTTATGGTTTTGGGAGGAGTTCTCCATCTCACCTCTCATGCCACCATCTTGAATCTCAATATGGTACAATTTCAATAAAATGTGCCAATCCTGAGTGACTATTAAAGATACATTTTCCAGGAATTCTGAAACATTTCTGTTGTTTTCATATTAAATCATACTGCCATATCCCACCCCAATGTTCTTCACATAATCCGATGTGACCAAAAGCCTATGTAGTTAGTAACTTTTAATATAATTCATAGTTTTAGTGAATCTCACACAAATTCATCTGTTTGCTAAATCTATTGGCCTCCAAAAGGCCGGTTCAAGTTTAGCATGAAGACATTTTTTTCTTTTAAACTGTAGAGTAGACTGTTAAATATTCAGGTGTTGTTGAGATGCATGGATCCTATCTTGGGAATCACCTAAAAGAGTTTAGGAAAAGCATGATTTGCTTATCTAAATCAGAGGGGATAGTAGGTTACTTTAATTTTATTTACAGCTATGATAATGCCATGCCAAAGGACAACTAGATGGAGCAGTCCATTCTGGCCAGTATTATCAGTCCCTCATATACTCACAGTTCCTTCTTTTTGAATATTCATGGTTGTGTTCCCAAGAGCCTGGAACATTTTCTTCCTGATTGTTCTCTCCTTCCAATGTTTCATTCCAAAGTATCCAATCTTTCTCTGCCATCAATCCCATTTTTTCCCTCTTAAACTCCCACATACCTCTGTTTCTGATTCATACTAACCAAAACCATTCTCCACTGCCCATTGAAAGTCAGTGTGTGTTATCAGACTCCAGTATCACAGTGCGAAGTATGTTTTACAAATCTTCCTTGAAATGAACATTTGCATTTTTTGTGTAGGCTTAAAGAAATTTAGGAAGATATAATAACTTGCCAGTATGGCGATCAATCGTATAATCATGTACAAGTCATTATTAATATTTCAGATGGATGTGGAGACAGAATTTAAGGCACTTTTGTGTGTTTTAAGTGTATGGACCATGTAAACTTTGTTTAAAACAGCAGTATTGAAGAAATTTTTGAACAAAGCTTATGAATAAGATATTTTGCAATTAACCAGATTGATAAATCTTATTAGTAGTTCTTAGTCTTCATAAAAATATGTGCAATTTCTAGTTCAATATTCAGCTGATATCATAATAACTTTCATTTGTATGATGCTTAAGAGTTTTTTGGTTCTTTCTACTCTGTTCATATTTCAAGATGGACATTTATTCAATTATATATTGCTCTTATTTTTTTAAACTGTGACATTTGTCCAATTATGTATTGCTCTTATTTTTTAAATGTAGATACTGTGAACTGAGAAAGCTGATGCACATTACCCAAGTCAAGCATGGATCTGAAATTTAGTCAAGCTTTCTCTTGGCTCTGAGCAGACAGATATTTCTATGATAGCACAGCTGGCACCCATAGATTTGGTAATCTGACTGTATGAGCACACTTTTGAACCCATGACAATCTTTAAAAATTCACTGGGTTTGCACGATTTTCTTCCAAGATAGATGCTATTTTCACTAGGGAATTATCAGGTCGCTTGAAAGCAGCCTGCTTATAGAAGTGCTGTCTGCAGTTCATTTTTTATGATTCCTCTTTCATAGATGTTAGTGATCATTCCTGTGATGTGTGGGGGAGAAGGGATGTAAATGGAAGGAGAAATTTGAAATTGAGATCTGACACTGAATCTTTTCTCCATGTCATATATGCATATATATGACATTGGAGAAGTTATACAACATTTCTCTCCAGTCTAGTTTCCTAATCCTAGAGCTTAATACATATTATTGCAACAAAGACTATAGAAAACTAAGAGAATTAGATGATCTAAAACATGTGGAAAGACCAAGCTCAATACCTGGAATAGAGCAGATTTTTTTAAAAGGTTATGTCATACTTTCCCATCCCCTTACTAAAGGTAATTCCACATTGTTCAGCTATTTTGTGTTTAAGAACAATTGGTGGTACACCTTAAGTAATTAAAACTCTCAAAAGAACAGTTAGTACATCAGCAATAATTACAAAACTACTACCATGTCTATGTAAAGTATATAAAATTGCATCATTCATTATCTATGTAGAACAGTTCACTTCATAAACATTTCTTACTCAAAATGTAAGTTCATGACTGGTCTTTTTTTGTTGCCAGACTAGTGCTGTGCAATGTATCATACTTCTAAATAGGAGATGCTTAGCCCTGCAGTTTCTAGGAAACTACTCAGTTCAACACTCTAATACTACCATCCCTTTCCTCCTCATCACCGTCGTCACCATTGTTGCCATCATTCATCTCTTTGTTATGGTCATTTCTAACATGTATTGAATATTTGACATCTTCCAGGCTGTTTACTAAATACCTTATGTGAATGGCCTTAAATTCCTCATCACCACCCTTATAAGGGTACTATCATTAACCTCATAGTATAAATAAGAATAACAAGTTTAAGTGTGGTTAGATCATTTATTCAAGGTCACAAGCCAGTAAATAACTAGTGAAGTTAGGATTTTGAATATCAGCAGTTTTATTTAGAAATCCATTATGCTTCTATGTCTTCATTAAGCCATAATATTAAGATTTAAATTCAGTGGTGACAAAAATATATTTTACATATTGATCAAAATTTGGGAATATAAATGTGAAAGTGTCAGACTTAGCTATTTCCTCCAAATAAAATAGAGTGTATTAGAGGTATATCTTGGAGGCAGACAGGTTAGGACAGACTGAAGTTCCCAATGCCAGAGAGTATTTCCGTAACATAGGGTTGAGGGGGTTCAAGAATTCTTCAGGATCAAACTTTAGCATGTTTGAAGTAATCTACTTAGGTGAATATTTCAAATCTATAATCATCCCCAAATCATAAAATGTGACATTTCTTCTTTTTTGTCTGTCACATTTCTCCCTTATATTGTCATAATCTCTGTTTCATGTGTATTGGTATTCATGTGTTATATTCTATTCAACAAGATTATAAGCTTTTCAAGGAGAAGGGCCAATATTTCTGCTCTTTTTGTGTGTTTTACAACCTGTCATCACTCTGTGTGCAATATCTGCTTGGTGTGAGGGAAGAACTTTGGATTTGATATTAGAAACCCAGGATTTCAGCCTGAAGCCTGGCTCTTCCCACCACTATTACTTAA
The DNA here is from genome assembly GCF_030020395.1 of Manis pentadactyla. Lineage (NCBI taxonomy): Eukaryota > Metazoa > Chordata > Mammalia > Pholidota > Manidae > Manis > Manis pentadactyla. The sequence goes on from NC_080027.1 coordinate 33,777,389, forward strand.
GGCTACTTTTTTTGGGAAACTGAAATAGAGGGATCAGGTGGCAGTCAAAAAAGGAACATGACAAATATAAGGTAGAGAACTTCTGTGTCAAAGATTTAGAAGGCCACTTCCAGTGCTTCTTTAAAAATTTTTTAAAATCATGTATATATCACATGTTACGTATAAAAACATATTTTATATAAAATCATGTTCTCCTGTTCATTGAACAAATAATTTATAATGTAAACTAGTAGCTGTAACTTAACATTGTTATATAACATTATATATCTAACATTATATACACATTGTATTTAATATTGTTATATATTATATATACTGAGTTATTTACATACTCTAGGTACTGAGTAAAATAGCTTAAAATACATTGTACTATTTAGTCCTTAGAACAGATATTTGAGATGAATATTATTGTTCCCAACTTACAGAGGTAGAAACTGAGATGTTAATGTGTCCTGAAACACAGAGCTGGTAATTGGCAGGTAGCTTCAGTAGTTTAACATGTTAAGTATTACAGAGCATATTAATCCCAAGTAAGAAAAAAGTATGTCATTAATTTTCATTGTGAAGTGTGTTTTGAAGCTCAAGCAACAAACTTTAAAATAGCGAGTTATTTCCTATGTTTAGTCCTTCCCAGGAAGGTCTACATAATTGGGTGGGCCCAATACAAAATGAAAATGCAGGGCCTCTTGTGAAAAAATTATTAAGAATTTCAAGATGGGCACAGCAGAGCATTAAGCCAAGAGTGGAGACCTTTGAACATGGTACCCAGTGCAACTGCACAGATCACATGCCCCTGACCTGCCTCTAAGGGGCATGAAATCAAGTTTTTCAGACCCAAGATTTTGTCTTCTGTGACTGATAAACAAAATGAAGGTGTTTTCAGGTAGGAAGAAATTGTGAGGAGCCATATGTCATTTTCTCTACAGTGCAATTTTACCATTCAACTCATATTTATAAAACAAAAACTCCTTTGCAAAAGGATATGATACAATTTATATTCTTTATCAGTTCTTACCCATTATTATTATTATTAGCATTATTATTAGCCACCATTATCTGATTGTATACTATGGCCAGGAAATATTCTGTAACTAAGAAATCACCATCTAACTTAACCCTAAACAAAATATATATGAAGATCAATGGCTAAGACATTTCCCAAATACTGTTCATCCTGCAAATAAAAGAACATGGATTTCAAACCAGACATCCTGGGTTTCGATGTCCAGTATCATTCCAGTAAAATTATCTGTCAGAAGAAAATATTAAACTTCATGTTCATTATCAGATTATCCATTCTTTTGTAAACAATACCTTCAGCCTCAGAACTATTTCTATTGCTTTCTTATAGTTTTTCCCCCTCTTTTGTTAGGAATAGAACAATTTGTCAAAAAGATTTAGGAGCAGACATAAAGGAGTAGCAAGACTTTAGACTCTACAAGACAATTTCTGCTTCATTATTCCATTTATGAGTAGAGAAAGAAATTAAAGGTACTTTAGAGAAGGCTGAATTATTTGTTGTTTTTTGTTTCTTTGTTTTTGAATGCTATTGTAGAACTCTCCTCATTTCCCAATCACATAGCAATTCAGAAAATTTTGTTTAAAACACACATAAATTGGTATTAGAATTTCTATTTTAAAGGTTACAAGACTACATAGATTAATGGTCCTTCAACAATTATTGAAAAGATCCCTAATTTATGTATTTGTAGAGCTGATTAGAATATGAAGGCTAAATTTCAACTTTGTTCTCTTTTATTCTTCAAGGAGATGGTTTAATTTATTTGATTTTATTAATTTTGGTTTGGCATTTAATGTCCTCCCTATGTGAGTCAAAAAAAGCACTATTAAAATGTGAAGTGTGATTTCCAAATTGTTAGAGAAACATAATTGTATTAAAATATATTTTGTAATAGCATTCCAGTTAAATCTTTATAACAGAAATATTCTCGTTCCCCCATGTGTTCTCTACTTTTCTAAATATATGTGACATATAAATTACATTTATTTCCAGTTAACAGTTCAGTTGGTCATTCAACACACGCTCACACACACACACACCCTTCATGTATACAATAAGCCCATAACTAGGTTGACTGATAATAAAAGCTGGATGTAGGTGGCACAGGTCTAAAGAGTGTAGAAAACTAAGGGATACTTGCTATGAGAATTTTTGTTTCAACAAATATTTCTGGATAAGCTGACTATTTGCCAGGTATGGACAATTCAAAAGTAGGAAAGATGTATAAACAAATCTTTATTTCCTTCTCTGGCCACTTCTATAGCACCTAGTTTTCCTTCTAAGGTGAATTATTCTCACAAGTATCTATTCAATACCTGCCTTCCCTATAGAATGAAAGACTCACATGTATCTGAGGAAAGCAATAGTATTTTTACATATTTAAATATATATAAACATGTTTTATATCTCTTATTCTGTTTCTTACTTTTCTAAGTGAAAGTCATGTTTTGAAAGCAATTGTTTCTATATACAGTTTAGGTGATTCCTTCTGAACACTCCTAGTATTCATTGTATATTATCCTGGTAAAGTCACTTAAGTTGTCCACAAAACTACTACTTCAAACAGTTTGATGTGCCTTTTTGACATTTTTCCATGGGTCCTTTGCTAGATTGTCTTTGGTGAATACACCCAGAAATAGAATGGCTCAGACAGAGGGATCATATCTCATTTTGTTTTTCCGTTGTCCTCCAGAGAGTTATACCGCTTTTAACCTACATTACCCAGTACTCAGTTCTAATAAAAAGCATTTTAATTTTGTAAGGCTCATGCACATAAGTAAACTTCTCATCTTTAAAATATTGGCTAATTACGAGTGACAGCAAGCATTCCTTAATAATATTCTTATTAGATATATAGGCTTTCCATTTGATAAATTACCTGCTTTTAATTCTTTGACTGTTTTTATATTGCTTTTCTTGGCTTTGTTGCTGATTTGTAGCTGTTCTTACATATTCTTGATATATATCTAGAATTTCAACTCCTAATAAGTAATCCATCTATTTATTTTGTATATTCCACTATGTTTAATACTACTAGATTTACATTTTATATGCTATCCTTTAAGTCCTCTGGAATTTATTTTATATATAGCTAGATATAGGGATCTTATTAATTTTGTTCCCTTATAGAGGCAACAAAGTATAATGGATAAAAGACTTTGTAGTCAAACCACTGAGTTTGTATACTTGTGTCTCACTTTGTATAATTTACTTAACTCTAGTTTATGCCTCAGTTTCCTCATCAGTAAAGTGTAAATAACAATAATGCCTGTTTAACAAAGGGGTAGTAAATTTAAATGTTTAAATCATTGCCTGACACATTTTGAGTACCATGTAGGTACTGTCATTTTTTTATTATCTGTGTTATTATTATTATCATTATTATTAAATAGTGGACCAATATTTCCAATACATTTTTTCAATATAACTCAATCTTTCCACATTGATAGGGTGATTATTTTGATGCCATCTCCATTATAAATTAAATTCCAAAACATAACATGGGTAATTTGCTGGACTTATATTCTGACCCACTGGCTTATCTCTCTTTTGCTTTAATTGTATGAAATTATAATTTCCTGTGGCTCTATATGTCTTAATAGCTAGTAAATGAGACTACCCCCATGATATTTTTCTTCAAATTGTCTTACTATTGGAACTATTATTCTCCCATATGAATTCCAGAATTAATTTATTAATTTTTCAAAAAAAAGTTTGTATTTTTATTAAGATTGTTTTGAAATGATCAATTAATTTGGGAAGTATTGAAATCTTTATAATACTAAATCATCATATTTGTTTTGATCATTCACAGTATATTTGCATTTTGTATTATGTCCTTTATTGCATTTCATAAAATTTCTCCACAAAGTCTAATTAAGTTAATTTCTAGATACATTATAGTTTTGTTGGTAAAGTAAATGAGTTTTCATTTTTAACTTGAATTTGTAGGTAAAAAAGGAACTAGTAATTGATTTTTGAACATTAGCCTTATACCTGTCACCTTCCTGAAATTTTATGATTTCCAATAATTGTTCTAATATAGATGATCATGTATGTTTAGATCATTATTGTTTTTACATTCTCATTGAATTTATATTGTTTTGTTTTAATGTAGTTACATCAGCTAGGACTCTTTGTGCAATGTTGAACAACAGCAGAGAAAGCAGATATTTTTATCTTGTTCCTGACCTGTAAGGAACAAATACTTTAGATTTTTAGAACATTGCTTGCATCAATTTTATAATCAGAAATAACAAATGTTAATATGAAAATAAATGTGTGAAGTTTAACAAACCCATGGTAGAGGAGAAATGGCTTTTTATACTGAGAGTTTAAGTATGAGTGTAATTCTCAACAGTTTAATTTAGGAAAAGATAATTAAAAAGTTAAGTAAAACAAAATATCATTTTATAAGACTGTGTTAAAACAAGAAAACTTTCATTCTACATGGTACCAAGAAAGTCCCTAAAGCCCTTACCTCTCCATCTTGGAATAGTTTATTTTCTATACTAAGCTTTGTAGTGTTTTCATTAAAATATTTCAGGTAGTGAATTCTTTGGTTAAAGACTTTTGAATCTCTAATGGATCATTTGGTAAGCTTGACCAGGGCTTCTAATCTGTGCCTCAGTTAGGATTATTTAAAATAAATAAAATAATGAAAGTAAAAAACACATTTTTACTCCCTCTCTTTTCTCTGATTAGCAAAAGCATTTGACTTTTTTGTTTAGTTACAAATGCGGCTATTAAGATGAATGAATATAAAACCATCACATCAACAAAAGACACAGTGTAGGGAAGACTATTTTCTTGTACTTCTTTGTGTTAGAAACTTCTAAAGTGTAAGCCTTTAACTCTATAACAGCAATTTCTGAAAATTATGTGTAACACCTCTACATCTTTTTTTTTCCCTATTCCTTATGAAATTAGAAGAAAGCCCTAGAAACATCACTGGTCTAAAATAGTTCATTGCCCCTCCTTACCTAACCCTTTGTTTTTTCTGACCAGAATATCAAATAAAGCCTCAATAGAGAAAGCTTCTCAGTATCAGGACAAAGAGATACAGAAAATATTCTTTCCATATCTAATAACATGGTGACAAGTAGAAATCTGAAAATGATTCATAGTAATCTATGTATATGAATGTATTGTATGTGTTTGTGTGCGTACATGTGTGTTTGTTTCTTATTACTAAAGTTTTGTAAGTAGTGCATGCTTAGGGTAGATGTACTTTCTAATGATCTCAATCATCAAGTACCTCAAATTCCAGGAAATAGCATTTGTCATATTTTGGAGAAATATGAATAGATTGTGCAGCTTGATTATAACCTTTTTATCCCATCTCCTATTGTGCTCTGACATACAGTACCAACATTGTTCTGTTGCCTACAATTTGCATCCATGTAAGTCATAATACAGAGAAGGTATCTGTGCTGGTATGCTGATGCTGTGATATGCTGAAACATTGCTACAAATCAAGCACATAACAGAATCAGAATTAAATCTGCTGTGTTGCTCTGCACATTATTTTGTTAAAAGCATTAATGCTAAGCAAAGCACTTTCACATCCATAATCTGTATAATGCTCACATTATAGGTAAGCGTGACAGCAACCATGAGTTGAGAAAGATGAAGTTCTCAAAAGCTAAATGTCCTGAGACGCCAAATGGGAAAGTAGGAGGGCTGTGACCTAAAACCAAGTCATCTTATTCTAGTTTAATTCCTTTTCCCAAGGCTGTGAGAGGAGGGTATATCCATTGTTTCACTCCTTTCTTCAGCTAGGTGCCACAGAAGTTTGGAGAACTCTTTGAAAAAGGAATACATTGCAACATTTCAAAAAAAAATTCTCCTAAAAAATGGTTTAAATATTCATTTTAACTAATTTCTAAGTATCTCACTGATACTTGAAGGGCCGTCTACATGTTCTTTGTATAAGGTACAAATTTGAATGTTTGAGTCAGTCAAACCTCAAAAGAAGAAGAACCGGTAGGATGGATGTATGGATGTATGGATAGATGATAGATAGATAGGTAGATAGATAGATAGATAGATAGATAGATAGATAGATAGATAGATAGATAGATAGATAGATAGATAGATAGATAGATAGATAGATAGATAAGAATTGGGTTATGTGCACAGATGGGCTTGGTAGGCAAATCTGAAATCCAGCAAGCAGTCTATCAGGAAAGCCAAACTGGAACTCTAGGGCATGTTGAAATTACTGTCCCAGGTGGAATTTCTTACTCTTTTAAGGCCTTGTTCTAAGGGTTTGTAATTGATTGAATCAAGTCTACCAAGATTATCTAGGATAATTTCCCTTACCTAATGTTAACTGACCATGGACTTCAATCACAGCTACAAAATATCTTTACAGTAACACATAGCATAGTGTTTGATTGAATACCTGGAAAAACCATCACATGGTTGAAGCAGCATTCACATAGACTTTAGAAACATTGACTTGGGAATTGAGGAAAGATCTTGGATTATCAGTTCTCATAGTGATTTGTGAATTATATTTTCTGGAGTCTTTCTTAGCCATCTTTCCGCATCTATAAAATAGGTGTGATATTAAGCTATTTGACAATGTTGCTAAGATTAAATGAGATGATTATTTATCTGCAAAAGATTCTCTGAAATTCTGATCTAAATTAGATTCCACATTACATTCTTACCTAGCACCAGATATTTTCCTTCATATCAATTATTTCAGCAGGTAAATATATATATATATAATTATGTATTTTTATTATTTGTATTTGATTCTCCTCTACTAGATTGTAAGCTTCAGGACCATGAGTATCATATTTATTTTTATTCATCATGACATCTCTGTGAATTTTCTTCCAGTTATGTGATTCTCTAAGAATTCCAATACCAGATCTCAACATTTCAATCCAGCTCTCCATACAGCAACAAATTTCTTTGACCTGCAGTTAATTTGTGTGGGTGGAGTGTACAAAACATTGCAATGTAGACTAAACTCTCTGCTATAAGCTTTAGTATTGTAGAATATTACAGTTTATCCACTTGGTACAAATGATAAATAAGCTAGAATAATTAAGCTCTGTCTCCATGTTCTCTGAACCATTAAGTGCAATTTAGAATTTGTTCATTTAAATTGAAATCAGGAAAAAAATTAAAAAACTGAAAGTGTCCATGGAATGAAGCCATTCTTTAACATTGTGGTCTAAAATCTCGTCTTTAGCAGAGCCCTCTGACAGCTGTCATTGCAAATCTCCTGATAAGCAGAGCCCTCTTCATTTCAGCAGTGCTGACATGGCTCAAAAAAGATTATGTCTAATAGTAGAAATTCAAATAATGACAACTTTGTACCTCCTGTTCATCACTTTAACTGAGTGCTAAAGATTGGCCCTGTCCTGGAGGTGGGATTAGATGTGTGAACATCAATTAAAAAAATGCTCCCCTGCCCCAAGGTTATTTACATCAACATCTCAACTTTTTCACCTCTGGTATGTTTTGTACCCCAGGAGGTACAAAACATGATTGAATTTGCTCCAAGTCATGTGACTTATTGACATGGGCATTGAATGAGATGCCTCTATTCCCTAGCCCCCTTGCACTAGTCAGGGCTGTATTTTCCATTTGGTGTTGGCGCAACAGACCAAAAGCAGGGGCAGGCACTGTGACATCCTCTTTTTTTCAAATCATCAAAGTCATTTCCTCGAAAAGAAGTAAAGTTTTAAGATACGTTCATCACAGAAAAATAACATTGAGAAATCCAAAAAGGAAAAAGCATGACAGTACAATGAGAGGGCAACAGAGGGAGAGAAGATAAGGTTGTCCTGAACGGCGGGACACAAACAGAATGAAAATGACATGGACCAAAGTTACTCCTGCTTTCTAGAGTATGTAAGGTACAAGATACCTGTGTTATACAAATAAATAGTTATTTTTAATTATATGATTATGTCGCAGAAGATTTATTTCAGGTTTCCTTTTAATTGTAAGATCTCTTAGTGCATTTATAATACAAAACAACTTGCAAAACAAACTTGATTTGTGCAAAACTTTTGTGAAACATATCTCTTGTCTGAAGTAAGGTGCATCAATGTTTTGCACTGGGACATGCATGGACATGTCTCAGGAAAATTATCAGATCCCAAAGGGAGGGCCTGTTACTCTCCTGTTACTGTCACATGATATTTTTCTGATGTTTGGTCCATCATGACTGCACTTAACAGATGGCTGATTCCACTGTGGTGCAGTAAGGAGCACACTCTCCTCGGGAGAAGTTGATTCATATATAATTCCAAGTCTACTTGTATGATTTTGGCAAGTCAGTTGCCTTTTCCCAAGCTGTTAAATAGAGATTGTAATACAGATAAACCTCACCTTACTATGCAGTTTTGAGATAGTGAATGTAAACATGCCTTAAGGACTATATCTAGTATATGTTACTTATATTTTATAGTTATTAATTTTAATAAACTTTGGCTTAAGATTTTTATTCATTTCCTCCTCTGAAAAAACATTGAATATTTAACTGCCTTGTTCGTATGCTGCATTGTTCTTTTCCTTCATGTTAAGTAGCCAGTTCAGGTGTGAATCCTTGTGATTCGTTGTTAAGCCAACTTGTTCGTTTGCTTAACACGTTCTGTTTTTCTTTTCTGTGTCCTCATGTTTATGCAGTTCCGCAGTGCTCTAAATTAAATGTCATTTTCCAAACACATTTTCCTGATTTGCATGGGAGAAACAGTATTATTTCCCTCTTCAAACTCACTATAAATTGCTTTTGTCTTTTTGATACAATGTCATGTTGTAAAGTTATACCCAGTTGGTATGTTTAGAATGCTAAATGGATCTGGTTTGGGAATACAGAGTTCTGGGTTCTAGTCCTGACTCTGTTCCTAACTCCCATGTAACTGTGACTTGAGAAATATAACTCATTAACTAGTTTATTCCTTTGGACAGATGTGTATTAAGTACCTCCTAAAGTAATGCGAAAAATGAATACAACGTGGTTTGTATTCTCATTGAACCCACAGTCTAATGGTAAAAACAAATGTAAATAAATCAGCAAAGTGCCCATCGGTAACTGAAACCTGTGCCAGGCATGTGAGAGCTCTGGCTCGATAATTGTAGGTTCTGCCTACAGGTTTGTCAGGAGGAATTTTTTTAACTGGATCTTAGAGTCTGAATTATATTGTCAGGAACAGAAAAGGGAAGGAAACTTCAAGTTGGGTGTGGAGTAAGGAGGAGAAAAGATAGAGATGAGATTGGAGAGGTGGAATGGTGTGACTGAATGTAAGGTTGAAGCTCACAGCTCATAAGTGCAGAGGTGCACTACCTCCTGGCCCTCTCCCTGAGTGACTTTGTCTCTTTAATGAACCCCTCTCTCTCCTATTTCAACTTTAAAACCCCTGTTTTTCTTATTGCTAAGCAAACCTTATAATTATGTACTTATTTATATGAAGTTTTGCTTTTTTTGCCATGTCATGTCTCCCACCAGATACGCCATGAGGTCAGAGACCATGTGTATTTTCATTACTGTATAACCAGTGACTTTCATATACATGATAGATGTATTTTGAAGGAATGAATAAATCAATATTTATAGAACAGGAGCATATCAATATCCCATGCAAGAGATTTGTGTGATCCTATTTCTGCTTTAGAACAACTTTCGCACTGCTATTGCTATAATAAAAGTGAAGGAGGAAGATAAAAGATACGACTAGCAAAGAGTCTGCTTAATTCGTGGATGATAGTAAACAATTATTTATTTCTTAAAATGTCTAATAAAGATGCATACTGAAAACAATGCCAACAATCGGGCAACTAGGATTTTGATTCTGTTTTCTTGTGTGGGTGCTATGAAACTGTGAGCACCTGGATCTTTCTGGATGTCAAGTTCTTCTTCTATTAAGTAACAAAGACTTAATTATCTCTAAATCCCTGCACAATTTTAGTATTCCTTGTGGCAAAATAGTTATAACCAAGTTAAATAAAGTATATAGAAATGGAACAACTTTTAGGAGGAATATATACCTTTATGTAAAGGCATGTACTTCTCAAATATATAATTTATGTCTACAAATCAATCTTAGGTTGCCTTTTCTTTCCTGACCATGCTGTATTTGTGTCTGGGCATAGTTTCTCCACTGGGACATCAGACTAAGTGTGCAAATGTATTTTTGCTTCTCACATGCATGTCTGTCATGTCTTAGTGTTTAAGTTGTGAATGATTCAAAGAAGGCACACCTCAGTGCTATCTATTCACATCTTAGACATGGAGAGTCTGGGCTTTCCAGCCAAGTTGTGGAGCAGCAGGAAAGAATCCCTACCTTGCAGCCATTTGTACTCATCTGTGTCTTTGTCCCTACTTTATTCTAGATGTTCCCTGAGGTTGCTTTCTTTTACCAATCCACTAGTTTCTGAGTACTGTTTCTTTTTCATTTAATTCTTAACCTGATGTCATCTCACTTGAGTCAGGGGATGGAAGGATACAGAATATGTCCCGTAGTAATGACATCTGTGTGCTTGTATTATGTTGAAGAGGGTGGGAAGTGGGAAGGCTGAATTTGGGGTATGAGAGCACATACAGCCATCGTGTTTCTCAAAGGTTTTCCTGAGCGTAGCTTTTGATGATATCAAAAAAATATAACTTCCTAAAATTTACCTGAGGAAAAGATAACTTTTCCAAATTACACAAAACTATCTTTTGCATCAGCAGAAGTCCTTGTCTTTCTTTAAATAAATGTTCTTAGAGTAACTACAGGTGGTCAGCCCTTGCTCTTATCTGAGACACTCTGCTCGCCTGTAACTGTTTTACCAATTGTGTGTGGCTATCACCACTGATTTTTCACCCTCTTTCTAGTGCAAAGATACCTGAATGACTCAGTTCTTCCATCATACTATAGACATGGTACAGTTATATTATATGTTAATTGATGCAGTGTATTTAGAACAACATTGGGCATAAGACAAGCAGAGTTTGTTTTTTAATTATAGTTTATAAAACTATTGGAGTAGTTTGCTGAGGTAAGTTGATTCTTCCTAAATCAACATTTAAAAATGCATTTCAAGAGATTTTGAGAATTGGTTAGTTAAATCACGCTCTCTATCAGTGACCACACAGACCTTCAACAGATGGTTTGTAAAGACAGCTGGGGTACTACATTCATTCAGCATTAGGCAAGGCATTTACTGAGAGATTCTGTGTGTCTCTCAACAGTTCCAAAAAGAATTTTAAAATATATGCACCATGGGGATCACGGGAAGATGGCGGTCTGAGTAGTTCAGAGGAAATCTCCTCCCCAAAACATATATATTTATGAAAATACAATAAATACAATTATTCCTAAAAGAGACATGAGTGGATGCAGTACAACAGCCAGGATATATCTACATCTGTGAGAACTCAATATCACACGAAGGGGGTAAGATACAAGCCGCAGCCAGGCGGGACCTGAATGCTCCTCCACCCCAAAACCTGGCGGGAAGAAAGGAGTTGGAACAGGAAGGGAGTGAAAGCCCAGGACTGCTAACAACCAGCTCTAGAAATCTGCACCCAGAGCTCACACACAAGGTGCACGGGGTGCTGGATATTAGAGAAACGGAAAACCAAACCTGTGGGTAGGTCCCCGCAACCGGCGCCCCTGAGACAGAAGAAAAGCCAGGGCTTCTGCAAGTCTTAAAGAGACAGGGACCCCATAGCTGGATGAAGTCGTCCCGGCACACTTAACCAGCAGCTGGGAATCCCGGGGAACCTTAGGCACCCTAAACCCCGGGGAGGCAGCACAGCACTGAAGCCCCTCACGACACTAAGCAGCCTGCCAGTAGTTCCTCCAACTGGCATGGACCCCGACATACCGGCCCAGTAGTGGGAGAGTGGCAGCGCGTGCCGGGGGCAGCAGTGCCAGAAGGGACCAGGGACAGATCGCGTGCACCAACGGCGCCAGAGGGGACGAGGAGAGGCTTGTGCGAGCCTGCAGTGGTGGCGACCGAATAGCCCAGGTGTGGCTCGCGCGCACCGGTGGCAGTGGAGCCAGAGGAGTATGGGAGAGGTCCGTGCAAGAGAGCACCGCGCGCACCTGCAGCGGTGCCAGAGGGAGCAGGCGCTCTCCCAGCAGCCGACCGGAATCCCAGCAGAATGCAGAGCCGCACGGGCCAGACCCAAAGGCCGCTGCTGGCACACAGCTGCCCGGCAGGGGTACCGCTATCATGAAGGAGTGCACCTGGCGTACCTGCTACTCCCCGCAGGGCTCCACACTGCTCTGATGGAGACCCCACCCACAGCAGCTTAGGGGATTAACCTGGTGGCTCCTCCAGGAGTGCAGGAAGCCGACACAGGCAGCGGAGAAGGGCAAGACATCCAGCAAGCAGAAAAGGACTTTCTTCTCGCAGCTGACACACCCGAAACCTGCCTACAGCCACCGCTATCACCATGAAAAGGTAAAAAAATTTAGTCCAGTCCACGATAGTTCAGAAAACACCTGAGAGAAGATCTGCAGAGACAGACCTAACCAGTCTCCCTGAAAAAGAATTCAAAATAAAAATCATAAACATGCTGAGAGAGCTGCAGAGAAATATGCAACAGCTAAGGTATGACGTCCGGAGGGAGATTACAGAAGTGAAACAAACTCTGGAAGGATTTATAGGCAGAATGGATAAGATGGAAGAGGCCATTAATGGAATAGAAACCAGAGAACAGGAATGCATAGAAGTTGATGATAGAGAGATGATAGAGAGATAAATGAAGAGAGAGATAAAAGGATCCCCAGGAATGAAACAGTATTAAGAGATCGGTGTGACCAATCCAAAAGAAACAATATCTGCATTATATGGGTACCAGAAATAGAAGAGAGAGAAAAAGGGATAGAAAGTGTCTTTGAAGAAATAGTTGCTGAGAACTTCCCCAAACTGGGGGAGGAAATAGTTGCTCACACTATGGAAGCACACAAAACTCCCAAGAGAGGGGACCCAAAGAGGACAAAGCAAAGACACATAATAATTAAAATGGCAAAGATCAAGGACAAGGACAGAGTATTAAAGGCAGCCAGAGAGAGAAAAAAGGTCATCTATAAAGGAAACCCATCAGGCTATCATCAGACTTCTCAGTAGAAACCTTACAGGCCAGAAGAGAATGGCATGATATATTTAATGCAATGAAATAGAAGGGCCTTGAACCAAGGATACTGCATCCAGCACAATTATCATTTAAATATGAAGGAGGGATTAAACAATTCCCAGACAAGCAGAAGTTGAGGAAATTTGCCTCCCACAAAATACCTCTACAGGGTATCTTAGAGAGACTGCTCTAGATGGGAGCACTCCTAAAAAGAGCACAGCACAAAACACCCAACATATGAAGAAGGGAGGAGGAGGAATAAGGGAGAGAAATAATCATCAGACTGTGTTTATAATAGCTCAATAAGCTAGTTAAGTTAGACAGTAAGGTAGTAAGCAAGCTAACCTTGAACCTTTGGTAACCTATCTATTTTGGAACGAATCTAAAGCCTGCAATGGCAATAAATACATATCTTTCAATAATCACCCTAAATGTAAATGGACTGAATGGACCAATCAAAAGACACAGAGTAATAGAATAGATAAAAAAGCAAGACCCATCCATATGCTGTTTACAAGAGACTCACCTCAAACCCAAAGACATGCACAGATTAAAAGTCAAGGGATGGAGAAAGATATTTCATGCAAACAACAGAGAGAAAAAAGCAGGTGTTGCAATACTAGTATCAGACAAAATAGACTTCAAAATAAAGAAAGTAACAAGAGATAAAGAAGGACATTACATAATGATAAAGGGTTCAGTCCAACAAGAGGAAATAACCATTACAAACATGTATGCACCCAATACAGGAGCACCAATATATGTGAAACAAATACTAACAGAATTAAAGGAGGAAATAGAATGCAATGCATTCATTTTGGGAGACAGTAACACACCACTCACTCCAAAGGACAGATCCATCAGACAGAAAATAAGTAAGGACACAGAGGCACTAAACAGCACACTAGAACAGATGGACCTAATAGACATCTACAGAACTCTACACCCAAAAGCAACAGGATACACATTCTTCTCAAGTGCACATGGAACATTCTCCAGAATAGACCACATACTAGGCCACAAAAAGAGCCTCAGTAAATTCCAAAAGATTCAAATCCTACCAACCAACTTTTCAGACCACAAAGGCATAAAACTAGAAAAAAAGTGTACAAAGAAAGCAAAAAGGCTCACAAACACATGGAGGCTTAACAACATGCTCCTAAATAATCAATGGATCAATGAACAAATTAAAATGGAGATCCAGCAGTATATGGAAACAAATAACAACAATAACAGAAAGTCCCAACTTCTGTGGGACACAGCAAAAGCAGACTTAAGAGGAAAGTATATAGCAATCCAGGCATATTTAAAGAAGGAAGAACAATCCCAAATGAATAGTCTGATGTCACAAGTATTGAAATTGGAAAAAGAAGAACAAATGAGGCCTAAGGTCAGCAGACGGAGGGACATAATAAAGATCAGAGAAGAAATAAAAAAATTGAGAAGAATAAATCAATAGAAAAAAATCAATGAAACCAAGAGCTGGTTCTTCAAGAAAATAAACAAAATAGATAAGCCTCTAGCCAGACTTATTAAGAGAAAAAGAGAGTCAACACACATCAACAAAATCAGAAATGAGAAAGGAAAAATCACGATGGACCCCACAGAAATACAAAGAATTATTAGAGAATACTATGAAAACCAATATGCTAACAAGCTGGAAAACCTAGGAGAAATGGACAAATTCCTAGAAAAATACAACCTTCCAAGACTGACACAGAAAGAAACAGAAAATCTAAACAGACCAATTACCAGCAACGAAAAAAACTATGTACAAACAAAACCCCTGGGCCAGATGGATTTACCTCAGAATTTTATCACACATACAGAGAAGACATAATACCCATTCTCCTTAAAGTTTTTCAAAAAATAGAAGAGGAGGGAGTACTCCCAAACTCATTCTATAAAGCCAACATCACCCTAATACCAAAACCAGGCGAAGACCCCACCAAAAAAGAAAACTACAGACCAATATCCCTGATGAACATAGATGCAAAAATACTCAACAAAATATTAGCAAACCGAATTCAAAAATACGTCAAGAGGACCATATACCATAACCAAGTGGGAATCATCCCAGAGATGCAAGGATGGTACAACATTCGAAAATCCATCAACATCATCCACCACATCAACAAAAGGAAGGAAAAAAACCACATGATCAACTCCAAAGATGCTGAAAAAGCATTCAACAAAATTCAGCATCCATTCATGATAAAAATCTCTATAAAATGTGCATAGAGGCCAAGTACCTCAACATAATAAAGGCCATATATGATAAACCCACAGCTAACATCATACTGAACAGCGAGAGGCTGAAAGCTTTTCCTCTGAGATCAGGAACAAGACAGGGATGCCCACTCTCCCCACTGTTATTCAACATAGTACTGGAGGTCCTAGCCACAGCAATCAGACAAAACAAAGAAATACAAAGAATCCAGATTGGTCAAGAAGATGTCAAACTGTCACTATTTGCAGATGACATGATATTGTACATAAAAAACCCTAAAGACTCCACTCCAAAACTACTAGAACTAATATCGGAATACAGCAAAGTTGCAGGATACAAAATTAACACACAGAAATCTGTAGCTTTCCTATACACTAACAATGAACTAATAGATAGAGAAATCAGGAAAACAATTCCATTCACAATAGCATCAAAAAGAATAAAATACCTAGGAATAAACCTAACCAAAGAAGTGAAAGACCTATACCCTGAAAACTGCAAGACACTCTAAAGAGAAATTAAAGAGGTCACTAACAAATGGAAACTCATCCCATGCTCCTGGCTAGGAAGAATTAATATTGTCCAAATGGCCATCCTGCCCAAAGCAATATACAGATTTGATGCAATCCCGACAAATTACCAACAGCATTCTTCAATGGACTGGAACCAATATTTCAAAAATTCATATGGAAACACCAAAGACCCCGAATAGCCAAAGCAATTCTGAGAAGGAAGAATAAAGTGGGGGGGGGATCTCACTCCCCAACTTCAAGCTCTACTACAAAGTCACAGTAATCAAGACAATTTGGTACTGGCACAAGAACAGAGCCACAGACCAGTGGAACAGAATAGAGACTCCAGACATTAACCCAAACATATATGGCCAATTAATGTACAATAAAGGAGCCATGGACATACAATGGGGAAATGACAGTCTCTTCAACAGATGGTGCTGGCAAAACTGGACAGTTACATGTAAGAGAATGAAACTGAACCATTGCCTAACCCCATACACAAAAGTAAATTGGAAATGGATCAAAGACCTGAATGTAAGTAATGAAACCATAAAACTCTTAGAAAAAAACATAGGCAAAAATCTCTTAGACATAAACATGAATGACCTCTTCTTGAACATATCTCTCCGGGAAGGAAAACAAAAGCAAAAATGAACAAGTGGGACTATATTAAGCTGAAAAGCTTCTGTACAGCAAAAGACACCATCAATAGAACAAAAAGGTACCCTACAGTATGGGAGAATATATTTGTAAATGACAGATCCGATAAAGCCTTGACATCCAAAATATATAAAGAGCTCACCCACCTCAACAAACAAAAAACAAATAATCCAATTAAAAATTGGGCAGAGGAACTGAACAGACTGTTCTCCAAAAAAGAAATTCAGATGGCCAACAGACACATGAAAAGATGCTCCAAATCGCTAGTTGTCAGAGAAATGCAAATTAAAACCACAATGAGATATCACCTCACACCAGTAAGGATCGCCATCATCGAAAAGACAAACAACAACAAATGTTGGTGAGGTTGTGGAGAAAGGGGAACCCTCCTACACTGCTGGTGGGAATGTAAATTAGTTCAACCATTGTGGAAAGCAGTATGGAGGTTCCTCAGAATGCTCAAAATAGAAATACCATTTGACCCAGGAATTCCACTTCTAGGAATTTACCCTAAGAATGCAGCACTCCAGTTTGAAAAAGACAGATGCACCCCTTTGTTTATCGCTGCACTTTTTACAATAGCCAAGAAATGGAAGCAACCTAAGTGTCCATCAGTAGATGAATGGATGAAGAAGATGTGGTACATATACACAATGGAATATTACTCAGCCATAAGAAAAAAGCAGATCCTACTATTTGCAACAACATGGATGGAGCTAGAGGGTATTATGCCCCGTGAAATAAGCCAGGCGGAGAAAGACAAGTACCAAATTATTTCACTCATATGTGGATTATAAGAACAAAGGAAAACTGAAGGAACAAAACAGCAGAAGAATCCAGAACCCAAGAATGGACTAACAGTTACCAAAGGGAAAGGGACTGTGGAGGATGGAGGTTGGGTGGGAAGAGAGGGATAAGGATGGGGAAAAAGAAAGAGGGCACTACAATTAGCATGTAGAGCGCGTGGGGTGCACGGGGAGGGCTGTGCAACACAGAGAAGACAAGTAGTGATTTTACAGCATCTTACTACGCAGATGGACAGTGACTGTGAAGGGGTATGTGGGGGGGGACTTGGTGAAGGGGAGAGCCTAGTAAACATAATGTTCTTCATGTAATTGTAGATTAATGATACCAAAGTAAAAAAATATATATATGCACCATGGATGAGTGGATTAAAAATTATATATAGTGGAATATTATTTAGCCAAAAAAAGAGTGAGATTTTGCCATTTATGACAACATGGATAGATCTCAAGGGCATTATGCTAATGAAATGCATCAGAGACAGAAAGGCAAATGCAGTATTATCTCACTTATATGTTAGATCTAAAACAAAAAATGAAAAAGCTCATAGATATAGAGAACATATTGGTGGTTTCTCTAGGCAGGGAAATGGGGGGATTGGAAGAATGGATGAGGGGGGCCAAAAGGTACAAACTTCTAGTTATAAAGTATTTGTATAAAATGTATTGTCATTTGTATAAAATGTACAGCATGGTGGCTATAGTCAATAATACCATACTGCATATTTAAAAGTTAAAAGAAAGTAAATTTTAAGTCCTCATAGCAAAAATATTTCTTTATACATGCATTTGGTAACAAATATTAACTAGACTTTTTGTGGTGATCATTTTACAATATAGGCAAATATCTAATTACTGTGTTGTACACCATAAACTAGTGTACCTCAGGAAAAAATAAATTAAATAAAATAATGCACTAATTCTAATTATCTGATAAAATACTCTTGTTGCTATTTAGGACCTGTAGTTCAATTAAAGAACATAAATTCATGTATCCAGTCCTGCATACAATACTGGGAGGATATTTAACATGTAGATTGTGAGTAGGTTTTGAGAATATTCAAATGTAATATATTTCATTTTTATGGCAGAGTAATATTCCATTGTATATATATATATACCACATCTCATTTATTCATTCATCTATTGATAGACACTTAGATTGCTTCCATAATAGTGTTGAGATAAACATAGGGATGCATATATCTTCAAATTAGTATTTTTCTTTCCTTTTGGTAATATTAATAAGTAGAATTACTAGGTCATACAGTATTTCTATTTTTAATTTTTAAGGAACCTCCATAGTACTTTCTATTGTGGCTATACCAGTTTACATTCTCACCCATAGTGTATGAGGGTGTCCTTTTCTCCACTTCTTCACCAATGCTAATTATTTCTTATCTTTTTGATATTAGCTATTCTTATTGGTGTGAGGTGATATCTCGGTGTGGTTTTGATTTGCATTTTCCTGATTATTAGTGATATGAGCATCTTTTCATGTATCTGTTGGCCATCTGTATATCTTCTCTGAAAAATGTCTATTCAATTCCTCTGTCATTTTTAATTGGATTAATATCATATCTTTTGGTTTTGAATTGTATGAGTTCTTTATATATTTTGGATATTAACATGTGGTAACGACACTTATGAAGGTGAGCATTTTTTAATGTATATAAACATTGAATCACTATGTTACTATGTCTAAAACTAATATAATGTCAGTTATACTTCAATAAAAGATTTAAGAAACAAATGTGAATAAGCTATACTATCCTTGCTCATAAAGCTTATCATTGAAAGGCTAAACATTAGTGAAAACACATATATTTCTAAAAATCTTTAGGCACATTTCCTGAAGTTAAATGTTATCAACTGTTTCCTCAAGGTTCTAAGGGCTTGGTTATTTGCTTATTCCAACAGAAACAGATGAATAGAGTGATGTCATGCAAGTCACATAGTGTATTTCAGAAAAGGATCCTGAATCACTTTTATATAAAGGAAGATACTATCCATCATTTGTTGAACACCAACACTTTGCCAGACATAAGCTGAGTGGGTTACATGCTTGAGTGGATTTACTCTCTACAAGGTCTCCTTAATGTCAGAATTAATGATATTCTTGTTTCAGAAATGTAGAAATTGAGCATCATTTAGAGTTAAGTCATTTACATAATGTAAATTAAGTTATCTAAGATGGCAAATTGCGAAGTTCTTACTTTATGAACTGCCTTTGACTAGCACTGTATTTAATGGAAGGAAAGTATTGTGTTTGGGAAAATACAGTATCTCAGGAACATGGGAAAAGCTATACACTCTTTGTGAAGCTTGGAAGAGGCCCACAGAGAGAAGGATGGGTATTCTATTAGCCAGGCTCTGATCTGGGCGATGGACAGTCCATATCTATCAGGTCAGATACCCTATCTGAGTGGCATCTAGGTTTAAAGGAAGCAACTTCAAATCTGTGGTAGTGGGGAAGGGTATGCATTGACTCTCCCACCCTCAGGACATGGATGTCATCCTCTTAAAAGGCAAAATCCATAAAACCAGAAGGAAACTTCTGGTATCAGAGAGTCCCAAATCCTAAGGAGCTAACAATCTTCTATGCCAATTCTGTGCACCCTGCCATGGAATCCTTTGGACCACTGCATCCAGCTTTGGGTGTAGGAAACATTTAAAGATGCTGCCTGCCCAGACTAACCACTCCAGATAAACTGTGATCTGAAACCATCAAATGGATCACGTGGGATGATAATAGCTACAGTGAGCTGATCAGAATAGACATACTGAAAGGGATTAAAAGTAAACCAAATTCTTGGAACCCAACAACAGCTCCAGAGTTCCTATTGCAGGCATAGCCATCTAGGGACACTGTCTACTGCACCTGATCTACTCCCCAGACTAACAGACTTGAGCACACTGAACAGCCCCAACATGCCAGGAACCCAGCCTCATTCACCTGGAAACAGAAACGGATTTGGCTGACATCACGTCACCTTCCATCTTTTCTATTTAATTATTGTTTAAGAGTATTTCCCTCAAGATAATAGTGAGCATAGATTTCATATGATCACTTCAGCTGATCTTCAAGCCATTGTGTAGTATATAAGAAAATAAATTTAAACATCCAGTTAGCAAGTGGAGGTTTGAGTTCATTTTTAGAAAATCTGATTGGAAAAGGGAAAGGGGCTTGCAACAGCATTACTGTAGCACTTCAAGAAGTTAGAGAAAATATTCACTGATCATAACAATGAATGAAAGGTGATAAGGTGTTGGTGTTGGGAGAGGGACAAGGAGGGTGACCAAGCACCTCTCAATACATCTTGCCATTTCCCTTCTTGTACTTAATTTAGAAATGTAAGCATTTTAACTTGAAATAGCATTTAAGCTATTTATAAGCGGTGTATGTGGCTCTGCCTATATCAAAGGGTCAGGTTTTAACAAAAACGGTGTTTTTCATAGACTTTTACATGGTCAGAGCTATGTGTTGCTTTCATACATTTGTCATCTGTTACTGTATACATGAGATCAATAGCTCTTTTTACAGAAAAATACAGACACATTTGAAATCCCATATCCAGTCCAGCATCAAGTCCTATTAACCCCACCTACAAAAACATTTCCCAAACCAGAGCCCTTCTCACTACCTTAGAGTCCCTAATCCAAGCACAATTCCGTCTGTCCTCCACAAGAGTACTGTGACTTCATTACTGACCTGCTTTCTTCCCTTTCTCCCCAAAGAACAGCCCAAAGGGTCTTTGAAAAATGTTAATTAAATCATGCCTCTTGCTACTCAAAACTCTCCCATGGATTCCCATAACATTTAGATTACAGCTGAACAACTGAGCCTGAACTCTGCTGTCTTCTGAATTTCATTTCCTACTCTTTTCCCTCTAGCTCACTGCACTTGGGCAACACGGGCTTTTACATCTGCCGCTCCCTCTGCCGAGTCTTTTCCCCCATTTAGGCTTAGCTCACTCTTTGCCTTCATTTAAGTCTTTTTTCTAGGGTCTCCTCAGAAGAGCAGTCTGCATGGCCTATTGAAACATCTCCTCTTCATCCTTTACCATATTTTATTTATCTTTATAACATTTATTATCACCTGAAATTGTTTAGTCTGTCATTGGGTGGTTATTTATTATTTGTGCATTTTATGATGGGGAAACATTTTTTTCAGAGCTATAACTCACTCTATTCACTTATTGTTGAATAAGTCAACTAATTAATTGTGATAACAAATGAAATATTTGTTACTATTTTAATAATGAATTAAGAATTGTTAGAATGCTGTATGCTATGCTTGTTTAGATATTAGAGATCAGCCTGATAAATGCTGTCATAATGATAAAGTTCATCCAGTAAATATAGTCAATCTACCTGGAGAAACAATTGGGGACATCATAGAAGCTACAGTGACAATGACAGAATCGACTTTGAGAATGACAGCAGTTGTCAAGTGGGGTTACATTTTATATGCCAGGCATTGTGGTAGGTGTTTTATCTAGCTTATTTAGCTTATTTCACCTTCACAACAACTCTGTGTAATAGATAATATAGCATCCATTTCATGGATGAAGAAACTGAAGCTTAAGAGGTTAAATAATTTCCCAGTTAGGAGTTGGTATTACCTGGCTTGTACACTAAATCTGGGTCTATCTAAGTCAAAGCCTGTGATCTTTACCTCTCAGCTGTATTTTATGAGTTATAGCTTGTCCTAGAATGATCCTGCTACAAGTATAAGCAGAGCAGTGTCCTGAGAAAAGTATGTTTTAGATTTAGACATATACACAGCTTCTAAATTCAGCTCTACCACTTTCTACTAACTAGACAACAGATACATAATTTATTTTCTGAGTCTCAGTTTTCTCATATATAAAGCAGAGTAACTTGTCAATGTCTTGTGAATATTAAATTAAATAATCCATGTAAATTACTTAGTACAACGCCTGTAACACAGTGATCACTCCTTACAGGCTCCTTCACTCCCCTCAACCCAGCCCTAGAACTATAAATCCAATTATGATACAAATTTCTCTTTGGACATTCACTGAACATTTGTCGATGACAGTAGTTTTATTCTTAAATTCCATACTCCTATAGACAAGCACAGTTCTCCAGGAGTTAAAACACAGATAAACAAATATTTTAAAAATATCTTTATAAATTCAGTATCATTTAAAATAAGAATACATTTTTAACTTCATTTCTTTCTTCAGATTTTAAAATAAAATTTGGTTGTAAAGACTAGTAATTACACAGGCTTTATTATTTAAAAAGGTTAGCATTCCTATACTGCCACCTACTAAATGATCAATGTAAAAGGCAGTATGTCTATTAATTATATAAAGGTATTTATTAGTTTTATATTATACTTGATTTATTTTTTTGTTGCAACCAGTTGTTTTCCAGGACATCAGTTCCCTTGGTATGTTAAGGGAAACTCTTCTGTCTCTCAGGGGAAGTAACCTTCAGTCTCCTTTGCTAATATCATTTTTCACTTTCTTTTTTGCTGCTGTTAGCTTTTCCTCAGAAGAGCTTGAAGCTTTTATTTCTCTTAGTATGATTGTTGTTGATCTATATTTAATGCAGTCAATTTTTTTCATCCCTCTGCATTTCACAAAACCGTAAGATTCCAAATATCAAGATGTTGTATGGTGAATTTCCTGCTTATTTCTGATGCCAGTCTTATTCGTTATTTATACCTTTGTTCTAAATACTGATTCTTATTAGAAAATTTGGGAGTATATACACAAACATTTCTACTGTCCTTTCATTATGTGTCATTTTCTGTTTTTATTTTTCCTTTTGGTAGTATCAAAACTTATGATAAATTTTATAATATATATGTACCTCTCTCACTCCAATTTATAAATCATCCCACTTCTCATTCCAGTCTCTAAAGCACAATGTCACATTAACTTATTTTAGCCCTACTAATTCAATTAAAATGCATACATTGATAGTAATCACAGATATTCCATATTTATTAAAGAAAATGTTATTACCTCTTTCATTTAATCATACAGGCCAGAGGTCAGAAAACTTCCTATAAAGTACAAGATAGTAAATATTTTAGGCTTGTGGGTCATAGGTTGTTTGTTATAACTAAACCCTTCCCTTGTAATGTGAAAGTGGGCATAGACAATACATAAATGAATGTGTGTGGCTTAGTTTAATAACCCTTTGTAAATGGACAAAATTTGATATTCATATCATATCCTTAGGTAAAAATATTATTCTTTTGCCTTTTTCAGTTGTTTAATATTGTAAAAATCACTTTTAGCTCAAACCCTCAAAACAAATCAGTAGGTTGTATTTTTCCCTTAGAAATTGGTGTGCTGACCCTTGATACAGGGTATCCTCTCTTTCAGAGGTTTAGCAATATCATAACAGTATATTTATGTAGAGAATCTTGGTTTATGTCTGAATTGGTACTATATTTGGGGAAACCATAAATTAAAAAAAACAATAGAAAATAATGTATAGGATATAGCCAGTGAAGTAGTAAAGAAATTGCTAAATTATTAGTCTTTTGAGGAAGAGGTAAATATAAAAGCCTATGAAAAGAAAAAACAATACCTATGCTTGTCTTATGTTCTTTTAAAATATATTAGGCTATTTAAAATTGTACTGACAAACACAGTATACTGAGTTGATATAGAAAAATCCCTATTTCTACTCCAAGTAAACATGCAATAATGCTGAATAACAAATAGTTTTAAAAATTAAAATATAACTATAGATTTAAACCAAATCAGAACAATGATAGGGAATAGTGAGCATGAGTTGAATATGAAGTAGAATTATTCATTTGCAATCAGAACTAGACATAAGCCTTTTCAGAACTAGAAGCTAGTCCTGCAAAGCCCACGTGGTGGAACCAGTTTAGGCCCCAGGAACTAAACTCCTTGCATCAAATCCAAAGATAACTTGTCTATTGACTAGGACTTGTCTGGCCCACAAAATCATACATAAGAAAACCTCTCCTCAGCAGCTAAGGCACCCTGACAGGAATTTCCACTGCCCAGAGTTTGTCACCTAAGAAAAAAATCTACACTATACATCTTCCTTTCATAGTTATAGTATCCACATTCTCAGTATTCTCATGGTGCATGAATAGAATAACCATATGTCCTAGTTAGCCCAATATAATCTTGGTTTATGCCCATTATAAAGTTCCCATTCACTATAAGTGTCCTATTTGGATAGTAAATTATAATCTCATCCTAAACATAACCACAAGCTGAGATATTAACATAAAAAGTGATCATGAACTGATGAAGACTTAGGGCCTTGAACTGAAGCAAATTAAAAGCTCTCCTTCAGTAACAGGAAAAGAGGACACACACACACACACACACACATACACACACGCACGCAATAAAGACTCATGAAGATGAGTTCACAATTAAAAATTACAAACACAACATGAAACAATGAACAGTGAGGGAGAATCAGTGAGCACTACAAAGAGGAGAATTTACAATATAAGGAGAACTAGTAAACTGAAGGAGATATTTTAAGGTGTTCAAATAGATAAAGATAAAATAGAAACTTAAGCAATAATATAATGTGGGAAAATCAGGAAATATGAAAAATAATCAAATACAACTTATAGACCAAATATAAACCTATTGAAAACTAATAATCTAAATTAATGACCTAAAGTGTAGACCAGACATATAATCCTAGATGTATTTATTTTGAACCAAATGATAAAACTCAAGAAATAGCTCAAAATGAATTTCAGAGAAATGAAAGATAGGCAATATGAATGAACCTATAGGACAGTAAAGGTCCCATGAAAAGTCCCTATATATTTGAATACATAAAGACTAAGAATTTCTCAGGATAAAAGACAGATATGGCTTTGATATAGAAGGAGTACATTAAATCCTGAGGAGTAAAAGTAGAAATTTACAACATATACCTCATAATGAAACTATGTAACATCAGAACAAAACAAAAAAAATACCCAGACAATCTTAAGTATTCTAAGACAAAGATTAGCACAAAGTAATAACAATGATTAAAAAGATTGAAGATAGGCTTCTCTAGCAATAATACATAGCATAAGACCATTGATCAATACCTTCAAAGTACTGGAAGAAAATAATTGTCAACCTAGAATTTTACACTAAGCTTAATTATTAGTCAATAATATAACACTTAAAGCCACTTTCAGATGAGCAAAGATTAAGAGAATGAATAAATTAATCATAGGCTGACATTAAAAGCTCCAATGAATAATACTCTAAAGGAAAAAGGATATTGAACCAGAAGGAAGAAGTTCAATAAAACATAAAGTAATTGTTAGACAGATGTTAATTCATATTGGTAAATAATTGTCCATGTTAAAAAATAATTGTTAGCAAGATGTTAGTATAAGTATTGGTAAATAACTTCCCTTAACTTAAAATTCTTAACTGTTAGACTTGAAATATATTGTACTCATGTTTCATATGTTCCTCACTAACACATTGAAGGTTTTTATATAATCTAGATAAAGGTCATCAATTTACTCTTGTTTCATTTGCTAAACATCATTATGCTGGCCCCTCCCTCAAGATCATTTACCCTGACACACTACACATATATAACACAGAACTCTCAAAGGTTGAACAGTATTAAGAGGAGCAGCTGCTTTAAACCCAGATCTTAGAAACTTTTAAAAAATGCTCAACTACATTACATTGTCTTGACTGATTATGTGACAACAAATGATTATCAAAGGCCTGTTCTGTGACCTACTCTGTAATATCACAACCTGAGACTGATGTAGAGCAATCAACCACAATCTCATTATGTGGAAAGTGGAAAATGTAGATACACCTTATGAAACTTACTTCATAAAAATACAGACATAATATCCAGTAATGTTCATTAGCAATTTGTCTAGAGAAACAGTAAGAATATTCTCTGATGATGGAAATGTTCTCTTTTAATATTGCCTATTACAGTAAACACTAGCTACATTGTGACTACTGAGCACTTGAAATATAATTAATGCAAATGAGATACTAAATTTTTACTTTTATTTAATGTCAGTTCTTACATGTATATTTAAGTGTCCATATGTGGCTGTGGCTGTTGTACTGGGTGGTAGTAGTACTAGTCTAGTACCTCAGTTTACAAGTAATAGGAACATGGAGATTTCTAATCAAGTAATTAGGGATAGTTAGATAGACATCCTAACTTAATGGTGGACTCCTACAATAGCTACTTACGGTTTCCCTATTTTTACATACCTCTAGTCTGTCTGTTTACACAATTATCTCTTGGCAAAAATATTTGAAATAACTTTCTCCTACATAAAGAGAGAACATTACATAAATTGGTAGAACTGATTTTGAATCTGAAATCACATTAACCTCTAACACTGGACAATTTGTTTAATTTGTTTAAGCTTCACTTTTCTCATTTTTACAATGATGATGATAATTTAAATTCCTTGCCCTACTCAGAGAATAAGAACACAGAGAAACTGTTGGGAAACTTAGAGGAAAATATATGTAAATGACACATCGTGGTGATTTGTTCTA
Source organism: Manis pentadactyla (assembly GCF_030020395.1). Lineage (NCBI taxonomy): Eukaryota > Metazoa > Chordata > Mammalia > Pholidota > Manidae > Manis > Manis pentadactyla. Next base: position 33,804,254 of record NC_080027.1, read on the forward strand.
TACATCTAAATACATTGGTGTCAAAAGGGTTATCCTTAAACTATAAGCATCTATCTTTATGGAAGTATTGATTGCTAGATATCATAAAATGGCAAAGAATAAAACAAATCAAACAACTACAAACAGTAACTATCATCCAGATATAACTCACTGATATAGAAAGAAATTATGATGTTAATAAGCTGATACATTTTTTTAATGTGTGCATGGTTTGGTCATAAGAATATGTTTGTAAGACTAAAGAGAAGAAGAGAACACAGTCTTAGAAATTATTAGAATATCAAACTAGATCTAATTATGCTGTATGATTATTAATTGGATTAAGCCACTTCTAGATAAAGCTATTTCACCCATAGCAACATAACTAAAAATTATGTTTACAACTAATAATTGAATAATAATTTAAGCCAGTTTATACTCTGATGGTTCATTAAAATATATCTGTATTCCTTATTGGATTTCTATTGCAAACTAGATTGAAATAATTAGTATTACTTGAGGGCAATTAAAACTAGACTTTACATTGTTATATGCCATTTTTGCTCACATATTTTATTTTATTCCTTCCCAATGTTTTCTCCACTTAGTTTCCACTATAATTGGTTTAGTTATACTCAACAGCACAAGTTGTGAATCTCCAAGGACTCAATAAGAGTAAAATAGTTATAAATCTTAAACTAAGAAATGTTTTAGAAAAAACGCATTTGAAAATTATGCATGGTTGCTGTCTTCTGAAAAAGAGTTTTTCACTGGAGTGAAACAGAAAAATTATACACTAGGACTTGTTCTACATATATATTCAGATCTAAAATGTACAATTTTTGAGAGAGTTCCACAGGTAAGTAGTCTATTAGAAAAAGGCAACTTAAATCTGTATTATTCTATTTAATCAAGAGACAGTCCATTGCCTGACAAGTAATTTTCATTCAATCATTATTCTTAGCTGAAAGCAGAATAAATGGCTTACTATTTTAATAATTACTTCAATTGGATGATAAATTCTCATTTGCTAGGCCTTACATAATGCTATAAAACTACCTAAATCTCTAAGGGAGTTACTTGGGAAGTATAAAGGTGTTTTGAGAGTAAGTTTTACCTTTACTTTCTCTAGGAAAAAAAGTCATAAAAAGAATAAGTTCATTTAAGGGTTGAAATGGAACAAAAATACCCACTTTTTAAAAGGCATTCTCTACTTTGCTCTGTATTTTCTGCTTTATTCTCTTCCTTACCAGTATAATTTTTCTTGGCTTCCTTTTTTTCCACCAATGTTATATGCATGTTCCAAGTCATAGACGGATTTATTAATATAGGAAAGGGAATCCCTGAGGCTGGGAGGAGCTGGGTAAAACTGGTTAAACTGGTTAAAACTGGTCATTGGGTTGGGGTATATTAGTCTTTTGCATTCATGAGGTCCAAGCAAGCATATTTCCGATAGAGCAAGAAAGAGAAAGAGCACTTTCGCTATTAGGTGACTTGTCTGACCACTGATGTTAAATTCCATATATCACACTGGAGATGGATGATGGATAGATGGATAGATGGATGGATGGATGGATAGATAGATACTTAGATAGAAAGTTAGATAGATATCCATATAAAACATATCGTTATAAAAAGTGATATGTAAATATATCATTATAAACTTGGTGCCATTTCAGCTAAAACAGCACCACTTCTATAGTAAGAACTCTTGGGAATAACCAATCTTTCTACACCCCAACTCACTACCACTTTTGATTCTATAATACCTACTCCTGGATCCATGGAAGACACTGAAATCATTCACACCACTTTTCTCAGGCTGCCTCTTACTCAATGGATTGCTGCAGAAAGTCCCTGCTAAACACAGTTGTCATGAACTGCGCAAAATCATTTGCCATCTGTGTCATCTGTCTTTTTTTGATATGGAATAATTACCAAAGTATTAGGACTTGCATATTACCAACAAATTTCCAACATAAGAAATTCCAACATAGAATGTTAGAGCAGAAAGGAATCGTATTAGCTCAACTTCCATATGTTATCATGAAGTTTGTGGCATAGAGAGGCAAAATAACTTATCTAATTCATCTGATAGTTCACTGAAACTCAGTCTTCCTTATTCTCTTTCTCTAAGTGGCTAGTTCTCTATTTCATTTCAGTAGAAAGAAATTGATTTGAAGTTTTTGAGTAGAATGTTTTCTTTCTTGATCTACTTAGTAAACTTATCTTTTTTTTTTTTTTTTTTTCAAAGGGAAGAATCTTTTTATTTTCATTTGTCTTTTCTTATATGCCAGTTTTCACTTGTCTTCTGACATGGCCAAGATGTAAGGGGCATCCTTTCAGTTGCTTTGCATGGTACCTAGGACTACAATTAGTTTTTCATAACAACTTTAGAGATATAATTCACATAATGTACAATTGATTCATTGAATACAATTAAATGGTTTTTACCAAGTTCAAAGTTATTTATCCATCATCATAATCAATTTTTCATCACTCCAAAAAAACACTCTTTAGAAGTCACCCTCCGTTTCCTCCTTCCCACTCCCACCCCAGCTCTAGACAACCACTAATCTACTGTCTGTCTCTGGAATTGTCTATTCCAGACATTTCATTTAAATGGAATCATATAATATAACATGGCCCTTCCCCACCGACTTCTTTTAGCATAATGTTTTCAAAATCCATCCATGTTGTAGCAAGTATCAATATTTCATTCCTTCTTTCTTTATGGTAAAATACATGTAATAACATAAAATTTGCCATTTTAACCATTTCTAAGTGTACAGTTCAATGGCATTAATTACATTCACACTGTTGTGCAACCATCACCACTATTTCCCAAACCATCATTACACAAACAGAATCTCTATAAACATTAAGCAATAACTTGTTAATTCCCCCTCCTGCCAGCCCCTGGGTAAAGTTTATTGTCTTATTTTAATAAATTGCCACAGCCACTTCAACCTTCAGCAACCACCACCCCGCTCAGTCAGGAGCCATCAACACTGGCAAGGCCCTTCACCAGCAAAAAATTCTGTGACTTCCTGAAAACTCAGATAATGGTTTGCAATTTTTAGCTAAGTTATATACATTGGGGTTTTTTGTTGTTGTTTTAGACATAATGTGATTGCATACTTACTGGACTACACATAACTTTTTTTTAATTAAGGTATCGTTGATACACAATTTTATAAAGCTTTCACGTGTGCAACGTCATGGTTACAACATTCACCAATATTATCAAGTCCCCAGCCACCCCACTGCAGTCATGGTCATCAGTGTAGTAAGATGGTATAGAGTCACTACTTGTCTTTGTGTTATACTGCCTTCTCCATGGACTACACATAATAAACTTATCTTTATTGGTCATATTTTCTATCTTCTCCAAGAAAATTTGATTGTTGCATTCTACTCCTACAGATTACTTTGTTTCCAGCTATACTTTGCCCAGTTTGTCATATTATATTATAATTACCATAATTATTTGTTTGTTATCTGTCTTCTCCAAAATACTGTGAATAGTTACAGGACAGAAGTTTTGAGAATCATTAGGACTGTTTAAAAATATCCTGACCCATCTTTCTAAGCACGTTGTAGAATTGCACTTCCTTGCCCCTTCTCAAATTAACCACAGTGTGTGACGTGAGACACTTCCATATTGAACCTACAATAATCTGAGAGTGACGTGCTTTATTCCTTTCTCCTGACTCATGGATTTTGGGAAAATGTAAAAAAACATGTCAATGAGGGTTTCTAAGTTACTATGTGAATACAGCACACTCTCTTGCTCACCCAAAATTGGTCATACAGTTTAAGGGAAATAAATGTCAAGCCATAAAGATTTGGGATCACTTTTTATTAATCATGGCAAAACCTAGTCTATTCTGACTAATACAGTGTCAGAAATTATGTCTTATCAATTCTTGTATCCTAGTACCTCAGGATTTGGTACATACCAGTACTTTCTGAGTTGAGGTTAACTCTCAAGGATTCAGCTGTTTTACATGTTGTTCAGTAAAATACAAGTGCATATTATTTAATAAGAGTTTCCAAATAACATCTCATAATCTCATAATAACTATACATTCAAGAAATATTTGTATGAAATCCAAAATTTGAAGATTTTCCAAATGATCTATACAAAAGGAGGCAGCTAGCTGAATTGCTGTTATGAAAAGAGCCCTAACCTAGAAACTGGTAATGGATTTGCGTCCTGATTTTTTAAAATTATATGGGCTGCAGTACCTTGGAGGAATTATTTAAAATCTAAGATTTTCCTTATTCTAGATGAGAAAAATATAAAATGTGCCCATATCATAGACTTGTTAAAAGAATGAGATAAAAGATGTTTAAGCATTTTTGAAAACTAGAAGAAGCTATATAAGTGGAAGGTAGTTCTGTAGTTCTAGGGACCCCCTAACTGTAAAAATAATTTTCAGCACATAGGGTGACATGAGATTTCAGTGAATAAAAGATTAGGCTTTCTATTCAATGCAACAATCTAAGAAAAGTATATAATATTTAGAAACAGGAATTGGAAAAGCATCAATCTTTTTAAGTTTTGTGATTTCTTTCCTACAGTATCCAAAAATTTCAACTAGAAAGTTTTAAAAACGAAAAGAAATGGTAGGCCTGGCAGGTCCTACACTTCTCAGGTCCCCATACCTGAGCCATCTCTTCTCTGACATGACTCTCCTCTGTTAGAAACAGCAAAAATGTTTCTCTCTTTTTGGTGTTGGTTAAAAAGGAACATAAAATATACAAATCAAACTTCCTAAATATTTCTGAAAAAAATGACTAATTTGGAAAACTGCAAAAAATTTATAAGTGAGCAATAGTTTTATTTTAATGTTGTAATAGATTATTGCTTGTATCAAATAAGAAAAAACATTCTGTTTATGATAAAATTCATAAAAAATCTATTACTAAACTTGATTAGATATGTAGTATCAATATCAAGAGCACTACAAAATATTGCTACACACACTAAGCTGTTGTACATTAATAAATATCAATGGAGAAATATATTTGACATTTTTCTGAATTAGAAAATTCAGCCCTAAAAAACCTTCATATCTACATTATTAGTTTAAAAAATTAATGTAGTGAAACAATGCTAATACAATTTTACCTTTCAAAGTAAAACTGCAAGAATGTTTTTAAACTAAAAATTAACAAAACCATTTTATTGACATATTACCAGCTCTAAAATAATAAAGAACATATTGTTAGGAAAAAAAAAGAAATGGCAACATAAAAATATGGTAAAAAACCTAATTTCAAGTAAGTGTAAAATTCCCGAATATTAAACTCATCAGCTTGCCACTTACAATAAAAAAAAAGACACCGTAAATTTTGATTAAATGGTAAATGAAAATGTATTCAGTGCAAGTTCTAAAGGAAAATGTTTAGTTGAGTATTTACATTTTCATAGAATGGGTAGGACTTTATAAAAGTAACTCTAAAGGGAGGAGGATTTATGAGTATAGTTACATAAAACTTTATATCTCCTGCATGGATGGGAAAGGATGTACACAATCAAATTTGAAAAACAAATAAAATTGCAAGATATATATGAAAATTACAGGTTGTTATCTTGAATATATAAACATATCTTACAACTCAATAAAAACAATAATGAAAAGTTATTTATAAACCCGGGTAAAGAATAGGAACTGGGAATTCATAAATGAAGACTTAGGAATGACTAATAAATCAATGTAAGAATGTTTATCCACACGAGTGTCCATTAAAATAGAGAGAGATAACATTTTTATATGACAGAGAGGACTCAATAATTCCAAGAACTAGATCAGGGAAGATGTGGAGAAATGGATGCTTTCATACATTGCTGACTCATCTGTGCATTGATACATTTTTAGGAAAGTGAGTTTCCATTATGTATCAAAAGGCATGAAAACATAGGACCTTTTACTTAGAAATTCCAAAAATCAGAATACACAAAAAACTGTACAGATAAATTACTGCAAGTTATTTATGGCAGCGTAAGGATGATGGTCAATAATCAATGACCTCTTATGATTTGCCATAAATTTGCTCATTTAATCCCCTCACACAACTCTCTAAACAGGTACTATTATTATCTCCATTTTTTAATATGAGAAAACAAGGGCCAGAGAAATTACAAAACCTGCTCAAGTTTACATTTTTTTGTAATAACAAAAAAAGCAAAATATTAGATAAAGCCTAACTGTTTAATAATAATGGGTTGGTGTATTATACTCCTGCAATACATGAAAAGATACTCATGTAGTCATTAAAATGATATTGTAGAATAGTTAATGACATGGAAAACATTTGTGGGACATTGTTAAATGAAACAAGCTAGTTTCCCAATAGTATAAACTTTATGATCCCATAAAAAAGGAAACAAAATATGCATACATTTGCTTAGTACAAATTTCAACAGTGGTTCTTTCTGGGTGTTGTGACTATGGGTCAGTTTTCATTTTAATCTTATGGCTTCTTTTTGTTTTTAAATTTTCTATAGTGTACCTTAATCTTTTATAATGAAAACCATTTTTAAAATCAGGATATATTTTGATAATTTGTACAGAAGAATGGGGAATGTGTCTTCTAATAGTCACTGTATATGTAGCCTGATACAAAGGAATAGAAACAAAAGGAAGAATTTCCCGAAATCTAAGTATAGCCTGTATTTAATTATCACTCAAGAATTCTTCAGTAAAGAAGGTAGGTAAAGAAGGTAGAATTTTGACATCAATAGCCTTTGGAACTTTTCACCTCACCCCACTCTCCTTCCCTAATTCTCACTGTTTATGCATTATTTGGTTATTATGTCATCATAAATCTTTAGGATTCCAAGCATGTCTCAGACCAATTGTAAATGGAGGCTTGGTACTCGAGGACATAATCTCAGCCTAGCACATACTAAATTTAAAGCAATGTTCTACCCTTTGGTTCTTAGGGAGCTTAAATGGAGATAAATAATAAAAGCTATGGAAGGTTACTTAATAACTTCATGTAAAAACAAATGCAAATACAGATGGGCATCAGGGATAGTATGTGATTTCCAGTGGCCTAGATCATCTTACTTATTTTAATGTAGAGTTGTGTCTAGGGATTAGAGGGCTTTTCTAAGACTTTATGATTTCAAAGGGAACTAACTCCAAAAAGCTGCACAGGTTTTGAACAGAAGGCAAAGGTCAAGGATAGCCACCAGTATAGTGGGGAGTGCTCCAGACTGAGAGGCAGAAAATTAGCCCTTGTTCTGTTGCTTCCCAGAGGGATAAGCACAGTCAAATAGATGACTTTTTGAGATTCAATTTCTTTATAAAATTGTAAAAATGTACCTACCTTACAAGATGTTAGAGAACAGTGAACGAGAGGAAGATAGCCTAGGAAATGAAACTACAGAAGTAGTTTGAGATCAAATCATGTAGGTCATAATGTGTTGAGAATATGGATTACATTTGTCCAAGAGAATGATGTTCTTTAGTTGAATTTTATTCTATTATTTTGGGGGGGCTATTTTATTTTATTTTATTTTATTTATTTTTTATTGAAGTATAGTTGGTATACAGTATGATATTGGTTTCAGGTATAAACATAATGATTTGACAGTTATATACATTACTAAATGCTCACCACAATAAATGTTGCTACCATGAATTTTAATGTTAATTTTCTATGGGAATGACTGGTGGCAGATTTGTATTCATGACACAAATAGTTATTGAGATCCAACCTATGGGCCAAGTGCTGGGTTAGGTGATGGTAAAAAGATCAAAGATGAATTAAACATTATTTCTGTTTTTAAGTAGCTCCTACTTTAGTAGAATAAAGATAATTAAGTTCAGGATCTGTTCACAGTGCTATGGACATATAACAACTGTTTCTTCTGCCCTGGGACTTGAAGAAAATTTCCCCTCTATCTGAGTCTTGATATATAAGTAATAGTTACCCAGATGGAAAAGTGAGAAGTAAAGTTCTCATCATATGGGCAATAGAAAGCATAATATTTTGGAGTTGGAAATGACAACATGCTAGATGAAGCTTATGTAGAGTGAGCTACATCTTTGCTCCACTGTACCAGTAGCAAGAGATAGGTAAAGGAATTAAATTTTTAGTATAATTTCTGAAGGCCATAGATGCTACTCAAGAATTGCAAAGCGGATAGGATTGGTTTCAATGCCGGTATCAGTGAAGGTACAAGGGTGATAGCAGCTGGAGTCAGCCAAGAACACTGACCAGATGTCTCAACACGGCTGCTTAGCACTTAGCTCAAAATGATTTACTCTGCAAAACCAACACATGCAGAAACCTCTGTGCCCATCAGTCTTCAAGACCAACTGCAACCACAAACCAGTCACATTATGTTATAAACGTTAATTCATTTTTCTCCTTCTGGTCTGTAGGAGGAATGTTCCTTGAGGGCAGGATACTTTTTATCTCTAATCCCATAGCACACAGGAAAACAGAATTTGGAATACAGAGGAATTTAAGAGTCTCTTTCCTCATCTACAATATGTCAATCTAGAATCTTATTTTCTTTCTTCCCCAGCCCCAAACCCAGTGTTTAGCACATTGTAGGGTACTGATAAATACCAAGATGAAGAAAATAAATGGAAATATGTAGCATCAGGATAGGTGTTAAAGGGAAGAGATGACATGTTCACTGACTTGCCATAGTTTCCAGTCTAGAACAGGAAGGAAATTATACATGGAGTCAAAAAATACCCAAGGATAGTTTATGTTTGACATACTATTTAATTAGATTTAGATGAATATCATACAAACCAGACACATAAGCAAAAATAAGTGATCAAAACAAGTAACTGAAATGAAAAGTCAAAGCAAATTTCCAGCAAGCTGTAGGATATGTGAACAAAAGGCTATTGAGAAAGGGGACAAAAAAATGCCTCCAAATTGTGGAGAAAATATTAGAAACCACATGGTTCAACTTACCCCTCTATACAACTCAATCTGAATGTGAACATTATAGTGTCCTTTTTTTTTTTTTTTTTGTAGATAATTATTTTTTATTGAAGGGTAGTTGACACACAGTACTACATTAGTTTCAGGTGTACAACACAGTGATTCAACATTTATATACATGAAAATTCTAGGTACCAGCTATCACCATACCAAGTTGTTACAATATTTTGACTATATTCCTTATGCTATACATTACATCCCGGTTACTTATTTATTTTACAATTGCAAGTGTGTACTTTCTTCTTTTTTTTTTTGTGAGGGCATCTCTTATCTTTATTGATCAAATGTTTGTCAACAACAATAAAATTCTGTATAGGGGAGTCAATGCTCAATGCACAATCATTAATTCACCCCAAGCCTAATTTTCATCAGTCTCTAATCTTCTGAAGCATAACGAACAAGTTCTTACATGGAGAACAAATTCTTTCATAGTGAATAAGTTACATGGTGAACAGTACAAGGGCAGTCATAACAGAAACTTTTGGTTTTGCTCATGCATTATTAACTATAAACAATCAGTTCAAATATGAATATTCATTTGATTTTTATACTTGATTTATATGTGGATACCACATTTCTCTCTTTATTATTATTATTTTTAATAAAATGCTGAAGTGGTAGGTAGATACAGGATAAAGGTAGAAAACATAGTCTAGTGTTGTAAGAGAGCAAATGTAGTTGATCAGATGTGTGCCTATAGACTATGTGTTAATCCAAGCTAGACAAGGGCAATAAAACATCCACATATGCAGAAGATTTCTCTCAGAACAGGGGGGTGAGGTTCTAAGCCTCACCTCTGTTGATCCCCAATTTCTCACTTGATGGCCCCCCTGCGACTGTGCCTGTCTTAGGTTGTTCCTCCCTTGATGAATCTTACCCATCTCTGGCTAACCAGTCATATACCGGGGCCATACAGGGAAATGTAAAGTTGGTAAGTGAGAGAGAAGCCTTATTGTTTGAAAAGGTTAGCTTTTTACTTCTTTGCATATTTATGCCCTGTGGCTTCTATGCCCAGCATTTGTCTTGAGGTATCTTTACCACTTGGAAGAATTATGATACTCAGTAAATTCGATATGAGGCATGAATTCTATTTAAGGGTTGTAATTAGGAAGGAAGAAAAAAAGCTATAGAAGTAGCAGGCAGAAGAAAACATGGGAAGATTGATTATATCTTTGACATATCTTGTAGCATACTTCAGCATGTATAGGTTTTAAACTGCTAATTAAATCACGAACACACATTAACATAATAGGAGTATAGTTACATAACCAAAGCATACCTGTAATTACCAGCCATCTCCAGTGAAACCAAGAAAACCAGTTAGGCACCTTAGGCATTTGTGAAAACTTATCTATGATATGGTGGATATTGTCCAACTGAACTTGAACACTCTGAGAGAATTCAGACAAATGAAAACAATCCATTCCTGGGGACTGCTCACATCCCATATGTTCTTTTAACAGTAAATAGTCTGTAGTTGTAAGATTTTGGAGTGCTACAATTTGTACTTCTCCTAATTCTTGGTTGAGTTCCAACAGTATAGACCCAGTCAAATTTGTTGTTTTACTGTATGCACAGGCCAGCTTAGATATCTCCTTCATTCCCATGGCAAGTCCAGGAACTGGTGGGATGAGTGCATCTACATCTGTAGCAGTGTGTGGATCTTTGTTGGGGTTTTTTGATGATCATCTTCTGGCATGAGTCTTCCAGAGAGTTCTGATGTTGGAAGTTCTTTTTCATATAGTATCTTAGTTCATTTTCGGGGTAGCCAAAAGAGGCTTTGATCCTCTATATAAACACAAACAGCCCCTTTGCCTACACTTTTATATGCCCTTTATACCATTGTGTAGAACTCATTGGAGGACGCCGCACAGGAACTCCTTTTCTTTTTTTTCTTGTTATCATTAATCTACACTTACATGATGAATATTATGTTTACTAGGCTCTCCCCTATACCAGGTCCCCCCTATAAACCATTTACAGTCACTGTCCATCAGCATAGCAAAATGTTGTAGAATCACTACTTGTCTTCTCTGTGTTGTACAGCCCTCCCCTTTCTCCCACCCCCCCATGCATGCTAATCTTAATATCCCCCTTCTTCTACCCCCCCTTATCCCTCCCTACCCACCCATCCTCCCCAGTCCCTTTCCCTTTGGTACCTGTTAGTCCATTCTTGAGTTCTGTGATTCTGCTGCTGTTTTGTTCCTTCAGTTTTTCCTTTGTTCTTATACTCCAAAGATGAGTGAAATCATTTGGTATTTCTCTTTCTCCGCTTGGCTTATTTCACTGAGCATAATACCCTCCAGCTCCATCCATGTTGCTGCAAATGGTAGGATTTGCCCTTTTCTTATGGCTGAGTAGTATTCCATTGTGTATATGTACCACATCTTCTTTATCCATTCATCTATCGACGGACATTTAGGTTGCTTCCACTTCTTGGCTATTGTAACTAGTGCTGCGATAAACATAGGGGTGCATTGGTCTTTCTCATACTTGATTGCTGCATTCTTAGGGTAAATTCCTAGGAGTGCAATTCCTGGGTCAAATGGTAAGTCTGTTTTGAGCATTTTGATGAACCTCCATACTGCTTTCCACAATGGTTGAACTTATTTACATTCCCACCAGCAGTGTAGGAGGGTTCCCCTTTCTCCACAGCCTCACCAACATTTGTTGTTGTTTGTCTTTTGGATGGCAGCCATCCCTACTGGTGTGAGGTGATACCTCATTGTAGTTTTTTTTTTTTTTTAAGTCTTCAGTTATAAAATTTATTGATAAATGGCTAAATATTAAATCACTCTTAAATATTTGTTCACTATTATTGTGATTTCTCAGAAGTCATTTACAAAATCATTCAATTACTATCAGCCTTCATACTTTCTGACTACTTGTTCTCAATATAATTTTTTTTTTTGTAGATAATTATTTTTATTGAAGGGTAGTTGACACACAGTATTACATTACATTAGTTTCAGGAGTGCAACATAGTGATTCAACATTTATATACATGACAATTCTAGGTACCAGCTATCACCATACCAAGCTGTTACAATATCTTGACTATATTCATTACATCCCGGTTACTTATTACTTTACCATTGGAAGTGTGTACTTTTTTTTTGTTTGTTTTTGAGGGCATCTCTCATATTTATTGATCAAATGGTTGTGAAAAACAATAAAATTCTGTATAGGGGAGTCAATGCTCAATGCACAATCTTTAATCCACCCCAAGCCTAATTTTGGTCAGTCTTCAATCTTCTGAGGCATAACAAACAAGTTCTTACATGGAGAACAAATTCTTACATAGTGAATAAGTTCTTACATGGTGAACAGTACAGGGGCAGCCATCACAGAAACCTTCGGTTTTGCTCATGCATTATGAACTATAAACAGTCAGTTCAAATATGAATACTCATTTGATTTTTATACTTGATTTATATGTGGATACCACATTTCTCTCTTTATTATTATTATTTTTAATAAAATGCTGAAGTGGTAGGTAGATACAAGATAAAGGTAGAAAACAAAGTTTAGTGTTGTAAGAGAGCAAATGTAGATGATCAGGTGTGTGCGTATAGGCTAAGTATTAATCCAAGCTAGACAAGGGCAACAAAACATCCACGTATGCAGAAGATTTATCTCAGAACAGGGGGGGGAGAGGTTCTAAGCCTCACCTCTGTTGATCCCCAATTTCTAACCTGATGACCCCCCTGTGACTGTGCCTGTCTTAGGTTGTCCCTCCCTTGAGGATCTTACCCGTCTCTGGCTAACCAGTCATATATCGGGGCCATACAGGGAAATGTAAAGTTGGTAAGTGAGAGAGAAGCCTTATTGTTTGAAAAGGTTAGCTTTTTACTTCTTTGCATATTTATGCCCTGTGGCTTCTATGCCCAGCATTTGTCTTGAGGTCTCTTTACCACTTGGAAGAATTATGATACTCGGTAAATTCTATTTAAGGGTTGTAATTAGAAAGGAAAGAAGGAAAGCTATAGAAGTAGCAGGCGGAAGAAAACATGGGAAGATTGACTATTTCTTTGACATATCTTCTTGTAGAGTAACTTCAGCATGTATAGGTTTTAAACTGCTAATTAAATCACGCACATACATTAACAGAATAGGAGTATAGTTACCTAACCAAAGCATATCTGTAATTACCAGCCATCTCCAGTGAAACCAAGAAAACCAGTTAGGCACCTTAGGCATTTGTGAAAACTTATCTATGATATGGTGGATATTGTCCAACTGAACTTGAACACTCTGAGAGAAATCAGACAAATTAAAACAACCCATTCCTGGGGAATGTTCACATCCCTTATGTTCTTTTAACAGTAAATAGTCTGTAGTTGTAAGATTTTGCAGCACTACAATTTGCACTTCTAATTCTTGATTGAGTTCCAACAGTATAGATCCAGTCAAATTTGTTGTTTTACTATATGCACAGGCCAGCTTAGATATGTCCTTCCTCATTCCCATTGCAAGTCCTGGAGCTGGTGGGATGAGTGCATCTACATCTGTAGCAGTGTGTGGATCTTTGTTGGGGTTTTTTGATGATCATCTTCTGGCATGAGTCTTCCAGAGAGTGCTGATGTTGGAAGATCTTATTTCATATCGTATCTTAGTTCATTTTTGGGGTAGCCCAATTAGGCTTTGATCCTCTGTATAAACACAGACAGACCCTTTGCCTACACTTTTATATGCCCTTTATACCATTGTGTAGAACTCATTGGAGGTCACCACACAGGAACAGCCCTTTTTTTTTTTGGTATCACTAATCTACACTTACATGATGAATATTATGTTTACTAGGCTATCCCCTATACCAGGTTCCCCCTATAGACCCCTTTACAGTCACTGTCCATCAGCATAGCAAAATGTTGTAGAATCACTACTTTCCTTCTCTGTGTTGTACAGCCCTCCCTTTTTTCCTACCCCCCCATACATGCTAATCTTAATACCCCCCTACTTCTCCCCCCCGTTATCCCTCCCTTCCCACCCATCCTCCCCAGTCCCTTTCCCTTTGGTACCTGTTAGTCCATTCTTGAGTTCTGTGATTCTGCTGCTGTTTTGTTCCCTCAGTTTTTCCTTTGTTCTTATATTCCACAGATAAGTGAAATCATTTGGTATTTCTCTTTCTCCACTTGGCTTGTTTCACTGAGCATAATACCCTCCAGCTCCATCCATGTTGCTGCAAATGGTTGGATTTGCCCTTTTCTTATGGCTGAGTAGTATTCCATTGTGTATATGTACCACATCTTCTTTATCCATTCATCTATCGATGTACATTTAGGTTGCTTCCAATTCTTGGCTATTGTAAATACTGCTGCGATAAACATAGGTGTGCACTAATCTTTCTCATACTTGATTGCTGCATTCTTAGGGTAAATTCCTAGGAGTGCAATTCCTGGGTCAAATGGTAGGTCTGTTTTGAGCATTTTGATGTACATCCATACTGCTTTCCACAATGGTTGAACTAACTTACATTCCCACCGGCAGTGTAGGAGGGTTCCCCTTTCTCCACAGCTTCGCCAACATTTGTTGTTCTCTGTCTTTTGGATGGCAGCCATCCTTACTGGTGTGAGGTGATATCTCATTGTAGTTTTAATTTGCATTTCTCTGATAATTAGCGATGTGGAGCATCTTTTCATGTGTCTGTTGGCCATCTGTATTTCTTTTTTGGAGAACTGTCTGTTCAGTTCCTTTGCCCATTTTTTAATTGGGTTATTTGTTTTTTGTTTGTTGAGGCGTGTGAGCTCTTTATATATTCTGGACGTCAAGCCTTTATCGGATGTGTCATTTTCAAATATATTCTCCCATACTGTAGGGTTCCTTTTTGTTCTATTGATGGTGTCTTTTGCTGTACAGAAGCTTTTCAGCTTAATATAATCCCACTTATTCATTTTTGCTGTTGTTTTCCTTGCCCGGGGAGATATGTTCTAGAAGAGGTCACTCATGTTTATGTCTAAGAGGTTTTTGCCTATGTTTTCTTCCAAGAGTTTAATGGTTTCATGACTTACATTCAGGTCTTTGATCCATTTTGAGTTTACTTTTGTATATGGGGTTAGACAATGGTCCAGTTTCATTCTCCTACATGTAGCTGTCCAATTTTGAGAGCACCATCTGTTGAAGAGACTGTCATTTCGCCATTGTATGTCCATGGCTCCTTTATCAAATATTAATTGACCATATATGTCTGGGTTAATGTCTGGATTGTCTAGTTTGTTCCATTGGTCTGTGGCTCTGTTCTTGTGCCAGTACCAAATTGTCTTGATTACTATGGCTTTGTAGTAGAGCTTGAAGTTGGGGAGTGAGATCCCCCCTACTTTATTCTTCTTTCTCAGGATTGCTTTGGCTATTCGGGGTCTTTGGTGGTTCCATATGAATTTTTGAATTATTTGTTCCAGTTCATTGAAGAATGTTGCTGGTAGTTTCATAGGGATTGCATCAAATCTGTATATTGCTTTGGGCTGGATGGCCATTTTGACGATATTAATTCTTCCTAGCCATGAGCATGGGATGCATTTCCATCTGTTAGTGTCCCCTTTAATTTCTTTTAAGAGTGACTTGTAGTTTTCAGAATATAAGTCTTTCACTTCTTTGGTTAGGTTTATTCCTAGGTATTTTATTTTTTTTGATGCAATTGTGAATGGAGTTGTTTTCCTGATTTCTCTTTCTGTTGGTTCATTGTTAATGTATAGGAAAGCCACAGATTTCTGTGTGTTGATTTTGTATCCTGCAACTTTGCTTTATTCCGATATCAGTTCTAGTAGTCCTGGGGTGGAGTCTTTAAGGTTTTTTATGTACAGTATCATGTCATCTGCAAATAGTGACAGTTTAACTTCTTCTTTACCAATCTGGATTCCTTGTATTTCTTTGTTTTGTCTGATTGCCATGGCTAGGACCTCCAGTACTATGTTAAATAACAGTGGAGAGAGTGGGCATTCCTGTCTAGTTCCCGATCTCAGAGGAAATGCTTTCAGCTTCTCGCTGTTCAATATAATGTTGGCTGTGGGTTTTTCATAGATGGCCTTTATTATGTTGAGGTACTTGCCCTCTATTCCCATTTGGCTGAGAGTTTTTATCATGAATGGATGTTGAACTTTGTCAAATGCTTTTTCAGCATCTACGGAGATGATCATGTGGTTTTTGTCTTTTTCTTGATGTGGTGGATGATATTGATGGTCTTTCGAATGTTGTGCCATCCTTGCATCCCTGGGATAAATTCCACTTGGTCATGGTGTACAATGGTTTTGATGTATTTTTGAATTCGGTTTGCTAACATTTTTTTGAGTATTTTTGCATCTACGTTCATCAGGGATATTGGTCTGTAGTTTTCTTTTTTGGTGGGGTCTTTGCCTGGTTTTGGTATTAGGGTGATGTTAGCTTCATAGAATGAGTTTGGGAGTATCCCCTCCTCTTCTATTTCTTGGAAAACTTTAAGGAGAATGGGTGTTATGTCTTCCCTGTATGTCTGATAAAATTCCGAGGTAAATCCATCTGGCCCGGGGATTTTGTTCTTTGGTAGATTTTTGATTACCGCTTCAATTTCGTTGCTGGTAATTGGTCTGTTTAGATTTTCTGTTTCTTTTTGGGTCAGTCTTGGAAGGTTGTATTTTTCTAGGAAGTTGTCCATTTCTCCCAGGTTTCCCAGCTTGTTAGCATATAGGTTTTCATAGTAGTCTCTAATAATTCTTTGTATTTCTGCGGGGTCTGTCGTGATTTTTCCTTTCTCGTTTCTGATACTGTTGATTTGTGTTGACTCTCTTTTCCTCTTAATAAGTCTGGCTAGAGGGCTAGAGACTTATCTCTTTTGTTTATTTTCTCGAAGAACCAGCTCTTGGTTTCATTGATTTTTGCTGTTGTTTTATTCTTCTCAATTTTATTTATTTCTTCTCTGATCTTTATTATGTCCCTCCTTCTGCTGACCTTAGGCCTCATTTGTTCTTCTTTTTCCAATTTTGATAATTGTGACATTAGACCATTCATTTGGGATTGTTCTTCCTTTTTTAAATATGCTTGGATTGCTATATAGTTTCCTCTTAAGACTGCTTTTGCTGTGTCCCACAGAAGTTGGGGCTTAGTGTTGTTGTTGTCATTTGTTTCCATATATTGCTTGATCTCCATTTTGATTTGATCATTGATCCATTGATTATCTAGGAGCATGTTGTTAAGCTTCCATGTGTTTGTGAGCCTTTTTGCTTTCTTTGCACAGTTTATTTCTAGTTTTATGCCTTTGTGGTCTGAAAAGTTGTTTGATAGGATTTCAATCTTTTGGAATTTACTGAGGCTCTTTTTGTGGCCTAGTATGTGGTCTATTCTGGAGAATGTTCCATGTGCACTTGAGAAGAATGTGTATCCTGTTGCTTTTGGATGTAGAGTTCTGTAGATGTCTATTAGGTCCATTTGTTCTAGTGTGTTGTTCAGTGCCTCTGTGTCCTTACTTATTTTCTCTCTGGTGGATCTGGCCTTTGGAGTGAGTGGTGTGTTGAAGTCTCCTAGAATGAATGCATTGCATTGTATTTCCTCCTTTAGTTCTGTTAGTATTTGTTACAGGTATGTTGGTGCTCCTGTATTGGGTGCATATATATTTATAATGGTTATAATATTATAATCTGTTTTGTCTGATACCAGAATTGCAACACCTGCTTTCTGCTCTCTGTTGTTTGCATGAAATATCTTTTTCCATCCCTTGACTTTAAGTCTGTGCATGTCTTTGGGTTTGAGGTGAGTCTCTTTTAAGCAGCATATGGATGGATCTTGTTTTTTATCCATTCTATTACTCTGTGTCTTTTGATTGGTGCATTCAGTCCATTTCCATTTAGGGTGATTATTGAAAGGTATGAACTTATTGCCATTGCAGGCTTTAAGTTTGTGGTTACCAAAGGTTTAGGGTTAGCTTCTTTACTATGTTACTGTCTAACTTAACTCGCTTGTTGAGCTATTATAAACACAGTCTGATGATTCTTTATTTCTCTCCCTTCTTTTTCCTCCTCCTCCCTTCTTCATATGTTCGGTGTTTTGTTCTGTGCTCTTTTTAGGAGTGCTCCCATCTAGAGCAGTCCCTGTTGGATGCCCTGTAGAGGTGGTTTGTGGGAGTCAAATTCCCTCAACTTTTGCTTGTCTGGGAATTGTTTAATCCCTCCTTCATATTTAAATGATATTCGTGCTCGATACAGTAGTCTTGGTTCGAGGCCCTTCTGTTTCATTGCATTATGTATATCATGCCATTCTCTTCTGGCCTGTAGGGTTTCTGTTGAGAAGTCTGATGATAGCCTGATGGGTTTTCCTTTGTAGGTAACCTTTTTTTTCTCTCTGGCTGCCTTTACTACTTTGTCCTTGTCTTTGATCTTTGCCATTTTAATTATTATGTGTCTTGGTGTTGCCGTCCTTGGATCCCTTGTCATGGGAGTTCTGTGTACCTCTGTGGTCTGAGAGGCCATTTCTTCCCCTAGTTTGGGGAAGTTTTCGGCAATTATTTCTTCAAAGACACTTTCTATCCCTTTTTCTCTCCCTTCTTCTTCTGGTACCCCTATAATGCGGATATTGTTCCTTTTCGATTGGTCACTCAGCTCTCTTAAAATTCTTTCATTCCTGGAGATCCTTTTATCTCTCTCTGCATCAGCTTCTCTGCGTTCCTGTTCTCTGTTTTCTAGTCCATTAATGGTCTCTTGCATCTCGTCCATTCTGTTTTGAAGTCCTTCCAGAGCTTGTTTTATTTCTGAATTCTCCTTCCTTAGTTCTTGCATATTTCTCTGCAAGTCCATCAGCATGGTTATGACTTTTGTTTTGAATTCTTTTTCAGGTAGACTGGCTAAATCTATCTCCCCAGATTCCTTCTCAGGGGAAGATGTAGCAGATGCCGAAGCTGTCTGGGTTAGTCTTGTCTGGATCATATTTTTTTGCCTTTTCATGTTGACAGGTGCTATTCACTGTCAGCTGGGAAGGCCAGACTTTTCACTTGCTACTGGCCTTTCTTTACTGGGACAACTGCGACCCCTAGTGGCTTGTGTTGGGTTTTTGTGTGTAGGCTGGTTCTTTGTGTCTTGCCTGGCCGATATGGAGGGATCTCCCTTTCTGTGGGCGGTTTGCCTTAGGCTGTTTCTATGCTTTCACAGTGCCCGGAGGGGTAATGGACAGGGGTGCTCTTTGGCTGTTTACCTCCATGAGGGTTCTCAGAGCTGTTGCCCATGGGGTTAGTGCACCCGGTTTTCCCTGTAATTTCCCAGCCACTGGGCTGTGACCTGTGTTGTGTCCATCTAGCTGTTAAGTCCCTGTCCCTTTAAGACTTTCAAAACGCACTCACTTTTCTTTGT
Source organism: Manis pentadactyla (assembly GCF_030020395.1). Taxonomy (NCBI): domain Eukaryota; kingdom Metazoa; phylum Chordata; class Mammalia; order Pholidota; family Manidae; genus Manis; species Manis pentadactyla. Next base: position 33,823,525 of record NC_080027.1, read on the forward strand.
CACAGGGGCATCAGCTTCGGAACCCGCTCAGAGGTCTTGCTGCCCTATTTCCCTAGTTTCCAGCCCTCCCACATGCACTGTGTCTGCGCTGTGGTGCGGGTGGCTGGGGCTGGGTGTTTAGCAGTCCTGGGCTCCCTCTCCCTCCCGCCGGGTGCTGGGGGGAGGTGTGCTCGCGTCCCGCCGGGCCAGGGGTTGTATCTTACCCCTTTCACCAGGCTTTCGGCTCTCGCACGTGTGGATGTAGTCAGGCTGTTATCCTGTGTCTTCTGGTCTCTCTTTTAGGATTAGTTGTATTTGTTGTATTTTCAAAAATATATATGTTTTTGGGAGGAGATTCCCACTGTCCTACTCATGCCACCATGTTGGCTCTGCCCCCCCTATAGTGTCCGTTTTTATTTAATTCTTTCTGTACGTATAATATATCCCCACTCTTGTTCTCATTTGGACTTTGATCTAAAGACAATTTGGAACAAGACATTATTATTCCTATTATTCAGAGAAACTGAAGCAGCAAGAGGTTACATTGCCGTGGGTTTTAAGGAGTCCAGCTCGTGACCTCCATTCTTTTTACTATATAGAGTCATCTTTTTATTTCCAGCCCTTCTGTTTTCTATCCTCAGACTTGAATCCAGGTTCACTTTCTTTCCCCTTTGTTCCTGACTCTCGCTGCTCTGTGTCACTCATAAAGGAGGCAACTACAGTGAGGCTGACCTCTCAGGGGGCTTGAGTATTAAATGTACCTCATTCTGTATTTATCCTGTGGTTTGGGTGGGCTCAATCGGAACCCTCTTCATTCCATTCTAAGGTAGTCTCAGAGTCAGCACTTCAGGACTCACAATACAGTATTTTAATGGAGAAGGGGCCCAGAGACCATTCTCCAGAAGTTACTAAATTTCAGGACCATGGAGGCAGTCTTTATGGATTTCTTTAAAGAGCTTCATTAACTTGACTAATTGGAAAGTGGAGATTTGCAGACTTGTCTGCTCATAGGGGTGAGAAGACAAAGTCAATAGGATGTGTGTGCAGGACATGTGGGACTGTAATAAACCACTAACCATTCCTGGCAGATGGACAGTGCATTTGCATTTTGTCCACTGTAATCAAGGGTGTTAACTGAAGCACCGGCATGTAGCAGGAAGAACCACAAATTGGAGTCACCCTGAACTGAATAAGAAGCCTGACTCCATAAATTATAAACCTTGAGAATATAGAATAACTGCTTAAATTCTCTGAACTTAATTTTTACCTCTGTAAAATAGAAAGTATTCCACCTTTATATGGTCTTTGTAATCATTCATATTAATGGACTCTCTCTGGGTAGAGATAATGGAGTGAAAATACATTTACCTTTATTCCCTAAATGAAAATAAAGGGTATCTTAACTTGCATAAACCCACAGAGGAAAAGAGATAGAGGAGATAAAAGCAATGGATGTTGGTAGCTGTGAGATGATAGACATGTGTTTAGTGAACATATACAAGGCAGCTGAATCCTAAACCAGTAGTGAGAAAAACTAAAAGGTCATTGGGTAGAGAATGCATATTAAGCCCCCTCAAAAAAAAAAAGCAGAAATTGGGCATCAGATACTTCTGGGAATGGAATGAAGGTGAAAAATGAGGACAGGTTGAAAGTCCACGTAAGAAACAGTGAAATTCCCACATAACCTCCTCCACTATGTCCCCCAACTATTAGAAGACTAAAAAGAGTAAAATTGGGGTTTCTGGTAAGTTATCAGACATAGTTGTTGGGGGCAGTGCTATATTGAAAATAGAGGGTATAAGTGTGTGTTTTCACACTGAGCGCTGACAGCTACACTTTTCTTCCCTCAGGGGACTTCCAAGTAGGCTCCAGATAGGAGTTTTGGAAACTCTATCTTGGAGGAAAGTGATATACCCAAGAGGAAAGATATAAAGTAAACAAACCAGCCCACTAACCATACAATTATGTATTAAACAGCCTACAGGTTACGTACATTGGCTCAAACTTCCAAACAGGTTTTTAGTTCCCAACTCTTAAATATAAGCAGATAACTAAAAATCACAGGTAACTGAAGAATGCTTCTAATATGAGAGATAAATTACAGGCCAACAGAAAGAGCAATTCTGAATAAACCTATAGAAAGAAAAAAAAATTTCAATTGACAGCTTCAGAGAACCTTCAGAGAACTAAGAGAAGACATTTATTCTGCTAAACAAGAATAAGATGTTATAATAAGGTATATTTAGAAAACAACTCTTATTAACTATATGTATTTTATATTTATGTACTCATAATTTTGTACTTTGTGTTTTTGTTTTATGTTTCTTTTGTTTATGTTTATATAATCATAAATACTATCTGAAATAAAAATTCAGTAAAATGCATCAAATATAAATTGAAGAAATATTGCAGAAAATGGAATGACACTATAAAAGAAAGGAAAATAAGACTGAAAATGTATAAAAATTAGAAGATAATTATGGGAGGTCCAACATCAAAACAAGGATCACACAACCAAAAAAAGAAAGAAAGAAAGAATAAAGTGAGGGAAGACATTTTTATTAGTATACTTAAAGAAACTTCTATGTCTTTCATTTCCTAAGAAGGAAAAATACTTGTTTGGAAGGATTCAGTAAATGTCCAACAAAAGAAATTAAAATAGATCCATGCTATACAATGAACATCACCTCATTGTTTCCCCTTCCTGGTCCAGGCTACATTTTCTAATAACTAAGATACTGCAATAGCCTAATATGCCTCTCTGTTATTGGCTATCTTTAGCTATATCTGCATACAAAGCCAAAGCATTGGTTTTTAACTTAATACTCTCTAAGACTTCTCATTATACTTAGAATACATTCAAAGTTCTATCTCTAACTTAGAGATCTTCCCATGATCAGGCACCTAATTACCTCTCCAATTTCCTTACCTTCCATACTTCTTTCAGTCTCACTGGCTTCCTCGCTGATGACCAGGGACACACAGCTCGGGACTTTGCCTCTTGCTTTTTCCCTTAGCCTGGAATGACTTTTTGCTTCTGTGTATTTACATTTCTCCCTCTATAATTTCATTCAAGTTCCCATGCAGTGCAATCTCTTCAGACCTCCATGGTCGTTGAAATCTGAATTTTACTTCCATTGCTCTCTTCCTCTATTTTCTCTTACTTTTCCTGACAAAACTTATCCTTAATTGAATAAATGAATAAATAAGTGAGTTTTCTTCTTCTCTTCACTATAAAATATAAGCTCCTTGTTGACAGAAACATTGTTTAGTTTATTGCCCAGATGATATTTAGAATTGTACTAGACAAAGAGTAAGCACTTAATCCATTTCTGTTGGATTAAATAAGTAAAATTGTAGATATTTTCCATCTGCTTTTATATCTACAGCTTTGTCTTTCCAAAATTCTGTTAAAAAAAAATAAAAACTTGGCCAAACTAGAGACTTTCTTTATTTCAAAGATAGGCTCCTGGACAGGAGTCCAATAGATTCTACCTAGATCTACCAAAAGGCAGGTGGAGAGCTGAAGCACGTGTTCCTGGAGGAGCCTTTAAACTGTTTCCATGCAGGTCTTTAGGAAAGTGGGAAGGGGTCGGGGAGGATTTTACAGCTATGTAATGTCCCTGGGCAGGGGGCTTAAATACTAGGGGCTTGCTTTTTTAAAGACCCTGTCTTCAAACTTAGCTCAAAATTATTTGACCTCCCTGTCATTTGGATGTGACACTAAAACTGTCAGCAGTGGGCAGTGCTCTGGAATATGTAGGATGATGCCCCAGAGCCTTCATTCAACCCTGAGAGGAAGGAAAGGAACTCTAATAGGATTTGTGGTTGAATCTGTTTCTAGCCTAGTGGGATGAGGATTCATAAGAAATTAAATTTGACTTAGAGAAGTTAAAAACCTATGACTTTCTTATTCATATCAGGAGAGTAAAGCTCATACTTCCTGTAAATGCAATGTTTTAACCCACTTAATACAATAAATTAAAATTATCTCATTTCCTCCAGAAATTTTGACTTCCACATTCAAAATTCAAAACAGTAAATGTACACTGAGTATGAATGGCCCTGATGTTGTAGGGGCTATAATCAGATACAAGACATAATCTCCATGGGAATAAAAACTATATATCTGAAAAGTTATTATAATTCCTCTCTTCTAAGAAGTCATTATATGTAAGATGGGAAGTCTTTTAATAGCAACTCTTCATTAGGGGAAAACAATACCTGTAAATATTTTAGCTGAGTATTATAGTTCTAACATATATCTTGTCCTGGATTTTAGTTAGGTAAACTGTGTCTTATAAAGGAAATATAAGAACTGACAATACGAGGGAGTGCATAAGAACCATATGAGTGAACAGATGATAAATGATTCATGAGATGGAAAACAGTACCAATTGAGAAAGTCTATGCATTCTAAGATAAATGAAAAGACCACTCTACAAATAAAGGCATGCTCTCTTTGTAAAACTGCATGACAATGCATGTCTCTGTGACTATGGCCTGAGAGATAAATGCCACCAACATTCATGCCTTATTTCCTCATGTTTGAGTGTAAGAATTTGGTTTTCCTCCAGCCCATTCTATAAATCAAGGGACCAGAAACAGGCCTGATTGTATAGACAGAACTCTTCTTTGGTATCCAGAGTACCTTTGAAATAGTAGAAATAGTTGCTAACCTTTTAATTAAAAAATCATGAGATTTGTATAAAAGCCGGATCTGACCTTTGGCAAAACTAGGTCTTCATTGTCACTAAGTAATAATCAGTAAAGGTGGGTAACTTAGTCAGTTTAGAATTGGCATGTGCTGTCTGGCTAACCATAGTCATAACTACCCTGCTCTGTTCATTTAGGTTTACAGCCTGGTCCCTTAGGTATGTTGATTTGCCCCTAAATTGTAAATGTCGGCTTCATTATGTTATTCCTCTACCAGGATTTGGATGTTATCTGCCTGTGCTGTTCTGCTCGCTCCAGCACTTACTGTATGCCTTGGTCTCCTCCTCTATAAAATAGAATTATAAATAACAGCTACTTCATAGGGTTATGTGAAGATTACATTATTTATTTCTGGCAAAGCATTTGAAACTGTCCCTGGCAAATATTAAGTTCTCAATACTACTTTGATTATGATCAACATCATCCTTCAAGATCTAGTTAGAGTTAGGCCTTCTAAGCAAAACTTTTCCTGACCCTCTGCACTCTAACATGGTTCATCCCCATTTGACCAACACTGTAGTGAGCAGAAGTTTCCATAAGCCCTAAAAATCTTGTATTAAAAATATTATCATATGTCTCATTTCTCTATCAGTTACAATCTCACTGATGATGAGGTTTACGTTTTATTCATCAATGCTTTCTCAGAATCTGACACAGTAAGTGTTACCCAGTAGAAAATGAATGCGTCATGGAATTTTTTATTCACTTATTTTTGTTTGATATTTGTTATTGAACATTGCACATATTAGGGCATGAGTGTGCCTCAACACCAAGAGGCAGAGGACAAAAACCTACCTATCACTATGTACTGTCATTCATGTTAATAGCAACAAAAATGTACATTTTATACAAAATGATGTCTTGCATTTCTGATAGAGTAGCACTTATCCGCATGTGTTCATCAATTTGATACTCATGTCAACCTTGGAGGTGGAACGGTATTAACCTAAATTTTCTGATGAGGTAACTGAGGTTGAGGATGTTAAATCCCCAAGTTTAATACATATTAGAAAAATTTCTGTGAAAATTGGATATGTGTCTTAGATTACATACAATTGACTGAATACCTTTTCATCAGCTGCCCTCATATAAATGCCAAATGTTTCATATGCTGTGTTTATAAGGTAGAATATTGTAGATACAAATTTCAAGGATTCAGACCTTCCCAATTATATCTAATTCCTATAATCATAACTTTAAAATTATCTGACATGTAATACAAGGTGTAATTTTATGTTCCCTGATTCTCACTCTGGCTTTTCATCTGAGGCTGTGGGATAACCTTCACCAGCAGATCTGCCATTAACATTTACGTTAACATTAACCTTCATCAGTTCCTCTTTCAAAGACAGATTGCTTTTCATTTCACCTACATCTTTCTTGATCTCAATAGCCTTTATTATTACTTAGTTTACAACTTTTTGGATTCATTTCTTGAAGATATTAGTTTATTTCTACTTTGGAGAAATGAGAAAATATCCCTATATGGATGTCTAGCACATGGGCCCGGGCAGAGCACATCATTCCTTCTCCCTTAAAGGCTGATGGTTACTTATATTACCACAATCAGAACCATATTGCTATGCCCCAGTATGTGCCATAATATAATATGGTCAATGATTTTGTAAGGTATTAAATGCCATAATAAGTAGCACCCTATGCTTCTCCCTAAATATGCTCATCTCTCTTATAAATACTTATTCAATGTAAGTCAGATAACAGAGACCACAGCTGTTTTGCTCACCACTGTCCATTCCATTGCCTGTCAGACACTGATACACAGTAAATGTTCAACAAATACATTGTAACTGGGTGACTGTTTCTATCCTCCAGGAGAGACTCAAAATTCACATTTATTTATAAAGTGCTTTGCAAGTCCTCCTTAGAAACCTTTACCTTCAATGGGGTTCCACTGTATTCTACATGCTTTCTCTTCCCCAAGAATTCTAAAGAGAAAAATGTTAGAGAAAAGTTGAAATAATTTTTCAAAGAAACCCCGTTTAACCACCATCTAGATTCTACAAATAACATTTTACTATATTTGCTTTATTAAATTTGTTCCCATTGTATTGTTTAATAAAATCAAATGCTGTACCAGTACTTTCTAAGTCTGGAATATACTCTGCCCTCCCTAACTCTGAGGTCGGTCTCTTTCCCTCTCCCCATTGGCTTACCATGCTCCAGCCACACTGTGTTCTAACGGTCCTAGAAATGCAAGCTCTTTCTCTCTGATTGCTTCTGCTTGCACTTGCTGTTCCCTCCACCTGGAACAAGCTTTACCTGATTCTGCACAGGCAGCTTCCTTTGCAGCTTTTAGGTCTCAGCTCATGCATCATCTCAGAGGCCTCTTTCTGACTACTTGTCTGAAGTACCCCCTTGTCACTGATAATTGGCTACCATAGCATTTTATTTATTAGCACGTATCACAAGCTACAATTATCTTGCTTGCTTGTTGACTTTTTAATCTGCCACCCCTGGAACAATGCCAGGTCTACTAGGTAGCAACCATGTCTTTTCCATTCATTTTTGTATCTTCAGTATAAGCACAACTGGGGGAATGTGGTAAGTTGACAAACAATGTCTCAACTGGTCTTAAAGCCTGGAGAGTTATAGGTTGTTATTATAGGCATTTTACAGGAGAGAACAAACAGAAGTCAGACAGGGGAATGACTTATCAAGATTACACATCTAATAAAAAGTGCAGCCATGATTCCTATTTAAATTCTAAGTTCCTTTCCACTGTTTCATAAAGAAAGACATTAGGACCCTCAGGAAAAGAGTCAATAAATACCATAAACTGCAAAGATGGGGAAATGAACTTTACAAATACCAACTCACTCTATCCATTCAATAATCCTTTTTCCAGCCTTAATGAGGTACAATTGACAGATAAAAATTGTATATATGTAAGGTATACAATGTGACATTTTGATGTATGCATTGCAAAATGATTACCACAGTCAAGCTAATGAACATATCCATAACCTAACATAGTTACCTTTTTTTTTTGGTAGTGATAATAAGAATATTTAAAATCTTGTGTCTTCAAATATTTCAAAAATACAAGAATATTATTATCTATGTTGTCCATTAGATCTTAATACAAGAGTATTAAGATCTATGTTGTCCATTAGATCTTCAAAATTTATTCATTTTGAATAAGTGAAATATACCTTTCAACCAATATTTCCCCATTTTCTCCATCCTCCATCCCTATCTGCTCTCTGCTTTTATGTGTTCAATTAACTGTTTTATATTTCACATATAGGTGAGGTCATACGGTATTTATCTTTCTATATATGGTTTATTTCAATTAATAATGTCTTCCAGGTTCATGCATGTTTTAACAAATAGCAGAATATTTTATGGCTAAATAATATTCCATTTGTATGTGTGTGTGTGTGTGTGTGTGTGTGTAGGTAGATGGAGATACAAATATATGTATCTTCATCCACTGATGGAGGACAATTAGATTATTACCACTTAGCATAATGTTCTCTAGGTCCCATCTGTGCTATTGCAAGTGGCAGGATTTCCTTCTTTCTTATGAATAAAATACACACACACACACACACACCATATCATCTTTATCCATTCATCATCAATGAACACTTAGGTTGTTCCCATATTTTGGCCCTTGTGAATCATGCTGCAGTGAACATGGGAGAGCAGATACCTCTTCAAGATAACTGCTTTCATTTCCTTTGGTTATATCTCCTGTAATGAGATTGTTGGATCATATGGTAGTTCTTTTGAATTTTTTAAGGAACCTCCGTATTGTTTTTCAAAATGGCTGTACAAAGTTACTTTCTCACCAGTAATGCATAAGAGTTCCCTTTTCTCCACATCCTTTCCAGCGCTTATTATCTCTTGTCTTTTTAATAATAACTCTAATGGGTGTGAGGAACTAACTCATTGTGGTTTTGACTTGCATTTCTCTGGTGATTAGTTATGTTAAACACTTTTTTCATATACTTGTTGGTTATTTGTATATCTTCCTTTGAGAAATGTCTATTCAGGTCCTTTGCCCATTTTTTAATTAGGTTACATGTAATATTTTTGCTACTGAGTGTTTGAGTTCTTTATATATGTTGGATATTAACCCTCATGAGACATATGGCTTGCAACTATTTCCTTCCCTCTCAGAGATTGTCTCTTCACTCTGTGGATTGTTTCCTTTACTTTGCAGAAATACTGTCCCCATTTTATAAGTATCCATGGCAAACCCTGTAGTATTGTGTATCAACCATAAATAATGGTCTTCTACACCTTCCATGGGTAAAACCATACACATTCAGGTGTGTGAATCAGTATCACAGGAGGGGAAGAAATGTTCCAAGAGAATTGTCCTTTGGCCATCCTGGGATTTTTTCTGGTAGACCCGCAGTTTTATCTGTGAGGTGATTGTGGGCTGGCAGACAGAGCAGGGACTATTTGATCTTGGGAATGCAAAATGAGAAAACAGACAATTCCTGTTCTTGTTAAGATTACATCTAAAAATGAAACAGACAAAAGCATATAAATTACTCCATTCTATAAAACATATGCAGTACTGGTGTATACTCTGTAAAAACAGTAACAGACATCTAATTTATATTAGTGGGTCGAGATGGCCTGCTTGAGGTGACACAAAGTTCAAATGTAAAGCCTATATTTAAGTTAGCCAAGTGAAGAATGGAGGAAAAATGTTCTAGGCAAAGAAAACCACATAAACAAAGGGCCTACAAAGACAGGGCCTGAGGTTTTCAAAGAACTGGATTGCCTAGACTGGGGCTAGGATAGAGTGATCATGGAAGAGATACGACAGAGAGAAAAGGACCTGATCATGCACAGCCTTTTTAAGTCAGAGTTTGAATTTTTCCTACCTGTTGCAGAAATCACTGAAAAGAGGTAGAGGCTGTAATTATAATAAAGGATGTGGGTTACAACCTTGGCCAGTTTAGTTAACCTTTCTAAGGCTTCATTTCCTTATTTGTATAATTAGAGTGATATCTGTGTTTATTTCATGGCATTGTTTAAAGCAATAAAATAATATAAGACATGTTTACAAAATTATGCCTACCACATAATTATTATAATTATTTTAGCTATTTTATTATAGCAGCATGTTATTTTGTATTTATTAAAGACTTTTAACCTTGGTGATGATTGATGAGAGAAGCAAGTGAGAAAATAAATAGGAAGGATAATCCCAGGTTTCTGGCATGAGAATCACCCAAGTAAGTAAGTGGGTCAAACGTACATTTGCTTGGAGGTCTGTGATCTGGACTGGAGATCTGACTTTGGGAATCATGGATGATGTTTAACATGTGGATGAGATTCTCTAAGGAGGGAACAGGCCATAAAAAAACACATAGGGCCAGAACTAAAGCCCAGAGCAACACCAAAGGGAGTTTCAATGGGAGAGGAAGGGATTGTAAGAAAAAATCTAAGAGATAGGTGATAAAGAAAATGAAGCCAAGGAAAGAGAATGTTCCAAGAAGATGGGTGTGGCCAGGCTATCCTGAGTGATTTCAGAAGAGATCTGAAAGACGCTTCATGGATTCAGCACAAAGTGATTACCGATGACATTACCAAGAGGGATTTTACAACAGTGGTGAGAGTACAAGCACATCGGAGCCAGCGAAGAGCAAAAGGGAGGAGACAAATGCAGGCAGCATATACAGAAGCATAGTTTGGTAATCTTGGCTGCAGAGATGAATAGGGCAGTTGTTGAAGAGGGTCCTGAGATGAAGAGAAGGCTTTATTAATAATAGAAGTCAAATGGTAGAATATTATAAATATTTATTTGATTTTTTTCTCAAACTACGAGCATAACATACGCCTACTTGTAAAAAGGCAGTACAACATAAGATTTAAAAAACAAAGCTTGCCATCCTCCCTCTATTTTCCCTAACTCTCACTCGCCCACACAGCCCTCCAAACCAATTTTAATGGGATGGTTCTTATGTTTTCCTCCACTTATACAGACATATGAAAGCACATAGACTGCTGTAGAAGAGATATTATGGTCTATTTTGTTTTTACCCAGATAGAATCATACTATATGCATTTGTTTCCAATTTCTCGAATAACATGTTGTCTCTACAAATGAATAAGCATGAAACTCTTTTTTCTAATTTGTTTATATTGACATATAAGTATATAGACTATTGTACCCCACATTTAGATTTTTCTCTTTTCCATGCATTTTTTGTTTGGTGTTGCCCCTGCCCCTGCCCCATCTGTCCACAAAGTTCACACTCCAGGCCACTACAGGTTTGTTTACAATCCGGTGCTTATTATCTCACACTCTTCTTAATCCTCAAGTAATACTTTCTACCTTTTGTTTATTGTAATATGTTCACCTCATTTCTGTAAGAAAGCATACATGAATTCAAATAATAAAACAATGCATAAAGAACTTAGTAACCTATTTGGCCCATCATCACCATCATTCTTAGGTGACTAAAAACAGAATTGAAAGAAGAAAAGGGAATATTCCTTTAATAAATAAATATGTGAAGTTCAAAAATCATAATGCAAGTTAATGTTCCTGGAAATCTATCTGAAGATCTTCAAAGTGCTTTACAATTGCTAATTAAGGTTCTCCGTGCCTACCAGTTTGACTAAGAAATATACAGTAACCTCACAGAGGGATCATTTCAGCCAACTCACATGTTCTCCTCTGAAGGAGAATAAAATAGCTATGTGATAACCCAGAGTAACACTAAACTGCACCTTAAGATGGAAAATGAATGGTTTTATTAGGGCCAAATGAATCTGCCAAGGGAGTTTATATAGACCATGTTTTAGATTTAAAATTTGCATGGCATGCTAGTTTTTATCGCTATTAATATGCTATTATGAAGTTGGATGCTTGGTGTTTTAAAGTGCCTCCTGATCGTAAATTAGTCAACACTAAAAATGCTGTTGAAGTAGCATCCCAATTTTCCAGTTGAAATCTTTGCATCCCAAGGTGATTAAAGGACTCTCATTAGGTGTTTCAATTTCTGTCCTATACCCCTCTGTAACTTTCTTCATAAGGGCATATGTACTACTATATTCCATGTCCTGAATTAAATAGGTGCTTTGCACGTGTGATTGCATTTATAACTTACTGTTACATGAGGTAGTATGATTTGCCTCCAGTTTGGAGGTAGGGAGGCTTAGGTGATTTGCCTAAAAGTATCCATCTGCTCAGCCCACACCACATTGTTATCTACTGCTCATTGTTCAGGCTGTTTCCTCCACCTGAAATATTTTCTTTCTTTCTTCCCTACTTTAAGAACATCCCACTTAATCTTTCTTAACCCCCTGTTTTGTTACCTTGAGATATGTGATTGGGCTTTGGCAGTAGAATGTGGGAGGAGGTGATGCTTTCCATCTCCAAGCCAGGCCATATAATGCCCCATATTGGCAGTAAGACAGACGAAACCTGGATACCTGAATACCACTTGGATGAATGCTGCCAAGGAGAGTGGCCTGAGCCTGTCAAAATAAGAAATGGACCACAGCTCACAGAAACACATGGACAAAAGTGATGCAGAGCAAAAAAGTCAATAAAGAAAAAAAAATGAAAACCTAAAAAGTAATTTATTAAACCTTAAAAACACAGAAAAGAAATGAAAGAGCAAGGGAAAGAGGAACAAGTAGAAATATAGACTAAAACCCAAATATACTAATTAGATCAAGTTACATGACAGAGGTGATCATGCTAGATAAAAAAAACCAAGACTCAACTACATGCTGTTTACATGAAATGTGTGTTACATATGAAGATACACATAGGTTAAAAGTACAACGATGGAAAATGATAGCATAATCTTATGTACATAAGCCAAAATCTGATTTTGGAACCAGAAGGGGAAATGAACAAATCCAGTGAGCTAGGGATTTTAACACTGCTCTCAGATAATGATAGAATAAATAGATAAGATGATTGCTAAAGCACCAGGCATTTAGTTTTATTTAAAACTACAGACAGAAAGATGGATGATAGGGTAAAGCACACATGTAAACATCCTAGAAATTGACATATCACTCCTCTTTATAATAATTGCCCAGCATTTAGTCACATGGGCACACCTCGAGTCTGAAAAATGTATGCTTTTTCCTTATGGATCAGCGTATATGTTCACTAGATATATATCTGTTCATGTATATATATGTCTATATAAATGATATATATGTGTGTGTGTATATATTCACATATATATGTATTCTGTGTATATGTGTGTGTGTGTGTGTGTGTGTGTGTGTGTGTGTATATATATATATATATATATAGAGAGAGAGAGAGAGAGAGAGAGAGAGAGAGAGAGAAACCATACGTATTACCATGAAAGAAGACAGAATGGAAATCAGGTGCCAATTAATTGTCTCTGCCACAGGAGTGATCAAATAATTATACAGTTTGATTGGAAAATATATGTACATGCTCCTTAAACACAAATACTAAATTTAAGTCAATGCAGCAAAGGTAAGTTTGGTCTCTGGGTAAAGATAAAGTACAACTTCATGAAATAAAAGTAAAATTTAAGCTATTTTTATTAAAGACATGGCTTCAAAATTACTAAATAAAATAGTAAGTTAAATGTAGCTATTTAAAAATCATGATATTGAATTTTTTATTCTAGGAGTATAAGAAGGGTATATATAATATAGCCATAAGAATGTAGCATAATTAATCAAGAAAACAAAATGAGAAAATAATATAAAGTAAGTAAAATATTTTCAGAAAATGTAATTGTATACGTAGTGAATGCAAGTGCATATAAGAACATCCAGAAGTATGGAAATAAGAAAATTCGTCCAGACTGCTGAAACAGGAACAGAAATATCAGTAAGCTTCCATATACTAGTACCAGTTAATTAGAGATTTATTCACAGAACTCACAAACTATAAAGTGCAAAAAATTAATCATATAAAAGATGTAAAACATATATGGAGAAATCCTTTAAAAATGCATTAAAATTCATAAAACAAGACTGGAATATTTATTGTCATGTACTGGAGAACTCAAAACCATAAAGATATCAATATAATCAAAATTTAATTCACTTTAATCAATTTCAATGAAAATACACAATAAGGTGTTTATGTAAACCATAATATATATATTCCTAAAATATGTATGAAAGAGTGCCCTAGCATTGCAGCGACATTTTTGACATTGCTTCACCAGGTATCAATTCTTGTTATAAAGCTGTATCAGTGCAAAGAATGGGTATTGGCACAGGAGGAGAAACAGGACAAGGCTAAAAAGTTTAGCAGCAGACCTACTACATATATGAACTTGTTATCTGTTACAAGTTGCATTACAAATCAACAGCAAAAAACTGAATTATTCCATAAGCTATATTGGGAAAATTTGTTTTTCATTTCATAAATATTTTACCTTGCTTTCTCTTCATGGCACATTCCTTCAAAGAAGATGATACATTCTGCTCTTGACCATTTCCTGCCTGGTTCAAGCTCACAATTAGGAATGAGCAGAAGTAATTCTTCTGTTATACCCTGTGATTTTCGTTTTGCTATTTAACTTTGAATAACCACAGATGCAGATGATCGAAGCGTATGTGAGTGATATAGCCACAAATGAGACAAGCACATGGTTGAGATGGGAATTCATGATAAGTTTTAGAGGATGGGAAAATTTTACAAGAAGATAAAGCTTTAGGTGGTTTGGAAGGATGATGATATTCTCAGCACAGGTGCAAAGTCAGAGATGGTATTTAGTCTAAATTTGTCAGGTTAACTTTTCCAAAAACATAGCAAAAGACATTCCTTGAGTAGCTTCTATCACATAAATTACACTAGATGAATACACTAGTGGAAATAGTTGCTCAATGAATATGTACCAATATCTATATTTTAATGAAATAAAAAATAGGGGGAAAATGAAGTTTGTATTTCCCTAAGTGCATTTCAGTTTTCAAATTTATAATAATAACTGGAAAAATTTTAAGATTGCAAAAGTAACTGTAGCTATCTTCTTGGTCATACTGGAATTCAGAACGATACAGTGGGTGAGAGAGGAGCAAAGGAATAAAAAAGAAATTCATACAAGGGAAGATATAGTGGAAGTAAAGCCATCCAAGAAACATTATTCTATGTTTTGGCTAAAACTATTTCTTAGTGTGTAATTTGGATTAATTCAGTATCTATCTTTGGCAAATACTTAGGAGAAGGGAGCCATAACCCTTAAGAAAAGAAAAATTAGTAATTACACTTTGGTGAATTAATTTATCTTTTGCAACTTTAACATGTTTTAAATATTTAGGAAATAACATGAGCACATGCACTGTAAATACCTATTAGTGGATAATTATTTCTGTTTTTCATATAAAATATAGTATGTTGTTATCTTTGTTATATTATCATTAAGTTGGAAAGTCTCATTTTTAATTGATAGTTTATCTTACTAAATTACCTGGAATACCAATTTCACTATCTTTCAAATTATATTTTTAACCATAATTAAAGGCATAAAAGTCCAATTTTTTCATCATAAGTTAAGTGTATTGCATAAAAATTACTGCATAATTAATTTTCATCATAAAAATGCCATTAAAATAATAAATATCATTTACCTACTGGATATTTCAGTGCTGGAACTACTTTATTGGTTCTCCTCTGTCTGTTATATTATACTATATGAAAATCTAAAATGTGCGTCATACCATTAGGGAATTCTAATACAAGTTCTAAGCTTCATGATTTCATTTTTTATACTGTTTCTTCAGTTGGTGAAGTTGACAATTAAAATTAAGTGTATCACATATATTTTCTTAATGGCATTGACATCCTATGAATCCTCTTCACTGGGAACAAGACCTGATATATAAGTAGAAAAGACAGACACTGTCTGTTACAGCTTCAATGCTGTCAAGAGTATACTGCCTTCCCCAACCTCAAGTGCTCAACTGAAATGCTCAAGTGATAATATCACCAAAATTTGTATATTTTTTTAGTTAATAAATAATTTATCCTTATACTAACTTACTTGAACCCCCCAATAATACTGTGAAATATTGGGAAGGTAAAGGATTAAGCCCAAGTCAGCACAAACATTTAATTCATAAATCAGAGAGCCAGGATTCTAGTCTAACTAGCAGATACCGAAACCAGGACCTTCAGGACCACAAACTTACATCTTATCATTCTAGATTCAGTGTTTCTTATTTTAAATCTTATGAAAGTTTTCCAGAGGACTTCATTATGATTAATAACTTTATTTTATGAGAAACCCACATAACTGGCTGAAGAAAAAATATAAATGCTTAGTGATAAGATCAGGATTTCATTAGCTAAACAATTAGTTTCGCTAGAAATGAAGCATACTAATTAAAATCACAGTAAAGGGGAAAATTCACACATATTCAGTCAGAAGGTGTTTTTAAGAAACATAACATACTCCATTGAGATTGTGGTGAACCTGGTATACTGGTATATTCCTGAGACAATTGTCTATTGGCAAGACTTTTAGAAAGCAATTGGTAATATCTGTGTTACCAATATTGTGAAGATGTCACAGCATCTTCAAATATACCCTGTGCAAGTAATTAAAAAATAGGACAAGTCCACATTCATGAGCATGTACTGCTAGTAACAATGGTTAGATATTGGAAGTAATCACAGCATTCAAAAATGGAGATATAATAAATTATCTGCAGTCTTTGAAATAATATACTTTCATTTAAATGATAATTGTAGAGACTTTGAAGCAGCACAGAAGTGTTTGAAGCACAATATAAACTGGAAAATAACAGGGATGTGCATGTTTATTAGGCTTGCCCCACTGCAAAATTATGTGAAAGAATACTGTTAAAAATATTGAAGAATATTAGTATTTTTGTTAAGCTATTGGGGTTATAAGTAATTTTTTCCTGTTTTCCCTACAACTCTAGCATCATAGAATTTATAAATGGAAATATAGTAGATAGAATCATCATCTAACATTACAGTCTAGCTAAAATGTGAGTTGTCTCTCTTTGCCCCCAATATCATAACATCATTAGATATGGACACTTCTGCCTCATATCAATCTCCCCAAATTTTCTATTTTGTTTGGTTCCTTTTGCCACAGTCCAGGAGCAGGCCACCATCATTGTTTTTTTTCTTTTATTTTTTCATTACCATGGCAGCCTTCCACTATTACTGTTCTCTCTCTCCAAGGTTAATCCTACATTCTCCCCTTTGTATTCTGCTCTCCTGCCATAGAGGAATTGTTTTCCATTTTCCACTAATCATGCTTTTCTCACCTTGGAGCTCTTATCCCTTCTTCTTCTTTTGTTTCACTGCTCACTCCAGAACTCACTTAAATATCTAATACTTCTTTCCAGACCGACCGGCTCCTCTGCCTTCTACTTCTGAATTCTCAAGGGTCCAAAGGCTCAATCTTTGGCTCTCTTATCTTTTCCATCTTTTATTTCTCCATAGATGATTTTTTCCAGTTTTATATATTTGACTTTCATCTAAATTCCAGTGATTCTCAAATTTATCTGCAGCCCCAACCTCTTACATAAGCCACAGACTTGAACATATCACTGACTCCTTGATTTCTTGATGTATACCAGGTATCTTTAATTTTTCACACCCAAAATGAACTCAGGATTTCTCAGCCCATCATCATTAAACCATTTCTCTCTTATTCTCCATCTCTGTAGATGGCATCACAGTTCACCCTGTTGCTCAGGCCAAAAACCTAGGTCATATCCTTGTATCCTTGCTTTCCCTAACAACTAACCTCAAATCCGTCAGCAGATCATTTTGTCAAGTTCAGACTATGTTTCAGTTTAATTCCACTTCTCGCCAGACCCAATGTCATCACTTTTTCTAAACCATCAACATCTCCTTTCTTGCCTAAATCAGTAGCCTCCTAAACTGTCTCCCTGCTTCCACTCTGCCTCCTTCACTGTCTACTTCCCATATATTAGTGAGAGGGATCTTTTAAAAAGATAGATATGATCATGTCACTTACCAGCTTCAGGCCTGTGATAGGTCATAACACTTGGATCAAAATCTGGATGTGTTACCAACGTCTCCAAGGATTAGCATTCTTGGTACCCATTTATCTCTCTGATCTCACCTCATGCCACTCACTCCCATACCACTGTGCTGCAACCGTAAGGATCTTGTCATTTCTAGCACCCACCAAGCTCTTGTCTATTTCAAGTACATCTGATACTTTTTCTGCCTGGAATTCTATTTCTCCAGATCTTCACAAGTTTCATTCCTTCATGTCATTCTTGTCTCCATTGAAATATCACTTCTTCAGGCTCTTTTTGTCTCCTCATCTTAAAACAAGTTTCTTGGTCCCACGTCTGCTTTATTTTCTTCATAATAATAAAATGCATGCCTCACAAAGGCAGGGATTTTTGTTTTTATTCACTGATAAATCCCAAGCACCCACTAGTGTCCCTAGCATATAATAGGTTCTCAACAAATATGGGATAAGTGAACAAAAGCTTTTAACACTGTAAACTGTAGTATTTGTTTGTATGTTTTGCATATCTCCTTCACTAGAATGCAAGTTCTGTCTTGTTCATATGTGTATTCCCAGTGCCTAGAACAATGTTTGGCCTATAGTAGTCTCTCAAAAATATTTCTTAAAATAATGAATAAAGGATCTTTCTTTTACTCCTACTAAATAAATAATCCTTTACTTTTCTATATTGACATGTAATTAAGCATTTTAAAAATCTTTTTGGCAAAATTAGGTATCAGCTGTTAAAAAACTACATGTTTTTAGAGGCAAAATTTGTTGAAGTATTTGAATGCCTTCTACATCTCATGGAAAGACACAAAGAGACCTCTAAAATATCTCTGAAACAGTTGCTCCATACCATGTCTGCCAGTTGACCTCGGGTGTAACATGCATTCATTTTTTGTTAAAACTTATCATTGTCCCTTACCAAAGAGTAGCTCTGGGAGTAACTGGGAGACTTCAACATGCTGAATTGTAAAATTGAACTAATAAGTGTCTACAGGTCAGAGTGATGCATCTTAATATTTCTGAGCTTCCCATTTTCAAGTGTTCATCATTATGTCAAATCCAGTGACCTATTTTGAATCATTACCTGCCTATATGCTTAAATTATTTATTTTTTAAAATAAAATGTTATTTTAAAAGAGAAACTGCTTTCAGAACTTCAGCATAATAAATAGGATTCCTTATGTGTAAATGATAATAAATGAGTCCTCTTTGCCTTTTATAAAAGAAAAGCTATACATAGTTAAATTCATAGTCAGATATTATGCAAGTTGTACAAGCTTGGAAGAATATGTTTAAAATTAATATGCTTCAAGGTTTTAGAGTTGTATCAATGTCTATCTAACTGCATTAATGAATGTCACTACTAAGGCAATTTTATCACAGGTCCAAATGTCCTATTAAAACATGTATTTTCACTCTTGACTGCAAAGCAAGCAAGTAGATAATAAATTAGTCTCATTTGATTATAATAGTGTCAAAATACCTGATTGTAAATCCAGTTTTGGCGTCCTGAGAAAGAAAATCAGCACATAGAATCAGGTATCAGTCTCTGAAAAAATTCTGAGTTCAGCCTATCTCTTTATGTCTTAATCCAAACAAGCAGTTGACTAGAAGAATGAAGCATTTCCCACAGATAGAAACACCTAGCTAGATACTGAATTGGCTTCAATACTTTCTTAGACCAGATAACCAATCCAAGGAGTTGTATAAATGTTCTATAGGTAGAGAGAAAGCAGCGCATGAGTTCCTTCTGTCTCTATGTTTGCTGATAAGGATCTCACCTGTTACTGTTCAGAAGGTAATATAGCATGGTCATACACTACGTCAAGGCCCAATGAGCGATTTCCTCTTCTCTGCTCTATCAGGACCCCTGTCACCTGTCACAGCAAATCAGCAGCTATTTGCTTTCTCCTCTGCTCTTTGACATGTCTTTATATAACTCTTTATTATGTATAGAAAATGCTCAGTAAATAATCATTTTTGTTATTATCTGAAATCATTTTATTCCCCCTCTTTTAAGAATCTACGAAGGTTCTGTCACTTGCTTGGATAAATTTCATTTCCTTACTTGAGTCCACTTTATTTGAAGAAAGAAAAAAACATTTAAATTCCATTTTTAAAAAGTGTCTGAGAAAAACTTATTAGATATCACCTTAGAATATAATAATGTATGTTATATAAGTAAAAAAGTAAGGCAAATAAATCCAGTTCCTTTGGACTTTGAAGTAAAAAATTAAGTGTTCCCTTTTGCATAGCAGACTGAATATGCATATGCCTCTGCTAACATCCAGTAAGACAAAAATGCATATATCCTTGTAACACCAGAACTATTCAAGAATATTTTGGACTGTTTACTAGGGATAATTTAGGCTGTATTTGATTCTGAAGAGGACATAATTTAGGATTATATTTCAAATAATATTGACTTTAGTTGTTTATCACTTGTCACACATGGGAATTTTTTCAGTATTCAATTAAATGATGTTTGTTTTAGTCATATGGAAACTGATTTGTTTGTTTTGGGGAGTTTATTGTTATACTAGTATACCACCATTCTCTGAGATAATGTGAAAAAGGCTATTATAATAAATGACAAAATTAAATTTATCAGGATTGAAAGGTTCTGGTTGCGTATCAAATCTCTTACAATTAGACTTTTTTTTTTAATTGTGTGATTCTAACTAGAAGATGTGTCTTTGGCTGCAAATATAACTAGAAGATGTGTCTTTGGCTGCAAATATTTTATACCTTGAGACTTATAAATGACTTGGTAGATGATATGCTGTTTAATTTTACTCTACATGTATAATTTGGAGGACAGTCTATGATTTTCTATTGTATTTAGTACTCACTAATTCAACAAGTAATTATTGGATACCTAGAACTGGACATATGAAAAGTAATATTTATTGAGTATCTAGTACAAGCACCTAACACAGCAGGCAGAATAGACATGTGTGTTTGTGTGTATTTCACATAGCAGCTCTTCAGATGTTGTTATTTTTATCAACTTTAACTAAAAACAAATATTGATTTGGGGAGCTTAAGTAACTTGCCCAAGATCATAAAAGGTGTTAAACTGGTGGAGCTAGAAATAGATATGTATAAAAATATATGCATACATACACACTTTTTATTGAGAATTTGGGAATCAAGGGATTAGTGTAAAGAGGGTGTCAGCAGAGAGATTTCAGGTGAGGAAAACAAGCAATGAAAGAGGACCATTTTCAGATAGGAAATCCTGTTGGGATTCTAATAACTATCATGAGCTTTGTGTACATGAAGAAAATTAACTCAAGGTCCTATGGTCAAATCCAATGAATCCAAATCTGGTTGTAGGTCATGCAGCCATGGACAGGCAATCAGTGTAGTAAAGATCTAAGAGGGATGCAGAGACTTCTATGCCCAAAAGCAAAGGTCCAACTGGTTTAAAGATATGCAAAATATCACCTGTTATCACATAATAGAATATCTAATCCCAAGGATATTTGAGTACAAAGAGAAGTTAGAATTTTCAATGCTAATTTTTAACCCCACTTTTTATAAGGCACATCATATTAAGCACTTCCAACATTCAGAATTTGAAAGCAGAATAAGTAGCAGATTATGAGGGATAAAGTAAAGAAAGATAGAAAGGAGACAGGGAGGGTACAGGGGGCCCTGAAGGACTCCAAATGCCCCTCAAAGCCACAGCAGTCAGGGGTAGTTGGAAAGGCTTCCCATAGTTCTGGTTCTTGGGATGAAGCATTTCTGGCCTTGGGGAAGGGTGGCTCAGTTTCTCATCCTACAGACTTTGAGGCCAGGGAAGACCTGCCAGTTCTTTCCTCTCTTCCTCTGCCTTCTCCCTGAAACCAAAGAGACTAGACAGATCTTCCTAAAAGAAGATTTATCTCTCTTGAGACCAGCTACAACCCAGTGTACAAATATACCGGCCAGTTTAATAAAAGGGGAAAAATTGCTTCTGTTCACAAAATACTTGCTCAATCAAAAGATACTTTGAGTAAAATCAGTTATGTACTTGTGTCTGTACTGTTCCTTCCAGGCCGATGCAGGCACTGCTCATGTTCTGTACCCTGCTAGCTCCCCCATGGACTTGGCGCACACATTCTGAACTGTGACATCTAGAACCAGACCTGCCAGCAGTAGGGGAAAGGACAGAAGAGAGCCATAGAACTTCAAAACAGAGACTCCTGAAGCTGGTTTGCGCATTCTCTGTGCTCATGAGAAGGAGGACTGGTAATAGCAGCTCAGGCAGGTTCCACTGCCCCAGAAATTGCCAGGCTGATGGAAATGAAGTCATGGGCAAGCAAGGTGCAGTCCTTCTCTATCTTATCTGTGGGATTTCCAGAACGTCAACTTTCCTTTCCTCTTCCTGGCATCCAACATTCCAGCTTCCCCAATGCTCAGCTGCCCCCTCCCCAGAGGGGTTTCTAGTGGAGAGGAGTTTTCTCTTCAGCTTCTTTATGAACAGACTTCATAAGTGTTCTCCCAGAGATGGGGGCACAGGTCCCCAGGCAGAGCGCAGAGAGGGAAGGAGTGAAACTGCACTCTGCTCCCCTTCTTTCCCCACTTCTCAGATAATGTTCAGACAGGCTTGTTAATCACTAGTAGAAACAGTAGATGGAAAACAATTCTTCTCTAACCCATATTTGATAATTAATTTATTACTGGAGGGGAGGGAAGTGTAGACATCACAGAGCGAGGCCACGCCTCTGTGGGTTCTTTATTGTCTTATTTTCCAAAAGAATTATTTAGCCTCTGATATATGACAGGCAGTCTACTAGACCCTTGAGATACAGCGGGATACATGTGGGAGAGCACTAACAAAGTAAGTTGGGCTCCATTTTGTTTTATTTTTGCAGCTCTTAGAATACAGTTTTCCCTGCCATTTTTATATAACTGAAAAATATCCTGAAATTACAAGGCAGGTTACTTTAAAGAGTAATTTCTAGTTACAACAATGTGAATCTGAGTTTTCTAAATACATTAGATTGCAAAGTTCAAAAACAGATTGGTTCCTGAAACTAATATTTAATCTGTTATTCATGACCCCTATTTCAAATTTGTGTCTACATAAAACACTCTTCTTTATCCATTTACAAATTTTAGAAAAAGATGTTATGAATTTGGCCTTGTATTAACAATGGTGAAATGAAGAGGCTTTTATCTTTGTTATTTTGCTGCCCTTTATGTGATTTTTCTCTAAGACAAAAGGTTCCACTGAAGTGAGGAGGGGAATGCCTTGTAAAATAAAAAGAAAGCATTTTCAGGTAAAATGGCCTTGATTTCTAGTATTATCTACATTAACAAGTTCTTTATATGTGTCTATTATTAAACAATATTTTTCAGAATTTAACCCTCAATCTCCCTATCTATAAATTAGCATAGAATAGTACCTGCCTCACGAGATTAAACATTATAAATAGCTAGCTTTATGTTCTGATATGGTGCCTAAGGGGAATCAATTCTGACTACAAGTCCAGACCCTAAGTCAATAGTTGGAGAAATAACTTCTGAGATGATAAACACTTCGGGAATTTTGTGCTCTAAAAGATAACCCAAAATTCGGATGGGCTTAGTGTTATGTTATGCCCAAGTGTGGATGTTCATAAAAGAATAAGATCTATTTGGAAAGTGGTTTGGGTCTATGAAAAAGCAATAAACTGAGAGTAGAGACTTGAGCTCTAGTTCTAAATTTGGATGGCCTTGACATTTTTTTTTCCTATGAAAAAGATTGTCCTCCTCTTTAAGTAAGAAAATTGGATTAATTCTCCAAGAATGGACTTCTAGTCCTAAGAGTCTGTCATGTGCTCTCATGTGTTGACTATTTCTCTGACGTTGTTTTCATTATGTAAATATTTGAATAATCCTAGACTCTTTAATATATTTCCTTTATTTAAAAAAATATTTTTTCCATTCCATGATTTAATATTAAGCTGTTAAGTACCTCTGCGATAGCTGACAATAAAGAATAGGCATAGAAAAACTGGGTTTTTGTCATCATTGTTCTTGTTTTTCAAAAACATACAGAAAAGCATGCATGGATAGTTGGCTTAGACCTCTGGGGTTAAATGAACTAATTTAGATAGAGATCATAGGGCAGCAGTAGGCAAATGATAAGCAATCAGTGTCAGCTATCATTATGGTTAGTACAGATTGAGTACTAATTTATTGTTTTTCACGAAGTTTAAACTAGTATTTGTAATGTTTTTAATTACCTAACCAAGGCATTTTAATTATAGAAAATATGAAGCAAAATAGGAATAGTTAAAACATTAAGAATAAAATAAACTTTATCTTTATTTAGATAATATAGATACTGTCTTCAGGGATAAGGAACTCTTCAGGGATAAGGAACATCTATTAACAATTTGATGTATGCCATTCTATATTTTTCTATGTACAAATGTATCATACAAGGAGAAATTTTTATGAAATTTTGTGAAATTTTGAAACCCAAAAGTTTCTTACTTAAATTATAGCAAGTAGTCAGTACCATAAAATACTTTACTAAGCAGGTTTTTTATGGTCTATACATTATTTTATTGAAATATGTATCATAATTCATTTCACTAGAACCCTTTTATTAGACCATGATATGCTTCAAACTTTTCAATTTGATTACCAGAAACCTAATTTGCCAGCACCCTGATCTTGGATTTCTAGCCTCGAAAACTATGAGAAAATAAATTTCTATTGTTTAAGCCATCTAATCTGTGGCATGTTTTATGGCAGCTGAGTTCACTAATACACTTTGTAGAGTTTGTCTATAAGCTCTTCTATAATATAACCAAAAAGCAATCACAAAATAGGTGTCTTTGTTTTACCTAAAGTGAAACAAGTAAATGGAATATAAGGGGCTTGTAAGTAAATCCAAGAAGGCTGAATAACCACATAGCTGCTGTGCTCAGTCCGCAGGAAGGGAGGGCCTTCCATGGTTGCATATCCCTACATTTGTAAAGACACCCAGGGAGAGGGTTATATCTTTTGGACTCTGTGGTGGGCATGGTATGTGCTAGTACCTCCCAGATTCCTCTTTCACGAAGGACATGTAGCCACAGCTGCTGCCGATGCTCTGCCAGACAACAGCATTCAGCCGGCAGGTCCTTCAGGGATTGCCTTGGCTGCAGAGAGCTGCCACACCCAAGGCCTAGCATTTCCTGGGATGGCCCACATTGAGCGATCAATCGGTCTGGTCATATAAAGGCCTGGTCGTCTCAGCCCACCTTGAGACAATTCAGAGGGGCTGTGTTAGCTCCAGAGTTCTCCACGTGGGAGACGGAGGCTGTGTTGGCCAAACTGTTGTCCAACTTCTCCCTGTACCAAGTCTTGCTTCCCACTTACCCTTTTTACAGAGGTTGTTCCCAAGGGCACACCTAAATAAACATGCTAAATTCCATCTTAGCATTTGGGTTCCCTAAGAACCAGACCTGAGGTAGACAGTGGGAAGGTAGAAACGGTTATAATAATATTTGCAGGTGCTCTCATTGCATCACTGCTTGATTGCTTTTGCTCAAAACGGCCCCCAGAGGAAACTCATGCGCATTATGCCAAGCCATTTGGATCACAAAATCAGTCAAACACAGCAGTCGTAGCATGGGGCTCTTTTAGGATATTTTTTTCACATTATAGTTGTGTAAAGTATATAAGAATACAGTGATAAATATCTTTTTTCTTAAATCAACTGTTTTATCTTATTGATTTTATTAAGGTATCATTGATATACACTCATATGAAGGTTTCACATAATCAACATTGTGGTTACTACATTCACCCGTATTATCAAGTCACCCGACACACCCCATTGCAGTCACTGTCGATCAGTGAAGTAAGATGCCAGAGAGTCAGTAATTGTCTTCTCTGTGCTACACTGTTTCCTCCGTGACCCCCCCATGCCATGTGTGCCAATCATAATGCCCTTAAATCAGTTTCTACCCACCTAACCACCTGCCCTCCCGCACCCCTCCTCTTTGGTAACCGCAAGTCCCTTCTTGGAGTCTGTGAGTCTGCTGCTGTTTTTTTCTTTCAGTTTTGATTTGTTCTTATACTCCACAAATGAGGGAAATCATTTGCTACTTGTCTTTCTCAGCCTGGCTTATTTCTCTGAGCATAATACCGTCTAGCTCCATCCATATTGTTGCCAATGGCAGGATTTCTTTTCTTCTTATGGATGAAAAATATTCCATTGTGTATATGTACAGCTCTTCTTTATCCATTCATCTACTGATGGACACTTAAGTTGCTTCCATATCTTGGCTATTTTAAATACTGCTGCAGTAAACATAGGGATGCATATGTCTTTTTGAGTCTGAGATCTTCTTTTCTTTGGGTAAATTACTAGGAGTGGAATTCCTGAGTCAAATGGTATTTCTAAAATTTTTAGTTTTTTGAGGAACCTCCATATTGTTTTCCATAATGGTTGAACTAATTTATATTCCCACCAGCAGTGTAGGAGGGTTCCACTTCTTCCGCATCTTTCCCGGCATCTGCTGTTCCTTGTCTTTTCTATGTTGGTTATGCTAACTAGTGTGAGGTATAGCTCATTGTGGCTTTAATTTTAATTTCTCTGATAATTAGCAATGTGGAGCATCTTCTCATGTGCCTGTTGGCAATATGAATTTCTTATTTGGAGAAGTGTCTGTTCATACATTCTGCCCATTTTTAAATCGGATCATTTGCTTTTTGGGTGTTGAGGCGTGTGAGTTCTTTCTGTATTTTGGATGTTAATCCCTTGTGGGATAGGCCATTTATGAATATATTCTCCCATACTGTAGGATGCCTTTTTGTCCTACTGATGGTATCCCTTGCTTTACAGAAACTTTTTAGTTTGATATAGTCCTATTTGTTCAATTTTCCTGTTGTTCCCCTTGGCTGAGCAGATATGTTCAGAAAAAATTTGCTCATGTTTATATTCAAGATATTTTTGCCTATGATTTCTCCTAAGAGTTTTATAGTTTCATGACTTACATTCAGGTCTTTGATCCATTTTGAGTTTACTTTTGTGTATGGGGTTAGACAATAATCCAGTGCCATTCTCTTGCATGTAGCTGTCCAGTTTTGCCAACACCAGCTGTTGAAGAGGCTGTCATTTCACCATTGTATATCCAAGGCTCCTTTATCGTATATTAATTGGCCATACATGCTTGGGTTTATATCTGGGCTCTCTATTATGTTCCATTGGTCTATGGGTCTGTTCTTGTGCGAGTATCAAATTGTCTTGATTACTGTAGCTTTCTAGTACAGTTTGAAGTAGGAGAGCATTATCCACCCAGCTTTATTCTTCTTTTTTAGGATTGCTTTGACTATTTGGGGTCTTTGTGGTTCCATATGAATTTTAGAACTATTTGTTCTACTTTGTTGAAGAATGCTGTTGGTATTTTCATAGGGATTGCATTGAATCTGTAGAATCCTTTAGGCAGGATGGCCATTTTGACAATATTAATTCTTCCTATCCATTAGCACAGGGTGCATTTCCATTTATTGGTGTCTTCTTTAATTTCTCTCATGAATATCTTGTAGTTTTCAGGGTATAGGTCTTTCACCTCCTAGGTTAGGTTTATTCCTAGGTATTTTATTCTTTTTTATGCAATTGTGAATGGAATTGTTTTCCTAATTTCACTTTCTGCTAGTTGCTTGCTAGTATATAAGAATGCAACAAATTTCTGTGTATTAATTTTGTATCCTGCAATTTTGCTGAATTTAGTTATTAGTTTTAGTAGGTTGGGGTGGATTATTTAGAGATTTTTATGTACAATTTCATGTCATCAGCAAACAGTGACAGTTTCACTTCTTCCTTACAATCTGGATGTTATTTATTTCCTTGTGGTGTCTGATTGCTGTGACTAGGACCTCCAGTCTTTGTTGAATAAAAGTGGAGAGAGTGGGCATCCTTGTTTTTTTCCCAATCTTGAAGGAAAAGCTTTCAGCTTCTCGCTTTTAAGTATGATGTTGGCTGTGGGTTTGTCATACATGGCCTTTATTATGTTGAGGTACTTGACCTCTAAACCCATTTTGTTGAGAGTTTTTATCATGAATGGATGTTAAAATTTGTCAAGTACTTTTTCAGCATCTATGGAGATGATCATGTGATTTCTGTTCTTATTTTTATTGATTTGGTGTATGATGTTGATGGATTTTCAAATATTGTGCCATCCTTGCATCCCTGGAATAAATCCTACTTGATCTTGATGCATGATCTTTTTGATGTATTTTTTAATTCAGTTTGCTAATATTTTGTTGAAGATATTTGCATATGTGTTCATGAGGGATATTGGTCTGTAGTTTTCTTTTTTTGTGGTGTCTTTGCCTGGTTTTGGTATTAAAGTGATGTTGGCCTCATAGAATGAGTTTGGAAATATTCCCTCCTCTTCTACTTCTGGGAAAACTTTAAGGAGAATAGGTATTAGGTCTTCACTAAATGTTTGATAAAATCAAATTGTTTAGCTATCTGGTCCAGGAGTTTTGTACTTAGGTAGTTTTTTAATTACCAACTCAATTTCATTGCTGGTAATTGGTCTGTTCAGATTTTCCTGGGTCAGTCTTGGGGTTGTATTTTTCTAGAAAGTTGTCCATTTCTTCTAGGTTATCCAATTTGTAACATATAATTTTTCATAGTATTCTCTCATAATTCTTTTTATTTCTGTGGTGTCCATAGTGATTTTTCCTTTCTCATTACTGATTCTGTTTATGTGTGTAGACCCTTTTTCTTGATAAGTCTGGCTAATGGTTTATCTATTTTGTTAATGTTCTCAAAGAATCAATTCCTGGTTTTGTTGATTCTTTTACTTGTTTTATTCTTCTTGATTTTATTTGTTTCTGCTCTAATCTTATTATGTCCCTCCTTCTACTGACTTTGGGCCACATTTGTCCTTCTTTCTCTAGTTTCATTAATTGTGAGTTTTGACTGTTCATTTGGAATTGTTCTTCTTTCCTTAGGTAGGCCTGTATTGCGATATTCTTCCCTCTGAGCACAG
The DNA here is from genome assembly GCF_030020395.1 of Manis pentadactyla. Taxonomy (NCBI): domain Eukaryota; kingdom Metazoa; phylum Chordata; class Mammalia; order Pholidota; family Manidae; genus Manis; species Manis pentadactyla. The sequence goes on from NC_080027.1 coordinate 33,852,173, forward strand.
CCTTCTATGTGTCCCAAAGATTTTGCAGTGTTGAGCTGTTGTTTTCATTTGTCTCCATATACTGCTTGATCTCTGTTTTTATTTGGTCATTGATCCACTTATTATTTAGGAGCATGTTACTAAGCCTCCATGTGTTTGTGGGCTCTTTGGTTTTTTTTGTGTAATTTATTTCTAGTTTCATACATTTGTGTTCTGAAAAGCTGGTTGGTACAATTTCAATATTTTTGAATTTACTGAGGCTCTTTTTGTGGCCTACTATATGATCTCTTCTTGAAAATGCTCCATGTGACTTGAGAAGAATGTGTACCCTGTTGCTTTTGGATGGAGTGTTCTGTAGATGTCCGTTAGGTCCATCTGTTCTAGTGTGTTCAGTGCCTCTGTCTCCTTACTTCTTTTCTGTCTGGTTGATCTGTCCTTTGGAGTGAGTGGTGTGTTGAAGTCTAAAATGGATGCCTTGCATTCTATTTCCCCCTTTAATTCTGTTCATATTTGTTTCACATATGTAGGTGATCCTATGTTGGGTTCATAGATATTTATAATGGTCATATCCTCTTGTTGGACTGACCCCTTGATCATTATGTAACGTCCTTCTCTGTCTCTTGTTGCTTTCTTTGTTTTAAAGTCTATTTTGTCTGATGCTAGTACTGCAACTCCTGCTTTTTCCTCCCCTTTATTTGCATGAAATATCTTTTTCCTTCCCTCTACTTTTAGTCTATGTATGTCTTTGGGTTTGAAGTGAGTCTCTTATAGACTGCATATAGATGGTTCTTGATTTTTTTAACTATTCTGTAACTCTATGTATTTTGATTGGTTCATTCAGTCCATTTACATTCAGGGTGATTATCAATATATGTGTGCTTATTTCCATTGCAGGTTTAGATTCATGGTTCTCAAAGGTTCAAAGGTTAGCTTCTTCTTTACTATCTAACTGTCTAACTTAACTCACTTAGTATGCTATTTCAAACACAATCTAAAGGTTCTTTTTTTTTCCTCCATTCTTTGTCTTCCTCCTCTATTCTTTATATATTAGGTGTCATAGTATGGACATTTTGTGTATCTTTTGACTGCCTTTTGGGGTAGTTGATATAATTTTGCATTTGCTAAGTAATTAATTGGTCTACTTTCTTTACTATGCTTTTACTTTCTCTAGTGACAGCTCCTTAGCCTTAGGAATGCTTCCATCTTTAGCAGTCCCTCCAAAATAAACTTTAGAGATGGTGTGTGAGAGATAAATTCTCTCAACTTCTACTTTTCTGGAAATTGTTTAATCCCTCCTTCAAATTTAAATGATAATGTTGCTGAGTAGAGTATTCTTGGTTTGAGGCCCTTCTGTTTCATTGCATTTATATCTTGCTACTCCCTTCTGGTCTGTAAGGTTTCTGTTGAGAAGTCTGATGATAGCCTGATGGGTTTTCCTTTATTAGTTTCTTCTCTGACTTTTTTTCTTCTCTGACTGATTTTAATATTCTGTCATTGTCCTTGATCTTCACCATTTTAATTGTTATGTATCTTGGTGTTGCTTTCCTTGGGTCCCTTATGTTGGGAGATGTGCACACCTCCATGGCTTGAGAGACTATCTCCTTCCCCAGATTTGCGAAGTTTTCAGCAATTTCCTCTTCAAAGACACTCTCTATGTATTTTTTTCTCTCTTCTTCTTCTGGTACCCCTATAATGTGAATATTGTTCCATTTGGATTGGTCACACAGTTCTCTTAATATTCTTTCATTCCTAGAAATCCTTTCTTCTCTCTGTGCCTCAGCTTCTTTGTATTCCTGTTCTCTAATTTCTATTTCATTTATCATCTCCTCTACCTCATCTAATCTGCTTTTAAATCCCTCCATTGTATTTTTCATTTCAGATACTGTATGTTTCAAATTTTCTACCATTTCTTGAATTCCTCCCTGTGATCTTGAATATTTTTCTTTAGCTCTGTGAGCACATGTATGGTTTTTATTTTGAAATATTTTTCGAGAATATTCATGATTTCAGTTTCACTTCACCCTTTCTTTACTTTGTGGGATATTGGTTTGTATCCAGTTCTTCTGACATTTCATATTTGTAATGAATAGTATGGAATAATAACTTTCTGTAGGTGATGCACTCTAGTGCTCAAAAGCTCTACTCTCTAGCGCTGCTCAGCACCTGGAGCGATGGTGGGGGTCACAGGCAACAGATGCTGGTGCCTGTCAAGAGGAATTAGCTCTTTCCTGGTTCCTGCCTGCAGTAACTGTCTCCACTGCTAGGGCCAGTGGGCTGAGCATACAAGGAGCAGCCTCTATGCTATGCCCCTATAGCTGCCATAGGTGGGGCCACCCTCTGGCTGGCCTGGTGCAATGGTGGGGGCAGCTGGTTTGTGAGCCAGTGCCAGCCCAGAGGAAAAAGCAGCAGGCTATGTATCACAGGGTGGGTGACCTTGGGGCTGCTTAGCCATCCAGAGGGATGGAGTGGCTGAAGCTCCCAAAAGTTCCCAACTTGCTGGGCTGAGTGCACCAGGAGAATTTTGTCCACCTGACCTTTCTCATGACCAGCAAGCTCTGTGCAATCTTTGCCCCTTTAGCAGCCTTGTCACTGTTGGGAAGTCTCTCAGAGTGCCTGCCTTTCTTTGGTACCAGAGTGGCCAGTTGTGGGTACCTGTTCTATACAAGCAGCTTGAATCTCAGTCTCTCTGAATATTTTGCCTGTCTTAGCTTTCCAACATCACTAATCTCCAGAGCACCATGTAATGTAGGTTCATGCTCCCAGAGCAGATCCCCAGGGCTGGGTTTTCAGGAGTCTTAGGCCTCCTCTCCATCCCCACACCATTTCTCCTCTGAGCTGGGGTGGGAGAAGGGCTTGGGTCTCACCGGATCACGGTTTTGCTACTTTACCCTTTCCCATAAGATCTTCTCTTTTCCCTAGATGCAGACAGTCTGTCATAGTCTTCTTTCCTGTTGCTCTTTCAGGATTAGTTGTATTTGCTATATTTTTATATTATATGTGTTTTGGGAGGTTTCTGTCGCACGTCTCATGCCACCATCTTTACTCCTCCTCTCCATCTTAAATCAACTGTATTATCTGCCTTTTTAAAGATTATTCTTAAAGAAAAATGTGTACTATGCTCAAAACTAGATATACAGATAATCAAAGTATATGTAGGGATTTAATAATTTAAAGTTCAAATTGCTGTTGAGACTTTCTTAAATAGGCTTTCTACTTGCAAAATACATGATCCCATTCATTTATATTTTCTCTTAGAATTCTTGTGATTAATTTTCTTCACTTATCATTGTTCTGTTTTACTTTTCCCTTCAGCATCAGCTTCTGCCACTCCCACCATTACATTCTCCAGCCCAAACACTGTTTGTCCACTTTGCCATGTCTTCAAATCCATGCTCTGATACTTTCCTGCTATGTGACACTGAGAAGTTTATTCAGTCTCTCTTACAGTTTCTTTTCTGTAAAACAGGGGAACATATTTAACTACCCCAGCTGTGATTTAAATTAAACGAGTTAATGTATGAAAATCACAGACCATGGTACCTAGCATATACCAGGTATTTAGCACCCTTTTTCTCTGATTCTTCCTGTGAGAAAGACTAGGAGAAAGGCTGTAAGACAGGAAGACCCATGATTCATTGCAAGTAAAGCACAGATGCACTGAGGTAGGGACAATCTTTCCCTAATTGCTAATTAAACTCCTATTTATGGGATGCTTACTGTGTGCAAGGTATATAATTGTGAACAAGGTAAAGTCTCTTGATTCAAGGGGCCTGCCATTTAGTCTGGGAGTAATTGATAAGAAAATAGCAATGGAAGAGAAAGTGGGAGGCATGGTGGCTGCATATATAGGAAGGATGGGCTGGGGCAGTGCTTTCCTTTATTCATCCTTTCATTTCTTAAAAAAAAAACCAACATTTAGAAGGAGACCTAGCTTGCCATTCCTAGATCAACATGTAGTCAGCATTGACTATAGGCATAAGAACTTCTTCCAGAGTAGGGGCTATTCCTAGCGCTAATACAAAAACTCCAGCAAGGAGAATTCAAAATATCTCTAATCTTCAAGCACATCCCCTAACAAAACACCTAGTATTTCTAAGACTGATACATGTCTTTGTAGTGCTACTAATAATAGATAAATGATGAAAAGAAAACACTGATCTAAGCAGTGGCTTTGAAGAAATAGGAATCACTGCAAATTGAGAGAAAACAGTATATCTCCATGAATTCTTACCCCCAAAATAAGCACTACTGTATTTGGCAAATGCAAATGTCACTATTTCTTGGACTCTTCATCACACCCCCATTACAAAGGACTTTGCTTTCTCAAGTTACCATCATTTATTCAACACAATTTTTCTTGGAATCTCTTGTCTTTAAAAGGGACAAAAATGTCATTTGCCTGCATTATTCTCTTTTTGTGTGGTAGAAAACAATGCAGTTATACACTGTGGTATACAGTATCATTTAAATAAGAAAAAAGTAACTTAGAAGAACTTAGTTTTGGCTTATGGTAGAACAACACTCAAGGTTTCAAAAATAACATGTGGGTAATAAAAGTAAGCTCTTTTTTGATTTATCACCAGAAATAAAAAGAAAAGATACCAAACAACAAAAAAAAGGGAAGGGACAGGTAGAAATAATTTTGGCAGAAGACTGAAAGCAATAACCATAGTGTAAAAAGATGGAATGGCATTGAATAAAGGAACGAAAGAGGAAAGCAAGGGTAAAGTATTGAATTTATATGCTTAGCATTTTATATTCCTTCTCTTACTTACTCATTACGATATTTTACAGATAAACAACCGGAGGCTCAGAGAATTTAAGTTGTCTGCCCAAGCTGACCTAGCTAGTAAAGATTTGGGTTTGAGCCAAAATCTGGCACAATCCAAAAGACAACCAGATTTCTAAAAATCTCTTTTTGTTTATTAAATAAATTGATAACAACCCTTCTGGTGATTATCCTGAAACAAATCCATCATATTCTGTAGCTTAAGAATCAGTGGCTTCAGTGTTTACTCGAGTATCTCCACGATGGAGTCAGAAGCATAATGTTTACAAGTTAAAGAAGGAAAGAAGTGTAACAAGCCCAGCTTGAAGCTTGATCAAAATCCAAGTTGATCTTTTGTAGACACAGAATCTTCCTATTTTCCAAGATTTCAATATAAAAAGACTTGTAAGAAAGCACTTATGTAAAAAAAAAGTTTGCAGTACAATATTCTTCCCTCAGTTCCCCTAACACGAGGCTATCGCTCCTGCTCCCAGGGCTTTTGCTTGTGCTGTTTCCTATGCCTGAAACATTTGTTCCTTCTGAGCACTTCCCTCTCCAACAACACAAACACTCTTGGATTCCAGCTGTTCTTTTATATCACCATTCTCTAATCATGCTGCAATGAGAGATGTGGCTAGATCTGTTCTTCCCATTACAAAAAATTCAAAGTGCTGGATAGCTCTTTCTCTAAATTGCATTTAATAAATTGTAATTTTGCATTTATTCATATAGACTTACTTACACCTGCTTCTCATAAACTCACAAACAGAATAGGAGCTATATAGTTATGTCGTTTTAATACTTACCATTTAATTCCCAGTATGTAGTTTTACTGAAAGCTATGTAAATTAATAGTTTCAATAATTTGTTCTTTTTTTCTTAGAAAGCTATGGTCCTTCCTTTTCTCTTCATAATTTTAAGTAACTTTGTGATACATTGAAAAGACCATGAACTTTGGAATACTCCTGGGTTTGAATCCTAGCTCTGCCACTTAATGTAGGACTTCGTGTAATTTATTTACTTGAAGTTTCTTATTACTCCTCTATTAAAGTGGTTACAAATTCATATCTCATTGAGTTGCTCCAACTCCTAATGAGATACCAATGCATCATATGCAGTTAGCAAGGGTGAGTTCCCTAACTCTGTACCCATGTTTTCCTTCTACAAATAAAATGGATGGATATGCAGGTATTTGAATTGGTGGTGCACTTACAGCCGGAAGAGCATGAACCAGCTTCCAGATGTTCAACTTGGCATAAGTTAATCAAGATCAAACATTTTCACCTCCTCCTTGAAGTCATCCTTAGCTAAGACTGACTGCCAGTTTAGTCACTGTCCATGGCCACTTTTGTTAGTACCACCATGGTTTCACATTTTTTTTATTTCTATGTTTATTTCATCCTTATTGTTTAAAATATGCATATTTCCCTTCTTTTCTTCAATTAACCAGGAACTCTGCTAGGCTTTGTGGGGTGATACAAAGTGAAGATAGCAAATCCCTACAATTCATCTTGCTGTCTTTGGGCATAGGCAAAGGTTAAAAATAACATATTAACAGGACAGTATTAACAAATAATTATAGAAATCTGTTGTGTGATATGGTTACTAAGCATCAGACACTGTGTAAACACCAATCGTGGATATATTCCAGAAAAAGGAAAGTGCAAGTTCAAAGACATGATAATGTGAAAGGAGGTGGTAGGTGCTAGATTGGCCACCAAGTCTAAGGGATTGGAAGAGTGGGTTAATAGAAGAAATAAGGAATAAGACTGATGGGAGGTGGAAAAATGAGCTAGATCATAGGGGATTTTCCAATCATTCTATATAGTTTGCTTGTTTTTTCCCAAAAGCAATATGACCATGTCAAAGGACTTTTAGCAGGAAAATAACATGATACTGTACCTGTTTAAAAAATGGAAAGCTTGTCTCACTAATATTGGCTTTCTCTCAAAATTGCATCTTCTATTAAGACCAGGGCCTCATTTTTTCCTTTTATGTATTTGAGAATAGATAGGTATAATAGTCCTTGACACATTATACATGAGTTTTATAGCATGCAAACTAACTTTTGAATTCCCTCTCTGACTTATAGGCTGTTAGAAATAAGGGAGCAAGGTATTAATTATTTTAAGTGTTTTTATGAGCAGAGCTCTATAGGCTTGGAGAACTTTTATATGGATTGTGTGTCATTTGTTCTCATGATATTCCTCTAGATGGGTTGGGAAAGGAGGGAGCCAAACATTAAATATGTACTTTGAAATCTTGATAGGGCTGAGATGTGACCACCCTTGTAAGTACCCTTAAAACTTGAGCTATATGGAAGTCAGAAGCCTTCAGGGAATCCTCAAGTCTTGTTCTGCCCAGTCATATTTTTACGCTTTCATACACACAAGATCTTGTCAATAAGATGAATGCCAATGTAACAGCATCCTGAGCTTGAGAGAGTGCTCAATCAGTCAAACAATTGATGCATTTTTTTATCAGCCTAAGCAATAGCTATAAAATAAAATCAAAACAAGAGTCTGATAACAGATTTTTGTACTGGTTCCATTACAGAATTGTTTAATAATTTACCATTCCATTTTAAAGGAACTAAAGAAATGAAAGGGGGAATTTGGAGACAAGATGCTCCTGTCTTGAGGTGCACATCTTAAAATTAGAAAAGGACAGTATGAAAAATTTGATGTAGTGTGAAGAAAAAATGTTATAGAGCAAGCAGCATGAAATTCTCCTCCTCCTCTCTTCTCCTCCCCCACCTTCTCTCTTTCTTGCACTTTTCTTACATTGTCTCCCTTCAATACATTATATGCCCTTAATGGACATGGGAGCATTTATATTTACCCTAACAAGCAATTGTTCAGTACTTATTATTTGAAAGCCGTTGTGACCAACACCAGGGATAAAAAAGATGAATTCAACTGTAAGTTATGGAGAGAAACTGGATATACATTTTCTTTGTACCCAAAAGAACTGGCAGTGCTTAATTAAGTTTCAGGAAATGAAAACAGTAAATCCCCAAAATGATAGTAAGACTAAAATTCATAAATTGAGTATTTTCTCTATGCCATGGTTTTTAAAGTGTGGTCCCTGGACCAGCAGCATTAGTATCAGACAGGAAAGTGTTAGAAACGCCAAGTACACAAGCTTCCCTCCAGACTCACCATCAGGAAGTCTGTGGAGAGGCCCTGGAATCTGTTTTGTAATAAGCCTTCAGATAACACTATTGATTATTGAAGTTTGAGAGCCACTTCTTCATGTTAAACAGTTGATATGGGTCATTTATTTAACCCTCATAAAATTTATGAGTCAAATACTATTCTCTCTTTGCCTTAGCTACATATTGCTGCTTCACCAGTCATTCCCAAACACAGTGACTTAAAATAACAATGGTCATTTTGTCATTATCTCTCCCAATCCGGGGCTTGAGAAACTTTGCAGCATGTTCTCACTCAGGGTGCCTCATATGCTTGCCGTCAGTTGATGGGGCCTGTGGCCTGCGTTAGGAAGATTGAAGTAGTGGGAAGCAGAAACAGCTGCAGCTATTCAGGCATCTCTCTACATTGCTTAGTCTCTTGCTCATGGTAGTTTCAGTTGAGGGAAGGAGGGAGAGAGGGAGAATTGGAAGCTGTATCAACATTTACGACCTATCCTTGAATGTCACATAGCATCACTTTCCCCAAACGTACTATTTCAGGTGGTCACCAAGACCAGCCCAGGTTGAAAGGAAGGGGCATAACCCACCTCTTGAGGGGAAGATGGGAAATTTTGAGATGAGATGTCAGTCTGGAAATATTTTTGCCCACCTTTACAAAATATAATCTGCTCCCATTTCCATTTTTCATCTGAGAAAATGGCAATGGAGGATGCAAAATAGAAATTCAAGTTCAGAGTCTGCAAGCTTTATCAGCATGCAGTACTGCAATTTTTTTCAGACTGTTTACTCTCAGCCAAATGTAAATGGAATATTTTACATAGATTATTTCTTTGTATCCTCAACAACCCAATGAGATCTATACCAGTATTATCCCTATTTTACAGGTGGGGAGATTGGGATTTAGAGAAAATACCTTCACAAATTTTTATGGGTAACAATTTGTGATGCCAGAATTTGAATATAGGTGGTATTACTCCAAAGCATAAATTCAAGCATAGCATTATATTGCTGGTATTTTTTATTAATTATTAATCCTGCATACATATATTTTGTTGTCACGTGTTTTGGTTTTCTTCTCTGTATTTTCTGCCTTTCCCAAGTTATAAACTAAGAATTGTTTATTATTCCTATAATGTAAAAGAGATAAGCACTATTTAAAAAGAAGTACACCTTTGCTTTGAGTGAGAGTACCACCTTCTCTAGAAACTACATGGAAAGATTAATGTGATAGCTTAGTGTAGGAAGAAGAGCAGATAAATGGCAAAGACTATAAAGGATAGTTGAGGAAATTGGACATATTTTTATCGAAAAAGGATTAATGGAGGCTAAATTTGATGTCTGAAAATATGCAAAGAGTAGTCCTGGGGAAGAATCTAAACTTAGTCTGTGTTGTAACACTCAAGACAGGACAGAGATACAACTAATGGTTAAATATTTCAGGTAGACAGAATTATTTCCAGAACAAAGCCCTTCATAATGACTGCTTGGAAAAACAATGGACTCCTGAAGGGAAATCTGTTTCCTGTGGCTGAAACTGTTAGAAACAAGGTCAGCTGGGTAGTTGTTTAAGATATTTCAAAAGAGCCTTCCACAATGGGCAAATTTTCAAAGGTGATGGCATGTAAGATTGCTTCTAGTTCTAGGATTCCAGGATCCTTGGGCAATTTATTATGGACACAAAATAGAGGTACCTCAAACCAGATAGTGCTAAAACACCCACCAAACGTCTTTCTCAGGCTTAAAGGAGCAGTAAACCCTTGAGACCACAGTAAGCCACACTGGGAATCTACTAAGAAGACAAGAGGAGAGGAGCTGCATCTTGGTAGCCTTCGTCTCTCTACAGTCCGTCCAGGTAGCAGTTCATGTAGCTGTCCAGCAGCTCTCCTTTTTCTAGATGACACCTTCAGGTCCAAAGAAGATAAGTTCGGTGGGTTGTTCTGGCTTGGAAGATCCATATCCCAGAAGGCCCATTATCCCCTTCACTACTCCATAGGAACAGCTTCCAAAGTCACCACATGGCATATATTCATTGCAGTACACATGTTACACAACACTTGGAATCCAAAAGTATGGTGCACTGAGCATATATTTATAGTTAACTTTTAGCTCTTCCCAGTCCAGATGTAGTTTACCACTCAAGGATACTTTTTACCATTATCTATGTTTTCTAGAAATATTTTGGTTTTCTCAGTCTGATCAGGTTTTTCAGGGGGCAGAGCTAGAGAATCATCTCAAGGTCAGGTTCTCAGGCAGTAGGGGTGATATTTTATGGATACTTTTGCCTACTGTAGCATAAAAAAATGAACTAACATTTAACTAACACTTGTTACAATGACAGGCCCTCTGCTAAGCAGCTTAAGTACAAGATTTCATTTAATTCTTCAAAGCAGAACTATGTCCCGGGTACTATTTTCATCCCCATTTTATAGATAAGGAAATTAATTCTTGAGAGAATAAGGAATTTTTGTAAGGTCATACAGCTAGTTTATAAGTTAGAGTCAGAATTTGAATCTGAGTTTGTCAGTCTTCAGAGTTGAGATCTTATCCATTTGTTTATTCACCAACTATGTATTTACCTCCAACTCTTTGTCAAGAACTTTGCGAGGAGCCAGGGATAATTAATTGGATAAGACACATAAGGAACCTATATAGTGCATGTAGCAATAACCTTTGCTGGAGGTTTATAAGTTGAAAATGTCCAAGTACTAAAGTATGTTGAACAAAGTGTGATTGATGAAAGCAGTAACCCAGTAGCTAATTAACTTCCCAAATAAAATGACTTGGGTTTATAAGCAGGACTGATCCACAGACTCTTCCTCTTCCCTAGAACTGATCAAATAAAAGGGACAAATGAAGGCACGAGTTACCACTGTCTTGGGCCAGAGTACTCCTGTAATTTTGGAACCTTTAATGCAAATCTTTACTACTATGTCACTAGAAATAAAAGAACACCATGGTCTACCTCAATATATTCTCCGGCGGAATAAAAGTTAATTTAATAGTCATGGCCATTTCAAAATAAACGAGTTTTACTTGCAGCTAGATTGAATAGATTAATAATATGGGATTATATCCAAGTTTAGTTTATCATGACTTTGGGTGTCCCAAGATGGACTTTAGTCCCCATTTTCAATCTTGACATGAGAAAAGAAAAACAGAGATTTGAAAGTGGCTTCACAGTAGATAAAATGCAGTACACTCAGTTAAATTTGAACTTCACATAAACATTAAATACATTTCTTGTAAAAGCATGTAGTATATCTGAAATACTGCATGAGATGTACTTTTACTAAAATTAGTTGTTTTTTTAACTGAAGTTCAAATTTAGCTGGGTGCCCTTTATTTTTATGTTATATTTTTTATTGAAATATAGTTGATATACAATATTATACTAGTATCAAATATACAACATAGGTATTTGACAATTATCTACATTATTTAATGTACACCCCAACTATTGTAGTTACTATATGTCAACATAGAAAGAGTTACAAAACTATTGACTATATTCTCTATGCTGTACTTTCCTCCCCATGGTAATTTACATTATGTTTAAGATTTTTATGCCTCTTTATTCCCTTCACCCACCCATCCCAACCCCTCCCCTGTGGTAACCTCCTGTCACTTCTCAGTGTCTGTGAGTCTATTTCTGTTTTGTTTGTTTTGTTTATTTAGATTGCACATGTGAGTGAAATCATATGGTATTTATCTTTCTTTGGCTAATTTCACTTAGCATAATATCCTCTAGGTCCATCCATATGGTTACAAATGGCAGGATTTCTTTCTTTCTTAGTGATGAGTAATATTCCATTGTGTATATGTACCACATTTTCTTTATCCATTCTTCTATTTATGAACACTTCAGTTGCTTCCATGTCTTGGCTATTGTATATAATTTAGTAATAAACATAGGGGTGCCTAGATCCTTTCAAATCAGAGATTTGTTTTCTTTGGGTAAATTCCTAGAAGTGGAATTACTGGGACTTATCATATTTCTATTTGTTAGTTCTTTGAGGAACCTCCATCCTGCTTTCCATAGTTGTACCTATTAATTCCCACCAACAGTGTAGGAAGTTTCCCTTTTCTCCACATCCTTGCCAGCACTTGTTATTTTTGTCTTTTTGATAGTAGCCGTTCTGACTGGTGTGAGATGATAACTCATGGTGGTTTTGATTTGCATTTCCCTAATGATTAACAATGTAGAGCATCTTTTCATGTGTCTGTTGACCAACTATATATCCTCTTTGGAAAAATGTCTATTTGGTCCCTTTCTCATTTTTTGTATTGGGTTATTTGTTTTTGTGACATTGAGTTTTATGAGTTTGAGTTTTTTATATAATTTGGGTATTATCCCCTTATCAGAAAAATCACTTAAGAGTATATTTCCCATACTGTAGGTTGACTTTTTGTTCTGTGATGGTGTCCTTTGCTATAGTAGGAGTTTTTTAGTTTGATGTAGTCCCACCTGTTTAATTTTGCCTCTGTTTTTCTTGCCCAGGGAGATGTATCCAGAAAAAAATTACTCATGCTTATGTTCATGAGATTTTTGCCTATGTTTTCTCCTAAGAGTTTTATGTTTTCATGCCTTATATTTAAGTCTTCAATCCATTCTGAGTTTACTCTTGTCTACAGTGTTACAGAGTAATCGGGTTTCATTCCCTTGTTTGTAGCTATCTAGTTTTTCCAACAACATTTATTGAAGAGACAGTCTTTTCCCCATTCATGGCCCCTTTATTATACATTAATTGACAATATATGCATGGGTTCATTTCTGGGCTCTCTACTTGTTCCATTGCTCTATGGATTTATTCTTGTGCCAGTACCATACTGTTTTGATTACTATAACTTTGTAGTAGAGCTTGATGTCAGGGAGCATAACACTCCCAGCTTTGTTCTTCTTTCTCAAGATTGCTTTGGTTATTCAGTGTTTTTTGTGGTTCCATATGAATTTTAGGATTATTTTCTCTAGTTCATGGACAAATCCCATTGGTATTTTATGAGAATTGCATTGAATCTGTAAATTGCTTTGGGGGGATGCCCTGTGCTTTTACTTGCTAAATCTGTCAACCCTACTCCAGGGATTCCTTTTCCATCAAAGTGGCTTTACAGAACTGGGACAAACTCTGCCTTGTGGGGATGCATTTATTATTCCTCTACCCAAGAAATGTTTACTGAGGGCCTACTGTGTGTCTCACAAGATTGGAGATGGATATGTATTCTGATATATGAATAAGTGTTTATAATGCAAGGTAGAAAATAATATGAAAGTCAAAAAATGATTCAAAAAATTAAAATGACCACAAAATGTCCAATATTTATAAAACTGTGTTCTCTATGCAGACACTGTGTTGAGCACATAGATGCATTCTCTTAATAGATCTTGACACCAACCCTGTGAAATAGGTGCCTTTCATATATGGAGGAATTGAGATATAAGACTTGGAGATGTTAGGTGACTTACACCAGTGCATATGGATGACATGTGGCATAGCCAGAATCAGAGCTTTGGTCTGCTTAATGCCAGAGCCTGAGTTTTAACCCATAAATCTCTACTACAGTGGCACTGAGTAAGTACAGTTGGCCAAGAAAGCCTCTCTTGTGAAGGTTCCTTGAATTAAATTTTGTAGTACAATTAGGGAGTGACCAGGTAAACAAAATGAGTGGTGGAAGTGAGGTGGGTCTTTTTGAGAAAACACCTAAAGAGTAGGGCAATATGGAGAAACGCAAGAAGTGGGAATAGGAAATTGGGTATCCAAACAATGTTAGGTTTGACATTCACCTGTTTAAGAAATATTTCCTGATTGTCCCATCTTGGCCAAATACTGATCCTTTCTGTTTATAGAGAACCAAAAGGTTGAATCACTTTGATTTTAATAATAAGGATATAGTGCAATCAAATACTTTTAAAATTTAATAGACTCCTCTCCATATTAAGATAATAGCAAATAAGAATAATAATGACCACAAGAATATACAACTGTTTACTATGGGCTAGGAATGGTTCAAAGTACTTAATATGTATTAGCTGTGTGGTCCTCACAGCAGCTCCATGAATTGGGTACATTTTTTAACCTCCATTTACAGGAGAAGAAATTGAAGAATAGTGAGTTGTAATAACTTTCTCATGAGTGACATTTCATCATATAATATTCCACAAACACACACCTAACCACACATCACCCTCCCCAGATTTCAGGATACTCCTCATCTATACCTCTGCTCAAAGTGGAAGATGGACTGCAGTGGAACAGATTGCAGGTGGAGGGACCAGTTAAGACAGTAGATTTCCCTCACGAGTGCCTCATGGGATAGAAGTAAATACTGACTACCAAGCCTCACCTCAGGGATAAAAATTTCTGAAACCAGGAACGATCTCTTTGTGTGCATATGTGTGTATCTTTGAATTGCCCAGGAGGTTCTGATGATCAGCCAAGAGCAAGGATCTCTGAGCAAGAAGAATATTTATAGCAATCCAAATAATCTTTGGAGAGCTCACAGGATAGAAAGAAAGGCAGAATGGGAGATATATGACAGAGAGAAATTCCATTAGGAGAGTTTTTTAGAAGGTGAAATTTTTTAACTTTCTGAAAGTCATATCAGTTTGGAAGGTACCTTTACTACCTTTTGCTCTTTCCCTATTCACATTTCCAGTCATCATTTCTGGAATGGGTATTTTCATCTTACAAAGTAAAGCTTCTTTCTTCTCTTTCTCTCTTTCTCTCTTTCTCTTTCTCTTTCTCTTTCTCTGTCTCTCTCTCTCTTTCTCTCTCTCTCTCTCTTTCCCTCTCTCTCTCTCTCTCTCACACACACACACACACACACAGAAGAGGTACAATTCTAATGAGACAATGGAGAGATTGGTTTGTCTAAAGAAGAAAATGAAATAATAGAAAAAGGATCTTTAACAAAACACAATATCTTTTTAATGAACAAAGCGCCCTACTTGACTATCACTTCCTATTTGTGTGTTGTCCTGTGTATGTAATATCTCAAAAACTTATCATTGTCTAAAAGATCTAACATGATCTGATTTTTGTCCAGCCTCCTCTTGGGCCAGTCTCCACTTCCTTGCTCTGATCCTGCCACACAGCCCTTCTATTAGCTTCTGGTCCAAAGCCTTTTCCCTTAATACCTTGTCTAAAGCATCCTCCTGGCTACTGTTTAAAATTGGTGCCTTCTGATCATTTAGATATCGGTTGAGGTGTCACACCCACAGGAAGACTGTTTTTTATCTTTCTACCTAAAGGAATCTTCTATAATTTTCTTTCATCCCTGTGCTCATTTTCTTCCTAGCTCTTAACAGTTTATCATATGTTTGTTGACTAATTTATTTTCAATCCTGAACACTAGGTTATGAGGCCAACAGAACAGGGGCTGTGCCTCCTTATCTATTGGTTCTAGCCAGCCCCCATCAAAGTGCCTGACAGATGCCTGATATTTAAATGATATTTGTTAGAAAAGTGAAATTTGAAGTTAAATAAAACAGTAACTGCAAACTACAAACAGCTAAAATAAGGAACCCAGAATTTAGAGCCTATGTTATCATGTCTGTTAGTTTCCAGAGAAGTCAAAATATATATCCACATATGTATTAATCATGAAATTAAGTTAAGCAGCTTGGGGCTCTAGTCCCCATCATCTGAAATGATCCTTTCCTCTTCTGGCAGGGCCAGAGCTTGCTGCAAGATGGCTTGTCAAGATCTTTCCCTCCTTTTAAAACTAATGGCCTTGTCATCCCCAGGAGGGGTCTGAGCTGTGTATGGAGGTATACAGAGGTTTCCACCGGCAACTACTTGCTAAACTGAATATACTTAACTACCTTGTCAAGTCCTAGAATTGTTTGATTTCCTGCAGGAAATGTTTGCCTTTGAGAAACTCCAGTGGAGAAATAGCTTTTTCACCTTTGCTCTAGAGAATGAGTTTTAACATTGTCTGAAGATGAGATTCATCCCCTGGAGGAGGTGCTGAGCATCTAATGAGCTTATGAGCAAATCAGAAAAGCAGCAAGAGGTAGATTTGAACACCCCCACTCCCACCTTGGTTCCATAAAAAAAAAGTCTGTTTTAGATGTTTACATGAATGAACTACCCAATTGCACTGTGTTTTGTCTGTGTGCTATATTAGATATTTGTAATTCTAACATGGAAACTTATATAGCCACATTTTACATTGCAAAAGGTGTGAGATTTTGCTCTTAGGGGTGCCTTCTATTTAAATACTCATTAATGCATTAACAACCAGGCATGCACTTGTATTTGTTTCATCTCTGATATGAGCCCTGCTTCTGGCACTTTAAGCCAGAGAAGTTTACATACACACACACACACACACACACACACACACACAAATATACATCTATCTGCTGAAACAATGACTTACCCAAAAGCTATTCTCAACAACTACTCAGGTTGAACTTGTTTACTAGCTAGTACCTCCTCCTTATCTGATTAAGATTTCCTTCCAACTCCAAATATTTTCTGAAATTAAGTATCTGATATTGGCACTTCAGACATTTTTTTTTTAATTTGTTCACCCTGGCATTTGATCCTCAATCCTCCTTAGTGGATCTCTACTTGTCTCATTCCTCTGTTTCACTGTGGTCCCTCCTGCCTACAGTAGAAGTCCCTGGTGTAGTGCTGCTCCTTTAGAGCCCAGATCCCAATAGTGGCCCATTGACTAGTGATTTAAATCTATAAACTCAAAGGCATAGGTGAGTTAAAAATATAAAGTGTTTTAAACACTAATCATGTACATTTAAAAAGAACATATGCAATCCAAATGAAAATTGGGCAGGAAAACTTTTAACAGAAAATTTTACCCCTATTAAGTGACATGGTTTTATAGTTGGAAGGAGAGTACATTTGAGCTGATGAGTGAGGATCCTATATGTAGTACTCTGTCTAGATAAGCTGTGTTTTGTTTTACTTTACAGTAAAGGAGGGAACTAAATCCCTTCTATTATATAGGAACAAAAATATGTTTTTTCTTTGCTTTGTTCCACTTGCAAAGAAAAGAGCATAGAGTAGTGTTGCACATACATCTCAAAAATCTAAATATTTTTAAGTATGTCAGTTCTTAGAGCAAGTAAGTGACAGCCAAGTACTCTGGTCACAGCCATCATTTGGCATCTCCTGAGATATTACAGTAGCCAGTACTACTGCTGTCCCTGCATTGGCCCTTACCCTGCCTTTAGTGTAACTTTTACATAGCAGCCAAATTATTCTACTAAAGTTAAGTCAGATCATAGCACTTCTCTACAAAACAAAAAAACATTCGAGGTAAAAACCAAAGTCTTTACTGTGAACTATAAATTTCTCCATAATTTGGCCCCAATTCAATCTCAACTCTTGCTAGTCTCCTCTCTCACCTTTTCTGTTCCATCCACAAGGCTCTCTCACTGATTCTTAAACCTGCCAGGCACATAAATACTTTTGATTGATTGTACTGCTTGCTCATGCTATTTCTAGACATATCTTTCTGCAGGTATCTTATCTACATAGTTAGATATAATTTATTCCATGTCTTTATTAAAAGTCAACTTCTTGGGATATCTGCTTTTGTTATTATGAAGTATCTGGGACAAGATTTATTCTCTTACAGTTAATAAATAGAAAACTAGACCAAACATGTGTTTTTCAAAACAAAACTATTCTCAGACATGATAAAAAGGCAAGAACTATGATCCTTGAGAGAAAGAAAACAGAAAAGGTGATCCATACAATTTCCTGGGCATTCTTCCTGGGACACTTTCTACACCAAGATACAAAGAGGGGAATGCCAAGCAAAGCAAGGTGCTCTAGATAAATTGAGGAGACAGAGATCAAAAGTCAGAGAGATTAGGCATGGCAATTAAAGGGGTAGAGGTCCAGAAAGAAGATAGCTGTCCAAAGAAGTACATAACTCTACTGTGTGTCCCTTGACTCTGGTGGAATACAAATAGTAATATACATACATAGAATGAAATTCCATGAGAATAGGAAAGAACAACTATGGACTTATAAACTGAATGTGGCTGGGAGCCATTCATGGTTTAAGAAGGAAGAAGAAAATCCTGTTAAGTACCTGAAAAAATTAAGCTGATCCAAAGTTAATTCCTGCCAGAATAAAATGTAACATTATTTAAAAGAAGACAAAACTAAGCATGTCAATATGTCCAATATTTTTTGAAAAACTATTAGACATGTAAGGAAATAGGAAAATGTGATCCATAATCAGGAGAAAAATCAGTCAGTGAAAAAGATTCAGAAAAGATATAGATGATGGTTAATACAAAAGAATCTTAAAATAGCTATCTTGATTATGATCAAGAACTTAAAGGCAAATGTGTATATAATGAAGAAAGAAAGAAAAGATAAATAGACTCAAGTGGAACTTCTAGTTCTAGAAATATAATATCTGAAGAAAAAACAACCAAGCACACTTATAAATAAGACTGAAAAAAATAAATTGAGCCTCATTGGCCTGTGGGATCAAACTTTCTAACACTGGAGTCTCAGAAAAATAAGGTGGGGGATTCAGGTTGAGTGAATACTTTAAGAAACTATGTTTAAAATATTTTCCAAATTTTAAGAAAACCATAAATCTGGGGGGGAAAAAGCTCAAGGAAACACAAGTAGGATAATCATAAAGATCATAAGACCAAGGCATACCATAATCAAATGTCTGAAAGCTAATCATAAGTAGGGGGCGGGGGGAACAACAAAAAACTAGCCAGAGAAAACATATACTATATGCACACATAAACAAAGGAATATAGTTTTTGCAGACTTAGTACCTGAAACTATGCAATGGAAGAGCTTTAAAAGACTTAAGAAAATAAACTGAACACTCTCAAAATACAGAAAGATGTCTTTTAAAAATTAAAACAGAATACATTTTTTTTTCTCAGAACAAGTAAAGCTGTAAGAATTCAACAACAGTACAAGGAATGTTAGAGTTTTTGACCAATTTCAATAGAAGAAAATGATCTAAAATAAAAGGTAGTGAATGCACAAAGGAAAGGGAAATAACAGAAATGTTATATATACATACACATACATATAATATATGCACTATATATATGATATATATATATATATACACAAATATACATGTAAATAAAATATGACAGAAGTACAAAGAGATGGGGAATAGGAAATGGAAGTCTAATATTTTAAGGACTTTATACATGAACTAGAATACTATAATATGATAATTTAAAGATATCTATTGCAAACTTTAGAGCAACCATTTAAAACAGTAACAGTGAGTTCTAACTAATAAACCAGTCATGGAAATTAGAACAAAATCGGAAAATGTATATGTTTATCCAAAAGAAAAAAGGATAATAAGGAAGGAAAAGAAACAAAGACAAAATGTATCAAGTATAATTAGTAAGATAACTGATTTAAATCCAACCATATAAATAATTACTTAGCATGTAAATGGTCTCAGCACCCTAACTAAAAGACAGGGATTGTCAGACTAGGTTAAAAAGTAAGACCAAATCAAACACTTGTTATAAGAAGCTCACTTTAATTATAAAAACAAGTTAAAAATTACTGGATGGACAATGTGATATTTTGATATCATATACATTCTGTCTGTCAATCATACTTCAATAAAGCAAAAACAAGAAAGAGTAATAAGTTAAAAAGAAAGGAACACAGGTGAAAAATAGTTTACTAATAATATATTTAAACATTTTGTAATTTAAATAATAAGCTATTAAAATCAAGTTAGGTGGAAAAAACATGTAACTTGCAAACACTAATATGGGAAATACAGAATTGATATAATGCCTATATGAACTCAAAGTGAACTTCAAAAGAAATATTGCTAAGGATAAAGGGTGACTTCATATTAATAAAGAGGGTGACTTTGTAAGAGGCCATAGCAATACTAGATACATATGATCCTAAAAACAAAATTAAAAGTACATGGAGCAAAAACTGACAGATAAATCCACATTTATGTTTGGAAATATCTATACTCTTATCACAGTAATTGGGAAAAAAAGCAGACAAAAAATAAGTATGGATACCCAGCAAGGTTATCACTTAAATTTGGAGGAGGGATTAAACAATTTACAGATAGACAAAAGCTGAGAGAATTTACCTCCCACAAACCACCACTACAGTGGACTGCTATAGATGGAAGTATTCCTAAAACTAAAAAGCTATCACCAGGGGAAATAAAATGACAGCAAAGTAGAACAATCAATTACTAAACAGATACAAAATCAAATCAACTACCCCCAAAGTCAATCAAGGGATAGACAAAGAGTACAGAATATTATACCTAATATATAAAGAATGGAGGAGGAAGAAAAAGGAGGAAAAAGAAAAATAACCTTTAGATTGTGCTTGTAATAGCATACTAAGTGAGTTAAATTAGACTGTTGGATAGTAAGGGAATTACCCTTGAACCTTTGGTAACCACAAATCTAAAGCCTGCAATGGCAATAAGCACATACCTATCGATAATAACCCTAAATGTAAATGGTCTCAGTGTACCAATCAAAAGACATAGAGTCACTAAATGGATGAAAAAACAAGACCCATCTATATGCTGCCTACAAGAGACTCACTTCAAACCCAAAGACATAGACTGAAAGTAAAGGGATGGAAAAGATATTTCATGCAATAGAGAGAAAAAAGCAGGAGTTGTAGCACTCGTATCAGACACAATAGACTTCAAAACAAAGAAAGTAACAAGAGGCAAAGAAAGACATTACCTACTGATAAAGGTGTCAGTCCAACAAGAGGATATAACTATTATAATTATCTATGCATCCAATACAGGAGGACCTACATATGTGAAACAAATACTAACAGAATTAAAAGGGGAAATAGAATGCAATGCATTCATTCTAGGAGACTTCAACACTCCACTCACTCTGAAGGATAGATCAACCAGACAGAAAATAAGTAAGGAGACAGAAGACTGAACAATGTATTAGAACAGATGGACCTAACAGACATCTACAAACAAAACACTCCATCCAAAAGCAACAGGATACACATTCTTTTTTTTTCTTTTTGAGAGGGCATCTCTCATATTTATTGATCAAATTGGTGTTAACAGTTAATAACAATAAAATTCTGTACAGGGGACTCGATGCACAATCATTAATCCACCCCAAGCCTAAATCTCATCAGTCTCCAATCTTCTGAAGTACAACGAACAAGTTCTTACATGGTGAACAAATTCTTACATAGTGAATAACTTCCTACATGGTGAACAGTACAAGGGCAGTCATCACAGAAACTTTCGGTTTTGATCACGCATTATGAACTATAAACAATCAGGTCAAATATGAATATTCATTTGATTTTTATACTTGATTTATATGTGAATCCCACATTTCTCCCTTTATTATTATTATTATTTTTAATAAAATGCTGAAGTGGTAGGTAGATGCAAGATAAAGGTAGAAAACATAGTTTAGTGCTGTAAGAAAGCAAATGTAGATGATCAGGTGTGTGCCTATAGGCTAAGTATTAATCCAAGCTAGACAAGGGCAACAAAACATCCACGGATGCAGATGATTTCTCTCAAAACAGGGGGGGTGAGGTTCTAAGCCTCACCTCTGTTGATCCCCAATTTCTCATCTGATGGCCCCCCTGCGACTGTGCCTGTCTTAGATTCTTCCTCCCTTGAGGAATCTTACCCATCTCAGGCTAACCAGTCATCTTCCAGGGCCATACAGGGAAATGTAAAGTTGGTAAGTGAGAGAGAAACAATATTGTTTGAAAAGGTTGGCTTTTTACTTCTTTGCATATTTATGCCCTGTGGCTCCTATGCCCAGCATTTGTATTGAGGTATCTTTACCACTTGGAAGAATTATGATACTCGGTAAATTCGATAAGAGGAACGAATTCTATTTAAGGGTTGTAATTAGGAAGGAAGAAGAAAAGCTATAGAAGTAGCAGACGGAAGAAAACATGGGAAGATTGGTTATTTCTTTGACATATCTTCTTGTAGATTAATTTAAGCATGTATAGGTTTTTAAACTACTAATTAAATTGCGCACCCACATTAACATAATAGGAATACAGTTACATAACCAAAGCAGACCTACAATTACCAGCCATCTCCAGTGAAACCAAGAAAACCAGTTAAGCACCCTAAGCATTTGTGAAAACTTATATATGATATGATGGATATTGTCTAACTGAATTTGAATAGTTTGAGAAAAATCAGACAATTTAAAACAACCCATTCCTGGGAACTGTTCACACCCCATATGTTCTTTTAACAGTAGATAGTCTGTAGTCTCAAGATTTTGGAGCGCTGCAACTTGCACTTCTCCTAATTCTTGGTTGAGTTCCAACAGTATAGATCCAGTCAAATTTGTTGTTTTACTGTATGCACAGGCCAGCTTAGAAATCTCCTTCTTCATTCCAATGGCAATTCCAGGAATGGGGGATGAATGCAGCTACAACTGCAACAGCGCCAGGATCTTTGTTGACGTTTTTTGATGATCATCTTCTGGAATGACTCTTCCAGAGTATGTTGATGTTGGAACATCATCTTCATATCGTATCTTAATTCATTTTCTGGGTAGCCAAATTAGGCTTTGATCCTCTGTATAAACACAAACAGACACTTTGCCCACCCTTTGATATGCCCTTTATACCATTGTGAAGAACTTAATTTAGGTCCCACACGGGAACGGCTTTCTTTGTTGTTGTTGTTATCATTAATCTACAATTACATGAAGAATATTATGTTTACTAGGCTCTCCCCTATACCAGGTCCCCCCTATAAACCCCTTTACAGTCACTGTCCATCAGCATAGCAAAATGTTGTAGAATCACTACTTGTCTTTTCTGTGTTGTACAGCCCTCCCCTTTCTCCCACTACCCCCTTTATGCATACTAGTCTTAATACCCCCCTTCATCTCCCCCTCCCTTATCCCTCCCTACCCACCCATCCTCCTAAGTCCCTTTCCCTTTGGTACCTGTTAGTCCATTCTTGAGTTCTGTGATTCTGCTGCTGTTTTGTTCCTTCAGTTTTTCCTTTATTCTTATACTCCACAGATGAGTGAAATCATTTGGTATTTCTTTTTCTCCGCTTGGCTTATTTCACTGAGCATAATACCTTCTAGCTCCATCCATGTTGTTGCAAATGATAGGATTTGTTTTCTTCTTATGGCTGAGTAATATTCCATTGTGTATATATACCAAATCTTCTTTATCCAATCATCTACTGTTGGACACTTAGGTTGCTTCCAATTCTTGGGTATTGTAAATAGTGCTGCAATAAACATAGGGGTGCATCTCTCTTTTTCAAACTTGAGTGCTGCGTTCTTAGGGTAAATTCCTAGGAGTGCAATTCCTGGGTCAAATGTTAAGTTTATTTTGAGCATTTTGAGGAACTTCCATACTGCTTTCCACAATGGTTGAACTAATTTACATTCCCACCAGCAGTGTAGGAGGGTTCCCCTTTCTTCACAGCGTCACCAACATTTGTTGTTGTTTGTCTTTTGGATGGTAGCCATCCTTACTGGTGTGAGGTGATACCTCATTGTAGTTTTAATTTGCATTTCTCTGATAATGAACGATGTGGAACATCTTGTCATGTGTCTGTTGACCATCTGTATTTCTTTTTTGGAGAACTGTCTGTTCAGTTCCTCTGCCCATTTTTTAGGTGGATTGTTTGTTTGTTTTTTGTTGAAGTGGGTGAGCTCTTTATATATTTTGGACGTCAAGCCTTTATCGGATGTGTCATTTTCAAATATATTCTCCCATACTGTAGGGTTCCTTTTTGTTCTATTGATGGTGTCTCTTGCTGTACAGAAGCTTTTCAGCTTAATATAGTCCCACTTGTTCATTTTTGCTGTTGTTTTCCTTGCCCGGGGAGATATGTTCAAGAAGAGGTCACTCATGTTTATGTCTAAGAGGTTTTGCCTATGTTTTTTTCCATGAGTATAATAGTTTCATGACTTACATTCAGGTCTTTGATCCATTTTTAATTTACCTTTGTGTATGGGGTTAGACAATGGTCCAGTTTCATTCTCCTACATGTAGCTGTCCAGTTTTGCCAGCACCATCTGTTGAAGAGACTGTCATTTCGCCATTGTATGTCCATGGCTCCTTTGTCAAATATTAATTGACCATATATGTTTGGGTTAATGTCTGGAGTCTCTAATCTGTTCCACTGGTCTGTGGATCTGTTCTTGTGCAGGACCAAATTGTCTTGATTACTATGGCTTTGTAGTAGAGCTTGAAGTTGGGGAGTGAGATCCCCCCTACGTTATTCTTCTTTCTCTGGATTGCTTTGGCTATTCGGGGTCTTTGGTGTTTCCATATGAATTTTTGAACTATTTGTTCCAGTTCATTGAAGAATGTTGCTGGTAGTTTCATAAGGATTGCATCAAATCTGCATATTGCTTTGGGCAGGATGGCCATTTTGACGATATTAATTCTTTCTAGCCACGAGCATGGGATGAGTTTCCATCTGTTAGTGTCCCCTTTAATTTTTCTTAAGAGTGACTTGTAGTTTTCAGGGTATAGGTCTCTCACTTCTTTAGTTAGGTTAATTCCTAGGTATTTTATTTTTTGGATGCAATTGTGAATGGATTTGTTTTCCTGATTTCTCTTTCTATTGGTTCATTGTTAGTGTATAGGAAAGCTACAGATTTCTATATGTTAATTTGGTGTCCTGCCACTTTGCTGTATTCCAATATCAGTTCTAGTAGTTTTGGAGTGGAGTCTTTAGGGTTTTTTATGTACAATATCATGTCATCTGCAAATAGTGACAGTTTAACTTCTTCTTTACCAATCTGGATTCCTTGTATTTCTTTGTTTTGTCTGATTGCCATGGCTAGGACCTCCAGTACTATGTTAAATAACTGTGGGGAGAGTGGGCATCCCTGTCTAGTTCCCGATCTCAGAGGAAAAGCTTTCAGCTTCTTGCTGTTCAGTATAATGTTGGCTGTGGGTTTATGATATATGGCCTTTATTATGTTGAGGTACTTGCCCTCTATTCCCATTTTGCTGAGAGTTTTTATCATGAATGGATGTTGAACTTTGTCAAATGCTTTTTCAGCATCTATGGAGATAATCATGTGGTTTTTGTCTTTCTTTTTATTAATGTGGTGGATGATGTTGATGGATTTTCGAATGTTGTACCATCCTTGCATCCCTGCAATGAATCCCACTTGGTCATGGTGTATGATCCTTTTGATATACTTTTGAGTTCAGTTTGCTAATATTTTATTGAGTATTTTTGCATCTACATTCATCAGGGATATTGGTCTGTAATTTTCTTTTTTGGTGGGGTTTTTGCCTGGTTTTGTTATTAGAGTGATGTTGGCTTCATGGAATGAGTTTGGGAGTATTCCCTCCTCTTCTATTTTTTGGAAAACTTTAAGGAGAATGTGTATTATGTCTTCTCTGTGTGTCTGATAAAATTCCGAGGTAAATCCGTCCAGCCCGGGGGTTTTGTTCTTGGGTAATTTTTTGATTACCGTTTCAATTTCTTTGCTCATAATTGGTTTGTTTCACTTTTGTGTTTCTTCCTTGGTGAGTCCTGGAAGGTTGTATTTTTCTAGGAAGTTGTCCATTTCTCCTAGGTTTCCCAGCTTGTTAGCATATAGGTTTTCATAGTATTCTCTAATAATTCTTTGTATTTCTGTGGGGTCCTCGTGATTTTTCCTTTCTCGTTTCTGATACTGTTGATTTGTGTTGACTCTCTTTTCCTCTTAATAAGTCTGGCTAGAGGCTTATCTATTTTGTTTATTTTCTCGAAGAACCAGCTCTTGGTTTCATTGATTTTTGCTATTGTTTTATTCTTCTCAATTTTGTTTATTTCTTCTCTGATCTTTATTATGTCCCTCCTTCTGCTGACTTTATGCCTCACTTGTTCTTCTTTTTCCAGTTTCGATCATTGTGATGTTAGACTATTCATTTGGAATTGTTCTTCCTTCTTCAAGTGTGCCTGGATTGCTATATACTTTCCTCTTAAGACTGCTTTCACTGCCTCCCACAGAAGTTGGGGCTTTGTGTTGTTGTTGTCATTTGTTTCCATATATTCCTTGATCTCTATTTTAATTTGTTCGGTGATCCATTGATTATTTAGGATCTTGTTGTTAAGCCTCCATGCGTTTGTGAGCCTTTTTGTTTTCTTTGTAGAATTTATTTCTAGTTTTATACCTTTGTGGTCTGAAAAGTTGGTTGGTAGGATTTCAATCTTTTGGAATTTACTGAGTCTCTTTTTGTGGGCTAGTATGTGGTCTATTCTGGAGAATGTTCCGTGTGCACTTGAGAAGAATGTATATCCTGTTGCTTTTGGATGTAGAGTTCTATAGATGTCTATTAGGTCCATCTGTTCTACTGTGTTGTTCAGTGCCTCCGTGTCCTTACTTATTTTCTGCCCGGTGGATCTATCCTTTGGGGTGAGTGGTGTGTTGAAGTCTCCTAAAATGAATGCATTGCAGTCTATTTCCCCCTTTAGTTCTGTAGTATTTGTTTCACATATGCTGGTGGTCCTGTATTGGGTGCATATATATTTAGAATGGTTATATCCTCTTGTTGGACTGAGCCCTATATCATTATGTAGTGTCCTTCTTTATCTCTTGTTACTTTCTTTGTTTTGAAGTCTATTTTGTCTGATATTAGTACTGCAACCCCTGCTTTCTTCTCGCTGTTGTTTGCCTGAAATATATTTTTCCATCCCTTGACTTTTAGTCTGTGTATGTCTTTGGGTTTGAGGTAAGTTTCTTGTAAGCAGCATATAGATGGGTCTTGCTTTTTTATCCATTCTATTATCTGTGTCTTTTGATTGATGCATTCAGTCCATTTACATTTAGGGTGACTATTGAGAGATATGTACTTATTGCCATTGCAGGCTTTAAATTCGTGGTTACCAAAGGTTCAAGGTTAGCCTAGCCTCTTTAGTATCTTACTGCCTACCTTAGCTCGCTTATTGAGCTGTTATATATATATACACTGTCTGGAGATCCTTTTCTTCTCTCCCTTCTTGTTCCTCCTCCTCCATTCTTCATATGTTGAATGTTTTGTTCTGTGCTCTTTTTAGGAGTGCTCCCATCTAGAGCAGTCCCTGTAAGATGCCCTGTAGAGGTGGTTTGTGGGAAGCAAATTCCCTCAGCTTTTGCTTGTCTGGGAATTGTTTAATCCCGCCATCATATTTAAATGATAGTTGTGCTGGATACAGTATCCTTGGTTCAAGGCCCTTCTGTTTCATTGTATTAAATATATCATGCCATTCTCTTCTAGCCTGTAGGGTTTCTGTCGAGAAGTCTGACGATAGCCTGATGGGTTTTCCTTTATATGTGACCTTTTTCTCTCTGGCTGCCTTTAAAACTCTTTCCTTGTCCTTGATCTTTGCCATTTTAATTATTATGTGTCTTGGTGTTGTCCTCCTTGGATCCTTTCTGTTGGGAGTCCTGTGTATTTCCGTGGTCTGTTCGATTATTTCCTCCCCCAGTTTGGGGAAGTTTTCAGCAATTATTTCTTCAAAGACACTTTCTATCCCTTTTCTTCTCTCTTCTTCTTCTGGTACCCCTATAATACAGATATTATTCCTTTTGGATTGGTCACACAGTTCTCTTAATATTGTTTCATTGCTGGAGATCCTTTTATCTCTCTCTATGTCAGCTTCTATTCGTTCCTGTTCTCTGGTTTCTATTCCTTCAATGGCCTCTTGTATCTTATCCATTCTGCTTACCAATCCTTCCAGAGTTTGTTCCACTTCTGTAATCTCCTTCCTGGCATCTGTTATCTCCCTCCAGACTTCATCGCATTGCTCTTGCATTTTTCTCTTCATCTCCTTCAGCATGTTTATGATTTTTATTTTGAATTCTTTTTCAGGAAGACTGGTTAGGTCTGTCTCCTTCTCTGGTGTTGCCTGTGTGATCTTGGTTTGCCTGTAATTTTGCCTTTTCATGGTGATAGAAATAGTTTGCAGAGTTGGGACGAGTGACGGCTGGAAGGACTTGCCTTCTTGTTGGTTTGTGGCCTTCCTCTCCTGGGAGAACAGCGACCTCTAGTGGCTTGTGCTGGGTAGCTGCGTGCAGACAGGGCTTCTGCTTCCTGCCTGGCTGCTATGTAGTTTATCTCCACTGTTGCTGTGGCCTGTCTCAGGCTGCTGCTCAAAAATGGTGGAGCCCCGTTGGAAGAGGAGTGGCCGGGAGGCTATTTATCTCCGTGAGGGGCCTCCGTGCTCCCTGCTGCCCAGGGGGTTAGATTTCCCAGAGATCCCCCGATTCCCTACCTCTGGACTAAGTGTCCCACCCTGCCCCTTTAAGACTTCCAAAATGTACTCGCCAAAACAAAACAACAACAACAAATATAAAATAAAATAAAATAAAATAATAAAAAACAAAAACAAACAAACAAATGCTCGCTTTTCTTTGTCCTCAGGCACTGGCGTCCGGCACCCACTCACCGGTCTTGCTGCCCTGTTTCCCTAGTATTGGGGTCCCTGTCCCTTCAAGACTTCCAAAAAGCACTCTCCAAAAAAAAGAAAAAAAAAATGACTGCTCACGTTTCTTTGTTCTCCGTCGCCAGCCTCAGGTACCCGCTCGCCGGTCTTGCTGGCCTGTTTACCTAGTATCCAGGGCCCCGCGCATGTACTGTTTCTGCGCTCTGGTCCGGATGGCTGGAGCTGGGTGTTCAGCAGTCCGGGGCTCCCTCTCCCTCCTGCTCCAACGCCTCTCCTCCTTCCGGGAGCTTTGGGAAGGGGTGCTCAGGTCCCACGTGGCTGGGGCTTGTATATTACCCCCTTCACAAGGCGCTGGGTTCTCACTGGTGTGGATGTGGTCTGGATGTTGTCTTGTGTCCTCTGGTCTCTATTCTAGGAAAAGCTGTCTTTGTTATATTTTCATAGATATATGTGGTTTTGGGAGGAGATTTCTGCTCCTCTACTCATGCCGCCATCCTGGCTCCCAACCTACACATTCTTCTCAAGTGCATATGGAACATTTTCAAGAATGGATCATATACTCAGCCACAAAAAGAGCCTCAGTAAATAAAAAAAGGTGGAAATTGTACTAAACAGCTTCTCAGAACACAAAGGTATGAAACTAGAAATAAATTACACAAAGAAAATGAAAAAGCCCACAAACACATGCAGGCTTAACAACATGCTCCTCAATAATCAATGGATCAATGACCAAATAAAAGCAGAGGTCAAGCAATACATGGAGAAAATGACAACAATAATTCTACACCACAAAAATCTGTGGGATATAGTGAAGGCCGTGCTAAGAGGGAAGTATATTGCAATATAGGCCTACCTCAGAAAAGAAGAACAATCCCAAATGAACAGTCTAAACTCACAATTAACGAAACTAGAAAAAGAAGAACAAATGAGGCCCAAAGGCAGTAGAAGGAAAGACATAATAAAGATTAGAGCAGAAATAAATAAAATTGAGAAGAATAAAACAATAGAAAGAATCAATGAATGCAGGAGCTGGTTCTTCCAGAAAATAAACAAAATAGATAAACCCCTAGCCAGACTTATCAAGAAAAAAAGAGAGTCTACACACATAAACAGAACCAGAAATGAAAAAGGAAAAATCACTATGGACACCACAGGAATACAAAGAATTGTTAGAGAATACTAGTAAGTTAGTTCCACCATTGTGGAATGCAATATGGAGGTTCCTCAAAAAACTAAAAATAGAAATACCACTTTACCCAGGAATTCCACTCCTGTGAATTTACCCAAAGAAAACAAGATGCCAGATTCAAAAAGACATATGCACTCCTATGCTTATTGCAGCACTATTTAGAATAGCCAAAATATGGAAGCAACCTAATTGTCCATCAATAGATGAATGGATAAAGATGTGGTACATATACACAAGGAATATTATTCAGCCATAAGAAGAAAACAAATCCTACCATTTACAACAGCATGGATGGAGCTAGGGGGTATTATGCTCAGTGAAATAAGCCAGGTGGAGAAAGACAATTACCAAATGATTTCACTCATCTGTGGAGCATTAGAACAAAGCAAAAACTGAAGAAACAAAACAGCAGCAGACTCACAGAACCCAAGATTGGAATAACAGTTGCCAAAGGGAAAGAGACTTGGGCAGGGGGAAGGGAGGGAGAAGGGGAATAAGGGGCATTACGATTAGCACACATAATGTAGTTGGGGGGCACGTGGAAGGCAGTATAGCCCAGAGAAGGCAAGTAGTGACTCAATAGTATTTTACTATGCTGATGGACAATGACTCTAATGGGGTATGTGGTGGGCACTTGATAATGGGGGGAATCTAATAACCACAGTGTTGCTCATGTAATTGTATATTAATGATACCCAAAGAAAAAAATAATAATAATAATTATAGAGAAGATTCCATGAATACTACCAGCTTATTCACCTTAATTATTTATTGAACACACTATTCAACAGTAGAATACATACTGTTTTAAGTATACATAGAACATATATCAAAATAAGCTATATGCTGAGTCAGAAAAAATTTTTAAAAATTAAAAATTTTAAGGTATTAAATTTAATTAAAATACTTAAAATTTTTTTAATATTGAAATTATATGTGGTTTGTTCATTGATTACAGCTAAATTAAATTAGCAATCAATATCCAAAAGGTATCTTCATAATCCTAAAAACTTGGAAATTATGTAAAATATGTATGATGCATGGGTCAAAGAACAAACCATTAAAAAAATGGAAAACATTTTAAAGTAAATGAAAATAAACACATGTACAAGTACACACATACACACATAATATATATGGATCCAAATTTGATGAGTGGTAGTTAAAATGTTGCTCAGAAAGAAATTATAACTTTGTTTATATTAAATTTAAAAAAATCCAAGCATATACATTTAAAAACTAAAATAAATTAAAGAAGAAAACAAAAAGAAGCAACTTACACATAAATTCAGCAGGGCACAAAACAATAGCATTAAGAATAGAAAGTAAATACAATGCAAACAAACAATGTAGAAATTTAAAGAAGCCAAACCTTTATTTTTTGAAAAGATGAATAAAATTTCTAGTCCTCTAGCTAAACTAACCAATACCAAAAAAGAGAAAATGACCGCAATGATCAATATCAAGAAAGAGAGGACATCACTATAGATCACAGAGACATTAAAAGGATTTGAAAACTGTTTTATGAAATGCCTCAGTTCAAAAAACCCAAGCACATAGAAGAAAAAGACAAATTCTTTAAAAAATACAAATTATCTAAATTTACTTAAGGAGACATGTTAAAAACTGAATATCCTATTAAAGACATTGAATTCATAAAGAAATACTTTACCATAAAGCCCCAGATGGCTCCATCAGTGAACTCTATAATACATTTAAGAAAGAAGCACTATCAATACTACCAATTCTCTTGCAGGAGATACAAAAAGGAAGTTGCACCCTAATTTTATGAAATGAGCATTACCCTAATACCAAAACTAGAAAAAGATGGCATACAGGCATAAAACTACAGACCAAATCCTTCATCAATATAGACATAAAAATCCTTAACAAAATATTAACAAATTAAACTGAGCAACTTTAAAATATGCAATAAAATATCATGAACAAGTGGAGTTAATTTCATGAATGCAAGTTTGGTTTAAATTTAGAAATCAATCAATGTAATTCATACCAAGATGAAAGAGAGAAAATGACCATTTTAATAGATGCAGAAGAGTCACTTGACAATATTCAACTCCTGTTTATTATAAAAACTATCTCAATTTGATAAACGGCATCTATGCAAAGCCTTCGTGTAACATCCCTGTATATAAGAGTGAGTGGTTTCCCTTAAGGTCAGGAACAGAGAGTGACCATTTTTCTTCACCTGTGCATGGGAGGTTCTAATCAGTACAGTAAGACTAAAACAAACAAAGAAAAAGCACAGAGAATGGTAGATTGGTAAGGAAGAAATAAAATGTTTATCTGCAAGTAGTGTGAGAGTGTACATAGAAAATCCTAGATAAAAGAAGCAAAATATTTTAAATAATGTGTGAAATTAACCAGATCT
Source organism: Manis pentadactyla (assembly GCF_030020395.1). Taxonomy (NCBI): domain Eukaryota; kingdom Metazoa; phylum Chordata; class Mammalia; order Pholidota; family Manidae; genus Manis; species Manis pentadactyla. The sequence continues at coordinate 33,884,046 of NC_080027.1, forward strand.
CAGGAAATAAGATCAATATATGAAATTGTTTTATTTCTATGTAGTATCAATTAATAATTAGGAAACACAATTCCCACCCAAATCCTAACAGAAAGTTTTTGTAGGAAAATACAAGATTATTCTAAAATATATATGGAAAAGAAAAAATATATAGAGTAAAACAAACTTGGAGGGCTTACATTATTCAGTTTCAAGATTTATTCTAAGTCTACAGTACTTAAGACAACCTGGTGTTAGTTTTAGGATAGATAAGTTAATCAGAGGGAAAGAATAGAGTCCAGAAATAGACCACACATAAATTGTCAACTGATTTTTATTGGAATGCTTAAGTAATGCAATGGGGAAATGATAGTCTTTTCAGCAACTAGTACTAGAACAACCAGATTTCCATATAGAAAAAAAAAAAGCGTTTTGACCCTTAGCTTATATCATATAAAAGTTAAATTTATAGGACTGAACATCTAAATATACAGGCTTATTTATTATAAACATGAAGAAGAAAACAGAGAAAGTCTTTATGGCCTAGGGATCACCACAAAAAGCATGGAACATTGAAGAAAAAAATGATACTTGGGCTCTTCCAAAGGACACCAAAAACAGGCAGTCAACTGGGAGGAAATATTTGTAGCAAATATTTTTGAAAAGAACTGAAGTCCACAATAGGTAAAGAACTCACTAATTAGAAATCAAATAACAATAAAAAAATGGGCACACTGTGCACTCACAAGGATGTATGTATCAATAAGCACCTGAGAAAATGTTCAACATTATTCGTCTTCAGAGAAATGCAAATTAAGATCACCACAACAAAACACTGATGTGCTGGTGAGGATCTGAAGCAACTGGATTTGGCATGTGTTAGTGAGAAAATATACATGACAGACATTCTGGGAAACAGTTTGGTAGTGTTCTTTATAAAGTTAAGCAAACACCTACCATATGCCCCAATAATTCTTTTCAATATTTACCCAAGAGAAATGGAAGTGTATGCCAACTGATAGATGTATACACAAATTTTCATATTAGTAAAAAATTGTATGTAAGATCTATAACAGTGAAAGTAGAAACAACCCAAATGCCCATCAAAGGTGAATAGATAAACCAAGTGCAGTATATCCCTATAAATGGAAATAAGTAAAAACAAATTTTATAAATAAAGAGGGTCAAACAGATACACGCAATAATGTGGATGAATACTAAAAACAATATGCTGGAGTAATGAAGCCAGATACAAGAGTATATGCTATAATACTCTGTTTATATAAGATTTGGGAAGGAGAAAACATAATATATAGTGTCAGAAAGCAGAGCAGTAGTTTCCTGGAGCCCCAGGAAAAGGACACAGGTAAAGCTTTTAGGGTGATAGAGGTGTTCTATAGGTTGACTGAAGTGGTGCTAATGGAAATATATACATTTGTCAAAATTTGCCAAATGGTGTATTTAAAATAGGCACAATTGTCTGTAAATTATAATGTAATATAATTAATTATCAAATCAACTTCAATGTGCAGATTTCCCAAGCAGCCCTGTCAAAAATGTTTACTATCTGTCCCTCTCCAAGTGATATCCCCCTCACTTTCATTAACGTTTATCTTTAACAATTGGCTAATTTGTTCTAAATTTTACTTTGTTGCTAATGAGTGTACACTACTAAAAAAGAAATTCTATGGAGGCAGTCAGTTTGCTATTATTTAAGTAACAGAAATTTTGATACTAATTCAATGTGGATGATTATGTAATACCAATAAAATTATTCTTTAGTGCCAACTAGTTACATTTAAAAAGCTTGCCTTATCTGTTCTGAGATCTTATCTGTTCTTGAAATATAAATCCTATAATCCTGCACAGAAGCACATTTCTTCTGCTGATTGTAAGAAGACATCTCCTTTGCACACCCACAGGTAAAAACTCCAAAGCAAAGGCCTTTTCACAAATTTTTATATTATAAGCTCCTTCCATCTTCCGTGGTTCTCAAGATAGAATGCCAAGATATGCATTCCTACTTGTTCTGGAAAAGAAAATGATGTGGTATATATAAAATATTATCTCTACTACCACACAATTTTCAAGGGCCTGATACATTTACTGTTATCTTCTGAGTATTAGAGACTCCTGGGATTTCTTTGAATGATTTCATTATTTGGTTTCAAAAGATAGTTCTATTTGTATCTAATTTATATCCATTTAATGAATTCCATAGACTTTCTTATTTCTACAGCTTCCCCAAACAGTCAACAGCCCTTTCACTGGACATCAAAGCATGGTGTAGTAGGAAGAACTTGCTCTGAAATTAGAAGCATATCAGTGAGAATATTAGCTCCCCCACCTCTTTTGGGAAAAGGTTAATGTCCCTCTATGTTGGTTCTTGAGATTACTCATCTGAAAAGAGAAGGTACTATCCATTATGGACTCCTTCATATGTATGTTGCAGAGGGAGACTGCCTGAAAAATGTTGTCTGGACTTTCTATCAGTTAGTTCTCATGAAGCAACACATACCCCACATAAAACAAACAATTGGAAATATATTAGCTCTTCATTTAATCCTTATAACAATTCCTTCCGTTGAGCATATGTAGAAACAACAGTGAAATGTCCCTGAAGAAAATGTAGGTAATGAAATAAACTGACCAGTTTGACTTAGCTAGTAACATTCACACACATTTTATAATTAAATTTCTGAGTAAGGAAACAAGGAGGTTGGATCATTCTTCTAAATAAAATAATTTTGGAGTAATTTCTGGGATTTAGTTATAATTCAGTAAGCAGAAACCAAATCAATACATTATAACCTGTCTAGATAAAACCTGTATGAACAACTACAAATCAGCCAACCTAGAGTAAAGTCTATCTAATGCAGAATCGAAATGTAAAGAACAGATACAATTTTGCTATTTGGCAGAATATGCTATGATTTTAGAAACTCTGACATGTTTCCCAGAAGGCAGTAAGTTTCCCAGAACAGATGTGAAAATGACTGAATTTGAGATTAGAAACACCACCACAACAGTGCCAAGGGCTTTTCAGTGTTCAAGGGATATGGATACAAACATCTCTGCTTCCATGACAAGCCTACTCTTTAAAGGCTTAGGTATCCTCAGGTGCACCGTCAAGTCACCTTCAGGGATGAAAACAAGAAATTGCCTTAGGGTTAAATAACAAGTCTGATTTCTGAGTTCTGGTTTTCCAAACAACGTTCTGATGTTAAAATAATGGGGTCAGAGTCAGAACAATGCCAATAACAGCAGCGTTTCTGTCCACAAGACAGTTTACAATTATCATTATAAATTAATAATTTCTTATTTTTATTTTCTCTCTCTCTTCCTCTCTCTCTCTCTCTCACACACACACACACTTACACACAATAGGAGACTATCAAGGTGCCAAACAACCTGAATTCTGGGTCAGCAATGGCATTGTCACCAGACCTCAGGAATTCCCCAGCGGCAGATGTTTTTTTGGTTTCTTACCAAATAGGCTGCTTCCTCCTTGCTGACAGCCTCCTTGCTCCTTGATTTTTTTTTCTACTAGTGATAAGTATATCTTGAAAGGAATGATGGCACCTCTCCAGTCCCACATAGTGAATCTTGATTAATGGAAATCAATCAGAGTGACTCCATCCTCCTTGTTACCAACTGCCCTAGGCCTGGCAGATCTGGACAGGACATTGTGAGAGGAGGTCTGGTAGGGGTGTTTTGGAAGTTCTACCTGCTTTCTTCAAAAGATACAGAAAACAGACTCTTGTTTTCTACTTGTGGTCAATATCATATGCTGATAATGTTGGGAACAGATACTTTGGACCCATTAAGGGAGCCACAATGAAAGGACAAGAAAATAAGCTGAGAAAAGTTTTGCACCAAAAGACAGGTTGCTCAATGAACAATCAGCCCTACCATTGACCCCTTGTTATGTGAGCTTTATGTATATGAAGAACTAGCATATTGACTGACATGACTGGTTTGCACATAGTAGGTACTCAATAAATATGAGATGCTATTATTTTATTCTAGAAAAATAAGAATTACAACACCTACCTCTCAGTATTATTACAGAAATGCAATTAAATATCATCCACATAGATGCCAAGTATAGTACCCATCTTCTATACAGGAACTCAATAAATGTTCATTTCATTCCTTTCCCTGCCAACTAAACAAACCATTCAGAGGAGTAATAACACTGTCTTCATGATCCTATATCACTTCAGCAAAATAATTCCCTGTTCTTAGAAGAGAGAAACCAATAAAGTATAGCTTCAATTTATTTAGAGTACTCCCTCCTTTTGACAGCATAAAATAAATTCCTGCTATGAAATAACCTTTTTACTGATCTATGTATAATGGTAACACAGTGCCATCTAGACCTTTTTGGATAAATAAATTTAAAATGGTCTGTCCCAAGAATGCGCCTAACATACCGTCCTCTGAAGAAACTACCCACTGCAGACAGGGCAGAGCTAGTGGGGGTATCAGTGGGCATTGGAAAGTGCAAGCTCTAGGCATCTATAACTGAGTGTTACTGCCCACTTGAGACAATTTGCTGTTTACTTCCAACCAAGGACAATTAGGCTTAAATCCCAGAGCCACGTGTCAGATAAGTGAAGGAGAAGAGCAAAGGAATGACTCTAGTAATTTAGGTAGCATGATCCTCACCTTTTATGGTTAAACAGGTGAAGTATAAAACATCAATAATAATGCTCTTTAATGCTGGATAATTGCATTTGGAGAGCTTGCCTTACCTTTTCCAAGGTCTCTTTGAGAGTGTAAGTTCCATAGTGCTGCACAGAACTGCATTTGTTCTACTGATTATAATAATACATTTCTTTTACACACCCAGAGGCAGAAACTCCAAAGCAATTTTCACAAATTATAACATTCTAGAGCAAATAATGTTTGACGTACAATTTCCATGCAATTTAAGATTTCTTTTCTGGCTGGAAAACTTTTGAGCTTCTTTCGTAGATGGGCATTGATTCTTTGAAATTAATAAACCATGAATTATTTGTGCCCTCATATATCCTTTTATTTCTAGGGAACATGTTGTTGCATTAATTATCACCAAGTTTTTGATGATCTTCCCCAAAAGAATGATGGTTTTTCCTTGTCCTGTGCTTGTACATATGAAAACAGTCGGCTTTCATTTTCCAATTGTAATATTAGGGGCTTGGAAAGAGCATAAGTAGTGAAAGTTTCGGTTCATATGTTATAAATGCATGAATATATCCATTTTGGAGCACTTTATGCAAAAGTAGGTAAATTTCAAAAACTATATTGAACATTTCCAATATAAGTCAAACTGCCCACTGCTCATAAAAGTTATAGAGATGTGTGACCAGATTATTGGGTAGGATTTTCAACTCTCAAGATAAATATTGACTCTTCCACTTGCATTTTTGTAATAAAATTACAGGCTTACATACCTCATACCAATTTAGTAAGTATATACTAAGTATTAGGTGAATGAGTAACATAGATAATGACCTTCACAGTAAGGTTAAATGCGATATATAAGTACCTAGAATAGCGGTTGTGCAGCACTACGAATGTCAATGGCATTCTATGTTGTTAGAGTAGAAACAAACTGTCAGCTTAGCCAGCTACTCAAGAAAGCAAGGAACAGTAATCTAGTGAATATTGTCCATCTACTCCTATATGAATTTAAGTTTTTATTCATACGTTAACTTAAACTAGCAGGAAGCAATATATTTTTTTCATTGAGGTATCATTGATAGACAATCTTATATTGGATTCAATTATACAACTCAGTGGTTCAGCAGTTACCCATATTATTAAATCCTCACCCCCACTAGTGCAGTTACTATTTGTCAACATAGGAAAATGTTACAGAACCACTGACTATATTGTCCATGCTACACTTCCATACCCATAACCAACTTATATTATGATTGAGAATTTTTGTGCCACTTTATCTCCCTCACCTTCCCCTCTCACCCACCCCAACCCCTCTCCCACAGTAACCACCAGTCATGTCTCAGTGTCTATGAGTTTACTGCTATTTTGTTCATTTTGTTTTGAGCAATATCTTTTTTTAACAAATTAGACTCACTCCCAATCAAATTGCACTTGGTAACTTTTGCTTTAATCTTACAATCTGGATGATTAACCACTCTGAATTTATTATAGAGATTTTGGGGTGGGAAAAGCATGAAACTTGGAGTCAGACAGAGAAGTGTTGGAGTTGTAATTGATGATGTCATCTTGAACATTTTTCTCATTTATAAAGCAGTGACCTTGAAATTATGGGAAAAAAAATGCAGATGATTTCTATAAAGACCCTAAAATATAACATGACATATGTTGGGTATCCCATGAGTATCCTAGAATCGGTATTCTTGCTACCATTATTATTAGAATTTTATTCACTGATTCCAAAATCATTGTCCACTAGATCACATTATCTCCCTTATATCAAATTCTACAGGTGACAGGTTTATATTAGAATTAATGTTAGGGAAATCTTTTCTTTTCTTGAGGCAAACGCCCTCTGCTGAGATATGTATCTCAGCAGATAGATATATATAATACTATGTTTCTGTTTTTGTCATTGTTGATAGAAAACACAAACCAAATTTTAACTTCAGCTCAGAGCTCCAGGGATAATCTGAAAATGACTAAAATCAGTTCTTTTTAAAAAATCTATGATTCTAATTTTTCAAAATTATCTTTTATTTTTCTTTTTGTTATTATGACTTTTATAAATCACCTTAAATTCTTTTTGGAAAGACACTTGGTTTAATTAATTGAAAGTGTTTCAACATGATTAAAATCTATGGGTATTTGCATAATTTATGCTTTGCATTATTTTGTGCAGAAATGATTTCACCTTTGCCCATAAATATCTTTCAAAAACATTTAAAAAATTATATTACATCCAAGTTATGTTATAAATGCTGGCCCGTTTGTGTCATCTAAGTCTAAACTGCCTATTTCTATGACCCATTTAAAAGATTGAGAGAGATTGTATATCTTTATCTCTATCAGATATAGACATTTTGACACAAGGCTACATTTTATTCCATAATATTTAATTTTAGCAAATTGTAATTTTCCTAAAGCAATTCAGTTCATTTGCTGATTTAATAATTAAGTGGACAGTACCCCATTCTAAGATGAAACATGAGTTCAATCTTTACAGCTCTGTACTATCAAGCCCATTTCTGTGTTAAAGTTCTACTTAGAGCCAATCTACCACAAATATGAATACATGTGTTCTTTTGTTTTAAAAAGGGTGCACCTGTTAAAACTTCAGAATCTGTGACTAGATTCACGATCACAGGAGCACAATTGTTGCCACACCATCTGTAACACATGAGATAAACAGCAGATAACCTGTCCCTTCATTCACCAAACACTGAGCATTTACTCTGTATGAAGCTTTATGGTACAAATATTATTTTCCCTGCTCTCAAAAATTCTCATATTTGAAGGGAAAGAAATGCCTGTAGATGAATCATTGAAAACACAGCATGACAAACACCAAAATCGAAGCTGGCAGGAATTCCAGTGATGGCAAAAAGCAGGTGGTTCAGAAAATAATTTTATAGCAGGTGATGGCTAAGTTGCTTCTTAAGTGATACTTGGAATATTCCAAGTTGGAAAAAGTAGAAAAATGTATTTTAAACATGTGCAAATGTAGTAAGGTGGTGTCAACAGAACATATTCAAGAAACTGTAAATAGTTCAATATAGAAAACAGTCCTTAGTAGTTCATAAAGTAGCAGAGCCTGAAGAGTCTGTGAAACTTAAATCACTTATCTATTAAGATGACCTCCTTGTCTGGATAATAATTACCAGCATCAGTTTACGTATGCACTCTGATTGAGAGAGGATATAAGAGTTTTGTCTTATTCAACTCTGAACCTTCAGCCAAGACAATGCCACTCACCTATTCATCGATTCATTTAACAGGGCCAGTTACAATACTGGGTCCTGGGGAAATGGCAGGTGAGCAAGACAAACAAGATTCATGCTCTAGCTCTCTAGTAGTGAAGAGACAGATGCAGGTACTAATACAATAGAACAGAGCCTGTGGAAAAAAACAGGGCAAGCTAACATGTTGAAGAGCTACTGCAGTTGACTCTAGATTGAGTAGTCACAAGCCTCTCTGAGGAGAAGACTCTTTGACTGACACTTGAATCAAAAGAAAGGGCCTTCTATGCGATGGCAAACAGGGGGCCATTCCAGATTGAGGGAAGAGCTAGAAGGAATTCCCAAGGAAGGGAACAAGCTCGTCTTCTCCAAGTAACCATAAGAAGGTCAATTTGAGTAGAAGAGCAGAGGGCAGACGGGGTCAAACCCCCCAGGTGGTCTATTGCTTTGTAGAACTGGGAGAATAAATTTAAATGTTTATTAGTGCAATGGGAAATTGCATGGAGAATAAGATTTGATGTTACATTGGCTTTATAAAAATAAGGGAAAAGTAGGAAGCAGGCTTGGTTTCTTGCAGATTTTCTGAAAAGTGGGAAAGGGCATAATCGATGCAATTTGAACAGTAACAACAATAATCGTAGCAAGTACTTAGGTACATGCTCATTCTATGCCAGACATTGCTCTAAGCATAGTTAATTCATTTAATTATTATAGAAGCCCTGCAACTTTATTATTATTATTATTCCCAATTTAAAGATAAGGAACTGAAGCAAAAAGACATAAACTTGGCAAAGATCATATAGCTGGGCACAGTTTCACCTTAAGACTGTTGTGTGACTATTTCCATTACTTCCTCTATTCTTTGCTCAAATGTCACCTTCTCATTGAAGCCCACGCTAGTCAGTTTACCTAAAATTATAACACTAGACCCCCACTGCATTCCTAATTATACCCTGTTCTGAAGAACCAGATAATCTGCTTATTTATGTTGTTTACCCCTACTAGAATATAAGCTCCATGAGGGCAGGAGTTTTGCCAGCTTGTTCACTTTTGTATTAGTGCTTGAACCACCCCTGGCATATAGCAGACAATTCCTGATTAAATAATGAACAAATGGGTGAATGACTGAAGTATTAGAGCTACCTTGGTGGCCCAACTCTGGAGCCTATACAACTACTCTCTGTAATGTACTGTATTTCCTCTCAGAATGAGATGAAAAATGACTCTTGCCTCTCAGTTGGCAGGAGACCTATGTACTAAAAAACTGACCCAGATCCAAAATTATGAAATGGAAGAGATGGTAGATGACTAAGTCCTTACTTCGCCTTTCTCATCTCTTCCTCCTCAACTCTTCTGTTTGGAACACTTTCCCCTGTACCATTTTGCTTGACTAACCACAGTGTATTATTACAATTTCAGCATAGGTATCAGGTCTCCTGTAAAGGATACATTTTCTGCAGCCAAGGTAAGCTAGTTGTCCCTTCTTTGTAGCTCATTGAATTCTTACTTTTCCCCTTGTAGATTGCCAGACTGGGTCCTAAATGTCCACTGAACTGTGCTATGTTAATTTCAGGGAGCTCCTCCCACTACCTGATAGTGACTGGCATATAGGTGCTCATAAAATTGTTGTATTGAACTTAATGACTCTGGGAAGTCCCCAAAAATAAACCTGTATAACAGATTGGGCCCTGATCTGTAAGGAGTTAATGCTAACCAGTTCTGATGCTAACCAGTTCTGAACTGCTTAGGGACTTTGTGAATCATTGCTACCAGTAGTTCAGTTTGAATTATGTTATAATCAACAGGAGCCTCTGTTCTCCTAACCCATTCCCATATTACTTAAAGAAGCCAACTGAGAAAGTAGAGTTCAAATTCTAAAATCCTCTGAACCATTGAAGGCATATATTTCAGATTAAAATCAGTTAACGATTGGCTGAAGCCACCATAATTGGAGCCAATTGAATCTGAATTTAAACATGTCTGAGTTGTGATAACACAGCCAGGGCTGTGTTTACCACATACAAAAATTTAAGCAATATGGATTATTCGGTAAGGTAAAGAGAGTCTTTAGAAAGCAATTTATATTCTGTGTATTAGAGGAAATAAGACCTTGAAAGAAAATCTAATCACATTGTTGTATTGATATTTCAGAAAAATTTGTAGTAGCAATATTCTAGCACATAAGCCCCACCAGTGAACTAATCTGAAATTTAAATCAAAATAACTTGTATTAGTCTCTCCTCATTTCTGATAATTCATTTTTTTCTGAGATGTGGAAGAACAGCAATATAATCTCTTTTATGTAAGTAGTTTGATTTTTCATAAGCAGCCCTAAGGTTAAAAAAAAAAAAAAGAACCTGAGAACATAATATGTAATTGAATCATCTTGGAATAAGAACAGCAGAAGGTAACGAAGATTTAGGTAGGGAATGGGTTTCACACTGTTCCTCCTGCTTTCCATTTCAGTCACATCAGTGAATCTAAGATTTCTGGTTAGAAAAATCAATAGGAATTTACTGTGAACCTTGGCAGGGGGCGTTCTGATGAGACTCAGGATCTCTGACGGCGATCGTGAACTCAGTAATGAAGCAGCTACTTCCTATTGCTGGGGGAGTGGATAAGTAGATGAAAAAAAATTAGTGATATGAGGATATTGGTTGACAAATAATAAAGAAATTCTCACATATTTCTTTTTTTTTTTTGCCAATCAATCATTCCAGTCATTCATTCATCCACTTAGTCATTCATTAAACAGTTTTCATGTGCCTGATGGATCAGCCTCTCTTCAGAGCATGTCTAATCAAGGAATAAATAAAATACAACAGCTAGCCCCCAAAGATCTTACAGCATCTAGAGGGAAGCAAACAAGAAAAGTAATCATCAAAACACATGGTGAAAATTGCCATGATAGAAATGATGCCATACGCTTGCCTGACCTGTGGAAATCAGGAAGGAATCCTGGAGGAGGAAATACCTGGGCTGCATCTTCATGGAAAGCAGTGAAAATCTATAAAAAATAGATCCAGGAGATAACACTTACATAGCATTGGCATATATAAAGAGTTTGGCATGCTATCATGAAGGATTAGGTTTGCCCATAAGCAGCAGGAAAACATCAAATAATAGTGGTTTAAGCAAAAGAGATGTTTCTTTCCATCTAAAATATAGTTCCAGGATGAGCAGAGTCCTCGGGGATCCAGGATTTTGATTCACTTCTCTACTATCCTTGGATGTGATGCTGGTTCTCTTGGTCCATGTTGGCATCTGTGTTTATATAGCAGAATAAGGAAAAAGAGGAAATAGGGACCAATGGGTGCCTTCTAACTCTTATAGAGGATTCCAGGACATCACCCCCTGATAATTTCTCCTATATTTAAATCTCATTTCCAAAAACCCAGTGGCTTCTAGCTACAAAATAGGCTTTGATTTGTGGTGTAAGTTTGTAGAGGCCATGTGTCAAGTGAGAATTCTACTATTATGGAAGAAGAGGAAATTGAATTTTGAGGGAAAACATAGCTTTGGTTATAAGCAGGAAATAGTAAGATAGTTGAAAAATGGCAGGTATTTCCACCTGACTTAGATTGAGGGTGCAGGAGGTAGATAGTGGGATGAGAGGGAGACTGGTGTGATCTGAAGTTGCAGGCATAATCATGGGCCATGCATGAAGAGTCGTCTATGAATTAGCAGTAAATATTTACCACGCCCTTAAAGATAATGCCCATTATGATATGTGTAATGGTCTCACTCAGTTTTCCAGATAACCCTATGAAGTAAAATCATTTTAAGTCCCATTTTAAAGATAAGGTAACTGGAGTTTAAAAATTTGCCTGCAATTGCACTACTAGTAAGTGTAAAGTTGAGGTTTGAGTTCTCTTTGTGTTCTCTCTCAGTGGGCTTCTTGAAAGCAAATCTTGGTCTGGTTAGAACCAAAGCATCTGAGAGAAAGAGAGCAGTAAACTAAGCCTTAGCTGTTCATGATGTGAAATCAGAAAGGAGTTGCAAATTAAGTCTTGGCATTTCACCTCACGTTTTCATTAAGTTTTAACTGTATATAAAAAAGTTAATTATGCAGTGCTTTAATCCTGTATAAAAGGTCAACCAAATCCTCCATTATGTAAAGCATTAAGACAACTCTTGAAATAGAAAACCATTTGAACAGTTGTCAAGGTAAATCATAAGCATTTCATGAAGCACTCTTGATAATAAGATTCAATTATTCCCAATGAGAATATCTAAATCTGGTGAGTGGACTGCCTTGCCTACTGTAAGAAAAACTTATCTTACCAAGGACGAGCTGTGATACTCACCTTTGTCTTTTATAGGTTTATTTTTAACAGTGTGTATTTTCTTTGTGTGTGACTATAAACATACATACTCATTCTAGAAAAATTGCCGAACAACGAAGTTATGAAGAAATTAATAAAAAAATCAGAGAACTGCCACTCAGAGAAACCTACTATTGCAATATTATATTTCCTTCTAATTTTTATAATTTATATTTATGCCTGTTTTTCATAGGATGGAATCATGCTGCTTACAATTTTATTTACACATTTTTAAAAGATTATACTGTAAACATTTCCACATCATTAAAAATTTTTATAAACAAAATTTAAATGTTCACATGATACCCATCCTGTGAAGCTATGACCATTTAGCTAGCCAGTGTTTAATTGGAAACACTGTAGTGTATGTGTGTGGGGGGTGGGGGGGTGGGGGGGTGCACATATGCATGTGTGTATATGACTAAGATGCCTATGGAATAAACCGGTTTTGGTTACAGTGGTAACTGATTTGGATGGACAAATGAGACCTGGTTCCATAGAATTTTAGAGTGCTTTGCTCTTCACTGCCTTTATCTTCCCAAGGTTGAGAATGTCCTTTTCTCAAGTCCATACCTCCTGCCCCAAGTTTGAAATCCATCCATTATATTGGAGCTTTGATTAGAAGAGTTGCATAGGCAGGACTCAAACAATAACTATATGAAATCAGTACCTCAAAGAGAAATCTGCACCCCTGTGTTCACTACAGCCAACACATGGAAACAACCTAAATGTCTGTCAACAGATGAATGGATAAAGAAAATGTGAACTATATATCAAATGGACTATCATTCAGCTATAAAAGAGGAAATTCTATCATTTGCAATAACAGGGATGAACATTGAGGGCATTGTGCTAAGTGAAATAAATCAGGCAGAAAAAGATAAATACTGTATTCTCTCACATGTGATGTATAAAGGAGCTGAATTCACAGAAACAGAAACAAGAATGGTGGTTACCAGGGGTTGAGAGGTGGGGGAAAATGGGGACATATTGGTCAGAGGGTACAACATTCAGTTGTAAGATGAATAAGTTCTGGGCACCTAATGTACAGCATGATAGCTATAGTTAATAATACTCTATTGTACCCCTTTAACCTCATCATCCACCCCAAGTGTGTAGATGTTTTTCCCCTCTGTTGTATACTTGAAACCCATATGATATCATATATCAACTATACTTCAATAAAAAGATGAGAATGCTGTATTGTATACATCAAAGTTGATAAGAGAGTATCACACAAATATTGGTAACAAAAAATACACAAATATTAGTAACAAAAAAGTAGCAATATAGGATCAGACCATGCTCATGATCACTCATCATATGTATTCTACCTTCCTTTTGTTTGGTTCAGAAATGTCATCCGTTGTTCCCAAAAGTGCTGCTATGCATTTTTATATCCCCATGCCTTTGCATGTGCTGTGTCATCTGCAATGTCCATGTGGCAGTATTCATTCTTCCAAGTCCAATACTGTATCACCTTCCTTTAGCTTTTCGATGCAGTTCTCTTCCTTTCCCTACCCCAGCTGCAGACAGAATATCTGTTCTGTCACTCTATCACTTAATTCTTAACCTCTCTTATAACTGTGGAGAAGAATATTTTTCTTCATCCATAAGGCGTTTTCCTCACCGGACTAGAAACTTCCAAGAGCAGAGATCAGAGCCCAGTCTCTTTCTTTTAATCTCTTGTGTATGGCACCTGACTTGCCATGTTGTGCACCTCTCTTGTGTTGAGTGTCTGGAAAGCAAACTAAGCTTCAGTTTTCTCATCTCTAAAGTGGGCCTTATAATGCCAATATTTCATAGAAATGATTCAAGGATATATAGTGGTGGCAGTATTATTTTAAGGTGGGTATTCTTAATGGAGTTTTAAAAGTAATGTGATCCTTGTCTGCAAGTTTCTTACTAGCCTATAACTTAGAAAATTCTTGTGTTTTTCCCCAAATATATGATCAATTTAACTCTGGAGAGTGGCTCATGTAAGTACTAGGTTCAGGAGGATAAGGGTGGGTGTATGCCACTGAGCTAAAACACGTGAAATAGAAAAGATTAGAACATTTCAACTACATTCTGACACTTTAATTTGATTTTTGAATGAGACAACTCTCTTTTTAAAAAAATCTGTCAATAAAATACCTGTTAAAACTTCTCCATTGGAACTTAGGGATAGCTAATGAAATATGTTTGTAAGTCACATTGAAGATTATTAATAACTTCTACTTTTAATGCTCCATGTGATAATTTCAGAGCAGTTTCTGATATTTAAAAAAACTACCATTCTAAAAGGAAGTGTGAACCTCCTCAGGCTACAAAATGTGATCCCGCCATTTCACACTTACGGTTTGTGTTCTATTTTTTCTCACTCTAAAATAAATGAAGGAAAGGTAAATAACATTCATTGAACATCTGTATTATACCAGGTATCATCAGGAAAAGAGAAGTACATAGGATCCTGGATCTTCTCCCATGAAGTCAGATACATTACACTTTTGGTATCTTTTCCTAAGTGTATTTATGGAGACAGAAAGAATATAAGGCATGGACTATTTATCTCGGCTCTATCAGGATCAAGGGTACAAGGTCCAACTTTCTGAAGAAAGAGTGATTTGAGATGGATTTTACAGAATAAAATGTGAATCTTCTAGGATTGCAGAAAGCAAGGTGCTGTCTGGAAGCTTTTGCAACCAACATGAAGCCTCCTGAATACTAGGCACAGTCTGAAAGTTCTGGATGTTATAGTGTGAGTTTGTGGGAGTAACAGGCAATGAGGCAGAGGGAGGGTTGTCAGCAGTTGGGACATGACCATTTCAAATATCATGCTGTGGAATTTGGACATTATACCATAGGTGATGGTGAAATGTTTTAAGGAGGGAGTGGCTTGAGGAGTTCTGTATTCTATAAAGCGGTTTTTATTAGCTGTGGGTAAAATTGCAATATTAGCAGAATCTCTCGCCTGGCCTTAGTATATCTCCATATCAGGAGGAGTTCCCAAGGGGTGGAGAGAAGTAGCCCATCTCCATATCAGTAGGTGATTACAAGGGGACTGGGGGAGCGAGGCCATATCTGGACTAGAGAGGTGTGCTGGGGTCCTTTGCAGCCAGGTGGCGAGGGACACAGGCGAGCAGAAGTAGACAACCGCTTGTATGCAATAAACAGGGTTCTCCCACTGTGTGTCTCCCTTTGACTAATTTCAGCTTCAAAGTTTATTTGCCCCAGGGTGGAACATGTTTTCCCCTCAGAGTTACATCAGCTTCAGCTAAATCATGCTATAACATATAATAACATATTACCCTAAAATTTGAATGAATTAATATTTCAAAATTTATTTCTAGTTTATATCATATGTCCATTATAGGTAACATGCAGCCCCATTTTATACTATCCTTCTTCTGGGTCCCAAACTGACAAAGCCTCTATCTGAGGCACTGGTAGTTTCATGGCTGAGGGGGGAAAAAAGGACATTGAAAACCATGAGCTTATATACAAAGTTTCTCCTGAAAATTACATATATTACATATCCCCACAATTTTATTACCAAAGCAAATCACATGGCCACTCTTAGTAACGTGAGAGAATACACATAACCTTCCTTAGGGAAAATTACCCCAGGGCAGGGGGTATGAAGTGTTTTGAGCAATAATGCAGTCCACCATAGAAAACCGTATTTGGGCATATTTTAGATATGAGGAAATCTCATTAATAAATAATTAGGATATAGGCTAGAATAAATTGGAGAGAGCTCTGTATTTGTAATATGTTGTAAATTATAGTTTTGATATTTTCAAGTATATCCAGAAGCATAAAACAAGCAAAAACATATGGCATGGCTAGATTTGCTTGATGAGAGATAATAATTTGTAATCATTATCATATTATTACTGCTTATAATCATGCATAGCCTGTGTTGAGGCTCAGCATCTTTTCATTTACATTGCAGGCACATTTTCCCATTTATTTTCCACAGCCATTCTGTGAGGCATTCACAGTAGGCATTATTCCCATTTTACAGAGCAGTAAGTTGATACTCAATTAAGCCCATTAAATTGTCACAAGTTACAGTAACTAAGTGATAAACCTAACTCAAATATAAGGACCCCTGCCCTTATATCCTGCTGTGGAATTTGGACATATCAATAGGAGTTTCCAAGGGCTGGAGAGAAGTAGCTCATCTCCATATCAATAGGTGACAAAATAAACTTTCACTTAAGGAATTTAATCACTGCTCTGACAATATTATCCATATGCAAATGCCTAACCCCTCTTTTTCTAGGATAATTTAAAGGTAAACATCAGCTTTTCTCAGTCATACTTAATACAAATCCTGAATCAGTGAGATCCAAGTTAATGATTTAAATGCAATACTCATACTATTTCAACTGCATAAACATTTTGAGATAACTAAGACATTATTTTCTCCAGGCAAGGAAGATTTCTAGTATACATTCATAGTAAAATAATCCAGTCAATTCCTAAATACAACACTGTACTTTTGTCTTTACTTGTATAAGTTTTATTAGAAAACAAAAGCTTCCCTCTGCCTGGAATGAGCATTTTGTCAGATCTCTGGTTCATGCACTTTGTCAGAAAATTAGTCCGTCAAAATGAATTTAAACATTCCCAGAAACCACTTCACCTAATAAAAGATATCTAGAAAGGTTGCAGTATAAAGATTTATTCTAAAAGAGTAAAAGGAGAAATGGGTCATACCAGTTCTTTATAAGAAACCATACAGACCAATTCCTCATTTTGTGAGTGAAAAGAACCGTGATGAAGGGCGGCAGTGCGATGCAGCAGGGAAGGGGTAGTGTGCAGCAGGCTGAGGACAGGCCGTTCTAGTCAGGTGTGATTAGAGACGGGTCACTGTGTGAGTGTGGGCCCAGCACACTCCCTGGGTGACAGCAGCCCTTTGTGTTAAAGAAAGGCTCAGGGAGATGATTCCAGATCTCTCTTACAGTTCTACCATTCTACTAATTTAACAATTTATTCATATAATGCTTACTGGACCTATCAAATTAGTTTTTGCTAAGCGGCTTCTCAAGGTCAGGCACCATGCAGATCTGGAGACTAGAAAGCCAAATGAGGCATGGTCAGTCACAATCCTTGCCCTCAAAGGCCCCACAGACCATTGCAGAGAATGTCATGTTCCCAGCGCAGTGCAAGCGCAATGCTGGAGTGTACAGAGGACAGAGAGCGATACAAAAAAGGCCTTATATCAATTTCAAAATTTGTTATAGAACAAGGCTGCCTAGAATAAGTCCTGTTCTATGTGCCATCCTTGTCTTCAATCGGCCCCAACTCAAGCTAAACACTCCCTATTACTTCCCACTATTTCTGCATGCTTTGTGCATAGCATCACCTTACTATTATTCCCATTTAGACAAGAGGAAACAGAAGCTCAGAGAGTGAGTTGCCCGAATCTCATGAGTTTAAAGTAGGAAAGTGAACTCTGAGGCCTCGTCTGACTTGCAAAGACACTGCTTTTATTCCCTAAGCAAGCTGGTGAGTGTGTTAATTTTGAACAGCTTATGAATTATTTTTTCTCTACATCATTTATTCCATTGTATAATTTCTAAAGAACTCAGTTGTAGTTTCCCTAGTGACTGATGAGATCAGCAACTGTTTTTTTCATAGTAACATTAAGTCTCCTGCTTGATAAGGAATTGCCTCCCTTCAGCTTTGATGGAGGCTTTGATTGGAAGAAGGAACGTTGATAACCCTCAGCCGAGGTACAGTGGAGGATTACAGGAAGCACTTGCTTTCTCTTTCAGACCACTGAAGGAAGTATGCAGAATAGAAACAACCATTTCCCTTTCGGCATTTTCACTCCTGGGTTAATTTTGCCAAGATGGATGCTCAGCAATCTCAATTTCAGGCCACTTAACAAAAGCCCCTTCAAGTGCAAAAGAAAATGATTCCTTGAGAGGCCAGAGAAAAAGAGTATCAAAAAAAGAAGTAGTTGAGTGCTAAAAGATGCCTATCCCAGCAGCATTCTTCAAATTCAGTAGCTGAACTACTTGGGGGCATGAAGCCTCTATCTGTAGAGGCTGTGGTCAGGTGGAAATGCAATAAAATGTAAAGACAAACACAAATTTCGCCCTCCAAAACCCATTTCAGCGGCTCATAAAAATCCTTGAAGGTCCTTGTAACTTAGTTACTTCAGATAGGTACGGGCAAGCTTTGCCATTTATTTTTAATGCTCCAGGGGTGTCTGCATCAAGGACTTTGGATGATGATGAGGTGAGGAGGTTTCGCTGGAAGCTTCTCAGCTACCAGATCCCTGCCTTCCTGATATTTATATAAATAAGAAGAGTGGAGAGCAAAAGGCCATCCTCCCATTCTGTTCAGTCATTGCCCTGTCAGCCCCCAGGACCACACTTAAAGACTCTCTGGAATAGAGGAGATTCAAAGTATGCCGAGCCTATAAGATGGCCCAGAGCCTTGTTTTACCAACCTGAAGCAAACTCTTCACTAGTGTTTTCCTAAGCAACTAACTGCATTTTTTCTCTTACATTAAAGGATATGCAGGATCAATAAGAATATTGAAAAAATACATGTTTTTTCAACATCTACTACTTTTCAGTGCTTACTATATGCCTGGCACTGTGTTAGAGACTTATCAGATAGAGTTACCACAAAACCCTGACTGTTAGCTCATGTATTTCCCATTTTTTCTTTTTTGTTTTGTTTTTTCATATACAATAACCAAACTTAAAAAAAAAAAAGTTAAATAACTTTCCCAAGGACAAGGAGGTAAAAAAACCGGAGTTAAAAATTGTCTTCCCAACAAAATGTCTGTGTTGGCCCAGAGAGTGACTCACAGGACTCAGAGCCCATTCAATGCTGTGTCTTCAGACAAAGACCAACACAGTCACTGCACAGGTAAGGAAAGAAAAGCCCAGAAGTAATACGTAGCCTGGTGGAAAGAGCTCTGAGTCTGCTGTCAGCATATTGGGCTCCTGTCCGGTCTCCAGCAGTTGCTTGTGAACCTGGAAATGCTAATCAGTGTCTCTGAACCTCAGTTTTCTTGTTTGTGAGATAAGAGTATTATGGAATTAACCTACCTCAGGATGCTTTCATCCTACCCAGTTTCAGATCCAAGCCTTTCCTTTCCTCTTTAGTGCTTATTGCAATTATAATTTGACTATCAGTAGGAGATTTCATTACAAAAGCTTCCCCTTCAGGGTCCTAATAGTCTTTTCTTGTGTAGAGAGAATTTGATTATCACCATTCAAACACTTTTGAGATCGAGGTTGTACTTTACATGTCTCCCCAGGGTTCAAACCCTCCCTTATATTTTTTTCTCAGTTTGAAGGGAAGTAAAATTAATTATATTATAGTTTATACATGCATATATACTATATAATAGTGTATATATATGTGTGTGTGTGAGTGTGCGTGTGTGTGTGTTTGTGTATACCATGGACACTGTTAGATTTGTTAAATACACAATCTAATCTCATTCACCTTCATAGTTGTTACACAAAAAGGTAACATTATCCCAAATTTAAAGATAAGAAAGCTGAAGTTCAGAGTGTTGTTTGTAATTGTATTAAATTCGCATAGTTTCTTCTGTGACAGCACTGGAATTCTGACTCAGTTGTTTTTGATTTTCAGGTTTATGCCCTTTCTACTGTTTCTATTGTTTTAGGCCCAAGTGTTTACTGTAATCCAGTTGGATGGAAAATATAGAAAGCTAAGAGTGACCACAGGGTGGGGTCACTCATCTCCATTTAAGAACTACAATCAGAGGCATCTATGTGCTTTTCCAGAGTTGAAATGCTTCTATTAAAATTACCATTTTGCTCTCCTCCTTCCATTCTCATAGAGCTCAGAAAGACAATATATCAACTTATTACCCAAGACAAGATTAATCCTATGTTTTCTTGGCAAGTGAGTTCAGGTTCCTTTGCTACATGTTCCTTTTATGGACATGAAAATGTAACTTGTCTTAAATACTGCCTGAAGTTCACTTAGGACAAGCTCTCTTTTAATGAAACACGATCTTAAACGCCATGTAAGAGCAATCGTTGTGTAACCATTTTCATTACTATAAAATGGGAATAATGCTAATATGTAACTCACCACAGAGTTGAATCTCACATCTATCCTTTCAGTAAGAATATTTCATTTATTATGTAGCACAATGGGTCCTCCAGGACTGTTACATTCTGCTGTGAGAGTGTCTGCCATAGTTAATACTGATATATATTGGCTAACTGAATCTGGATCACCATTTATCACTCAGTCCTTTTTGTACTAGAACAGAGTGATTTTTGAACTATAAATTCAAAGATGCATGATGTCTGTTATCTTACTATTTTCATTAAAAAAGCAGTAGTGAAGGTAATTCAAAATTTAATATCAACAAACACTTGACAAAGAACACAAATGATTGTTTATACTGTACAGGTGTGCTGTATGAAATGTAATAAGTAAATCTTCAAAATGTGGCACATATATAGATTTACCAAAATGTATAAATAATAATAATTTAAAAATCGAATCAGAATATCTCATGCCAACACAAGAATAGCCTTAGCATGGTGTGACTCCAGGGAGAAAATGTGTTTCCAGCCTGGAGAAAATTACCTTTGAAACTGAAATCAGTCAAATGGAGAAATAAAGTAGGAGAAACCCATTTATTGCCTTATAAGCAGTTGTCCACTTGTGCTCGTCCATGTCTCTCGTGAACTGGCTGCAAAAAGGGACCCCACCTATCCTCTCCGGTCCAGATATGCCCTCACTCCCCCATGTAATCACTTCTTGATATGGAGATGAACTACTACTCTCCACCCCTTGGGAACACCTGTTAATAATGGAGATACACTAAGGCCTGGCTAGAGATTCTGGAAATATTGCAATTTGACCCACACATAGCAAACTCAAATAGAAAAAAAAAACAGGATCTTTGTGTTCATATGAATAGAGATTTCCAAAAGAGACCTTAAAAGGGGCTTAATTGCAGTTAAGTTAGATAAATATTTATTAATATTAGCTACAAATAATTTCATTTTTTTGACAAGCTATTGTTTACATTATTATGATAAATCTAACATATTTTCACAGTTTTAAAAGCTTAAAAAATGTATGTTTATTTGTTTATGGTTCCAACAATTTTTGGAGGGCACCTCCAAATATCAGTATCTTTCGGTGTGTGTGTGTGTGTGTGTATGTATATGTGTGTGTGTGTGTATTACAATGGCCACTTTACCCAAAAAGAAATCCTTCCTGGTATGACTGAACCATAGCTGCCAGGTCTTCATGAGTCGAGATGCAGATGGAGCTGATGGCAGGCTCAGTACCTGAGTCCACTGTTTTCTATGTTCAATCTTATTCTTTTCTTAGCTGACACTCAGACACCATAACCAAACTACAGGCCTCAGCCCTCAAAGGGCCCTGTGAATAAGTGATAATATTTAAATGATAATATAATAGAAAGTAACATTCATTTAACAAAATGATTATGCCAGACACTTTGTTAAATGCTTCATGTAGATTTTGGATGCAACCCTGGTGGCACGTTGCCACGACAGTTTTATTATCTTCATTTCTTAGAGGACTAAACAGATGTTAATAAGGTTAGCTAATCTGTCCCAAATCATAGGGCATATAAATGGTGGACAATCAATTGTTGGAATTGTCTAACTCTAAAGTCCATGCTTTCTACTTGTGTGACAAAAATTAAAAAGGAGAAAAACATGTGAAGTTTTTTTTTATTGTGCATGGTAACCCTAAGTCCAGATGGTAATGCTCAGTTTTCTAATCAAAAGTATATGGGTACTCATTACATATGAACTTATTTCATGTCCATATTAACGACCATAAGTCCCACTTAATATCCAACCTCTTTGAAAAAAACCATATATGGCTGTCAGGTACCAAGCTACCTATTAGGAATACAGGAAACTCTGTTTATGACACTGTCAGTGATAATGAAATTGAGGTTTGGAAGGATGATGTAAGTTAAACAAAAAGGGTGGAGGACATTATCAGCACATGAATGGAAACAAAGCCTTGTTTTACTGGTTGACTGTCATATTGACACATGAGTTTTTCGAACAGTTGGAAGTGCTGTGCTGTGAGGTTAATTGTTAACAATCCTAACCAATGGGATGGAAAAAAGGGGCATGACTTTGAAAACTAGCTTCCTCTACTCATGAAATAGCCATTATAAATGGCACATATATGAATTCGGAGACAAAGTATCCTTAAAAGCAAACATGCCCAGTAATGGCAAAAGACTTCTATTTTTAAACATCTGATGATAAATATGGTTAAGGAAAAAATTTTTAAGTAGAGAAAAATGTTAGAAAGGAAATAGTATAATTTAATAGCAAATCTTCAGTTTCTGATCAATCTGGGTTAAAGTCTTAGCATTGTTACTTTTTAACTGTTATCTTGATTTATTTAAATATCTCTATCCACTTTGGTTGTTTATCTATAAAATGAATATAGTAATACTGTCTATGGAGTGAATATAATAATACTGTAAGTATTAAATTAGATAATATAATGAAAATACATAGCACAATGATTAGGAAGTAGTAGGTCATAGAAGTTGTTACTCTAAATATAGTAAAATAAAAAAATATCGCCATAAAAAATCCACAGTTTACTACTCTTAACATATTGCATATCCTCTTAAGTCTGTTTTACGTGTTTACATTTAACATTGCTAAAATAACTTTGGAAATTCTATTTTTATTGTGCTTTCTCATTACAATGATATAAGCATTTGTTCTATTGTGGTGAAATGCACATAACTAAAAATTAACCATTTTAAAGTAAACAGTTCAGTAACATTAAGTTTATTCATAACGCACCCCCTCCTCTGTGTAGTCCCAACATGTTGTCCTCATCCCAAAAGGAAATCCTGTCTTCAGTAAACGGTTATTCCCCATTCCTCCCTCCCTGAGCCTCTGGCAACCAACCGCCAATCTGCTTTCTGACTCTAGGGATTTACCTATTCTGGATATTTCATGTAAGTGGGATCATTCAGTATGTGATCTTTTGTGTCTTCTTTCACTGAGTATAATGTTTTTAAGATTCGTCCAGATGGCAGCATATGTAAGTACTTTATTCCTTTTTACAGCTGAATAATATTACATTGTATATATATACCACAGTTTATTTTCCATTCACTGTTTACAGACATATGTAGGGCTGCTATAAACACTGTCTACACATATTTATTTGAATACTTTTTTCAATTCTTTGGGTTGTATAATCGAGTGGAATTGCTGGGTCATTTGGTAATTCTATGTTTAACTTTTTAGGAACAGCCAAGCTGTTTTCTACAGTGGCTGAGCCATTTTTCATTTCTACCAGCAATGTAGGAGGGTTCCAGTTTCTCTACATCCTCACCAATACTTGTTATTTCCTGATTTATTTTTTAAACTCTAGCCATCTAGGGAATGTGAAGTGGTATCTTGTGGTTTTGACTTGCATTTTCCTAATGAATGAGGATATTGAGCTTCCTTTCATATGCTTATTGATAATTTATATATCTTATTTGGAGAAATATCTTTGCCTATTTTTATATTTTTTCCATTTAGTTCTTGAATTTAAAGAATTATTTATATACTGTGGATATGAGACCCTTAACAGATATATGGTTATCAAATATTTTCTCCCACTTTATAGGTTGTCTTTTTATTTCCTGATTCATTATTTAAAAATTTATTCATATCATCTTTCAAGTAAGATTTCTGAATTTTAATTCATTCAGAGCATACAAAATAATAAGCATGAAAAAGCATTAGAGATATGGATGATACCCTAAGTATGTAGCCATAAAGGGATAGTTAAATTAAACACAGTGAATCCATATTCAATGTGATATAGTGGTCTGTTCTCTCAGTAGACTGCCAAAATAAATTACTATTTTGAATAATATCCGCCCTGGAATTTTCAAATAAATTTTATTTTTTATTTTATGAAAACAGATGAAAATTTCACCTTTCATCTATTTTATGTCAGTAAGCAACTTTCATCCTTATCTCACCTCACCTCAATCAGTTAGTGTCCACACTGGCTTACTGATAATAGAATTAATATTTTGCACCTGGTGTATATTTGTAGAACTGTTACATGGAATGGTTATTAACATGTGCTCATAAAAGCCCTCCTTAACAGTGGAGTATTTCCCTTTATTATACACAAATGTAGGAACTGCTGAGCAATTATAAACACTTCCCAAGCCCTTCTTATAGACATTGTATAATTTCAACTTTTTAATGACAGTCCCCAGTCCTCCTCAAATTAGATATTGGCCTTCTCAATACTATTACTTAACTTTAAAATAAATGTATTCATACATATTTTCCATTTTTTATACTCCCAAACACTTCATTTCACCTGAAAAGAGTAGGTCATAGTTTTACAATGAGGCTAAAATTTATTTTGTAAGGAAAGCAAAGATAAGAAAATCTTACCATTAATGAATTTTCAATTTTTTAATTAATCAAATATTTATGGAGTCCCCAATGTATGCCAGGAACCACATCATGAGAATTCAGACATGAAATAACCATTATGCAACCTCAAAAGAACTTACACAAATATCCAGTTAATTACAGTATCATGACATCATTTCTATACATTTCAGTGAAATCTTAGGGAAAGGAATCCCAAAAACTGCTTGTGGAAGTCAGGAATTTTTTCATAGGTTACATGGTTTAAACTGAGATTCAAAGAATAAATTGCAGGTTTGCCATATGAGTAAGCTTAGAATGGAGGCGAAAGATGTCCTAGGTGGGGGTAAGAGCATAAGCACTGATTCAAGGAAGCATCAGAGAAAGTATGAGAGAGAATTTGGTGTTGCTCCATTATGAAATGAATGAGATACAAGCAAAAGAGGAGACTGGACAGGTAGCTCAGATCATGATAACTTTTTATAGTACAGGATCAGCATAAATAGAGACCCAGAGTTAAAGTATTTGATTTAGGAATGATGATATTTGTAAAGATTGCCAATGCCCTCCCACTGAAAAAACTGTATTATTTTCCATCCTGAACCAATGACCTATAATAAACAATCATTCTGGCTTGCCAACCTAGATCTGTATCCTAAGCTAAGCATTATTATGACCTGATTTTGAAGAACAACTTTATTTGACCTTTGCTTTAGAAAGTGTTCTTGTAACTCCTGATTCAGTTCTGTCCAGTTCAGCAAACCTTTGTTGATTACTTTGCATGCCACAGACACGGAGTCAAGCAAAGAAGAAAGTCCCTTTTTTTTTCAACAAATACTTACACTGAAAGGAAATGAAATCTTGAATGCCAATGTGTAACAAGAAGTCTATACAAGGTGTATGATGAGATAATGAAAGGAGTTATCTTTTCTGGGTTGGAGAAATTGGATGACATTAGAAATCAGGAACAAAGAAATTTGTGAAACCCACAAATATCAGAAAATTAAATCACACACTCCTAAATAAACAATGAGTCAAAGAAGAAATTATAAGAGAAATTAGAAAATATTTTTGGATTAATTTAAATGAAGAAAAAAATAATAAAACATATGACACATGGCTAATGGAGTGCTTAGAGAGAAATTTATAGCTGCTAATGCCCAGAAACAAAAATCTCAAACCAGTAACTTAATTTTTCCTCTTACGACACTGGAAAGACAAAGAAAAAACTAAACTGAAAGCAATCAGGAGAAAAAATAATAAATATTAGAGTGGAAATAAGTGAAATCTAGAAAAGAAAATCAGAAGCAGAAATAAACAAAACATGGATTTGGTTCTTTGAAATTAAAAATTGACAAACCTTTAGCTAGATTGTCCCAAAAGCAAGAGAAAAGCCCCCATTTACTAAAAACTGGAAAAAACAGGGTATATCACAACATGCCATAGAGAAATAACACATACAATAAACATTTATCTTTTTATAAGGGAAAACTATTAACAAATGCTAACAAATTAGATAACTTAGATCAAATGGAAAAATTGCTGGAAAGACACAAATTACTAAAATTGTATTAGGAGAAAATAGAAATCCAAACAGACTTACAACAAAGAAAGATATTGAACTCTTAACCAAAAAACTTCCCAAAAAGGAAATTCCAGATTCAGATAGCTACACTGGTACAGTTTATGAAACATTTAAAGAAAAACTAATACCAATTACCAAAAAGAATTCTTCAATACCAATATCAATATCAGTTCTTCAATATCAATTTTTCAAACTCTTAAAATGTAGAACAGGAGGGAACAACTCCCAAATTAGTGGCTATGAATCCTATGTTACCCTAACAGGGGGCAAAGGCATCTGAAGAAATAAAAATACAGACTAATATCCATTATGAATATAGGTGCAAAAAAATCAATAGAATACTAGTAAAGCCAAATATATAAAAAGTATTATATACCATAACCAAGTAAGATTTATTCCAGGATGCAAGGTTGTTTTATCATCTGATAATCAGGGAATGTAAATATATCAATAGAATAAAGAACAAAAGTCATATAATTATCTCAATAAACACAGCAAAATAAGTCAATAATGTTTTATGATAAAAACTCTCAACAAACTTGCATAGAAGGGAATTTCCTCAACTTGATAAAAGGCATCTACAGAAAGCCCACAATTAACAGCATAATGTTAAAAACCTAAATACTTCTCCCCCTGATATTAGTAATAAAATAAAAATGCCCTCTACTTATTTGTATTGACCATTTTAATGGAAGTTCAGAGAGGGCAATTAAGAGAAAAAACATGAAACCAGATCACAAAGGAAGAAGTAAAGCTATCTCTATTTAAGTTGATGTGATTTTGAAAAGAGAAAATTCTAAGCAATAGTCTAGATGATTAGCGCTATTAAACAATTTTAGCGAAGTTACAAGGTACAAAATTGACCTACAAAAATCAATTGTGTTTCTATACATTAGCACTGAATATTATGAAAATGAAGTTAATAAAACAATTCCACTTAACATCAAAAATAATAAATATATTTAGGTACTAACTTAACAAAATGAGGACAAAACATACACTGAAAATTATAAGACACTTATGAAAGAATGTAAATAAGATTAAAATAAATGGAAAAATACCCCATATTCATAGATCAATAAATTTAATATTGTTAAGGAACAGTACTCCCCAAATTGAGTTACAGGCTAAGGCACTCCCTATTTCAATAGCATTTTTTTTGCATAAATTATAAAGATAATCCTAAAATTTATATGGAAGTGCAAGGGGTCAAAATAGCCAAAACAATCCTGACAAAAGGAAAACAATTTCAGAGGGCTCACATTATCTAATTTCAAAACTCATTACAAAGCCACGTAATAATGATGGTATTATACAGGTATAAAGATGGATACATAGATCAATAGAATAGAATTGAGAGTCCAGAAATAAACCTATATATCTATGATGAATTATTTTTTAACAAGAGTGCCAAGATCATTCAGTAGAGAAAGAATTGTCTTTTCAACAAATGGTGCAGACACCTGAATTATTATCTGCAAAGTAATGAAGTTGGGTGTACACTTCACAGTCTTTACAAAACTTAACGTTTTGTTCATGTTTACAAAATTGAATAATCTATAAAAGTAGATTAGTGGTTGCTTAGGTTTGTAGAAGAATAGGGGGAATGGAGAGTGACTGCTAAGGGGCATGGATTATTGTAAATGGAACAAAAATATTCTAAAATTAGATTGTGGTAATGGTTACACAACACTATGAATATACTTTAAAATTCAATTACACATTTTAAATGGGTGATTTATATGTTACATGGATTACATCTCCAACTTGGGAGCAATACAAACATAAAATATCACCTGAGACCATCACCCTGGGGAAATTGAATGTTGATACTGTCAACTCCTCAAACAGTCTTTTTCCCTACTCGTTCTCCTAATGGTCTTTTACTTTGAGGTGAAATTAATATTTGACACTACTTAATCTACCTGAAAATGTATATTTTAAAGTCTTAGTCAAATAATTTGCACTTATTTCCTTCTGTTGATATTCCCAAGGGAAATTTAAGAAATTGTCTGTAAACAAATAATTATTTTATTATACAGGAAGAAATGAAATTGCTGCTATTGGCAATAGAATTAAAAACAGTAAATCTTGGTTGACTTCCTCCCAAAGGTTAGTTTTGATGATTTTTTTTAGATGAGTTAGTATATGATTTTATGTGTCCATACAATTATACACCTTTCAGGAATAATGATTCTATTTCTTCTAATTGATCCCCAGTGAATTCTAAGCTCTATTAGACAAATTATCTATACTGTAAGCTGTTAAGGAAAATATCAAAGAAAAAACAAGCAAATTACTACAAAAAGCACATGAAACAGTATTACCTGGGAATCTGTTATCTGGGGGTACCTGGTCATCAGTTTTTGAGAAGCAAAAGTTTGCTTTCACTTTTGAGATCCCTCACCACTGAGTTCTAAACTTAAATATTTGTTTCATTGAAAGCATTTTTCCTTCAAAGTAGCATACACTTCAAGTGAAAAACATTTGCTTGAATATCAACAGAACCTTTATAGCATCCCTGTTTATGTACAATGACTAATTAACATCTCAGTGCGTAGACAAATAACATTGATATACAACAGGAAAAACATACCATAAAATGGAAATATCAAAATATACAGCACCAATCCAATGTCTCTCTATGTTCCCTGACATTTATCTGCCCTACAATGTTGCAGAATATTTGTTTGACCTTTACCCAGCATCCAAGGAATGTATTACAACCATCCCCAAATATGCCAAGTAGTGTCCTACTGTTATGTCTTTGGAAATATTGTTCCCTTTACCTAAAATAACCTTTCTTCTTTTTTCTGCCTAATGAAACTCTGCTCTTTCTTCAAACTCCTGATCAAATATCACTGTGAAGTTCTCCACAACCCTTCTGCATCACCTACAAACCCCCCTGGCAATCTATTATATATAGTCATCTCTATGGGCACTTCTCACACTAGATTACATACTGAAGTTAATGTTACATTTCTCATATTTATCACAGTATTCAGCCTATGGTATTTTAAACAAAGAAATCATCTTTTGCTCACAATCAGTATTTTTGTATTCTCATTCATTATATTTATCCACATTTTTCTTTACTCTCTCCATTCATACTTTACTTCTCTGACTAAATTCTAAGTTTCATGAAAATGGCAAAATGTGTTTTCTATCACCGATATTTCAACAGACTCTGTAAGAAAAGGAAACCTTCCACTGGTACAGCATTTTACAGTTTAAATGATATATTCATTTTTACTTGGTTTCAAGTGTTTTTAAATGATCCTGTGAAGAGGTGGTGTTACTCCCATTTTGCTCAGGAAATGAAGACAGGGCAGTCATTTTTCCAGGGTCCCTTGTGGTCAAGTTGTAAGGTGACTACAGAATTGGTAAATTGCTATTTGGTTTTCTGAATCCAGGCAGGGCCTGCCTCCTATGAACAAAACATTTTTTTTTTCTCTAAGGTACTTACTGAAAAGGCCAGAATGTCTGTGACCAAATGCCTTTACATCTTCACGTAAATTTATTTAAATCATAGATATTTTGTTGTTATTTTTAGGCAAATACTCAGTTGCACTATATTGTTTGAACCAACAAAATACTTGATTTCAAACTTCCAAAGAGTTAACATTTGAATTTTTTAAAATATTTTTTAGAGATTAGATGTTACACTTGACTTTAGGAGAATGAGGTGAATCACAATGTAATCTTACAAGAAGATTAACATTTGGTATTTTTCAGATATAGCATGATACATGTTGACTGTAGAAAATTGGGAAAAAATAAAAATATATAATCCCATGTAATGAAAATTGATACTGTAAATATTTTGGCATACTTTATTTCAAATTTGTTATTTGTATGCACATCATCCTATTAATGTAAATGTTTAATATAATAATCTTATAGAGGCTTAGAAAATATGATCGGAGTTTTATTTTTTTTAATTGCTAATTGCTACTAATATTAAATACTATTTAGCCCCATTAAGTATTAAATTCATTTTGCCAACATTTGACAAATTTATAACCTGGCATATTTTAAAACCTCAATTGTAGGGTTTCTTTGATAATATTTGTTCCCAATTACAAAGATTCTCAGCTCTTTCAATTATTTTGTACTGCAATTAAAAATTTATGTTTTTGATTTCCACTTTAAGTACTTCAATTCTCTAACTTAATAAAGAAAACTTCCAAAGTACTGAAATTTACTAAGTTAAATTCATGAATATAAGGAATCTCATGTTCCAATATTGTGTATAAACTTAGGAAGATTTCCACTGAAAATCACAACTAAGTTACTCAGTTGTATGTGGTAATTTAACATCAGGAAGCTGAACCTTACTCAACAGGCCAGATTCTCTTAAACATTACAAATCTTTAAAATGCAAAATACCCATTCTTTCTTAAGCTCCAAATATTTAATGTATAGATTCCATTTTCTTATAAAAAATAACGTTTACCCCCTAAAAAAAAACAATTATATTATCACAATTGATGAGCAACCTTCTCAGCAGTTAAAGGTTGCATAATGAGCAGAGATTCTGCCTGGAAGTCTCATTAAATTCCTATTGGAGCCTGTGTGGGAAAATATTGAGCCCTGTGTGTAGTCTGTATCAAGGACTTCACGATAAAAAAAGTTGGTCTTACAGTCTTCAAAACGTACATAGTTCAAGAAGCTGATCTCCATAGGGAGTGTTCAACCTATTCTACCTGCCAAATGTCTTGTTCAGTTTTTTAATTTATTTTTTTCCCTTGGCTAAGAGATTAAACTATCTTCCTCCTGACTCTAAAGAACTTTGAAATTAACAGAATTATCTTTAATTTTCTTATCTATGAGAGGGCCTCATTGTCCTTATAGATACTTAAATATATCCCTTTTGATTCTGCAGATATCAAGGTTATGTTTAAATCTTCAGTGATGGCATCAAAATCATACTACTGTCATGCTTGTGTATATTTACATGGTAAAAAACATCCTGATGGTTTCATTTAGCATTATTCTACTTGTATTTCTCATATCACTGAAATTATTCATTAGTTATTTTGGATATCTACATAAAATTGTACTCTTTCCCTAACTACACTCAGATTTTTTTTGATTTTCAAAATTATATATAATACCTTAATGAAATAAAATTACTGAGTCCACTGATATGAACAGCTTTAAAATATTTTTATACCTATTGATAAATTGCTTTTCAAAATCCTGGTACCCTAGAATTACTGCTGTTTATTTTTTCAAGCTCTTTTCTAATAAGCATATATTTTCCTTCAAAATTGGATTCATAATGCATATTCAGTTTGATATGCTGCTTCTAAATTGAACATTTAATCTTGAGGATTTTTTCATGTCATTAATACCCTTGAACAACATGATTGGTAAGAACTGTGTAATATTCCTCTGCAGATTGCACCATAATTTAATTAGCCTTTCCCTTACTATGCTTGCATTTGTTTCTTCTATACACTCATAAAAATAAGTATGCAATTTTAAAATTTATTTTTAAATTAAGACTATGAACTCAGTGAAAAGACAATTCTACTTATAGGTATAATCCTAGAACCTACCTATATTATAATCTTGAGAATCTATGTATGAAACCTTTATAAATACTAGAATTATTATTCATTTTGTAGTAGTATCATCCAACATAATGCCAAGCATATAGCAAAGACTTAAATTTGTGTTATGTGAACATAGATGAATCAGTCACTATAATTGGCAGAGTGTATTTAACATCTAATATAACCAAACTTGTTGACCATTTAATGGATGAGAGATTTTTTTAATGAATGTGAAGTAGGGTACTTTGTTTTGTTTTGTTTTTGTTTTGTTTATCTTGCCATCTGTTTAACTCAAAAAAGTAGTAAGACTTGAGGCTTCTTTTTCAAGAAAAAAATGGTCATTAAGATCTAGTAAGTAGCAACTTCCTCTTATGCATTTAGTTCCCTTCCTCTGATCATTAATCCTGCTGGGATTCTTTACACCTTGCTCATTATCTCATGATAAAAGGAGTCTGTGTTATAGGAGGAGGCATAAAAATGAGAGATCACCAGACTTCAACATCTGAGACCCAAACCTCCACAAGACTCCATATTAACCAGATCTTGAGAGCTACATCTGAACTCGATGAGCAAAGAAGGAATAGTTGATTGATTCATCAAAGCAACTCCATTTTGATAACCCCTTGATATTGGTTTGACTTATGCTCCTGTCAACATAAAGCCCCCTATTGTGTGAACTAATTGAAACTCACAAAATGGTATCACTTGAACAGCATTACTCCTGCCTGATTGCAAGCAACTCTTAATTCCCAATGTCAAGATCACATTTCACTTCACAGTTATATGGGTCACAACATGAAAAGGATTAATTTCTGGTTGATTACCCTCTGCTGCTGTAACATGAAATGCACTTCATAGCAAGTAGGATCTTTGTGTGTTTGCTAATCTGCCACATTGACAATTGTTTTGAGGGTCCTCTGAAGCATTCTAATGAGCATTTTTAAAACATATCCTCACTTATGAAATATAAGCTAATGGTGCAAATGATGCTAAAAACCATATCTTGTCAGATTTTATATATAAGTGTGTATGTGTGTGTGTTTACAAAATTAATTCAATTAATTTTCTTGCACATTGCTTAGCATAATGGTTAGTGTGCAGTGCATTCACAGTAATCTTTTAGGGGATGTAAGCATTAAAGAAATAAAATTGCAAAGAGCATAATCCTATCATAAGTAATAAGGCATCATATAACAAATTTCTTGAAAATATCCAAGAATCACTGTAGTGCAATTTCTAGAACCTAATTTAGAAAGCAGCACCGTCAAAAACATGGTATAACAATAGTACAAAAATTTATCAAGTTTGGATATTTGAAAGACCTTTAAGACTCTACCAGCTATACACACCAAAAAGTTTCATTTAAAAACAAAGGCTCTGTATAGTAGTAGAAGATAGTGCCAGTAAGCTTTATCAATGGAGAGATGTCCAGGCTTAGGCTACCAAGGATCCTTGTTCACACATGGAAACCCTTTGTCTGCAGACTGAACCACCAAGAAATGTTCTATGAATCTTGACTTCAGGAAAATTCAAGTTAGAATTTCTAGTGGGGTCTTTCTTTTCCACTCTGGTTATAGAGCCAAGTCAGGCTGTCAATTCAGTTGAGCTAACTGATGCCATCAGTAAACACACTGCCCCTGATGGTCCCCAGGGGAATTTCAAACTTTAACAAGCATGTGATCAATCTCACTGCTCTTTATTTGGCCAATAGTCAAAATCAGGTATCTAGGTATTCCCAGAGATAAATATACAACTTTCCCAGTACAGATGTAAAATAACTCAGTTCTGTATAAGTAGTGATAGTAATGATAATAATAAGTAGCTATATTAATTTCCTATCACTGCAATAAATTGCCACAAACTTATTTGCTTAAAACAAAACAAATTTATGACCTGTAGTTCCAGAGATCGGTCATCCAAAGCTGTTCCTCAATGATATATATAAAAGAACTAGCACAGTATTTGTTCTATATTATATACTGAATGAACGAGAGCTTTTCATATCATTTTGGGGATCATCGAATATAACATCCAACTATTTAAAATAATATTGTGTCATGTTACAAGTAGAAATAGCATTTATCAACAGATAAATACCTTTTTACAGATTTTTCTTTAGGATTTACTTAATGTGGATCTCTTTAGTCCTTCTGTGAGTTATTTGAAAAGCCATCCCATACAAGACCCCTGTATCACACAGAAACACACCAACACACACACATATATGCAAACAGAATTTATCTTTCCTTTTATACAATCCATTTCTACACAACACCAGCACAGATTCCTTAACACTGAATAATTAAATAAAAGTAGAGTTTGGGGGTTTAGGAAACATTCCAAACCATATTGACTTAAGGAATTGTGTTGATATTCACTGACCCTTTCTTAAGGAAATTCCATGCTAAGTAATTCCAAATAGTTGCCCCAAAATATAGTAGATAGTTTTAAGTAATTCCAAATAGTTGCCCCAAAATATAGTAGATAGTTTTCTGTTTCTTGGTGACAAGGAATTTTTTCAAATATAAAAAACAATGAATAATTAGACATAAATATGAGCAACTTCTTCATCAACATATCTCCCTGGGCAAGGGAAACAAAAGCAAAAATGAACAAGTGGAACTATATCAAACTAAAAAACTTCTGTACAGCAAAGGACACCATCAGTAGAACAAAAAGACATCCAACAGTACAATAGCCAAGAAATGGAAGCAACCTAAGTGTCCATCAGTAGATGAATGGATAAAGATGATGTGGTACATATACACAATGGAATATTATTCAGCCATAAGAAGAAAACAAATTCTATCATTTGCAACAACATGAATAGAACTAGAGGGCATTATGCTCAGTGAAATAAGCCAGGCAGAGAAAGACAAGTACCAAATGATTTCCCTAATCTGTGGAGTATAAGAAGGAAGCAAAAACTGAAGGAACAAAACAGCAGCAGACTCACAGAATCCAAGAATGGACTAACAGTTACCAAAGGGAAAGGAACTGGGGAGGATGGGTGGGAAGGGAGGGATAAGGGGATTAAGGGGCATTATGATTAGCACACATAACGTATGGAGGGCAGGCACGGGGAAGGCAGTATCGCACAGAGAAGACAAGTAGTGATTCTATAGCATCTTACTATGCTGATGGACAGTGACTGTAATGGGGTATGTGGTGGGGACTTGATAATGGGGGGAATCTAGTAACCACAATGTTGTTCATATAATTGTACATTAATGATACCAAAATGAAAAAAACAAATGAATCAATATTTTAGAAAACCTATAGAAATTTCCACTATTTTACCAATGAGAGATGAAATATATTCTCCTTTTAGAGGACCACACTGTTAATTTCCTCTTGTTCTAATGTATTTATGGTCCTTGAGACATAGTAATTAACATGCCTATGCTTGTATTTCATTAGCTTTTTTATGAATATGCCAATTTGTGCTTCTAACAAAACTGTTTATCCAACTATCTACCACCATGTTGTGTCAAGCACCAGATTCTTTACATTTTTTTAACCCAAATCTGTTTATCATTTGCTTCAAAAATTTTAAAGGGCTCAGCAGGCAATTTACATATGTCACGAGTTTAACTGAGCAAGGATTAGCAAATAAAATCTTAATTAGCTAATTTTTGCATAATTTTAGGGAAATTATATGCTTTGTGCAGAAGACAGGTGGGAGGTAAGGCATTTAACTTGTATTAAATTGAAGTTTTCCTTGACTTTATGAATTTTAATAGAAAAATAGCATTTAACAGTTAAAATATGTGTCCAACTGAATAGATTCTATCTGGAGCCACAAAAATAAATTATTTTATGAAAGGGAACATTGTGATTGCCATGAAGTCTTATTAATAACACATACATAAGAATTATTTTGAAATTAGACAACACTTTTATTCAGACAGTTTTTATGGTTCATAGTGTATGTTCTGGATTGATAAGCAGTATTAATTGAATGTGAGTGTTAATTCACATATATTTACAGCAAAGAGCTGGGATTAAGTCTTTATATGGGAGGCTTCATACTGCTGTACAACATTGATTGTCGTGGTTTCCAAGGGAGGTGGCTTTCGGCAGCGACAGACATTCAGATACCTCGGCCTGATGCCCTCTGGCTATTTCTCACCTTTGTGTTGCTTCCTCTTTCTGGACTTCCTTCCACTTTTCTTCATACTTCATCTTGGTATGAAATCATCCTTCAAAACTTCAGCTAAGGATCTGAGTAGAGGTCTTTATTAATCCTGCTCTATCTCACAAATGATTCAGCTCTCTTCTTCTTTGTTCCCTTAACTCCATATGCATTTGTTTTTTTACCACTGTACCAGTCACACTATACTATAATCACTAATTCTCTTCTGTACTTCCCTCACTGGCCCCTTGAAACAAGGATATATTTTATCCAACTTTGTATCCTTTAAAGAGAAGTTTGTTGGCTGAATTAAGAAGGTAACATATTCTGTCATATTTTAACCTCCTTTGTAGATTTCAGTTCAGTTCAACTCAAAACCATTCTCAAAATCATTTGTGAATGAAAGCTGTTTGTTTAATACTTCATCATGAGGACCCAAGTTCCTGCTATTTAATATTACACTTGTTTCCACTAGGCTCACTCACATAAGCCATGGCGTGTATAATCTACTAAATATATGGTCACCATGATATTAGAGAGGAATATCTCATTTTTTCAGAGCACATGAGGTTGTCAACAATCAGATAAGAATAGTTATTAATTACTGAGTCAAGCTGGAAAATTTTTCTTTATTTGGCCAACTGACTGTGCTTCTCCCTCAGGGCAATTCCTCTACCTGGGTGCTGAATATAATCTCCTCTCACCTATTTTTAGACTTCATTTCAGCAAGTGTTCCTTCTCTTTTCTGTGTTGTTAATATTTCTCTTTGACCACTTCTGTCACATACAAATGAGTTATTCTGTTTCCCATCTTAAAAAAAACAAAAACAAATCCTCTCCTCAAATCCGCATTCCCTCTGCCATGATTTCATTTCTCTGCTTCACATTACAGCTAAACTCCTCAAAAACAGCTGAGTCCTCTTGTTTCCTATTGTCTTCTCCCTGTTTCTCCCAAGCTCATTCCAGGGATGTTTTCATACCCATGACTCTACCTGAAGCACCTTTTATCAGTTTCATCAATGACTTTTCTGATACCAACTGCAATCGACAATATTTTATCCTTATCTTACTCTGCTTTGAGCGGGTTTTCACATAATTAATTAATCCCTCTTTAGATCGTTTCTTCTCTTGACTCTGAGGCACTGTTCTTTATTGTCTACTTCCTACCTCACTTACAAGTCCTTTATT
Source organism: Manis pentadactyla (assembly GCF_030020395.1). Taxonomy (NCBI): domain Eukaryota; kingdom Metazoa; phylum Chordata; class Mammalia; order Pholidota; family Manidae; genus Manis; species Manis pentadactyla. Next base: position 33,921,138 of record NC_080027.1, read on the forward strand.
TTGTGAGTGTACTTTGTGTGTTGGCTTCCCCTCATCTAACATTTGATTCCACATCTACCCTAGGGTTTCATCCTTGGACATGTCATCATCTCCATTTACATCATTTTCCAGGAAGTCTCACCCAGAATCATGTTTTTTTTTTTTATTTCAAATATTGTATGGTAATGATTTCCACTTGTATCTACAGCCCAACATCTCCCTACATTCCAGAGTCCAGTACCTAATGGCTTACTCAAATATCTCTATTTGAATATCTACTAGGTATCACCATCTGAATGTATCCAAGGTTCATCTCTTGATCCACAAACATAATCCTCTCTTCTCACAGGATTCTCTACTCAGGAAATGTCAGTATTTTCCTGAATACCACATCTTCACTTTAGGTTTTCAATTTCTGTTAATAATTTTATTCTAATAGCTAATTCTATAAAAGGCACTATATATTGAATTTCTGTATTAGATATTTTGCGTTTATATGTCATCAGACAGTCCATTTATGTTTGCCAAACATTTCTTCCTACTGTCATATTTGGTAGGTTTGAAGTTATTTCTTCCATGGGCTTTCCTCTAACTGTGCATAAATAGTTTTGTCTTTATTCCCCTTGATGAAAGAAAACAAACCTTATTTCTTCTGGTATGGAATATGAATTTAATTTAAGTTGTATGAGGAAATAGCCCCAATATGTTGATTTTAAAAATGCATGTCAACATTTGGCATTTGGATATTCTATGTAAATGCAAGCTTTTAGCAGAATTCCAATTGAACAAATTATAGTTTTTGACTGTAATTTATGGGAACTATGTAAATATCCACAACTTTATAGTCGGCATTTCCTAAATTACTCATGAATTACTAATTGACTTTTCAGCTACAGGATATGCAAATATATTTTCACAGAGAAAGAAATAGTAAAATCTCAGGGCTATTCGGTTAAAAATAAATAATGACACTTAATGCTTTACCAACAGGAGAGTGCACTATTTTTTTTTACCTGCTAGCTTATTACAGGTCTTTGTTGAATGAAAACTAGAAATTCCAAAGAAATACCTTGGAATGTACAACTGGCCTTAGACCTGGGTGGGTAGATTGCATGGCTACCTTCTTGAATAGCAGCTCAGCAGAAAGACTTGAAGTTTGACTCAAGCATATCTGAATTTAACTGCTGCTCCTCTCCTTAGCCAATTCTAGGAACTTGGGCAAGTTTCTTAGATTCTCTAAACCTCAGTTTCCTCAGATGTAATAGCAACATAATAATACTAGTGTTGATAAGTTTAATTAAATCATCTGTTAAAACATTGATTCACTGACAACAAAATGCTTTGTTTATATGATGATAATGATGATGATAGTGATCTTATTTGGCCTTAGTGAGAAGATCTAATGGCCAACATATCTTTTTCCCTGGTCCCCATAGCATTAAATTCAATCACTCAGAAATTTGTGACAATGCTAATTTATCTGGCAGAAGAAAAATATAAAATTTCAAAAACATAACATTTTAGAATGTTACTCTTCTGTTAAATATCACAAGGTATAGAGGAACATAGGATTATTTTTTTAATTTTATTGAAATACAGTTTAATGCAATATTGTATCAGTTTCAGATGAACAACTTAGTGATTTGACAATTATGTACATTACTAAATGTTCACTGTGATAAGTGTAGTTACCTTCTATCACCTTACAAAGATATTACAAAATTACTAGCTATATTCCCTATGTTGTACTTCTATCCCTGTGACTAAATTATTTTATAATTTGAAGTCTGTACCTCTTTTTCCCCCTCACCTATTTTCCTTACCTCCCCAACATTATTACCAAATGTCCATTCTCTATGTTGATGATTCTGTTTATATTGTGTTTGTTTTGAATCCACATATAAGTGGAACCATATGGTATTTGTCTTTCTCTGACTGACTTATTTCACTTAGTATAATACCTTTGGGTCCATTCATGTTGTCACAAATGGCAAGATTTTATTCTTTTTATGGCAAAGTAATATTCCATTGTGTATCTGTACTACGTCTTCTATTGATGGAAACTTCAGTTGCTTCCATATGTTGGCTATTGTAAATAATGCTGCAGTAAACATAGGGGTTCATATATCTTTTCAGATTAATGGTTTCTTTTTCTTTGGGTAGATCCCCAGAAGTGGAATTGCTGGGTCCTATAGTATTGTTATTTCTATTTGAGAAACGTCCATACTGCTTTCCATAGTGGCTTCACCAATTTGCAATCCCACCAGCAGTGTACAAGGTTTGCCTTTTCTCTACATCCTTGCCAATACTTGTTATTTTTCGTGTCTTATTAATACTAGCTATTCTGACTGGGGTGAGGTGATATCTCATTATGGTTTTGATTTGCATTTCCCTGATGCTTAGTAGTATTGGGCAACTTTTCTTGTATCTGGTGGTCATCTGTATGTCTTCTTCGAAAAATGTTTACTCAGGTCTTCTGCCCATTTTTAAGTCAGATTATTTGTGGGTTTTGGTATTGAGTTGTATGAGTTCTTTATTCTTTGGGATATTAGCCTCTTATCGGAAATATTGTTTTCAAATATATTCTTCCATATAGTAGGTTGCCTTTTTGATTTGTTGATGGTTTCCTTTGCTGTGCAGAAGCTTTTTAGTTTGATGCAGTCCACTTGTTTATTTTTGCTTTTGTTTCCTTGCTCAGGAGATATCCAGAAAAAAATTACTAATGATGATGTTCAAGAGTTTACTGGCTGTTTTCTCTTAGGAGTTTTATTGTTTCAGGTTTTCTGCATTTAGGTCTTTAATCCATTTTGAGTTTATTTTTGAGTATGGTGTAAGACAGTGATCCAGTTTCATTGTTTTGCACATAGCTGTCCAGTTTTCCCAAAATAATTTATTGAAGGGACTGTCTTGTCCCCATTGTATAGTCGTACCTCCTTTGTCATATATTAATTGACCAAATATGCAAGGGTTTATTTCTGGGCTGTCTGTTCTGTTCCATTGATCTATGTCTGTTTTCATGCCAGTACCACTCTGTTTTGATTACTGTACCTTTGTAGTGTAGCTTGAAGTCTGGGAGTGTGATTACCCCCAGTTTTGTTCTCCTTTCTCAAGATTGCTTTGGCTATTTGGGGTCTTTTGTGGTCCTATATTTTAGGATTATTTTCTCTAGTTCATTGAAAAATGCCATTGGTATTTTGATAGGGATTGCATTGAATCTGTCGATTGCTTTGGGCAGCATGGCCATTTTAACAATATAAGTCTTCCTACCATGAACGCAGAATAGCTTTCCATTTATTTGATCATCTTCAATTTCTTTCATCAATATTTTATAGTTTTCAGTGTACAGGTCTTTTACCTCCTTGATTAGATCATTCCTATTCCTAGGTATTTTATTCTTTTTGATGCAGTTGTAAGTGGGATTGATTTCTTCATTTGTCTTTCTCCTGGTTCATTGTTCCGTACATTAATTTTTGTATCCTCTGACTTTACTGAATTCATTTATTAATTCTAATAGATTTTTGTATCTTTTATATATAGTATGTCAGCTGCAAATAGTGACCATTTTACTTTTTTCTTACCAATTTGGATGCCTCTTTTCCCCCCCTGGTCTGATTGTTATGACTAGGTCTTCTAAGGACTAGGTTGAGTAAGAGTGGGAGTGTGCTTACTTGTCTTGTTTCTGATTTTAGGGGAAAAGCTTTCAGCTTTTCACTATTGAGGATGATGTCAGCTGTGTGTTTCCCAAATATGACCTTTATTATATTGAAGTATGTTTCTGCTACACCCACTTTGTTGAGAATTCTAATCATGAATGGATGCTGAATTTTGTCCAAAACTTTTCAGCATCTATTTGAGGTAACCATATGGTTTCTATCCTTTCTTTTGTTAATTTTCCATATCACATTGATTTGTGGATGTTATATCATCCTTGCATCTCTGGAATAAGTCCTATTTGGTCATTGTGAATGATCTTTTTAATGTATTTTCTAATTTAGTTTGCTAATTTTTGAGGATTTTTAGATCTGTATCCATTAGGAATATTAGTCTGTAGTTTTCTTTTTCTTTTTTTTTTTTTGTAGTGTCTCTATGTGGTATTGATTCCGGGGTAATACTGGCCTCAACAGAGTGAATTTGGAAGTTTTCCTTTCACTTCAACTTTTTGGAATAGGACTTCTCTTTAAATGTTTGTTAGAATTCTTCTGTGAAGACTTCTATTTTCTGGGAGTTTTTCAATTTTGTCACTAGTAATTGTTCTGTTCAGATTTTCTATTTTTTCCAGATCATCATAGAAAATTGTATGTTTCTAGGAATTCATCTATTTCTTCTCAGTTGTCGAATTTATTGGCATATAAATTTTCATAATGCCCTCTTATAATCATTTACATTTCTGTGGTGTCAGTTGTAACTTCTCTTTCACTTTCTGATTTTATTACTAGAGTCCTCTTTTTTTCTTGATGAGTTCAGTTAAAGGTTTACCAATTCTTTTTTTCAAAGAACCAGCTCTTACTCTCACCGATCTTTTGTATTGTTTTTTAAAATCCTTATTTCGTTTATTTCTACTCTGATATTGTTATTTCTTTCCTTCTGCTAACTTTGGACTGTTTGTCCCTCTTTCTAGTTCCTTAGGTATTGGGTTAGATTATTTATTTGAGATGTTTCTTGCCCTGGGAGGTTGGCCTGTATTACTGTAAACTTCCCTTATAGGACTGCTTTTCCTGCATCCCAAAGATTTTGAACCATTGTTTTTTTTATTTCTTCTTTGATTTCTTTGATGACCCATGGGTTGTTTAATAGTATGCTATTTAGCTTCCACATGCTTGTGGGGTTTTTTTCCATTTTTTTCTTGTAATTGATTTCCAGTTTTATATCGTGGTCAGAAAAGATGCTTGATATGATTTCAGTCTTCTTAAATATATTGAGAACTGCTTTGTAGCCTAAAATGTAATATATTTTGGAGAATGTACCACATTCACTTGAAAATAATGTTTTTCTATTGTTTTGGATGTTTTGTTCTGTATATATCTGTTAATTTCATATAGTTTAATAATGTGTCATTCAAATCCACTGTTTCCTTACTGATTTTCTGTCTGGATCAATCTATCCATTGATACAAGTAGGATGTTAAAGTCCCCTACTATTATTATATTACTGTCAATTTCTCCCTTTATTTTGTTAATATATTTGCTTTATGTACTTTATCCTCTATTGGATGTATGGATATTTACAATTGTTCTATCTTCTGGCTGGATTGTGTCCTTAATCATTATATAATGTCCTTCTTTGTCTCTTGTTACAGTCTTTGCTTTAAATTATATTTTGTCTAATATAAGTATTGCTACCCCAACTTTTTTTTCATTCCTATTTGTATGGAATATCTTTTTCCATCCCATCAGTTTCAGTGTATGTATTTTTAGTTCTAATGTGAGTCTCTTTTTGATCCATTCAGTCAACCTGTGTCTTTTGACTGGAGAATTTAGTTCATTGCATTTAAAGTAATTATTGCCACCTTGTTAAACATTTCCTTGTTGATTTTGTTTTTCTCTCATCCTTTTTTCTCTCTTGTGCATTATGACTTTCTTTAGTGTTATGTTTGAATTTCCTTGTCTCTGTTGTTTTTGTGTATCCATTATAGATTTTTGGCCTGTGGTTGTGATGGGGTTCATATATGACATCCTACATATATAGCTATCTGTAAGTTGATGGTCATTTAAGTTCAGACACATTCTAATAACACTATACTTTTTTATTCCCTATCTTCACATATTATGTATATGATGCCTCCTTTTATACCTTTTTATTTAGTGGTTCCCTTAACTAATTTTTAGATGTAAATGCTTACTACTTTTGTCTTTTTGGCCTTCATACTAGCTTTTAAATTATTGATCTACTACCTTTGGCATAGGTTTGCATTTACTAGTAAAATTTTCCCTTTCATATTTTTCTTCCTTGTGGTTGGGGATTTTTCTTTTCTTCTTAAAGAAGACACTTTAACATTTCTTGTAAGTCTGCTTTAGTGGTGGTGAACTCTTTTAACATATGTTTATCTGTGAAACTCTTTAGCTCTCTTTCCATTCTGATGTATCAAGTTTTTTCATAAAATGATGCAATATAAATAAAACTATTCTCCCAAAGTTTGTCTGTAAATTTAACTTGGAATGTTCCCGAAGTAACAATCTAACAATCAACCTATCCATCTATCTCTATATAGGTTGCCTTTCAAAAACTAGACTAATAAAGTCAATATGTAAAAGTTATAAAGTTGATATGTAAAGTTGACATGTGAAAATAACTAGTCAAGAATATATAGAGGAAAAGTTTAGAAAAGGAAAAAAGAAGCAATGAAGAATTGACCCTACCAGATGTTAAACCATATTATATTAAATTTTAATTATCAAAAGAATATCACATTGACACAGGAAAAAACAAATCAATAAAACTAATTATAAACTATAGAAGTTGATATAAAATATATAATGTATACACATTTGTGTGCATGAATTTAATATGTAATGAAGGTGGAATCTCAAGTCAATAATGATAGGTATTTTTTAAACAAATGGGTTGGACAGCTGGGTAACTCTTTGAAAATAGTTTAAGTTGTGTCCTTGCCTGACACTCAACACCAGGAAAAATTCCAAGTGAATGAAAATTTAAATATAAAGATAAAACCTTAGATATTCTAAGAAAAAAAATATAAAGGAAGAAGATATAGGAAAAATAATCTTACAGAATTTTGGACTAAAGAACATGTGTCCATGACTCAAAATCAGAAATCCATAAAATAAAACACTGATAAAATTAAAACTTGATTGTCAAAGATAAAATAAAACCTGGAAAAGATAAGTTTCTAAAATATAGATTAAGTGCTGATTCCCCTTAGATGTGAAAAAAATCTACAAATTAATTTAAAAAATTGAAAAGCATCTAAAATATATAGATAATATACAGAAAAAAATATGTAAATGACCTATAATCATATGAAATGATGTTCACCCTCATTCATTAGCTGACACATTAAAATTAAAACCTTATTGAGAGGCCATTTATCCGTCACACTGAAAAAAGTACAAAAGTTGGACAATGTACTCTGCTGATGAAATTGTTGGAAAGCAAGCACTCTCAAAACATAGCTGTTTTGAATGCCCAATCATGCAGCCCCTATAGTGGGCAATTGCAAATATCCACTAAAATACAAATATATTTGCCACTTGACATGGCAATTCCACCTATGTGAATTTGTCTTAGGGACACACCTGTACAAGCATGAAATATCATATGTACAAATTGTCGATTACAGAGTTATTATTTTTTTACCAATGATTGGTTACATAAACCACAAAATCATCATTCTTTGATTTTTTTTTTTTGCCATAAAATAGAATAAGGAAGCTGTCCTTGAACTTACATGAAAAACTTAACTGGATTTATTGTTAAACCGAGAGAGGAGGAAAAAAAGCAAGAGAATGATGGAAGGAGAAAGAGAGAGCGGATGAGGGAGGCACACACACAACAGTGTGGTATGTTGTCTTTCATATAAGAAAGGTTTAAGTAATACACATTCACATTTTCTTTTCTTTGTATCTACATTAATTTTTTTAATGAAAGGAAACAACACACAAGAAGCTAACAAAAATATTCATCTGTGGAAACAAAAGGAATGGGGTCAATAGAAACAGGGATGGGAGTATATCTCAATATAACAATTGTTCTATTATGTTTATCCAACTCTTTATTTTTGTAACATTTTAATCTCTGTAAATGTTTAAAGAATAGTACAATGAACACCTGCACACCTATTATTTAGATTCACCAGTTGCTAACATTTTGCCACATTTTCTTTACCTCTTGCTCATGGGTGATTTGGAAGGTCTTGTCTTTGACCACTGTAGCTCAAAGAAGTTTTTCCTGAGAGGTTCTCCTCATCCACAATTGCTAACTTCTTTCATTTCATTAACAAATATTTATGGAACCCCTATAATGGGGGAGTAACTGTTCTAAGCATTGGGACACATGAGTTAGCAAAACCAATCAAAATCTCTGTCATAAAAACTTGTCATGCTTTCTCTTTATACATATCTTAAGGTGACAAAGCCTATAATCACAGAGAATTTCATATTTTTTTTGTAATTTTGGTGCTCTGATTCCTCTCTTGAGCCAAACATCCCATAATGCAAAATGGAAGCTTGTCTACTTTCCTTTTTCTTATTTATACTCATTCTCCAAAGATACTTTAAATGGTTCCAATAAATGCCTCCAGACACGAAATTTAATAGCCTTCTGAAAACCACTATGTAAACCAAGCTGTTTTCTCTAAGAAGATAATAGATTTCCTTTGTAGAAAATTGCCATGCAAACAAATTCAGCTGTTGTTTCAGGCTCCTCAAACCTCTGTAAGTCACATGATCACTTAGATATGTGCAAATAAGGATTCTCCTAATAGTAAAGTTTGTGGAAACCATCTCTTAAAATAAGGCTCAAATGCTAATTCATAATAGGAATTCCCACACGATTTGCAAGGAGATCTTCTAGCCCAAGGAGTAAAGCTGTGTTTTTTAATTAAAATTAGCCTGTCTTTTTCAGCTCAGGCTACCGTACTCACATCCAAAATTTATTTCTCACAGTTCTTGAGACTGGGGAGCCCATGAAAAAGCTGGGAACCACATAGGTTACTGAGGCCTCTTCTCATGCCTACTGGCAGTTACCATCTCATCAAGTGCTCATATGATCTTGGCACATTCACTGGGAAAAAGAGGAAAAGCAAGATCGCTAGTATCTCATCATATAACGGCACTAATCCAGTCATGAGAGACCCACCCTCATGAAATCATATAACCCTAACTTTCTCCCAAAAGCCCCATCTCCAAATGACATGAGATTAGGGGTTAGGGTGTCAAATAATATGAATTTGGGAGGACACATTTAGTCCAGAATATTGCCTGAAGATAAAAATATCTCCTTGGCAGTTGGTAACATATCAATTCTTAGAGTCCCTTTCAGCAAATTCTGATTCAAACTCTTGTCTGGGAGTGGAGAAGCAATGGAGAGGGACCTGCAAAGTCACAGTAAATGGAGAAGTTGACAGTGAGAGGTTGTATCATCATTAGGATGTAGGAAGATATATAAGGGATGTAGGAAGATAGAACTTTGAGAAAGTTAAAGATCAGCTATCAGGAAGGAAGCACAAAGCTTAAGAAAGTTCTGAGGAAAGCTTCAAGCTTTATTATCTGGTGATGTGTCATCCTTCTTTTCTCCATCTGTTCATTTTTCTGTAACTTATTATGCTTTCCTTTTCTCTGGTAACTTCATAGAAATATAGATGTCATTCTTACCTGTATTGGTGCATCAAAAGGATTCAACTATAAAGAGAAGTCCTCACAATTATCAAAAGGAAATAATGGGCATTGAGGACTTCCTTAGAACCAGACCTTATATCACTGTGGTTGAGAGACAGCATTTTGGCTTTGGGACATGATGCTCTGAATTACCCTGGATGAGAAAGAAAGCTCTTGAAGACACTGTAATTGCTCGAGTAGAGCAGAGATCTTGGTTCCTATGAAATTGTAAGAATAATAGTACTGGCCTCTGCTCTCATGTGGACATCTTTCTTGTCTAGCATTAGAGGTGGCTAAACCAGACATTTTCAAATAGATTTGTTCAATGTAATAATGTTATTGAATTGTACAAACTGCATCCACCTAACATCTATGTTGCTTGATCTTGTAAATATCGAGTGAAATCCACTTAATTTAATCATAGCATGCAGTTAGAAATTTCTGTACATATTCTACTTGTGGTGTATGGAAACTGAGTTTATAGATGAATGAATTAAGGTATTGTCATTAGTTTAAGTATTATGACTAAACCATTAATAAAAAAGCATATTTTACAAATTATCAATTATCTTTAATCATTTATTCCTAAGCCAGTTCTTTACATAAGTGTAAAAATTGCTATTTTTCCCCCATCAGTGTGTAAACTAAAACCATTAATTTTTGTGCACTTAGGGTGTATTCATTGTCATCTGTATAACTGAAAAGATTTCTATTTATCTCTATTGTAGAACTTGCCACACTGGAATCATCATTTGCCTCCAACCCCAGTGAGATCCTCAACTTCTCAGGGCAAAAATTAGTTTTATTCATCTTCATATACCCAATGCCTAGTACACTGCTTGGCTTATAACAGGTGTTTATTAAATATCTGGTGGAATGAAAATAATTTGTTTTTGTCTTTATGTATCTGAGGAGTTAATAATATGAATTGGTTAATAAATAATCATAAATGATTTTCACTCTTGTTCCAGTTGTTCCTCTACAATTGATTGCATGTGACATATTACCTTGGGCCTCATCACCTGTGAGTTCAATTGCAGTCATACTTGGATTTTTCTACCCAAATTTTCCATATGATTTCATACTCCCATCTCACATAGGCCTGCAGACCCTTACAAAGCTTTCCATTGCCTTTTATTTCTGGAGGATGGTAGTAGATTTTTCCACAGATGCTGCTGGATATTGTTGCCTTTTTGTAATAGATGTCTGCTAGGCATTTGCCGCTTTCACATTTCCTCTTCATTCTTATGGATGGTGGCTCTGGGAATACACTTCATTCCCTTCATCTTTATTCTGAGTAGATACACAGTAGATAGATAGGTACATAGAGGCCAACAGACCCTCTGTACTGCTGAGTTAACATTTTAAGTTCTCAATGCCCTGAATATATTTTGTGTCCCTCTGTCTCTCTGTGGCTCAGATTCCATTCATCGGGCTGGGAAGGGCATCCAGATATCATGCTCTCCCCTTCATCCTTTCTCTTCTAAGTTTCTTCCAGGCACCAGGCCTCAAAAGCCCCCTGTTTGCAGATTTCTTCACCTTGTTGGACAATTTTGGCTAGTAATTCCCTATGGATTAGAGGCAGGCCTAGGCCTATAACTTAAGTGTGTTCGGGTCCACATCATCCTTTTTACTCATCAATTCACTCAAATTATTTATAGACTGTCTACTGTTGGGATAACTTGTGAGCAAAAGAGTCAAAGCCTTCTCTTGTGGAACTTACATTCAAGTGAAGGGAGATGGATATTAGATAATAGGTAACTAGAGACAGGAAATAACAGATAAGTAAAATACATGGATGGTAACAAAGGTTTTGGTTAAAATAAATCAGAAAAGGGGGATATAGTATATGGGAGTGAAAGTAATCAGGGACATTGTATTTCACAGGTGACATTTGAGGAGAGCCCTAAGGAGGTGAGGATGGGAGCTAAGGCAGTATCTGGAGGGGACGTTGACCAGGAGAGGCCTGCATATATTCACACTAGCCTAACCGGGTGGGTTTCAGGCTGTTTCATGTCCCAGAGCAGCCAATGCCCAATCTGTACCTTTGTCTATATATCTTCATTTCTTGAGTCTTAGAACCATAGACCCTCAGTTTAATTATGAACCCTCTCAATATGTTAATTAATACTTAACTCTTATCCTAACCAGGAAGATTCATTTTCATTTGACTAAGCTTGAAATAAATCTTAATATGTAGGAAAGAGATATTTCAGTTCAAATTATAGGAGCAGAATATTCCACATCTACTTCTATGTCTACTTAGATGTAGGATAAAAATAATAAAATGGAAATAAATTTTGGGCCAAATTTCTTATTCTCATTTTCTTTGAGAAATTTTATAAATGTTAGAAGACAAACTATTTTCTTGGTGTAAGATAATTCTTTCAAAAAGAGGTTGTAAAGAATCTTGGAAATACAGCACATTCTGAAGAAAAAAGAAAAAGATGCTCTATTGAATTCTCAAACAGGGCATTGTAAAGGCACTTAATGTCAAAAATGTGTGTCTATTTTGAACCAGACCACAGGGTGTTACCATATGAGTTTAACAAAGCATTTGTATTACCTAATCTCACTTTGTGATAAGTAACATGGGTGAGGGTAGGAGGGTAACACCAGCAAATTCACTTGGTGGTAGAAAGAACTTCAGAGCACAATGATGTAATAGAAATTTGTTTTACATAAATATATATAATGATTTATAAAGAAAAGGAATTCATAGAAGCCAGCACATGGACATTTCTTTCCTATACCTAAAATTTAAAGATGTTAAAAATCGATGTGATATATACTACAGAAATTTAAGTGGTAATTGGCAAGTTGTTAGGTAATTTTCTATTGTTTATTATAATTAGCTAGACAGATCAAACTCCAAAGTAAATTGCTTGTCTGAATTATCTATCATAAATCTCCATAATTCTATTTCTGTGCTATAATTGACTCAATCATTATAGGTAATTTTTACAATTAAAATCTTCTTAATTTTGTATTTTTATCTTCTTGAGACAAACATTCAAAAAGAAACCAAGGGATTGCTGCTGAAATATTATTTCAGTTATTTTAGCAATGTAATCTATATATCAGCATAAGCAAAACAAAACCATTAAATATCCACCCCTTAACCATGGAGGTAGACACTAGCAGGTAAAAAATAGGGTTTACACACAAAAACTTTAAAATCTTAGATAGATGAAATGTACGCATAGCTGATGCCTCCATTTCAATGAAGGAAGTCACGTAAATTGACAGGATCGCCAGTTCCAAACCTGCTCTTTCATTTCAAGCCCGCTGTCCACCCATGCTCTCACTGTTACCTGCTTCCCCACGGCAGCCTCCTGACTGCTCTTCCTGTCTCTGCAACTTCAGATTTCACCCAGGCCCCTGCGGGTACATTCCCAGAACCCCACTGTCCCCACTGTGGAGGTACAGAGGTTGAGGCAGCTGTAGCCTGAGGTGGGGTGTGCCGGGCCTGCCTGCACTGGAGACAAGCCCCTAAGAAGTATAAAAGAGCTAGTCACGCACACATACCCTCTAAGCTAAACTGAGACAAAATTAGGACTCCCAAGTGTGAAAAACCTTTGTAAAAATGCAGATACAATCACTTTATGCTCCTGGGTAAAGCCCAACAGTGCTTCTGCATCATCCACAAGATTAAGAGTAAACTCCTTAGGCCATGGGCCTCATCCCTTGCCTTCCCAGGACATTCCCTTGGCGTCAGCTATGCTCAGATAGTTGCCTTCCTCTGAACACATACTCCATCCATACATCAGCAAACAGCACATTACCCACTCAAAAAGTAAATAAATAAGAAGCAGAAAACAAAGCAAACCCTTCCATGAGATCAGACATAGTAAATTGTACTGTCCAAAAGTTTTTATTGAGGGTCACTACTGGTTTAAATATTTTAAACAGTTTTTGATAGAATGTTCTTCAAATTCTTTTATATGCATAATCTCCAATAAACCCCAAAGGAACTCTTCACATATGTGAAAATTTGTATATATACACATATTTATACCCAGGTTTTATAACTAACAAGATATTTATTTCACTACACAAACTTTGTAAAAATTAAGGTAATAATACAGAAAAATTTAGAAATGACAGAAAATAAAGTGTTCATGTATCACCATTCTATTTCAGCCAATATTGTCTTTCCAATTCTTACCCTCAAAACCATATTTGATGTGTATTTCATGTAGTTGCCATCAGAGTTTACACTTTCTGCCTCTGACTTCCTTAACTTTATGTCATAGATTTTTTTAAAGAAGTTGTACAGAGTAATATTTTTAATGCATTCATTATATTCCAGAAAGTAAATATACTATAATTTATTTTACCATTGTCATAGTCTTGAGCATTTAGATAACATTACCACGTCAAACATTATGTTAAGTAAGTCTATGATAAGCATATGTGTATATTCATACACATATATTCATATATTCTTTCATATTTGAGTTTTTGGGCTTATTGTATTAAATGGTTTGAAAAATGTTATGGCTTACAATAAAGATATATTTCTTCTTTCAAATAGTGTGCAATGTGCTTTACCACCAATGCATAGAAGTTTTAGTGTTCTTCTATCCTGATTTTATAAACACCTGATTTTATAAACAAAGGATATTGTGCATAATGTTTTCATTATTACCTGAGTCATCATTTGGAATTTCAATATTATAGCAAGCTATAAAATAAAAAGGGCTTCCAAGAGGGTGTATGGATGTGGTTTCCAGTGTTACACATTTAGCATTTTAACCAGTTTTGCATAGTTATTCTGCTTTCTCCACTTTTCCGCTCTTACTGTCACACTGCTGCCAGCTTTGTTTCCACCTTTTATTTTCCAGTTTGGCATAAAGTAAAACAGATCACTAAGCTCATTAAAATACCCAACATGTACAATATGTATCAATTGTACACCAGGCTCTGCTAGTCTTTTGTGTGTTTTTTTAAAAAAATTAATCTTTATATGAAGAAAGTTTTATTATATCTATTTTAAAGTTTCAGTGAGACTAATACTGCATGTGGGTAGGGTGAAGTACAAAATATGAGGCTTAATAAATGAATTATGTGATTTATTATACATCTCTCACACATTTCTTTTTTTCTCACCGTTAATTTTTCATTGTGCTTCTCTTCCTTCCCCTTCCATCTTTTATATCTTCCCCTCTCTTCTCTTCATCCATTTTCTACTACTTTCTTTGTTTTTGTGTATTGCCTGGCACTTAGCTAGTCCTAAACAGATGCACTTTCTGGAGTTCATTACATGGATGTAAAGTAGTATCATTACCTGCTTGCTAACTGACCCACACTGTGAGTGATCTAGAATCCACTGTGTTTATCTCTGACTCCCAGGGAATGTCCCATCATTATTTGAAGAATTTCATTCTTGAATTTCTGTCTCTTGTTTCCTTTTCTTTGCTTATTCAGTTTAAAATAATGATCTTATTTTTATCAAAGCAACATGTATTTTTCATAGAAAAAATAAAATAGAGTTCCACTAAAGGAAGACAAATGTTCCATAACTTCATTCAAATTACCACCAAAAAAATCTATTTCTCCAGATACTTTTCACTTTTGTTTTTAATGGGATGATGATCCACTTAGCTTTCTAGTCCACATTTTTATACTTTTTTTTTTTTGGTAGATAATTATTTTTTATTGAAGGGTAGTTGACACACAGTATTACATTAGTTTCAGGTGTACAACACAGTGATTCAACATTTATATACATGATAATTCTAGGTACCAGCTATCACCATACCAAGTTGTTACAATATTTTGACTATATTCCTTATGCTATACATTACATCCCGGTTACTTATTTATTTTACAATTGGAAGTCTGTACTTTTTTTGTGTGTGTGTGTGTGTGAGGGCATCTCTCATATTTATTGATCAAATGGTTGTTAACAACAATAAAATTCTGTATAGGGGAGTCAATGCTCAATGCACAATCATTAATCCACCCCAAGCCTAATTTTCATTAGTCTCCAATCTTCTGATGCATAACGAACAAGTTCTTACATGGAGAACAAATTCTTACATAGTGAATAAGTTACATGGTGAACAGTACAAGGGCAGTCATCACAGAAACTTTCAGTTTTGCTCCTGCATTATGAACTATAAACAGTCAGTTCAAATATGAATACTCATTTGATTTTTATACTTGATTTATATGTGGATACCACATTTCTCTCTTTATTATTATTATTTTTAATAAAATGCTGAAGTGGTAGGTAGATACAAGATAAAGGTAGAAAACATAGTTTAGTGTTGTAAGAGAGCAAATGTAGATGATCAGGTGTGTGCCTGTAGACTATGTGTTAATCCAAGCTAGGCAAAGGCAATAAAACATCCACGTATGCAGAAGATTTCTCCCAGAACAGGGGGGGGTGAGGTTCTAAGCCTCACCTCTGTTGATCCCCAATTTCTCACCTGATGGCCCCCCTGCGACTGTGCCTGTCTTAGGTTGTTCCTCCCTTGAGGAATCTTACCCGTCTCTGGCTAACCAGTCATCTTCTGGAGTCATACAGGGAAATGTAAAGTTGGTAAGTGAGAGAGAAGCCTTATTGTTTGAAAAGGTTAGCTTTTTACTTCTTTGCAGATTTATGCCCTGTGGCTTCTATGCCCAGCATTTGTCTTGAGGTATCTTTACCATTTGGAAGAATTATGATACTTGGTAAATTTGATATGAGGCACGAATTCTATTTAAGGGTTGTAATTAGGAAGGAAGAAGAAAAGCTATAGAAGTAGCAGGCGGAAGAAAACATGGGAAGATTGATTATTTCTTTGACATATTTTCTTGTAGGGTAACTTCAGCATGTATAGGTTTTAATCTACTAATTAAATCGTGCACACACATTAACACAATAGGAGTACAGTTACATAACCAAAGCATACCTGTAATTACCAGCCGTCTCCAGTGAAACCAAGAAAACCAGTTAGGCACCTTAGGCATTTGTGAAAACTTATCTATGATATGGTGGATATTGTCCAACTGAACTTGAACAGTCTGAGAGAAATCAGACAAATTAAAACAACCCATTCCTGGGGACTGTTCACATCCCATATGTTCTTTTAACAGTAAATAGTCTGTAGTTTTAAGATTTTGGAGCGCTACAATTTGCACTTCTCCTAATTCTTGGTTGAGTTCCAACAGTATAGATCCAGTCATATTTGTTGTTTTACTGTATGCACAGGCCAGCTTAGATATCTCCTTCTTCATTCCCATGGCAAGTCCAGGAACTGGTGGGATGAGTGCATCTACAGCTGTAGCAGTGCATGGATCTTTGTTGGGGTTTTTTGATGATCATCTTCTGGCATGAGTCTTCCCGAGAGTGCTGATGATGGAAGTTCTTTTTCATATCGTATCTTAGTTCATTTTCAGAGTAGCCAAATTAGGCTTTGATCCTCTGTATAAACATAAACAGTCCATTTGCCTACACTTTTATATGCCCTTTATATCATTGTGTATAACTCATTGGAGGTCACCACACAGGAACTGCTTTTTTTTTTTTTTATCATTAATCTAAACTTACATGACGAATACTTTGCTTACTAGGCTCTCCCCTATACCAGGCCCCCCCTATAAACCCCTTTACAGTCACTGTCCATCAGCATAGGAAAATGTTGTAGAATCACTACTTGTCTTCTCTGTGTTGTACAGCCCTCCCCTTTCTCCCACCCCCCCATGCATGTTAATCTTATTACCCCCCTTTTTCCCCCCCCTTATCCCTCCCTACCCACCTGTCCTCCCCAGTCCCTTTCCCTTTGGTACCTGTTAGTCCATTCTTGAGTTCTGTGATTCTGCTGCTGTTTTGTTCCTTCAGTTTTTCCTTTGTTCTTATATTCCACAGATGAGTGAAATCATTTGGTATTTCTCTTTCTCCACTTGGCTTGTTTCACTGAGCATAATACCCTCCAGCTCCATCCATGTTGCTGCAAATGGCAGGATTAGCCCTTTTCTTATGGCTGACTAGTATTCCGTTGTGTATATGTACCACATCTTCTTTATCCATTTATCTCTCGATGGACATTTAGGTTGCTTCCAATTCTTGGCTATTGTAACTAGTGCTGCGATAAACATAGGGGTGCATTGGTCTTTCTCATACTTGATTGCGGCATTCTTAGGTTAAATTCCTAGGAGTGCAATTCCTGGGTCAAATGGTAAGTCTGTTTTGAGCATTTTGATGTACCTCTATACTACTTTCCACAATGGTTGAACTAATTTACATTCACACCAGCAGTGTAGGAGGATTCCCCTTTCTCCACAGCCTTGCCAACATTTGTTGTTCTCTGTCTTTTGGATGGCAGCCATCCTTACTGGTGTGAGGTGATACCTCATTGTAGTTTTTATTTGCATTTCTTTGATAATTAGTGATGTGGAGCATCTTTTCATGTGTCTGTTGGCCATCTGTATTTCTTTTTTGGAGAACTGTCTGTTCAGTTCCTCTGCCCATTTTTTAATTGGGTTATTTGTTTTTTGTTTGTTGAGGTGGGTGAGCTCTTTATATATTCTGGACGTCAAGCCTTTATCGGATGTGTCATTTTCAAATATATTCTCCCATACTTAGGGTTCCTTTTTGTTCTATTGATGGTGTCTTTTGCTGTACAGAAGCTTTTCAGCTTAATATAGTCCCACTTGTTCGTTTTTGCTGTTGTTTTCCTTGCCTGGGGAGATATGTTCAAGAAGAGGTCACTCATGTTTATGTCTAAGTGGTTTTGCCTATGTTTTTTTCCATGAGTATAATAGTTTCATGACTTACATTCAGGTCTTTGATCCATTTTGAATTTACCTTTGTGTATGGGGTTAGACAATGATCCAGTTTCATTCTCCTACATGTAGCTGTCCAGTTTTGCCAGCACCATCTGTTGAAGAGACTGTCATTTTGCCATTGTATGTCCATGGCTCCTTTATCAAATATTAATTGACCATATATGTCTGGGTTAATGTCTGGATTCTCTAGTCTGTTCCATTGGTCTGTGGCTCTGTTCTTGTGCCAGTACCAAATTGTCTTGATTACTATGGCTTTGTAGTAGAGCTTGAAGTTGGGGAGTGAGATCCCCCCTACTTTATTCTTCTTTCTCAGGATTGCTTTGGCTATTTTGGGTCTTTGGTGTTTCCATATGAATTTTTGAATTATTTGTTCCAGTTCATTGAAGAATGTTGCTGGTACTTTCATAGGGATTGCATCAAATCTGTATATTGCTTTGGGCAGGATGGCCATTTTGACGATATTAATTCTTCCTAGCCACGAGCATGGGATGAGTTTCCATCTGTTAGTGTCCCCTTTAATTTCTCTTAAGAGTGACTTGTAGTTTTCAGAGATAAGTCTTTCACTTCTTTCGTTAGGTTTATTCCTAGGTATTTTATTTTTTTTGATGCAATTGTGAATGGAGTTGTTTTCCTGATTTCTTTTTCTGTTGGTTCATTGTTAGTGTATAGGAAGCCCACACATTTCTGTGTGTTGATTTTGTATCCTGCAACTTTGCTGTATTCCGATATCAGTTCTAGTAGTTTTGTGGTGGAGTCTTTAGGATGTTTTATGTACAGTATCATGTCATCTGCAAATAGTGACAGTTTAGCTTCTTCTTTACCAATCTGGATTCCTTGTATTTTTTGTTTTGTCTGAATGCCGTGGCTAGGACCTCCAGTACTATGTTAAATAACAGTGGAGAGAGTGGGCATCCCTGTCTAGTTCCTGATCTCAGAGGAAATGCTTTCAGCTTCTCACTGTTCAATATAATGTTGGCTATGGGTTTATCATAGATGGCCTTTATTATGTTGAGGTACTTGCCCTCTATTCCCATTTGGCTGAGAGTTTTTATCATGAATGGATGTTGAACTTTGTCAAATGCTTTTTCAGCATCTATGGAGATGATCATGTGGTTTTTGTCTTTCTTTTTGTTGATGTGGTGGATGATGTTGATGGACTTTCGAATGTTGTACCATCCTTGCATCCCTGGGATGAATCCCACTTGGTCATGGTGTATGATCCTTTTGATGTATTTTTGAATTTGGTTTGCTAAAATTTTGTTGAGTATTTTTGCATCTACGTTCATCAGGGATATTGGTCTGCAGTTTTCTCTTTTGGTCGGGTCTTTGCGTGGTTTTGGTATTAGGGTGATGTTAGCTTTATAGAGTGAGTTTGGGAGTATCCCCTCCTCCTCTATTTTTTGGAAAACTCTAAGGAGAATGGGTATTATGTCTTCCCTGTATGTCTGATAAAATTCCGAGGTAAATCCATCTGGCCCGGGGGTTTTGTTCTTTGGTAGTTTTTTGATTACCGCTTCAATTTCGTTGCTGGTAATTGGTCTGTTTAGATTTTCTGTTTCTTTCTGGGTCAGTCTTGGAAGGTTGTATTTTTCTAGGAAGTTGTCCATTTCTCGTAGGTTTCCCAGCTTGTTAGCATACACGTTTTCATAGTATTCCCTAATAATTCTTTGTATTTCTGTGGGGTCCATCGTGATTTTTCTTTCTTGTTTCTGATAGTGTTGATTTGTGTTGTCTCTCTTTTCCTCTTAATAAGTCTGGCTAGAGGCTTATCTATTTTGTTTATTTTCTCAAAGATCCAGCTCTTGGTTTCATTGATTTTTGCTATTGTTTTATTCTTCTCAATTTTATTTATTTCTTCTCTGATCTTTATTATGTCCCTCCTTCTGCTGACCTTAGGCCTCATTTGTTCTTCTTTTTCCAATTTCGATAATTGTGACATTAGACCATTCATTTGGGATTGTTCTTCCTTTTTTAAATATGCTTGGATTGCTATATACTTTCCTCTTAAGACTGCTTTTGCTGTGTCCCACAGAAGTTGGGGCTTAGTGTTGTTGTTGTCATTTGTTTCCATATATTGCTGGATCTCCATTTTGATTTGGTCATTGATCCATTGATTATTTAGGAGCGTGTTTTTAAGCCTCCATGTGTTTGTGAGCCTTTTTGCTTTCTTTGTACAGTTTATTTCTAGTTTTATGCCTTTGTGGTCTGAAATGTTGGTTGGTAGGATTTCAATCTTTTGGAATTTTCTCAGGCTCTTTTTGTTGCCTAGTATGTGGTCTATTCTGGAGAATGTTCCATGTGCACTTGAGAAGAATGTGTATCCTGTTGCTTTTGGATGTAGAGTTCTATAGATATCTATTAGGTCCATCTGCTCTACTGTATTGTTCAGTGCTTCCGTGTCCTTACTTATTTTCTGTCTGGTGGATCTCTCCTTTGGGGTGAGTCGTGTGTTGAAGTCTCCTAGAATGAATGCATTGCATTCTATTTCCCCCTTTAGTTCTGTTAGTAATTGTTTCACATATGCTGGTGCTCCTCTGTTGGGTGCATATATATTTAGAATGGTTATATCCTCTTGTTGGACTGAGCCCTTTATCATTATGTAGTGTCCTTCTTTATCTCTTGTTACTTTCTTTGTTTTGAAGTCTATTTTGTCTGATGTTAGTACTGCAAGCCCTGCTTTCTTCTCGCTGTTGTTCGCCTGAAATATGTTTTTCCATCCCTTGACTTTTAGTCTGTACATGTCTTTGGGTTTGAGGTGAGTTTCTTGTAAGCAGCATATAGATGGGTCTTGCTTTTTTATCCATTCTTTTACTCTGTGTCTTTTGATTGGTGCATTCAGTCCATTAACATTTAGGGTGACTATTGAAGGATATGTACTTATTGCCATTGCAGGCTTTAAATTCGTGGTTACCAAAGGTTCAGGTTAGCCTCTTTAGTGTCTTATTGCCTAACTTAGCTTGCTTATTGAGCTGTTACATACACTGTCTGGAGATTCTTTTCTTCTCTCCCTTCTTATTCCTCCTCCTCGATTCTTCATATGTTGGGTGTTTTGTTCTGTGCTCTTCCTAGGAGTGCTCCTATCTAGAGCAGTCCCTGTAAGATGTCCTGTATAGGTGGTTTGTAAGAAGCAAATTCCCTCAGCTTTTGTTTGTCTGGGAATTGTTTAATCCCACCATCATATTTAAATGATAGTCGTGCTGGATACAGTATCCTTGGTTCAAGAGCCTTCTGTTTCATTGTATTGAATATATCATGCCATTCTCTTCTGGCCTGTACGGTTTCTGTCGAGAAGTCTGATGTTAGCCTGATGGGTTTTCCTTTATAGGCGACCTTTTTATCTCTAGCTGCCTTTAAAACTCTTTCCTTGTTCTTGATCCTTGCCATTTTAATTATTATGTGTCTTGGTGTTGTCCTCCTTGGATCCTTTCTGTTGGGCTTTCTGTGTATTTCCATGGCCTGTTCAATTATTTCCTCCCCCAGTTTGGGGAAGTTTTCAGCAATTATTTCTTCCAAGATACCTTCCATCCGTTTTCCTCTCTCTTCTTCTTCTGCTACCCCTATAATACGGATATTGTTCCTCTTGGATTGGTCACACAGTTCTCTTAATATTGTTTCATTCCTGGAGATCCTTTTATGTCTCTCTATGTCAGCTTCTATGCGTTCCTGTTCTCTGGTTTCAATTCCATCAATGGCCTCTTGCATCCTATCCATTCTGCTTATAAACCCTTCCAGAGTTTGTTTCATTTCTGCGATCTCCTTTCTGGCATCTGTGATCTCCGTCCGGACTTCATCCCATTTCTCTTGCAAATTTCTCTACATCTCTGTCAGCATGTTTATGATTCTTATTTTGAATTCTTTGTCAGGAAGACTAGTTAGGTCTGTCTCCTTCTCTGGTGTTGTCTCTGTGATCTTTGTCTGCCTGTAGCTTTGCCTTTTCATGGTGATAGGAATAGTTTGCAGAGCTGGGACGAGTGACGGCTGGAAGAACTTCCCTTCTTGTTGGTTTGTGGCCCTCCTCTCCTGGGAGAACAGCGACCTCTAGTGGCTTGTGCTGCGCAGCTGCGCGCAGACAGGGTTTCTGCTTCCTGCCCGGCTGCTATGGAGTTAATCTCCGCTGTTGCTGTGGGCGTGGCCTGGCTTGGGCAGCTGCGCCAATGTGGTGGAGTCGTTTTGGAGGGGGCGTGGCCAGGAGGCTCTTTATCTCAATAATGGGCCTCCCTGCTCCCTGCAGCCCAGGGGATTAGGGTGCCCAGAGATTCCAGATTCCCTACCTCTGGATTAAGTGTCCCGCCCTGCCCCTTTAAGACTTCCTAAAAGCACCCGCCAACACAAAACAATGAGCACACACACAAAAAAAAATTTTTTTTAATTAAAAAAATATTAAATAAATAAATAAATAAAAAATGGCCGCTCGTTTTTCTTTATTCTCTGGCACCAACCTCAGGCATCTGCTCACCAGTCTTGCTGCCCTGTTTCCCTAGTATCGGGGTCCCTATCCCTTTTAGACTTCCAAAAAGCGCTCGCCAAAACAAAACAAAACAGCAAAAAAAGAAAAAAAAATGGCCGCTCGCTTTTCTTATGTCCTCTGGCGCCATGCCTCCAGTACCCTCTCACCGCTCTTACTGCCCTGTTTCCCTAGTATCCAGGGCCCCCTGTGCACGTACTGTGTCTGCACTCTGGCCCGGATGGCTGGGGCTGGGTGTTCGGCAGTCCTGGGCTCCGTCTCCCTCCCGCTCTGCCTACACTTCTCCCGCTGGAGCTGGGGGGAGGGGCGCTCGGGTCCCGCCGGGCCGGGCCTTGTATCTTACCCTCTTTAAGAGGCACTGGGTTTCGTAGGTGTGGATGTGGTCTGGATGTTGCCCTGTGTCCTCTGGTCTTTTTTCTAGGAAGAGCTGTCTTTGTTATATTTTCATAGATATATGTGGTTTTGGGAGGAGATTTCCACTGCTCTACTCACGCCGCCATCTTGGCTCCCTCTCACTTTTTTATTCTTAACAATAGATTTTTGATCATCTTTCCCTGACACTACTATCTACTAATGATGCTAAAATACTCCAATTTGTTAAAAAATACTAACCAGTTATGCTTTAATTACCACCTTTATTGCAATTTGCAGAAACAGTTATAACTCTGTGTGTGTGTGTGTCTATTTTCCCTTGACCTGATCATACCAAACTGGATTGAAAGGAATACCTATACTGTTGTCCTTTCTTACTCTAACCCCATTGCAGACATTATATTGGTAAATCTAGATGTTTCTTTTCTCTTTATCCACTGTATGTTTCTGGACACTGGTCTTTTCAATTTTTAAAAAAATTGACTTGAAGCCTGATTGTTAAGCATGTTAATTTATCAAGTCTCTGCAGCTGGGACAAATATTTGAGTTCCACTCAGTACATAGCTTTCTCATTTCCCTGTCAGGTCAGTAGATAAATCCTTCTCTTAATATTTCATAAATGCCAGGAGTTAGTTAACAGTGTGTAGATAGCATTGAACTAATCTCTTTGGTTTTTGACACAGCCTTTATTTTATTCTTTATCCCAGAAGATGTCACATTTGCAGATCATGTGTGTATTTCATCTGAAACACTGTGAGCTGTGATTTCATCAAAAATATAGTGTTCCACAAAGAATGTTAACAGTCACTATGGGACATCCTTCAGGAAGCCAAATCTTTGAAAACTCATGAAAGTCTCACCTGATAAATAGAGGCCAGTGCCAGGAAAGAAGCCAGTATGCTAAGCTATGTATTTCTTTGGCATTTCTATATATCATGTCCTAGCTGGGAGGCACCTGTTAGACAGACAGGTTGAGGTCATTTGATTGACAGTTCTAGTTATACACCTATTTCTCTTGGTGTCCCTGTCTTTTCCCAAAATGCAAACAGAAAAACCCATGAAGGCCAGCAGGGAGAGCAAAACCGCTCTTATTTTAATGAGATTTTGATGAGAGGTGGTTTTGGGTGGTTCTTAGTTTTCTTTGATTGGATCTGCATTGTAATCTGGTTGGGACCAGTTTGACCTGCTCCCAGTAGGCAAGAAAATTATCTCCCTGCACTACCTTGTTGTCTTCAAGTGGGACCCCCTAACTGGGTGTTTTTTCCCTTGAACCTTATCTTTCCCTTCCCCAGCTGCTCACATCTGTCTTTCTACCTAACAGTTCTATTAGGCAGAAAAATAGGTAGGAGTGGGTGGAGGGAGAATAAGGCCAGTAAAGCCCACTAAAAGGGACTCAAAAAGTTAACCAGATAAAACTAGACAGCCATAAAAAATTGCAGAGTTAATGAATTAATCAGCTGAAGCTCCAAAAGCCCAGAGCAACTCAGGATGTCCTGATATTCCCCAGATAAAGAAAAGCATCTGAGCACAGCTCATGTCTTCATTGTATCAATTAGATCATGTAAGAGTTACTTTAGCCTGCAAAAAGGCCCAGATTATTCTTTAATTTAACCTATACGCTGGTTTTTCCTCTTCTTACAGCCCCTAATCAAATAACTTTGTAACCAGGGCAGGAGACAAATCTTGGAAGTGTAAATAAACCTATGTGGGCAAAAAAATGATTTTATGTCCAGGGAGAGGAAATCCCAGAGTAAAATACCTCTAAAAATTGAAATCAGTCAAAGGGAGAAATAAAGTTTAAAATTTGTTTATTGCTCACAAACTGCACTCCCAGGCCATCTCTCTTTCCTGCTCCAGCAGAAGCAAAACCGGCCCTCCCCCTCACCTCTCAGGTACAGATAAGCCCTCTGTTGCCCAGGTAATTACCCATTGATATGGAGAAGAACTTCTCTCCACCCTTGAGAATGATGCAAATGCACTAAATCCATACTTCTTTCCACCTCTGAATGCCTATTGATATTCAGATGTACTAAAGCCAGGTGAGATATTCTGGAAATGTTACAATTTTACCTACAATGATGAAGTCCCAAACCAACATAGTCACCTAAATAACCCTATTCTTAAGACAAAATTCCAAAGGAATTATGAATCACCTGTATACATCATGCCTTATGCTGACTCTTACCCAAAAAAGCCCTACAAAACCCCAGGCCCCAAAGCCTTAAGTGCACCTCCTCTAGGAGGTTGCCCACACTTGCCTTTCTTTGAGCATATCACTCTCTCTGTCCTACTTCAGATAAGAAGGGAGGGGCTGATGAGAGCTCTGATTTGGGGCTTGCAAGTTTCTGTCACCCGGGTGACCTGGACAGGACTGTAGCTGTAGGATCATGCTCCTAGTAGCCTGCCTGAAAATCTCTTTGCCTTTGTGAAGTTCTCAGAACATAATCTCACTCTACCCAGTGCTCTGCAGCTCCCCTAAATGCTGAGATGGTAGGAACTTAGTTTCCATGACATGCAGATCTAAGTGGACCCTGGATGCCAGGTGACAACATCTTCAGAAGTTGGCAAGGGATTGTGCCCTTAGGCTGAGCAGCAGTTCAAAGAGCTTGCCTTTCCTCCCTCTATTTTTCCTTCCTTTCTGCTTTATTCAAGCAAAGCTGCCTTTGTCTATCTTGATTCTAGCCCACTCCTCCCTTGAAGTGCATTCAAATAAAGTTTTATTCTGCTTCAGTGCTGTATCTCTGCCCTTCAATTCTTCGTTGTGGCAGGGACAAGAACAGAGGAAAATAAACTCAATCTCCCCCACCAACAGTTCCATACCCACTTTTTAAAGCATTGTGCTAGGCACTCACATCTTGGAATTACCACTTCTATTATGGCAACATGTTGAGAAAACTGAAACTTTATAAATTCATTAAAGGAATGAAATGGGGCTAGTTAAGATTTTTTTTTTTTTTTGCACATTCTATGGACAAATTTTTGATTCAGCAGATATAACTACATACCTGTGATGGAAGCACCTAAGGAAAATGGGTCCTAGTTTCTACTTTGTAATAGTTTTAGCTTCTGTGGGATAGTTTCTCTCAGACAAGTGGACACATTTGAAAATCTTTATGTCTTAATCTTGGGTAAGAGTTTCATTAGCTTAATTTGCTACTATTTAAAAATAATGACTGGAAAACAGTTCATTTTTAAAGACCATTCTAGAGTTTTAATAAACAAACAAGCAAACTTCAAACTTCATTACTCATTAATTACAAAATCTAGAAATGAATGTAATGAAGGGAGATTTTGTTCTGTGGGAGCCAAGGGCCAGTCACCCCTCGATGTGCCACTTTGGCATAGAGATTATGTCAGAACTGAAAAGGATCAAGGGCCTAATCATTCAGAAAGGAACTCTGACCTTCCCTCCAACTGCCTAAAAGGATTTAGATGGAGAATCTGCTCTGGGAAGAGAGCTATCCTCACAGATAACCACATTACAATATTACCTAGGGGTGATAGACAAGGAAGAATTTAGCAGTGTGCTCTTTAAAAGTCTTCTCTTGTGTCTCATTGTTTCTTTGTGGCCCAGCAAGCATTTGTTTACCACACATTTACTCTTTCATCTTTCTTTGAATTGCTTTCCTTCCCTTTAAAGCCCAAACCCCTACCCTCATATCTTAGTTCTGAATGACGTACATACCCCATTTCCTTGAGTATCTTTGGAATCTCATGTCTGTGTAGATTCCCTGTATGTACATGATTAAATTTAATTTTTTCTGTTAATCTATCTCATGTTGATTTGATTATTGGCCAGCAAAAGAACCTTGAAGGGCAGAAGAAAATTTTCCTCCCCAATGTTTCTATATTATACCTAGATAATAGATCCTAAACCACATTATAGGGAGGTCGGTTTTTAGTTCTCTCTCTTGTGCTCGCTCTCTCTGTCCATACACACACACACACACACACACACACACACACACACACACACTTCTAGAGATTGTTCTTAACGCTGGAAGGCCTAGAAAGCAGGAAGGCAAGTTGGAATGGAAGCTGGAAGCAGCACTACCATGGGGCTTCAGCGCGAGCTGGGGTAGATAATCTCTAAAGCCCTTTCTCACTTTACTGGGTCAGAATGTTGTGATGTTCCTAGCATATCACAAGTGGCTAAGAAATATTCTCTTTGTTTCCCTTCTGTTTCCCATTATGTCAAAGGCTTTCCAGTTATCCACCACCAGAAAAATATCAGTTATGTAAATTTTTGATCGGGTGTTAGGGAACCTTCCTTAATTTTGAAATGAAACCAAAGAATGCTTGTGTACTCTCAGAGACGAGACCATGTACTCTACCACTTTTTGACATTTTATCATGGCTGGCTCAGTGCTGTGTGTAACATACCTTTGTGAATGGATAAGCCTGATTAAAGTCTGATGAAGGAGGCCTCAGTTACTAAAAGATTCTATGAAAAGACATATACACCACTGTCTAATATGTGGATAGAAGCTCTACCAAACCTCTTGTTTTGCATTGTTTATTGCTGCACTATTATTGTGCCATTTACTCTCAACCTTCTTTTAAAAACTACTTCTGAAAACTAATGTGGAGTCATGCCTTCAAAGCAATATGAAATTAGACAATGTAGGAAGAAGGTGTCTTAGGTGACTTGTCTTAAATTAATATGTTAAAAGAAAACAGTTAAAAGGATAATATTCTTCAAGTTAATTGTCCCTGACACCCATTAATAATAGGAACCTACATTACAACCATATACATTCATTAACTATCAGGATTTTAAAGTTCTTAAGTATCGAAACTGAATCCTACTGCGGCTATAAATTCAAACTAAACTAATATATTTGTGTATATATATATATGTATATATATATATTATACATGGCTTTAATTTAACTAAAATTGATTACTATTCTTTTGTCATTAAAAGTGAGTTCTCTAAAATAAATGATATATTAAAAAAGGACCAAACTTAAAGTAAAAAATCTTAGGTTTTATTCCCAGATGTACCACTCACTGACCGAGTGGGTTTAAACAAGTCACTTAACCTCTCTAGTCCTCCAGTTGCTTAACTCCAAAAAGAGAACTTTGGAGTAGATTAATATATATGCTCATTATTAGCTTGAAAACTCTGTAATATGTAAATATACACTCTTGATTGTAAGTTTCAGACACAAGGTGGCACTATTTGTAGTGATTTTAATTTAATCCACAGATAAAAACAGAGGAATTTCAAGATCTGTAGATCTAAAGAAAAATGTCTAAATATATAAGAATGCTGCAAAACATGCACGTGCATGTGCGCACACACATGCGCACGCACACACACACACACACACTCACTCTCTTTGGTTGATTACTATAACTTAACATCTGGATGAATGCTGAACAATTCAGTCAACCAACTGTTTCCTTGACACCGAGAAGATTGATTGATATATATTTTTTTCATTTTCATAAGAATATTTCAGTGTTGGGTAGGCAATCAAGACATATTTGTAAAAATGTGTGCAGAACAAAGATTGATAAAGGTATTATTTCAATATAAATAGGAATTCTCAAACAAGATATATCAATTTTACAGGATGAGAGGAAAAGTGCTGAAATGTGGGCAAATTACCTAAACAAGAGTTCGCTATTAAATTAAAAAGAATGCATGCTGTTATGCAGACAATTTTAAAGTAACAGTAAAGACAGAAATTTTAGAAAATTGAAAAAGGTGTAGCTCACAGAGAGATGAGAATTTAAATTCTATTCTCTAAAACATTTTTGCTGAGATCTACCATCCTCTTGCTGCCTCTTCCCAAAATACTCTGCACATATAGAGGACCAAGCAATGTACTGTGGCTACATCAATATTGTGATTTAATAGAATATTCTAGTAGTAAACATATTTTCTCCTAAAAGCTAACTACTTTTTCCCCATTAATTTGTTATGATGGTTTTCACATTAAATCTTTCATGATAGGTTCAAATGCAATTTCTCTTTTTTAATGTTTTTCCCAATCCAGGTAGAGAATTAGTCTCTCCTAAATACTTTATGAAATCCTTATACTTAAAAAAGACTGGAGAGGTTGGCAATCCCCAAACACTCCTTTCATTTTGCTGCTGAGAAAACTGAGCTCCAGAGAGAAAACGTGTGTAAGGAAGGAAAAATTCTTTTCTTCCCCTCTAGGTTATTTGGCTAGTTTAATAATTAAATTGGCATAAGAGATTAACAGGAGGAAAACAAATTTCAATTTCATACATATGGTAGTTCATAAAAATATGAGATACCCTTAAGTGACCAAAGAAGGCAGCTTTCATACCTTTAAACAATGAAATAATGTTTGTGAAGACTTAACAGAGGGGTTTGGGCCTGGGACAGCAAATACATGAAGTAACGAACTTTGTTTATATAGCTTTTTTGGCCCTGAATTCTCTATCTTTGGCAACAAGGACGCCTTCTACACTCTAGATGTGAGGAGGGTAGCCTTCACATGGGGATTTATTTCTTATTTTCAGGGGGATAGAGGATGGTCAGAGTGTCCTTCTTATACTGGCTGTTTCTTATGTAACTTTAATTCGAAATCATCGAAGTGCCAAAATGGCATATTTTAGAGCAGCATGCCCTGAACTCCATCAAGGGCAAGAAGCTCCACATTTGATCTGTGATAGGGACAGAAATATAGTTCTAGTGTTCTCTCTACCTTGTACTTATATGTCTCAGATGACAGTCTTTTCTATCTGGAGTTGAAACCTCATCTACCTTCCTAAACTATAAATTCCTTTTCGGAAAAAAAAAAAAAACAGAAAATATTTTTCTCTTAAACTTTCTAGCATAGTATCTGGTAAAGCACGCAAGGCATGCATCTGAGTAAATGGATGATTAAATTTAATGGACAATTGTCATAAAACTAATACTTCTTACATATTTGTACCCCCTATAATACATCACTCCAGATAATTACATATTATAATGTCTTTTCGTACCTCTACAAAACCATATGTGGTGAGAAATGAGGGTTCTTTTTAAATATGTATTTTGTTGTAGGCTGCTTTGAAATGGGTCATAATTAAAAGCTCTTTCCTATTACTCATTGGATGTCACTCAACAGATCTCAATTTAAATTGTTGCGACTGAACGAGCAGTAACACTATGGCTCACGCCATCCTTAGTTCAATAGACATCGGTTGAATAGTTTCTAGAAAGGACTCTACCGTGTGTTAGTTATGTGACTTTAGTCAGTGATTCAACCTCCTTTAATTTCAGTTTCTTGCCCAATAGCAGGAATGATGATAATTACTGCCCAGGGAACAAGCAAGTCTTGCACGTGTTATTAGGATGAAACATCCTCCCATTATATTGGGGAAGATACAGTGTACTGATCAGTACACAACAGTAACAAAATGAAGTCACTCCCTTTTCCCAAAGGTCGGTCTAGCATCTGTAATAAGTAAATGCATATGTGATGTCCTTGTCAGTGTTTGGAAACAATGTGGGGACAAATGAATGTAATAGCCCACCTAATTCTAGACCTTACTCCATGTATGAATGTGGAACCTTTGCAAATTCCACTACAATTTCACCCAAGTATTTGGGGGGATTCTGGGAAGAAGTTTCATGTATGCTCTTTTACAACCCTCTCATGTTCTCCTGTCCCCCTTTTAGGAGGTCTTCTACTTCTGAGACCCCTAGTGTGTGGGAGGTTTCTCAGATCTCCCTGCCAGCCTTCCACTGCCCTTGGCTCTGGATAGTTTGGCAGAGCAGGTGTCCACTCTAAGGATTCAGTTTACGATGTCCCTCAGCTTTCCAGGCCCAGCACAATGGTAGGCATGAAGCAGGCGCTTAAAAACATTTATACAAAGAATGAATGAGAGGTACCATTCTGAAATTCTGAGCATATTGGAGCCACACTGTGGTCAGTAGAGAAGGACGGGGAATGGCTCTGCTCTCCCTTCATTGTTTTATTGTCCATCTGGGTTTCAAAAACTGGCTTGCTTTTGCTACCATGTCAGGGAGAGGGCCTCCTGTGAAAACAGTGCCCTCAGATTCTGTAAGCAGGTCTTTTTTCTAAAAGACTGGAGGCAAATATCCTACTCTATTCAGTGCACTTTAGACCAAGGTCTGAAGAAAAAACTGCTTTTCTTTCACCTTCCATTCTGGAACTGCTGTGGCCCCTTCCCAACCTTACTGAAATTCTCCATAGACAGAAGAAAAAGAGAGAAGTTAATCAGATTGTTCTTACAAGCTTAGTAGATATGCCTAGACATACGTAATTTCCTAACTGACATCAAATGTTCACTGCTGCTTCAGATAGGTATTTCAAGGGAGAAAGCAGTTTTAAATACAAACTGTCTAGAAATTAACAGAAATATGAATTATAAATTATAAAATCATGAGACGGAACTGTAGTTGTACTCTAAAATTTATGGTTTTTAATGCCCTTTTATATGCCTTAATAAAAGTATTACAAATAAGTAGACTAATATTTAAATTAGAAAAAAACAAATGAAACCAAGATAGAAAAGGTGTTGATAAAGATGAAAAATTATTAAAAATCTAAAATAAAAAGTAAGAATGTTAAAACTAAAATATTTCTGTAAAAAGAGATAAAAAGAATCAGGAGCACCTAGTAAGCCTGACTTAGGCAGTCGTAAAAAGCAAAAGTATACAGTATTAGGAATGAAAGGTGTGATCTCTATAACCATAGATACAGTGAGATTAAACAAAATTTAAGAATTATTTTTCTTTAAATATGCAAATAAGTTTGAAGTATAGTAAATGGATGATTTTCTAGCCAGAAGTAAATTATAAAAATTGGTCCAATTACATAAAAATAAATATCAAGGTTTTTTTACATTTAAAAATACACTGCTGTATATATATATATATATATATATATATATATATATATATTTTTTTTTTTTTTTTTAAACACAAAGCTATTTTTTTAACTTTAAAGTTGGAGAAAGCTGTTTTAACATGACAAACTAATGGTATTCAATAAAACAGACACATTTAAGTGCATGTTTATTAATGAACAAATTTAAATAGAATACTTCTTCTTTGGCTAAATATCATATATGAAGTTACACATAAGATAACGATATGCTTATAGTAAAATGGAACACATAGTATAGGCATAGGGCTTTAGCACATGTTTTTCCTTAAATTAATTTTCAAGAAAGATAAACAGTCAACTAGAAAAACAGGCAACATATGTGAACCAGTAATTCAGAAAGGAAAGGACCAAATTCACATAACATGAAAATGCTGAAACTTACTTCAAAACTCAGGGAAATACAAAATTAAATTCTGAGACATGTATATTTTGCCCATAAAATTTACAAAAAGTTTGCATGTTGATAGCATCAGTGTTGAGAAGGATCTGGGAAAGGGGCACTCTCAGATGTTTATTAGTGAAATGCACAGATTGAAAAATATTTTGGGGGTAATTTGAAGCCTCGATTAAAAATTGAAATACCAATCCTCATTTTTAGGAATTTGTGACAATAATAGCTTGGGCTTATAAATATATGAGTGAATAATTGCAGTGTTGTAGTAATGTTGAAAACACGGGGAAAAGTAAAAGCCAGTCAATGGTAAATTTCAATGGAGTTTGTGTATATGTATTAAACTCTAAAGATGTATATTTTATGTGGCATTGCGAAAATACCAAGTTGGACTATAGATGACAAAATTCCATTTAAAAATATATATGTGTATGTATGAAATTATGTCTCTATATAATGCACGTAGGTTAATATATGCTTGCATAATCAAAGCTGCAAAATTAATGTATCAACTGTTAACAATAATTATTTCTGAAAGTTGTATTCAGAGGAAAGGATAAAGGTGAGTGGGGTTTTCACTTTTGACTTTATACTTAAAAAAATATGTAAGTGATGAAATAGCAGGTGTTCTTTTAAACATTTCTCTTGTGATTTTCCACAGTTTTCAAGTTTAAATAAATATTTTAAAAAGCAAGTCATGGTGCTTAAATGTTATAATGAAGAGATGGGCTCCAAGCTCTAAGGGTCAGTTATAGAACATGCAGTTCACACGCAGTGTGATCAAGGGAGATGTCATCAAATAGAACTGGTTATTGTGACGCCATGAGGAAACACAAGTCTGATCCTTTAAATATTGTCCTATTAGGCTTTAAACTCATATGAGAGATATAGTGCATCTTTTTTAAGCTTGGTTTCCCTATTGTCCAATTCATGTCTTGTCATTCCCATTATCTAAACTTGCTGCCCTGTATAAAGCATGCAGAGACATTGTCTAATGCATTGCCTTTCAAACGATGAATTGTGACATATTCCTAGGTTGTAGAATCAGTACAGAGTATCCTAACCAACATGACTTAGAAAATAAAGTTAGGATGGAACAGAGAGTATCATGTGAAATAAGATACCCTATTAGTTGAGTATATGGAACTTTGGCTTCAGGTCTGTGGATGTGTGTACTAGGTTGAGTTGTAAAATGTGTTTCTTATAGTGAGTCAATGACAAAATGCTTGAAAGCCATTGGTCTAAATGCAAATCTAGAAATTATCAATAATGCCTCTTGGGGATGCCTCTGTGGTTCATGTGATTTATAAATTTCTCTGAGTGATGTCCAAGTCAGGATTTCATGCCAGCAAATGGTGACTTTTGTTATTTGGATTTCTACCATTATAAATAAGTGTTTTCAGATACTAAAGGCTTTGCTTCTTTTTTCCATCTTATGATGACTACTTCAAAACTGCACACATTTTTTTCACAGGGTTTACACAATGGTGTGTCTTTCAAAACATAGTGCACAGTAGGGTTTGAGGTAGTTTTCAAAACCACAAAATAAACAATTTTTATGTTAAAGTGAGTTTGGTCATATTATGAAAGGCTACAAAAATTCTATGAATTTGTAAGATACTAACGCCAGACGTCAAAGTTTTTGCTTCCTGCAGTGATCTCTGCAGGTACTGTGCCCTGAAATCCCAAGGGCACACATTCCCTCTCCTGCCCCCAAAACACTTCACTAGAGAAGTTCTTCTAGAAGCCATTGGAAGATAGACCCATAATTAGAAAATGACACCTTTGCAGAAGTTCATTGATACCTAATGAGAGTAAAAAGAGGTCATTGGCTAAAAACTGTGAAGACAACAACTTTGGCTATGCAGGACAATTTAAAACACAAGGAGCAGGGATTTACTGCAGATCACCTCCCCCCCAAGTACTGGCCATTTATTGTAGAGATAAACATAGAAGTAACAACAATAATAATAACGGCAATAGGAATATCATGGGGAAACAAAAACAGCCCAGTAGCTGGAAATGGAGCCTCATTGACACTTAAACTGTATGTTGGATCCAAGAAAGCAAGTGATCAAGGTATTTATTGTGGCCCCTACCGCAAAAGTGACTTTGTTGTGTTGCCCTGCTTCTCCAAGCTGCCAACCAACTACCTGATCTCTGGTTATATTTTCCAGTTGTTCCTTAGTTATCTTCTATGCAAATGCCTCTCATAGCCTCTGCTGTTTCATGTCTCTGCTGCCCATTTCTAACAATGACTGACTCTCTGTCTCTTCAGTTCATACTCCGAGAGAGTGTTCTGAGTGGTCTGGCTAATAAAAGGTGCTTTCTGCCTTTTCATGTTGAGCATGGTGTTAGGAGTGCAGAGGCTGGGGCCAGATACTGATTCAAAGCCCTGATCTGCTGAGTACTGGACATGTGACCTTGTGTGAGTTATTGAATCTTCTGTGTCTCAACTTCTTCATCCATTAAATGGTATCTATCTCCTAGAATGGTTGAAGAGTTGAGATATGCTGAGTACTTAGAAAAATGTCACATACTCATACTTAGCTCTTAATAAGTGTTAGGTACTCAAGTAATTCATTGATTATTTATGATGTTCCAGGTATCAACAGGTCTGGTAAATAGGTGGTACTCAGTCAGACATACTTAAACTCGTGGATTGATGAAGATTCTTCTATTTAGAGCAGAGGTCCCTCCCCCAGCCAGAAATTACACTAATTAGGAAAGCTATAGGGGTGGGGGAGCAAGGGGAGCATGGTTGTCTTCCAATTTCTCTCTGCACAGGTTTGTTTATCCCTCCAGTTGGCCCTTTGGACAAGTCTAAGATCATCCTACCCTAGTTCTGTCTCATATACCTAAAGCTGCTCCACAGGAATGCACACCCTTTGCTGTGAGAGCCCAGGCCAGCCGCAGAGCAGTACTGTTCTCCTTCGCTTCACTGCCAAAGCAGCTAGCCAGACCCCCTCTTCCTCCTCCATGATTCACGGAGAAGTCAGACACCTTCTATGTGTACGATACACTTCCAAAGGCCTCCATTATTCTTGTTCTGTTTGTTTTGTTTTGTTTTGTTTTGTTTTTAATGTGACATGGTAGAAGAAACACTGATTGCTAGATTTTCACAATACCTGCCAGTGGACTTCCACTTTTTTTCTTTCCCATTGATAACCAGCTGTCAATAACCACTATTTTAAAAAGCACAGTGAGTATGCCTAATTATAAAATTCATAAATACATGTGTTTCCAATCTCTACAATAAAAACCCACAAAACTGACTTGGTAAGGAAGAAAGTTCTCTGTTTCACTACTTGTTAATCCTTTTAGTCATAAGCTGGTATGTATCACTTCTACGTTTTATTACCTATGAAGGTGAAGGACAACAGGTACACAGCAGAAGTTAGGAACACAAAGAGGACTACACCGAGGGCCTACCATGTAATATTTGTATATACATTGTCAGGTTGAAGTCTCAAAATTACCCAAAGAAATGTGTATTATATTAATACCCCCACTTTTACAGAGGAGGACAGTGGTATCTATAAATTAAGGTATTTATAGAATTACAAGATGGTTAAATATCTTTTCCTCTCCATGTGGAAGCAGAGACAAGTCTTGCTAATTGGATGACTGATCACATTATAGCTCCTTTCAGGGAAAACAAAAGTCTGTGTTTGATAGTGTTGCATGAGGGCATATTCCTTTGTACATGTATCTTTTCCCTTTCATTTTTTAATTTAATATTTTAAACCAAATCTTCAACTTGGAGAGGAAAAAAGTTCTCTTCCTGTTGAAATAAATAACAAACCTGGGGTTTTAGCCACCTGATGTTCTTTGAAATGTCAGTTTCAAGGGAGAAAATTAGTATTGGAGAGCCTGGGACTCAATTTCAACTGTGCCTTTCTAAATTGTGCATGCAAATGGTCAATTAGACCTGCGATGGGTAATTGCATGCCTAAGTGAACCCTTCCATAAGTAGCTTAGAAGCCGGTTTTGAAGGTTGAATTTGTAGAAGTCCTTATAAATTTCTTCTCCTACTAAAACAGCTTATGGAAGTTCATCCTTAACTTCTATGAAGAAACACCTCTCTATTCCAGCAATTTCCCAGCAAAACAAAAATCATTGAGGAGGTGAGAAAAGAGCATATGAGGAAAGAATGATATTAACTAAAATTTCTGCTCTCCATATGATCTAATACAGTTTGGTAATTGTAGAAGAATTAAAAATCATGTAAGTTAAAATAAACATAATATAGAATCATTAGTAAGCCATTTATCTATTCAGAAATAATAGTATGTCTTTTGTTCTTATCTTTCTAAACATATTAATATATTTATTAAATATCCATATATATAAAACACTGTAACATAATTCACATTTAATAATGTATTTTATAACCTTCCATAATCACTTCCATGTTTATTCATTTTAATATATCATAATGTATTGAATTGATATCCAAGTGTCTAATGTTTAAGTTATTTCTTGCAGTATTACACAATACATATAAAAATGCAGTGTAAATATTAAGGCCCCTTTAGTTTTGTATGATTCTCAAATTATTTCTTGAAATCACTTCCTCGTCATGCAATTCTGAATAGTATCATTCCTTTTTATTTTGCCATATCAGTGAAAACTCTTTTCCTTATTGTTTTCATTCATATTTCAGATGTGATCAGCAGCTTACAAAGGTCAGTCTTTCCTCTCCAGCTCAGCATTTCTCTGAATGATCTTCTGGTCCTTTAAAGAGCCCTTTCTCTCTTTTTTTTCAATCAAGATCCATTAACTCTCTATGAAATGACTATGCCATGAACACACGGTAAAAAATATTAATCTTCCCTCATATTCTGCCAAATAAAGCCATACAACATACATTCAAAAATTCATATAATCATGTATGCTTTCTTTTATGTATTCATATCAACTTAAACCACAAAACATGAATTAGATTTCCTTGGAGACTCAGGAAAAATCAAAGCATAGTAGTTTTTGAATAAAGTACTTCCCACCCTCTCTCCGTTCCTCCCTCCTTCCCTCCTTCCTTATCCTCTAAAGCAGGATACATGCTTCAATATTTTCAATGGAATAAATACAAGTATTTAGTTTATAACAGGTTTACTATCAATGAACCAAGTTACAATAGTCATTTAATTATATAAAGAACCGTGGTCTCAGGCTAGGTGATATGAGTGTTAGCAGGGAAGTCTCTTGATACACAAGGGCTTAATAAAGTATAGGTGCAAATAGTTAATATCCTGCATGTTTAGAAACAAGACAAATATATCTACTTTGAGATATATTTAACTTGATTGAAGTACTGGCACATGAAAAGATTAAAATTTTTTAAAAAATTAAAAATTTAAGACCACACTATTAATATTAAAAGTAACAGGTAAACCAAAATAATGTATGAGAATTCCAGGGAAAATAATTCAACTTTTGTTTTTTTGGTAGAAGCAGCAGGAATCAAAACTCAACAACTCTGGAATTACAAATGAGAATGATTGTTTCATATATGATAAACCTGCCCAGGTATATGAATGTTTTATAAGTCATTAGAGGATTATGTGTTCTAAAAAGCTACTGATAGTGAATTAATTTACCTCATTGATCGAAAATTCATGAGTATTGGCATGACAATCTTCAAGTTAAAATAGTCTATTACATAAAATGTTTTACAAACATTTTGTCAAGTTTTGGGGTTGCTTGTTTGTTTTGTTTTGATTTTTAACCTTCCAAGAGTTTTAAGTTTACCATTTAAACATCTAATTTAACTAATGGCATTGAAAATGCAATGGCTACTGATTTTGAATAAATACCTTTGAAAATTGTTCATCTCAAGTTTTTCATACAAAATTCAGGTCATTCATTCAGTCATCTTTTATTGATATTTTTTATATGTTTTTGATGATTGCTTTGAATGAGCATTTTCTATGCAGAGGAATAACATGTTACAGAAGTATATACTATGCGCTTTTAATATCTCTAGCTTTCTCCCATATCCTAACCCTACTCCCTCTTTCTGAATTGCCATCCTCCAGCTATACTAGAATTCTTGCAATTCTTTAGTCATGCCCAAGTTCTCCCATACTTCAGGGACTTTTGTCCACCCTTCCTTCAGCCACCGTCCTCCATTAGGTTATTTTTTATATATTATTGCTTCAGAAAACCCTGAGTCCTACTCCAAATTTGGTTTTCTGCCTAACTAACTCCTATAATCGCTGTATCTACCATATTGTAGCATTTACCATTCTCTATTATTCACGGCTGGACTGTGAGATTCCTGAAAACAAGGGTAATGTCTCTCTTGTTTATCCTTTCATCTTCAGTTTCAAGCAATGTCTGGCAAATATAAAAGAACAAATATTTCATGGATAGTCAGTTGGATAAATGGATGGGTAGATGAGGCAATGATATGAGACAATGGCACATTTGGAAATTCTTAGGCTGCAGTGAAAAGAAATGTACTAAATGCAGTCAATTCTCATTATCTGCAGTAGCTATGTTCTATAAAGTTGGCACAAACACTGAGTTAGCAAATACTGAAGCACTGCTTCTAGAGAAGCAGTAGAGAAATAACAGGATTAGGTTCCTGTGAGCATATGGTCACAACATTTTTGTCAACTGATCATTACATAACCTTATTTTATTTGTGTTGCTGTTTATTTAGTATATATTGTTGATTCATGGCCAATAGCACTATAATGAAGGCCTGAGCACAGTTTACCTAAAACATTTATTTGTCCATAAGGTGCCTCGTGGCCTTCCTGCATTTAGGAACACTAGATTGAAGTTCAGCACTATGCTTGAGGGCCATTTTAAACAGCAAAATCACCAACAAAAAGCCCAACAATGCAAAAAGTGTGTCAGTATATAAACTGCAAAAAGAACACTCGTTTCCAACAAGTGTTGGATTAAGAAAGTGAAACAAGGCCACAGAGGATTGCCTTATTCCACCTCAGCTGGCAACATGTTTATCAGGCAGCTCAATTTTTTGCTACCCTGCACATGTACATGTCCTTGAATGTCTGTGAAAATGCCATGAGTATTGATTTTGTAATTACAAATGAATTTGCATATATGAAATCTTCAAATAAAAAAGACATACTATTTTTGTTGCTAGTGAAAAAAATATGGCTTCTGTTATTGAAGAGCTTACAATCAAATTAAACATAGGAAACAATCAAATAACTCTAAAACAAAGCAAACAGCAATGTAAAGATCCACAAAGTAAGTGTTAAAGGAATTTGGAAAAAGTGGGCCCAACTATATCAGAGGAGTTGCATGGTAGAGGTGGTCTTTAAGCTATATTTGGAAGGATAAGTTGGATTTTAAAAGAGGGTTCTAAAAGTGAAGAAAAGTCTGAAGAGAGAGATATTTCCTTAGGAAATGAATAAATGTTTGATAACACTTTGAAAATCCAGTTAGAAAATGATTACAATAGGCCATGAATTGGATAGACTAAGCCAATAATGGTAAGTGTAAAGAAATGCTAAGAGAGAACATTAAGTTGAAGGCAGAGAAAGGGAGGTTATAGAGGAAATAAAAATAACCATAGAATAAGACTAATGAAATAAATTTAGGAATGTTATCCACAAATTGTATGAGTTTTATTTTGCTGCATAATATAATTACCATAAATTGAGCTGCTTAAAACAACATACATTTATTATCTCACATTCTCCATAGGTCAGGAGTCCAGGCAGAAATAAGGCTGAGTCTTCTGCTCAGGTTCTCAAGCAGAACGTTGCAAACAAGGTATTGGTTGAGCCTCATTCTTCTCTGGAGCTCAGTATTCTCTTCCAAGGTCATGTGGATGTTGGCAGATTTTAGTTGTTTGGATTTGTAAGACTGAGGATTGCATATTCTTACTTATTGTCATCTTGGGGCAGACCCAAGATACTGGCCACACTCCCCTTTCATGGACCCTCTCCAACAGGAAAATCTATCTTGCTTCAGAATTCTCCCTTAATGCAAGGTCTAAATGGTCTATTATAAGATTCACTGATTAGGTCAGGCCCACCCACGATAATTTCCCTTTTGATTAACTCAACGTCAAATGATTAGAATCTTAATTATACCTGCAAAATCCCTTTACCTTTGCCGTATAATGTTACCTGCTCACAAGAGTGACATCCCATCATATTCACAAGACTCCTTCACACTCAAGGGAAAGGGTTTGCATAAGGGATAGGAATCTCAGGGTCATCTTATAGTGCTGCCTACAGTAAGGATCCATTGAGTTGAGGTATATATAATCCCTCTCCCATTAAAAAAAATACTATTACTAGTCAATCACAACATCCCCAGGCCCACCACTTCCATTTTGCACTTATTAATGGAGGGGAATCCCAAAGAAGAGCCTTTGTGTCTGTGAACTAGAACATAGTTGGAGCTCAGTTTGGGAACTAATTTAAGACTAAATTAATCTGCATAAGAAAGAGAGAGAAGACTCTAAGGAGAGGTTTCAGGGCAGGGAAAGGAAGAAGACATTTTTACAGTGCTGTGAGAGGAGTGCTGAGATCTTTTCTCTAAAAGGGTTAAATGGGACCACTTGGTAGGGTGAGAAGTTTGGTGGAGTTGACATGTTGAAAGGAGATCTTTGAGGCTGCTTTGCTTTGTGTTTCACAACATAACCTCCTCTTTCTTCTCTACCCCCAAAAATATTCAGCAAAATTTTCCCTATTTGTCCTTGTTTTAGAACTATACTTATGTATAAGCTTTTATTTGTTATTATTTCACTTTGTTATTTGGAGACAAAAATTGGCTTAAAGTTTGACCCTAGAAAAAATAGATGTGGCCAATTAAGATGTCGATTCTCTCTCTGTCTTTCTCTCGCTATCTCTGTCTCGTTTTCCTCTCCTTGCCCAGAAACTTTATTCCAAGCTTTCTGTCACTGTTTTAGGTAGATCTAAATCTCACTTATAACACTTCCTCCAATCAAGACCTTCCAGTGGTTTTTTAAAGCACACAGAATAAACCCCAAGCCCTCTCATTGATTTTATCCTACCTCTCTGATTTTATCTCATACTTCCCTATGTCTGTCCACTCTGCTTGTCCTCTTTCTGTTTCTTGAATGTGCTAAGCTTATTCCTGCTCTTTAGGTTCCATACTATTTTCTTCTGCATGGTTAACTTCATCATGCAGTTCAGATCACAGATTAAATATTGTCTGTCCAGACAGGCCTTTCTTAAAAATCCTAACTAATAGACCCACATTTCTATTAAAGCATCTTATGTTAATTTTCTTAATTTGTACTTACTGCTATCTGATATATGTCTTGTTTATTTGTTTATTTTCTGTCTCTACCTTCTTACTCCTATCCCTGGACAGGCTATGGGCTCCTCAAGGTCAGGAAATATGTCTCCACCAATTATCAGTCCATTGCCAGTAATTAGAATAGTACCTGACACATAGCAGATGCTTTATGATTATTTGTTAATAAATGAATTCATAGGAGTTTAGGATGTATTAGGTGCTATTTGTCAACATTTAACATAGTACATCTGAGAAATAATCAGAAAAAGTTAAGAGTGCAGTTGACAAATACTGGCACAAAGAGGTACTTGGTAAAGAGAACACAGCACTGGTCTGGCTTTTGAGATACTGTGGTCTTAATTTTATCTCTGCCACTGACTTGGGGTTTGATCTTGGATAAGGGCAAAGGAGGTCTTTCAGAGCTTGGAGTAAAAAAAAACAAAAGCAAAACTACTTATGAATACTTCTATATGCCAAATCTGTTATATATTATTATCCCAGTTTTATGGATGAGGAAACTGAGGATCTGTGAGATGAAATAAACCATGATCAGTCTGCAGTGGAAATAGGATTTGAAACCACCTGTGTTTGGCTTAAAGTTCTCTTCCAGCAATGATATTCGGGAATCTTGAAAAAACTGCCATCTTCTACTTCCTTCTATGGGTTAGACTTTCTCTTACTCAGGTATTTATCACTTTTTTACCCTGGACAGCTTTCCTAATTTGTAGAAAGGGGGAGAAAAGAATGCACATTGAATGGAGATTCTGAATACAAGGACTTTGGGATTGAATAACTCAGTTTTTCTTGTTTTTGTTTGCTTTTAAAGCAAAGAAATAAAAGAAAGAGTAATAAGCAGAGGTAATATTTGCAGGATTGTCTTTTCCATTATCCCTGAGAATATATATTCTTTAAAACCTGCCTTGCATGTCTTCATTTAAGCATTTTATTTTTTCAGTCTCTGACTATTTTGTGTGCTAAATGTTTTCTAAATGATTTGTAGGGTTGATATTTAAGTAGCTCTTACACTGCCTAATCACATAGTTCACTCTTTTGAAACAGCACCTTTTTCCACTTTCTGAATCTTTATTTAGATGCCAAACTTTGCTCTTTGTCAATGTTAGTTCAGCAGCAAGTAGCAATTCTGCCACAGATACCTATTTTATTCTTCTGCAGTTTTGATTCAGTGAAAAACTACTTCTCACTTATTTCACTTGCTTTTTTTGTTGTTATTGTTCTTTTAAATTCCAGAAATGTGTTTGATTTTCTCAAAACTTCAAAAAGTAAAGATATTTTCTAGATGCGTAAGAGTCACTGTGATGTTAACAAACACTGTTCTGGGCTGTGGATGAATAATTGCTTAGTAATGCCTTTAGTAATGTGCTTCACTATGGGAGTTTTATCCTTTTAAAGCAAGTCATAGTCACTGAGAGAATCTGAGAGACAGATCCTTATTACTCCAGTAATTTTTGAAGACTGTATGTACTTTCTCAGGCATCTTCATATAGTCACAGATTCCCTTTCTGGTGATAACACTGACACACGGTAACCATAGCTAATCCTATGAGTACTGTT
Organism: Manis pentadactyla; assembly: GCF_030020395.1. Classification (NCBI taxonomy): domain Eukaryota; kingdom Metazoa; phylum Chordata; class Mammalia; order Pholidota; family Manidae; genus Manis; species Manis pentadactyla. The sequence continues at coordinate 33,964,164 of NC_080027.1, forward strand.
ACTATCCTCAGTTTACAGTAGAGGAAGTCAAGTTTGGAGAGTAAACTAACCTCAGCTAATGAGGGATTGACTGAGGGCTCTAGCAACAAAATCTGGGCTTTCTGACCAAAATAACCTGCTCTTTTAACCACTATGCTTCACATATCCTGGCCTCAACTTCACTTTCTTGTCTGGCCCTGGTCTAGCCTGACCGATATTTTTCTTTCTGTCAATTCAGGAAACATTTATTTGGCATATATAACAAAGCAATAGAGAAAGAGCAGTGAACAAGGTTATCTATTTCTAAGTTACTTAAAGGTTACTAGGGGTGGTAGTGGGAGACATACATATAAGCAAGTGGTTAGATCAGAAAGCTATAATTACAGTTGGGTAGTTTCAGACATTATTTCCAGACTCCTTGACTGATTTAGACTTATTTTCAGGTTTTAGACACTGTGTTGAATTAATATGAGCTGGCAACGGAGGAGAACAATTATTGGATGCTTACTGTGTGCTAAACATTGTGTTAATACTTATATTAATTAAGGTAATGCAGGCTTAATACAAAGGATGTCTATGCCTTAGTCAGGTAAGTGGATGTTTTAATTAGGCAGCTTTCCTCCAAGTTGTCTTCAGTGACCCAAACTCCTAGCACCTTAGGTCTCCGCCATCTTCAAGCTGTGATTCTCAAGATTTCCCTGGAGGCCTCCTCTATTTCAACCAGCAGAAATGAAGAATGACAGGGGAGAATACATATGAGGTGCTTTTGTGGATCAGGTTTGAGAAGTACCTTAAATTTCATTGGATAGAACTAGTCACATGGGAACACCTAATTGCAAGGGAAGGTGGAAAATGCAGCCTGGCAATGAGCCCAGGTAAGTTTACAAATAAACAAATAAATCACAAGTACGGATGCCCTGAAGCTACCTATTTAATATCAGTAAAATCACCCTCTCTAGAAGAAGGTCCTAAAAGGTAAAGTTTGTTAATTTCATGATGACCAATCTTCTATTAGGCTATCTTCCAGAGCCTAGGAATAAAACCAGAGAAAAGAGGGCTCTTGCAAATATTTTAAGATGGTAATCAACTTACCTCCCTAAGCCTCTGAGCTAAAAACTAGAGGTATGTGTATGTGTGCACATGTACACTAACAATAAACACTAGAAAAAGAAATCTCTTCTATCGAGCATTTATTCCCTAGGTGCTTTATGCAGGTAATTTCATTTGATAAGCTAACACAAGCATTATTCTCACCTCAGTGATGAGGCTCAGAGATGTGAAGCAAGTTGTTCAATGCCATGGAGATAGTAATTAATAAAACTTAGATTCAAAGCCAGATTATTGTGTGCAATGTTTGTGTCCTTCTACTATACTAAATAGATTCTATGAGAAGTCTTAAAGAAAATAAGTTAATTTTCAGCAGAAGCAATACCAGTATTCTTTGATATCTAGATAGCTAACCATTGTTTGCCCCAACCTCAATTTTATCTTGCATTAAACCCACAAATAGTATATAAACAAAAATCCCCATTTACTAAAATTAGAATAGTACAAGGGTAACTGTCCTCAAGGAATCAACTTAGAATGAGAACCTTTTCTGTAATCAGGTCCAAGGAAAGTTCAAGACATCAATATCCTCTTTTACCTGGTACCTCCATAGCCATATTTGCTAAGTCTCCTCCTTTGTAAATGGAAAAATTAGAGAAACTCTAACATTATATATTAAGGGAAATAGAATATCAATCTGAATATTCAAAGGTATCTTAAACATCCATAAGATATTTCTTTAGGTAGTCAAAGACTTACAGACTACAGAGAGCAGAGTCAGAGCTGATAATCATTACCAATCCCAATTAACATCTTTCAAAACAAAGCATTTAAGAAAGCATATGTACAATAGGGCATTTACCAGAAATCTGTGATACAGTTACAAAACTTATAGAAATATAATCATGGGTTATTAATGGTTTTGCTTTGATGTGCCATTTAATAACAGGATTGGTACAATATTTTATTTGGCTCTGTTCCCTGTACCTTTAAAGCTGAGAGAACATTCCTGTGTGCTGAAAAGTTGATATGCACAGCTAGCCCAGCAACCTGGATTGAATAGATCCTTCTTCAGGGCCACCACTATTCTGGCACAGGGTTGTTTCTTATCCTTATTGCTGCGTCTTCTGAGTTTCAGTGGGGGAAAGAGTACAAGAATAAGTAAATCCTGTCTCGAGAATGCATTCCTATGAATACAACTTATTTCCATCCCTACCTACATCCTGTTTGCAGAAAATATGAGAAATATGCCCTTTATGATCCAATGGAGTCTATCACCTTCCTCTAAACTACTTCCCCCATCTCCTTGTGTAATTCCCCTCACCTTTTATCCACTATTTCTGAGATTATCTTTCCAAATTGATATAGTACTTGTCTGTCTTAGAGCTGGAATTATCCTATCCCAGGTATCAAATGTAAAGGAAGAGACAATATCTTTTTACTTTCTGTTACACAAGGGCAAGTATTAGTAAGTTACCACTAAATTTCATAATCAAAATCACTCAGCCTGAATATTAGTAGAAATCCTTTCTGGATTCGTCTGATGGTTTTAGCTTTCCATGTTACTATAAACTTTCTTCCTGCAAAATGACAGACTAATAGTTTGATGAAAGACGATGTTGTCAGGGCCATTTCTTAGGCATTATTTAAACTGCATTGTTAGTGCTTGATAAATGAGTGAATGAATGAATGAATGCACAAATGAGTGAATAAAATAACTAAGGTCACCAAAAAACTCGAGAACCTTACCTGAGCTGGTGGTAACACTGAGGAGAGGGCCAATTCTGTGTGCAATCACTGAGAAAATTACTGCAGTTCTCCAATAGGCTTAGAAAGACAGGCTCATTCCTGAGCAGAATAATAATATAAATGCCAACATCTTCCAGAACAAAAACACCACTATGGTTCTTGTTATAAACACATTGTTTATCTCAGAATACTCTTGTTGGGCATTGGGAAAAATCATTGCATAACAATACTCTCAAACTGCAAGGGAATGAGCATGAAAAATGAATGTTTCACAGATGATAAACATAAATGCAGGCAGCACTTAATATTTTAATTTAAAAAAAAGCCTTTCCTTTGAATTCAAACCTCTAGAAGATTGCTCAAAGATACTCTGATTTCTGGAAATGCAAGACAAAAAAAAATCACCAAGAAGCCCTGCTATTTCTGTAACAGATGAAAAAGGAGCAAATGTAATGAGAGAATCCAGCTAGCTACCAAGGACTGGGACTGTTCTAAAGACTAATAGAAGACAATGGCAGTTTGAAGCAGATAAATGTAGCCTAATGATGGCTTTGATGAGCCTTTGTCTCTCAGCTCTTTGTGCACAGTAAAATATGAGGAATTAAAAAAACGAGAGCAAGAACAAAATAGTCAAAGACTTATCTGTGTGTGTCACTAATGAGTGATGAGAACTGGAAAGACAAAGAATGGATTTCAGCAGTTTTGATGGGCCTTTATCAGATATGTCTGTGTGAGTTATAAAATATAAGATGTGACAAAGTGGAGGAGTGGAGAAAAAGGGAAGGGAGAAGTCTGATATGTGAAGAGGCAATATATTAAACTCTTTGTGAGGAGAATGTAGGTTGGTGGTGGGAGGTGGGGAGATGCCTCTCCTGTGGTTTCCACAAAAATAATCAGCCAACTGATAATCTGTCATGAACATCCCAGTAGAATCTGTGTATTGTTGAACATATATGAAAGTGCAGGCCAAAGTCCTCCATGGAGAGGAATTCAGAGTATGGCTCCTCAGATAAATTCCAAGTGATTTAGTCAACAGTAGTAAAAAAAGTTGCAGACTGTCTACATGCACGGCAATTTCACTTAGTTCGATTAGATTTAATGGAGCCATCGGTCAAATTGGTCTTCAATTTAGTTCATTTTTCTTTTCAATCTGACTGCTCTTAAACTACACTGAAAATTCAGTTCAGTGAAACTACTTGTACACATGGATATAGACAAATAAAAGTTACATGCTTTTGTTTATAAAAACACTAACCTGGATGGGAACACTGGCTGACCTACTTATTTTTAGTGTGTTCTTAAGCCACTTAACATTTGAGGTTGTATTTACTTTACTTACTTACTTACTTATTTATTTATTTACTGTTAGGTTTTTTATTATTATTATTAAGGTATTGTTGATATACAATCTTATGAAGGTTTCACATGAACAACACGGTGGTCACTATATTCACCCACATTATCAAGTCCCCCCTCCACCCCCTTGTAGTCACTGTCCATCAGTGTAGTGTGATACTATAGAGTCACTACTTGTCTTTTCTGTGTTATACTGCCTTTCCTGTGACCCTTCCTACATTATGTGTACTAATCATAATGCGCCTTAATCCTCTTCTCCCTCCCTCCCCACCCACCCTCTCTTACCCCTACCCCTTCCCTTTGGTAACTGCTAGTCCCTTCTTGGAGTCTGTGAGTCTGTTGCTGTTTTGTTCCTTCACTTTTGCTTTGTTGTTATACTCCACAAATGAGTGAAATAATTTCATACTTGTCTTTCTCCTCCAAGGGCAGGGCTTTATATGAGAATTTATTATATCAGTGAAGTACTTCTTCATAGTTTGCTCACTAAATTATTTCTCTTGTTATTTATACAATGATGGAAGATAATGACATATATCAACATAAGTAAAATAATTTCTCATGATTTAAATGAAGAGAAATTACAGAAGTTTCATAAGAGTAGGCCATTCTGCTTGTCTACTTTTAAAAGTTGGTAAAGGCTAAAAGCAAGGCTGTTTGTATTTTCTTTTTTTTTCTCCAGCAAAATCAAAATTTATGCTTTATTATTGAAAGTTTAGGAAAGTTTAATTCAGTCACAATTTGTTTGGTAACAGCATGCCAATTATTGTTAAATTAGTGAAAACTGTCGAGTTTCTTACATGAGGTCTAAGATTTCAGGACATTTCAAGTTTTCCAGAGCAGTGTGATGAATCTTTTTTTTTTTTTATTTTTTATTAAGGTATGATTGATATACACTCTTATGAAGGTTTCACATGAAAAAACAATGTGGTTACTACATTTACCCATATTACCAAGTCCCCACCCATACCCCAATGCAGTCATTGTCCATCAGTGCAGCAAGATGCCACAGATCCACTATGTCCCTTCTCTGTGATACACTGTTCTCCCCATGATTCCTCACACCATGTGTACTAAACATAATACCCCTCAGTCCCCTTCTCCCTCCCTCCCCACCTGCCTGCCCACACCCCTCCCCTTTGGAGTCTCTGAGTCTGCTGCCATTTTGTTCCTTCAGTTTTGCCTCATTGTTATACTCCACAAATGAGGGAAATCATTTGGCATTTGTCTTTCTCTGCCTGGCTTATTTCACTGAGCATAATGTCCTCGAGCTCCATCCATGTTGTTGCAAATGGTAGGATTTGTTTCTTTCTTATGGCTGAATAGTATGCCATTGTATATATGTACCACATCTTCTTTATCCATTCATCTACAGATGGATATTTAGGTTGCTTCCATGTCTTGGCTATTGTAAAAAGTGCTGCAATGAACATAGGGGTGCATATGTCTTTTTGAATCTGAGAACTTGTATTCTTTGAGTATATTCCAAGGAGTGGGATTCGGGGGTCAAACGGTATTTCTATTTTTAGTTTTTTGAGGAACCTCCATATTGCTTTCCACAATGGTTGAACTACCTTACATTCCCACCAGCAGTGTAGGAGGTTCCCCTTTCTCTGCATCCTCACCAACATTTGTTGTTCTTAGTCTTTTTGATGCTGGCCATCCTTACTGGTGTGAGGTGGTATTTCATTGTGGTTTTAATTTGCATTTTCCTGATGATTAGTGATGTGGCACATCTTTTCATGTGCCTATTGGCCATCTGAATTTCTTATTTGGAGAGCCATCTCTTCATATCCTCTGCCCATTTGTTAATCAGGTTATTTGCTTTTTGGGGGCTGAGGTGTGTAAGTTCTTTATATATTTTGGATGTTAACCGCTTGTTGGATATGTCATTTACAAGTATATTCTCCCATACATTAGGTTGCCTTTTTGTTTGTTAATGATGTCCTTTGCCACACAAAAACTTTTTAGTTTGATGTAGTTCCATGAGTTCATTTTTGCTTTTGTATCCCTTTCTCAAGAATTTGGGTTCAGGAAGAAGTTGCTCATGCTTATATTCAGGAGATGTTGGCCTATGTTGTCTTTTAAGAGTTTTATGTTTTCATGACTTACATTCAAGTCTTTAATCCATTTTGAGTTTACTTTTGTGTATGGGGTTAAATAATCCAGTTTCATTCTCTTGCATGTACCTGTCCAGTTTTGCCAACACCAGCTGTTGAAGAGGCTTTCATTTCCCCATTGTATGTCCATGGCTCCTTTATCATATATTAATTGACCATATACGATTGGGTTTATATCAGGGCTCTTTAGTCTGTTCCATTGGTCTAAGGGAGTGTTCTTGTGCCAGGACCAAATTGTCTTGATTACTGTGGCTTTGTAGTAGAGCTTGAAGTTGGGGAGTGTAATTCCCCCTGCTTTATTCTTCCTTCTCAGGATTGCTTTGGCTATTCGAGGTCTTTTGTGGTTCCATATGAAGTTTAGGACTATTTTCTCCAGTTCATTGAAGAATGCTGTTAGTATTTTGATAGGAATTGCATTGAATCTATAGATTGCTTTAGGCAGGATGGCCATTTTGACAATATTAATTCTTCCTATCCATGAGCATGGGATGTGTTTCCATTTATTGGTATCTTCTTTAATTTCTCTCATGAATGTCTTGTAGTTTTCAGAGAATAGGTCTTTCACTTCTTTGGTTAGGTTTATTCCTAGGTATTTTATTCTTTTTGATGCAATTATGAATGGAATTGTTTTCTTGATTTCTCTCTCTGCTAGTTCATTGTTAGTGTATAGGAGTGCCACAGATTTCTGTGTATTAATTTTGTATCCTGCAACTTTGCTGAATTCAGATATTAGATCTAGTAGTTTTGGAGTGGATTCTTTAGGGTTTTTTATGTCCAATATCATGTCATGTGCACACAGGGACAGTTTAACTTCTTCCTTACCACTCTAGATCCCTTTTATTTCTTTGTGTTGTCTTATTGCTGTGGCTAAGACCAGTACTATGTTGAATAGAAGGAGGAGAGTGGGCACCTTGCCTTGTTCCCGATCTTAAAGGAAAAGCTTTCAGCTTCTCACTGTTGAGTATAATGTTGGCTGTGGGTTTGTCATATATGGCCTTTATTATGTTGAGGTACTTGACCTCTATACCCATTTTGTTGAGAGTTTTTATCATGAATGGATGTTGAATTTTGTCAAATGCTTTTTCAGCATCTATGGAGATGATGATGTGGTTTTTGTCCTTCTTTTTGTTGATGTGGTGGGTGATGTTAATGGATTTTTGCATGTTGTACCATCCTTGCATCCCTGGCATAAATCCAACTTGATCATGATGGATGATCTTTTTGATGTATTTTTGAATTCAGTTTGCTAGTATTTTTTTGAGTATTTTTGCATCTATGTTCATTAGGGATATTGGTCTGTAATTTTCTTTTTTTTGTAATATCTTTGCCTGGTTTTGGTATTAGAGTGATGCTAGCCTCATAGAATGAGTTTGGAAGTATTCCCTCCTCTTCTATTTTTTAGAAAACTTTAAGGAGAATGGGTATTGGGTCTTCACTAAATGTTTGATAAAATCCAGCGGTGAAGTCATCTGGTCCAGGAGTTTTGTTCTTAGGTAGGTTTTTGATTACCCGTTCAATTTCTTTGCTGGTAATTGTTCTGTTCAGATTTTCTGTTTCTTCCTTGGTCAGCCTTGGAAGGTTATATTTTTCTAGAAAGTTGTCCATTTCTTCTAAGTTATCCAGTTTGTTAGCATATAATTTTTCATAGTATTCTCTAATAATTCTTTGTATTTCTGTGGTGTCCATAATGATTTTTCCTTTCTCATTTCTCATTCTGTTTATGTGTGTAGACTGTTTTTTTCTTGATAAGTCTGGCTAGGGGTTTATCTATTTTCTTTATTTTCTCAAAGAACCAGCTCTTGCCTTCATTGGTTCTTTCCATTGTTTTATTCTTCTCAATTTTATTTATTTCTGCTCTAATCTTTATTATGTCCCACCTTCTACTGACTTTGGGCCTCATTTGTTGTTCTTTTTCTAGTTTCATTAATTGTGAGTTTAGACTGCTTATATGGGATTGTTTTACTTCCCTGAGTTAGGCCTGTATTGCAATATACTTTCCTCTTAGCCCAGCCTTGGTTGAGTCCCACAGATTTTGCGGTGTTGAGTTATTGTTGTCATTTGTCTCCATATATTGCTTGATCTCTGTTTTTATTTGGTCATTGATCCATTGGTTATTTAGGAGCATGTTGTGAAGCCTCCATGTATTTGTGGGATTTTTCATTTTGTTTGCATAATTTATTTCTAGTTTCATAGCTTTGTGATCTGAGATACTGGTTGGTACAATTTCAATCTTTTTGAATTTACTGAGGCTCTTTTTGTGGCCTAGTATATGATCTATTCTTGAAAATGTTCCTTGTGCACTTGAGAAGAATGTGTATTCTGTTGCTTTTGGGTGTAGAGTTCTGTAGATGTCTGTTAGGTCCGTCTGTTCTAATGTGTTGTTCAGTGCCTCTGTCTCCTCACTTATCTTCTGTCTGTTTAATCTGTCCTTCAGATTGAGTGGAGTGTTGAAGTCTCCTAGAATGAATGCATTGCATTCTATTTCCCCTTTTAATTCTGTTAGTATTTGTTTCACATATGTGTGTGCTCCTGTGTTGGAAGCATGGGTATTTATAATGGTTATATCTTCTTGTTGGATTGACCCCTTTATCATTGTGTAATGTCCTTCTTTGTCTCTTGTTACTTTCTGTGTTTTGAAGTTTATTCTGTCTGATGCAAGTACTGCAACTCCTGCTTTTTTCTCTCTGTTAGTTGCATGAAATATCTCTTTCCATCCCTTCACTTTTAGTCTGTGTATGTCTTTGGGTTTAAAGTGAGTTTCTTGCAGGCAGCACATAGATGGGTCTTGTTTTTTTTATCCATTCAGTGACTCTATGTCTTTTGATTGGTGCATTCAGTCCATTTACATTTAGGGTGACTATTGATAGGTAGGTACTTATTGCCATTGCAGGCTTTAGATTCGTGATTACCAAAGGTTCAAGGTTAATTTCCTTATGATCTAAGAGTCTAACTTAACTCACTTAAGATGCTGTTACAAACACAATCTTAAGGTTCTTTTCTTTTTCTCCTCCTTTTTCTTCCTTCTACAGTCTTTATATATTAGGTATCATATTCTGTATTCTTTGTCTATCTCTTGATTGACTTTGGGGATAGTTAGTTTAATTTTGCATTTGCTTAGTAATTAGCTGTTCTACTTTCTTTACTGTGGTTTTATTTCCTTTGGTGACATCTATTAAACCTTAGGAACACTTCCATCTATAGGAGTCCCTCCAAAATAGACTGTAGAGATGGTTTGTGGGAGGTAAATTCTCTCAGCTTTTTCTTATCTGGAAATTGTTTAATCCCTCCTTCAAATATAAATGATAATCTTGCCGGATAAAGTAATCTTGTTTCCAGGCCCTTCTGCTTCATTGCATTAAACACATAATGCCACTCCCTTCTGGCCTGTGAGGTTTCTCCTGAGAAGTCTGATGTTAGCCTGATGGGCTTTCCTTTGTATGTGATCTTATTTCTCTCTCTGGCTGCTTTTTAATAGTCTGTCCTAATCCTTGATCTTTGCCTGTCTTATTACTATGTGTCCTGGTGTTGTCTTCCTTGGGTCCCTTGTGTTGGGAGATCTGTGGATCTCCATGGCCTAAGAGACTATCTCCTTCCCCAGAGTGGGGAGTTTTCAGCAACTACCCCCTCAAAGACACTTTCTGTCCCTTTCTCTTACTCTTCTTCTTCTGGTATCCCTATATTGCAAATATTGTTCCTTTTGTATTGGTCACACAGTTCTCTCAATATTCTTTCATTCTTAACAATCCATTTTTCTCTCTGTGCCTCAGCTTCTTTGTATTCCTCTTCTCTAGTTTCTATTTCATATATCGTCTCCTCCACTGTATCCAACCTGCTTTTAATACCCTCCATCCTGCTCTTCAGTGATTGGATCTCCAACCTGAATTCATTCCTGAGTTCTTGGATGTCTTTCCATACCTCCATTAGCATGTTGATGATTTTTATTTTGAACTCCCTTTCAGGAAGAGTCACGAGGTCCATATCATTTAAATCTTTCTCTGGAGTTATATTAATTTTAGTCTGGACCAGGTTCCTTTGGCGTTTCATGTTTGTATATGGCGCCCTCTAGTGTCCAGAAGCTCTTTTCTGGAGCTGCTCAGCCTCTGAAGCAATGTTTGGGGTCGCAGGGGAGCAGTATTCATGCCTGGGGGGAGGAAAGAGCTGTTCCCTGCTTCCTGGCTGCTGTGCCTGTCTCCACTGCCTTAACCAGTGGGTCGAGTACACAGTTATAAGCTTTTGTCCCAGAGCAGCTGGATATGGATCCTTGCTTTCCACAAGCGGCTGGAATCTCAGTCTCTCCAGGAATTCTGCCTGTGTTAGCTTTCCAACCTGTTAATCATGCGAGTATCATGAAAGCACCATGAAATGGAGGTTTGTGCTCCCAGAGAAGATCTCCGGAGCTAGGTATTCAGCAGTCCCAGGCCTTCCACTCCCTCCCTGCTCTGTTTCTCTTCCTCCCGCCGGTGAGCTGGGATGGGTGAAGGGCTTGGGTCCTGCTTCGCCCCAGCTTTGGTACGTTACCCTGTTCCGTGAGGTCTGCTCTTTTCTCCAGGTGTATGCAGCCTGGTGCCATCCTCTTTCCTGTTGCTCTCTCAGGATTAGTTGCACCAACTATATTTTCTATTTGTATACAGTTTTAGGAGCAAGCCTCTGTCTCTCCTCTCATGCTGACATCTTTTGGTTCTATTTACTTTAACTGTCAATTGAATATGATAATACCTATCTTAAGAGTGTGTAAGAATGGAAAGAAAGTAATGGATGTAATTCAGAGTACTATGCTATTACTTGGAGTAGAATTTTAGGGAGGTTTGAGTGGCTCTGCATAATAATGGAACAAAAATGTTAAGTTGTTGGGTTGATATAGTGGAGTATCTGGTTTGGATAAGGAACAAAGAAAAGAAAATACCTGTTGGTGTGAAGAAAGAACTGAGGAAAATAATACATTTCTTAAAGAAACTTAAGGTGCTTTCTTGAGCAAGAGAAATGAGGTGATACCGTTTTCATAACTCACCGTATTAGTTTGCTGAAGGTGCTGTAACAAAGTGTTACAAACTACGTGAACAAAAAACACTTATTGTCTTACAGTTTTGAGACTGACAGTCCTAGACCAAGGTCTTGGAAGGGCCATGCTTTCTCCAGATGCTAGGGAAGGCTCTCCTGTGCTCTCTCCTAGCTTCTGGAATTTCCGTGGTTTGTGGGGGTACAATTCCAAAGCTGACATGGTGTTCTCTATGTATGCTTGCCTGTGTCCAAATTTCCCCTTTTTCTAAGGACTCTATAATCATTTTGTGTAGTTAAGAACCATTCTTCTCCAGTATGACCTCATCTAAACTAATCATATCTATAATGACTCTATTTCCAGCTAAGGTTACATTCTGAAGTTAACATATGAATTTTGATAGATTCAGTTCAACTCATAACACTCAGTAATTTTTTATTGGTAGTAGATTTTTTTCTAGAAGAAATAAAATGTTGCTCTGTCTTCCATGTTGGAGAAAAAGAGAGACTTCATTGATGAGAAACAAGATGACTGGAGAGAGAGCTGCTATGTAAGTTGTGAATACGAAATGGCTTCAGTGTATTGATTATAGCAGTAAACAGTCATTGAGCTACTTTATGCCAGACACTGACAACTGCGATAAGAAAGAAACTGACCCTTTGAGGAAGTCAGGGTATAGTGATGGAAATGCAGCAAGAGATGATGATAATGTACTGTAAATTACAGGCTAAAACACAATGGGATCTCTGCAAAGTTACATATTTGTTTGGATCCCTTATGCTATTGTAACATGTTTTTATTGTTTAGAAGTTTACAAAATAATAGTTTATCTCCATAGGTATTTCAAGTTGCAGATAACTTCCCCACAGAAAGAGAACAAGAAGTGTGGAAGAGACATATCCATAGAAAAGATCTGGTAAACATTAAAATCCCAGGCAGCCCTGACAAAACATAATTTTCTCCTAAAGTCAGCAAGTAGAGGCTAGAGGAGATGACTATTTCTTCAAATGCAAACACAGCAACAGACTTAAGGAACATGAGAAGTCAAGGAATTACAACACCACCAAAGCAACACAATAATTTCCCAGTAACTCGTCTGAAAGAAATGGAGAACTTTGTTTTGTCTGACAAATAATTCAAAATAGTTGTTTAGACATTTCACCTGCATATTATGATTTTAATTGAGCATTTTATATGACTCCATTTTCTCTCCTTTCTCAGCACATAAGCTACACTTACTTTTTTTACTTTGTAAGTGGGCATCCTAACATTTGCAATATACATTTACAACTAATCCAAGTCCACTTCAAGTAATACTATAATAGGTGGATGACAGCAAATTGTGGAATAGAAGTTTCATACAATTTTTCCCCCAAGGGACAATGAATTTGGCAGGCACCCATGGACAAGAGGGCCTTTGTGGAATTCCAGGATCTAGCAGAGAAGTTCCAACATACCAGAGGGGGGAAAAAAAGAAATCTGAGGTTGGACCTATTGAAGAGGATAAAAGAAACAGTTTCACTTTACCCACATTATCCCTCTCCCAAGGTAGTGCAGCTTGGTACCAAGAGAGACCTCAACATATAGTTTTCCCCATGAGGAAAAATAAGAGTTTAAGAGTTAGTGCCTGGCTTCCACAGCTCTGTGGGACACTGCCAAAGAGGCCTATTTCTTTGTCATCCCATCTAGAATACCAAGATGCACTGCACAATTAGGGAGGAGTGAAGGGCTGAGAGAACAGCAGCCAGGACCCTGAGGTTATCAAAGTGATGTGAATACTACTAATTGTTGACTCCACTTGTCAATTGTTGAAGCCCACCCAAAAGCCTCTGGAGACATTTCACCTACATATCCCCCCACCAAGTGACCCACAGACACCACCAATACTCTGCATGCCTTACCACCACAATCCCATGACCAGCTCTCTATGCACATAACAGGGCAGTGAGTGTGAACTTTTGCAGATGGTTAGTGAGCACACTTATAAAGTTGGACCAAGTCTGCAGGATTGGGAGAAAGCACACAGACCTGAGCTTTCAGTGTTGTCCTAGGGAAAGCAAACAGGATGCTCTCTGCATCTAGCCTGACTTTGCAGGATCAAGAGAAGGTATACAATCTTAATAATTCCCCATAGAAAGGGAACAAGAAGTGTGGAAGAGACATATCCATAGAAAATATCTGGTAAACATCAAAATCGCAGGCAACCCTGACAAAACATAATTTTCTCCTAAGGTCAGCAAGTAAAGGCTGGAGGACATGACTATTTATTCAAATGCAAACACAGCAACAGACTTAAGGAACATGAGAAGTCAAGGAACTACAACACCACCAAAGGAACACAATAATTTCCCAGTAACTAATCTGAAAGAAATGGAGATCTTTGTTTTGTCTGACAAATAATTCAAAATAGTTGTTTAGAGGCAGCCCAGTAAGATGAAAAAAAAAAAAAAACCCAGAAAGTCAATTCAACAAAATTAAGAAAATAATGAATAAACAAAATGAGCAGTTTAACAGAAAAATATAAATCATAGCAGAGAAACAGACATAATTCTGCAGCTAAAGAATACAATGAATGAAATGAAAAATGTAATAGCATCAAGAACAAATCTGATCATGCAGAAGAATTAATCTGTGAAGTCAAAGACAGATCATTTGAAGTAATACAGGGTAGGAAAAAGGAAAAAGAACAAAAAAGAGTGAAGAAAGCCTATAGGAATTATGAGATACTATAAAATGAAACAATTTACACATTATTGGAGTCCCAAAATGAGAAGAGAGGAAGAAAGGGGCGGAAAGCTTTTTTAAAGAAAGCATAGCTGAGAACTACCCAAATAGGGGAGAGATTTGGACATTCAAGTTTATGAAGCTCACAGATATCCTAAAAGATTCAATCAAAGAAATCTACATGAAGACACATTATAAAAGAGCTGGTTAAAACCAAAGGCAAAGTGAGAACAATAAAAGCAGCAAGAGAAAAAACAAAACAAACAAAGTAAAACATCCTTACAGAAAAGGAACCCTGCATAAGACTATCAGGGGATTTCTTTGCAGAAATCTTGCAGAATAATTAGGGAAGGATAAAGCCTCTCCCAGACAAACAAAAACGATTTTATCACTAGTAGGGCTGCCTTACAAGAAATGCTGAAATTAAAGTATGCTAATTAGTAACATGAAAATATAAAATACACTGGTAAGTATATCACCAAATTAAAAAACTCTAGTACTGTAGTATGGTGGTGTATTAATCACTTAGCTCTAGTATAAAGGTTAAAGGATAAAAGCATTAAAATTAACTATAGCCATAGTGGATTTCAATAGATGTACATTATATATAAAGATACAAATTGTGACACAAAACACATAAAATGAAGGGGGAGGGGTGGATGAAAAGACAGTTCTTGTATGTGAGTAAAGTTAGCTTTTATCAGCTTAAAATAGACTATTGTAACAGTAAGATGTTTTACATAAGCCTCAGGATAACCACAAAGCAAAAACCCATAGTAGATTTACAAAATATAAAGTAAAGGGAATCAAAGCAAACCACTAAAGAAAATCACCAATTTACCAATGAAGAAAGCAAAAGAGGAATAAAGGAACATAGGAACTACAAACAGAAGACAAGGAGATGGCATTAGAGAGTTTTTACCTATCAATAATTATTTTAAATGTAAATGGATTAAATTCTCCAATCAAAAGGCATATAATGACTGAATGGATAAAGAAATAAGACCTAACTATATACTGCCTACAAGAGACTCATTTCAGCTTCAAGGACATACATAGTTTCAAAGTGAAGGGATTTAAAAAGATATTTTGTGAAAGTGGAAACCAAAGGAGAGCAAAGGGAAACCAAAAAATATTAAGAAACAAATAAAAATGGAAAAACACGTACCAAAACTAATGGGAGCAGCAAAAGGAATTCTAAGAAGAAAGTTCATAGTGATAAATGCCTACATTTAAAAAATTTAAGAAAGATCTCAAATAAGCAATTTAATTTTACAGCTCAAGGAACTAGAAAAAGAAGAATTAGAAAACTAATCCTAAAATAAGCACAAGTAAGGAGATAACAGAGGTCAGAGTAGAAATAAATGAATTAAAGAACAGAAAAATAATAAAGATCAATGAATATAAGCTGTTTTTAAATGATAAAGCTGAGAAATTTTTATCTAAAGGAAAAAACAGAGTTTAAATGAATAAAATCAGAAAAAGGAGACTACAACTGATACTACAGAAATGCAAAAGATCATGATACCTCTATGAACAATTATGTGCCAACAAAATTTATCCACTTCTTCTAGGACAACCTAGAAGAAGTGGATAAATTCCTAGAAACATTCGACTTCCTAAGACTGAATCATGAAGAAATGGAGAATATGAACACCCAATAATGAGTAAAGAATTGGAATCAGTAATCAAAAACCCCTCAACAAAGAAAATCTCAGAGCATGATAGCTTTACTGGTGAATTCTACCAAATATTTAATGAATTAATACCAATCCTTCTCAAACTCTTACAAAAAATTGGAGAAGAAGGAATATGTCCAAACTCATTTTGTGAGGCCAGCATTACTCTGACACCAAAGAACACTGAGAACACTGTAGAAAATTGTAGGTCAATATCTGCAATTAACATAATGCAAAAATCCTCAACAAAATACTAGCAAACCAAATTCAACAGCATGTTAAGAGGATTACATACCACAATCAATTTGGATTTATTGCTAGGGTACAAGAATAGTTCCACATATAAAATCAATTAAGTGTGATCCACCATATTAACAAAAACAAGGGTAAGAATCATATGATGATCTTAATAGATGCAGAAAAGGCATTTGAACAAAATTCAACATGTTTTCATGATGAAAACTCTCAAAAAAATTAGGTATTGAAGGAATGTACTTCAACATAAGGTCATATGCTATAATCCCACATCAAACTCTCTGGTGAAAAGCTGAAAGCTTCTCTAAAATCAGAAACAAGACAAGGATGCCCACTCTTGCCATTTATATTCAATGTCATACTGGAAGTTCTAGCCAAAGCAATTAGACAAGAAGAAGAAATAAAAGGTATCAAAGTCAAGAAAGAAGAAGTAAATTTGCCTCTATTTGAAGATGACATGATCTTGTATATAGAAAACTCTAAGGTCTCCACCACAAAAACCTGTTAGAAGTAATAAATGAATTCAATAAAGTTGAAGTAATCATAATCAGTTTCAGAAAAGGAGTTGTGTTTATATACACTAACAAAGAACTACTGGAAAAAAAATGAAGAAAACTGAAATCGAATAAGATTTTAATGAAAGAAGTTGAGGAAGACTTGGATAAGTGTAAAATTATCACATGTTCACAGACTAGAAGAATTGATAAGGCATCCATACTACCCAAAGAGATTTACAGATGCAATGCAATTCCTATCAAAATTCTAATGACATTTTTACAAAAATAGAAAAAAATCCTAAAATTCATATAGAATCACAAAAAAACCTGAATAGCCAACATTATATTGAGAAAAAAGAACAAAGCTGAAAGCATCACACTTCCCGATTTCAAACTATGTTACAAAGCTGAAGAAATCTAAAAAGTATGATTGATACTGGCATAACAACAGACACATAGACCAATGAACAAAATAGATAATCCAGTTATAATTGCATGCATATATGTTCAGCTAGTGTTTGACAAGGATGCCAGGAACACACAATGATGAATTATAGTTTCTTCAATAAATGGTGTTGGAAAAACTGGATATCCACATGCTAACAAATGAAATTAGAATCTTATTTTATACCACTGACAAAAACTAATGGAAAATTGACTGACTTAAATATCAGAGTTAAATATACTCTTATACTTAAACCTTATAACTCCTAGAATAATAGAGGAAAAGCTCCATGACATTGGTCTTGGCAATGATTTTTTGGATATACTATCAAATAGCA
Organism: Manis pentadactyla; assembly: GCF_030020395.1. Lineage (NCBI taxonomy): Eukaryota > Metazoa > Chordata > Mammalia > Pholidota > Manidae > Manis > Manis pentadactyla. The sequence goes on from NC_080027.1 coordinate 33,981,345, forward strand.
GTCAAAGCAAAAATAAACAAATGGGACTACATCTAAAAAAAACCTTCAGCACAGCAAAGAAAACAACCAGAAAAACGAAAAAGCAATCTATGGAATGGGAGAAAATATTTTCAAACCATATATCTGGTAAGGAGCTATATCCCCCCCAAAATCCATAGCAAAAAGAATCCCAAATCATACCATTTGAAAGTGGTCAAAGTTTCTGAATAGACATTTTCCCAAAAAAGATACACAATGTCCAACAGGTACATGGGAAGTTTCTCTACATCACTAATTATCAGGGAAATGCACACCAAAATGACAATGAAAGATCATCTGTACAACAGATAAGTGGCAAGAATGTGGAGCAAAGAGAATACTTGTACACTGTTGGTGGCAATGTAAACTGGCACAGCCACTATGAGAGATTAATATAGAGGAGCCTAAAAATAAGTAAAAATATAATTACCCTAAGATCCAGCAATTCCACCTTGGAATATATATCTGATGGAAATGAAGTAAGTATGTTGAAGAGACATCTGCATTTCCATCTTCACTGCAGCATTATTATTCACAATAGCCAAAATATTGAAACAATCTAAGTGTCTGGTGACAGATCAGTGGATAAATATATGGTGTGTGTGTGTATTTATATATATATATAAAATGGAATAGTATTCAGCCATGAGAAAGAAGGAAATCCTGCTCTTTGCATCGGCATGGCATGGGTGGACTTGGAGAGCATTATATTAGGTTAAATTAGACAGAGAAAGACATATACCATATGATCTCACTTAGATGTGGAATATAAAAAAAGAAAAGTCAAACTCATAGAAAAGAGAGTTAAGTAGTGATCAGCAATGGCAATTTCCACACATGAGTCCCTGCTTTGGTCATCCATGACTCCCTTAATTTACCTGTTTGCCTCTCTCTAATCTTGGGGCCAGTAATTTGTCCTGTATCTTCGTCTCTCTTAGATCCAAGATCCAAATACTGTGATTTTTCAGGATTTTCAGCTTTTTATTTGTTTGTACAATGGAGTGGTGACTTCCAGTCTCTTTCCTTATATTCAGAATTAGAAACCAAAATGTATGTGTATATATATATATATATATATATATATATATATATATATATATATATATGTATAATTTTTTAAAATTATACTTTCTTAAGTGGACTAATGGCAAAAGGTTTCAGCCAAATTTCTGTGGTGCATGAAATACAAATAAGTGCAACCTGGTGGAGAAGAAAATAAAAAGGTCTTCATTGTTATATATTTATATGGTAGCACCCCCTTATCTATGGTTTTTGCTTTTCTTTCTGGTTTTAGTTACCCACAGGCACATGCAGTCCAGAAGCAGATCATCCTTAAGTATCATCAGAAGCTCAATGGTAGCTTAACACTATATCACATTGTCTATGTCATTCACTTCACTTCATCTTATCATGTAGAAATTTTATCATCTCACATCATTGCCAAAAGAGGGGTGAGTACAGTACAGTAAGATATTTTGAGACAGACAACATTCACATAACTTTTGTTACATTACATCATTGTAATTGTTCTATTTTATTATTAGTTATTGCTGATCTCTTATTGTGCCTAACTTATAAATTAAACTTTATCATAGGTATGTATGTATAGGAAAAAATATGGTATATGTAGGATTTAGTACTATCTATGGTTTCAGGCATACACTGGGGTCTTGGAATGTATCCCCTACAGATAAGGGGATTCTACTGTATATGCTTTTGAATATCCTACTTCTCCATATTCAAACCATGTGTGATTTTTGTTAATTTTATTATTTCCTAAGCCTCAATTTTTTCCTTAGAATAATTTGAATGGCCCATTTAACCCTCACCATAAGAAACAATAAGTGGAGTATCTTTCAGTGCTTCACATCTGTACACCAGCAACCTTTATTATTAGTCCTTTGCTATTTCCCTTTCCTCTCTTCCTCCTATGAACTATAGTTGTCTGCCACAAAAACACCCTCCACCATGCACATACCCTCACAACTTTCTTTGCCTGGTAATTAGGAAATTTCAGCAGTAATTTTTTGCTAGATCGAAACATTTTAGTTCACCATAAAAATATTTTGGAAACAACATGTAATTACCAGGCCGTCCTTTGGGCTAGTGAAGCTGAAAGACTAGCACTGAACCACCATATGGGCTGTGCACAGAGGGCCCTGTTGGAACCAAGCATTTAAATCCATTTCTTTCTGAGAACAATTATATGAAACCATCCAATTCTTGCAGGAGCTTTGAAAATGATCACCTGTTGGACTCAGACACTGGGTAAATTGCTTTCATTTGAATACGATTTGGAATTTGTTCAACTAATCACAGTCTGTTAATTGCATTTTGGAGGAAGAAAGAAATTGAATGAAGCAACTGGTCCTTGTTAGATTTGCTCCAGCCATGGGATTCAGCATGTGGCTGCAGCTTTCTACCTTGTTAATCTCAATAAAAGACAGACTTTGCAAGGTGTAATAATTAAATCACCCTTTGAAAACAAAACAAGTTCTGCATAGGAACATGTTATGTTGTGCTGTATCAGATTTTTTATATGTTATATAGTCCTATTTACATCAACCATCTTCTTTATCCAAAAATGCCAGATACCAATAATCTAATGTACCTTTTTTATCTGGAGCTAATTACTCAAGGTGATTTTTCACCTTGGCAAGAGAGGGAATTTTGAATAAAATGGTAACACCATGCTCCGGAGTTTTCCAAATACATTTCTTTTCTAATCTGAGGCAGTGGAAAGAGCATGATCTTCTAGTTACATCAGAGTTTGTATAGCAGTTGTGCCAACTTTCTAGTTGAGTAACCTTGATAAAAATATACCACTGCTCTAAGCCTCTGTCTGAAGTGACCAGTTCTTATTTTTATAAATATGAGGGGACACAACTAGAAAACTTCACATAACACATGTGTTTAACCCACAGTGAGTGGCAGTAGTGCAATGCTATCAAGCAGAAGCAACAAAAGGTTTAGTTATCACATTAGTATTTGGGTGAACAAAATCCCCAGTCTGATTGATTTCCTTCTTTCCTCTCAAGAATCAACACCTTGTAATCTAATATCTACCTCTCTTGACCTTTTTCTAAATAGGTGATTTTGTTCAGTACCCATGATTTGTATAAAAATACAAATGATCATTTCTCTCAAGTAGATTATAATGTACTTTAGCTGATATGAATAATACACACTTGTACTAACACAAGAGAATCACTTGGTAGTTATTGTTTTACTCTTATAAATATTAGGCTAGATGACTGGAAAACTTTTAATATATAATGTCAAGAAAAAAGCAGAAATGATCTGCAATTCTGAAATTAAAAGATTGTTGGAAAGCATATTTTTCCCTTTATCTTAGATTTTTAACAAATGTCCCAAAGTTGAGTGATAAGTGCCCACATATTCTAAAAAGAGGAGCTGAATTTATCAGCAGAGTTCAGGATCATAAGTGATAAACACCCACAAATTTTGAGAAGTGCTTAATGTATCACCTCCAAAATTGCTGAGAGGTGACCAAAATCATTCCAGGATCTCTAGTTAGCCCATCCATCATGTAGTTCCAGGCCATATACAAAATGGCTAAAGTTTTATCTTAATGCAATGGTTTGAATGCAGTATGGGGAAAAGTAAAGATCTTTCAAATTGAGTTTTAAGGGGTGTAACTCATAATCATTTTATACACATAACCAGTAACACACACATACAAAATAGAGCTCAAATTGCTGTTTTCTCATAACATTATAAGTATTTTCTCTCACTATATATCATGTTTTTTTTAATTAATAACCCTCTTGTTGTACATTGAAATTTTCACAATTTTTTTTGCAATCAAAAATTATGTTATGCATGAACAAATTTATGTACAACAATTATTCAGCATCTCTGGTTATTCCCTTAATGTGAATTACTAGGCCCAAGGATGTGACCATTTTTAAATATCTGAAAACATATTGCCAGCCTGCTCTCTATAAAGGTTATAATAATTAGATGTCTCATTAGGTTATACTAATCAGAGGTTTCAGCAGCATTAAATGAGAGGGCCACCATTTCATGGAAAGCACTCTGTAATAAATGGGAAAAAAACAATAGCAACAACTGTTTTTTTCCTCATTATTTAATAAGGTTGACTTTTTAATATATTTGTTAGGTATTTGATTTTTCTCTTCTTATAATTACCTTCTTTAGCTGTTTGCTCATTTTTCTATTGAAATCCTAATGGACTTTTAAATTTATTTCTAAGAGCTCTTTATATATGAAAAATTATGAACCTTGTGTACTATATTTTTAGCAAGAATTTTCCCCCCTTTGCCACTTGATTTTGATTTTTAGGTGCTTTTAATTTATATATTCCCCATGGATTTGAGTAAATTTTTAAAAATATGAGTTCAGTACTACATTGGGCCAATGAGTATGCTAAATCACACTCATTAATCAGTCCCATCCTCATGGATAACCTCTTTGATAGGTATTTTCAACATTTAAAGTGAAAAGCTGAGATTCTGGTAAGTGCAGTCATTTATGTAAGATCATGTGCAGAATTTGAGAAGCTGAAATTACCACCAAGTTCTCTCTAAACCATGTAATGATTTCTTATTTTGGTCTTCCTGGCCCTTTTTACATTGTCTAACATATGATACATAAATATTTGTCAAGCAAATGAATGAATGAAACCTTCCATCATATTAATCCCACAAAGTCTTTATATGTTGTTTGCAATTAGACTTCTTCCTTTGTAAGAAGAGTTAAGTGTTCCTTTGGTAGAACATTAGTAAGATCTATGTAATATGTTTATGAATCAGTGTCCCCTGATAGATAGTGAGCCTGAGTTTAGTCCTGGGCCTTCCATTTCCTGTGGGATCCATGTTACTTAACACACTATGTCACAAAATGCAGAATCTCACTATATATTTACTTAATAAATTATAGAAAAACTTGATTTTCAGGGAAGATTGGAATTGTGGAATTATTGTGTGGAATAATTTGAGGTTGTGTCAGATAATATGGGGATATTTGGGACCTAAAAGATAAAGTTGGATACTTGTGTTTTTAATAGCATTATTTTTCTAACTTTTTTCATATTCTTACACTTCTCTGTTCTATTTTTTCTTAAAATGTTAAAATCTTTTTGAAAATCGAAATATCTGTCTTTTCTCCTTTCTCCTGCTTAGCAACTGTCAAATCCAAAGGTTTCAATTTTAATGTTAAAGTCCCTTTTCAAAATAAAATTGAAATGATCTCATTTGGTTGAGTGTGTGTGTATATAAGAAGAAAAGCTTATAATAGCTTTCAGTACAAGTACTTTTTAAAAACTAAATGGCTTCAAAAAAATTAAACTTCCTCATTGGATACCCAATAGCCATAAAGGGAAAAAAAGAAAAAAAAAAAGCTACTAGCAAAAAAGTACCAAAAAAAAGAAAAGAAAAAATTAGGAGGCTGAATGGTCTTGTCAATTAGCTGCATTGAATGATGCACTACACTGCAGGAAAATAAAACAGGAATAATAAAGGATTCTTCTGGAACCATTAGAAAGGTGAAGGCCAGTGCCTTAGAAAATTGTTTCAACAGTTTTATCTCTCCCAAATGACTTTGTCTACAGATTTTTTGCCATAATAGAAATAATGTTAATAATGATCTAATGGGAGAAGGATGACTTGGAGATCAGAGGCTTGTGATTGTTTTCTGTCCCTAACCCTCTGCACAGTCTAGTTCTCAGAACTTAAAGGGGACAGAGGACATCTTATGCAGATGAATCAGTATTATTCCATTTGCTTCATATCGCCGACATATCCAACCAGAATGAGTGGGGGCAGTCCTGAAGGCACCAGTGAGGAGACCATGAAATCGCCTTCACAGAACATTTCAAGGCGAGAAAGGAAAGGAAAGAGTATTTTTGGTTTTGATTTGACCATTTGCCAATTACATCTTATTTGATGCTTACTTACATATAATTATTATTCCATTTTTAAAAATGGGAAACCAAAGCTCAGAAAGGTTAATTTGGTTAACAACATTAAATAATTGAGAATAATATTTTTAAATATCAATTCTTTCATTTGCTTATCAGTTATATTTATTGGGAACCCACTGTGTGCAAGTATTGTTCTAGACCAGGGGTTGGCAAATTTTATTCTGTAAAAGGTCAGATAATAAATATTTTTTATTTTCTAGCCATGTAGTCTCTTATCACATTGATTCACCTCAGGCAAAGTAGCCACAGAGAATATGAACAGGCATTGTGTTCCAATAAAATTTTATTGACAATTATAAGGGGTGAGCTGCATATGGCTAACTCCTATTCTAGACAATGAGGATACAGTAGTTATGAAATGAAGTGCCTCCTTATATTCCACTGTGAGGAGGCAGAAGACAAATATGTAAGTAATATATTTGATGTTAATAAATATATTAAGGCAAAATAAGTCAGAGTAAGGGGATAGAGAGTGTCTTGTCTTTCATGATATCAAGTATACTCTACTCTTATTGACCATTGTTTAGGAGTATACCCTGGAGTTTTCTTTATTGATGTGTTTCAATCAAATATTCTCAACTCAAATGTCATTTAGCTATTCTGATATAACCCTGAAACCCAAAATATACAAATGGCTAATAGATCAGAACCCCTAGTTTATACAGCCAATGGATATATAACTCATCTTCATATATGCCAGTTTTTCTTTCTTGAAAATCTTTCTTCTCTTATATTCTAGTATACTTATGCCCTGGTTCTTCTCTACATGGCCCTTCTCGGTATCTTATTCTTACACTTTCTCTCTCTGCTCAATTCCATAAAGCTAAACTTAAGCACTTTTCTCAGTCTATATTTTCTCCTTCAGGCACTTCATTGACTTCCATGGCTTTAACTACCACCTTTATAGTCCATTTCCCAAACCTCCATCTCTGGCACAATTTATCTCCTGAATTTTGAACTCCTATTTTCAGCTCCTATGGAAAATCTCCTTTCGCATGTCCGCAGTTGCCTTAAATTTAGCAATCCAAAAACAAACATACATAAACATTGTTTCTCTTCCTCTATATTCTTTCTCAATGGATAGTTCACCAATTTTAACATTTTTGACACCAAATACAATGGTGTATTTCCTCCCTACATATATGTATGTATGTAACACTATTATACAGAACACTGATAGTAGTATAACTTCATTCAGGTACCCAGACCCAATTCCAGTGTGTGTTAAGTATGTGGGAGCAGGTGTTCCCATACATACTTACACCAAGCAATTCTCAAACACTAGCAAGGTATTGGAGAACTCAATTCTGGTGCTATCTGCCTGGAGTCAGCACCAGATTCCCAGCTTGAAGGGCTCCATTATACAAGACTGCCCTCCACCCCACACTCCAGATGCCAGTCACAAGCCCCAGGCAGTTACCTGTGCTTCTGACCTATCGGCTACAGATTGGAGGTTCCCATGACTTCTTCCTTAAATTCAATTAATTTGCAAAGCAGCTCACAGGACTCAGGTAAACACGTTTACCAGTTTAATGAAGGATTTCATAAAGGATATAAGTTAACAGCTAGATGAAGAGAGACACAGGGCAAAGTCCCAAATAAGGAGCTCCCGTCCTCGCGGACCCTGGGGCCTACTCAATGGCACGTGGAGGCGTCTGGTTCCCCAAGCATAGACACTCTCTCCAACAGAAAAGCAGGTTACAGCCAAGCAGAGCAGGCAGAGTAGAATGAGCTCTTCTCCAGGGTTTTTGTGAAGACTTTATTGCATAGTCATGATTGACTAAATTATTGGCCAGTTGCTGATTCAACCTCCAGCCCCAGGGGATCCAAAATTCTCTCATTAACATGACAAAACACCCATTTCGACTTTAAGACTCTGCAGTGTTTTCAGGAATTGTGGATGAAGACCAGAAATACCTGGGATTTCTTACCATTCATTATCGCACACCAATCATCCAGTCCTGGAAGTTATCTGCTAATTCATCAGTGGAGTTGGTAGTTTTATAAGGCCAATAGTGGTAAAAATTTACATGCTCCTCATTATGTTGTAGAAAAAGCTTAGACTAAGTAGTTGGCAAAAGCAAATTCCCATCACACTTCTACAGTATACTAAGTGACCTTCTACAATTACATAGTATCTCAGAACCTTTTCTCCTATCTTTTTATAGCTAAGACAACCCTACCTTCTTCAAAATGACAATACAAATGTGAAATGATATATAGATCTGTAATTCTATTCAGCACTGTATAATTTCTCAAAGAAATATCATATCCCTCTTCTCTCCCCTCCTTTCTCTTTTGTAATTGTTTCTACTATGATCTTATTTGAGCTAATTAATATTAAGGAAGACAAATATAGACATATGGAAATGAGTATAACTAGGCCTTTGGTTTAACAATACAGTGTTAGGTGTGTGTATATGTGTGGGTTCGGGGGGAGAGAAGGGAGCGTGGAAGTAAATAATTAAATACAGTGTGACACAAAACTACATGTGTTAATTCAAGCACAATTCTTCCCATTCAAGGTCTCCAGAGCCTTGTTTTTATGTCAGAGCAGTAAAAAGCAGACATTCAGTAAATGTTCACACTTAGAGTTAGTGCTCCTGATTACTTTCTTTATAAACTAGTATATCCATTTAGCACAATGTGCCACATCAGGAGTAATTAAATGAATAATTAACATCATACATGCTGTTTTGAAATGATGTATGGAGATGGTCACTGAGTCTTTTGTAACCACAGGAAAATTAACTAAATTCTCTACCCCTCATGGAAATAATAGCACCTATTACAAAGAACTATTTTAAGAGCTTAAATAAAATGATACAGGTTATTTCTTACTGCAGTGAATGGCACCCAGCAAGCATGCAATAGAGCATAGCCATTATTGTTGTTGATATTATCATTAGACTGACGAAAGTCATTTCTGTCATCCCCAGCCTGAGATGGAATATCCTTGTAGTATTTATTTATTTACTTACTTATAGAATTAATCCACATTTCTTGGTTTTTCGCATAGGTTGAAGCTAATGTAGTCTGTCCCTTCACAGTGAAATAATTGCATTGAAAGCTTCCTACCAGAGCTGTGAGTGGAACTTGAGAGGAATTTCAGTCAGAACTACTGAAAGGAAGCGGACTCTGGCTTGTGAGGATGGGAACACTTCAGTTGGTTGTTATTACTGCACTGTGACTTAATTTTCTCTTTTACCCATTGTCGTGTAGATAAAATAACAATGAAAATGGCACCATGGGAGAGGAAAATATATACCGTCTCTAGTTTTTCCTCTTCTTTGTCCCAGCCAGCCCCTTATTTATTTGACAAGGAAGGACAATTATCCTTCCCTCTAATCTCTATAGCTGTGTTGCTTATTTATTATTTTAATTGGCAGTGCATCCTGGAGACAAAGCATATCTCAGGCAATCAGGCATTACTTTATACAGCACTCAGAAGGCATAAGAGATTGTGCCAAAATGGTGAGCTGATTTCATTAATAACAATAAAAGCTACTCCTGCAACCCCTTATATCTAAATAATTTCCCCCAGATGTTTTGCAATCACTGTGTCTAACAGACCTTTGCTAAAGCAGTGTGGGCAAACAAACTGGCCATAAGGATGGTAGAGAAGCACTTTAGGGAAATGCCTAAAAATGTCTTTATTTTCAGTTTTATGGACCAATGGGATCTCCCGAAGGAAAACGTGAAACTCTCCAGCTGTTGCTGCTGTACTTGAATCCATCATTATGTCCCGGACAGCAGGGATAGCCGGGAGGCATGAACAAATCTGGAAGACTTTTAAAAAGAGAAACAAAAATAAACAAGCTAGAGGAGGAAGGGATCATTAAACCCAAAGCAACCTGGGACTACAATTCCCTAGTGTTAGGCATCTTGGGAAAGTGTCTTTCTGCTTCATTTTTTGAAGCAGATGTGGGATACATCACTGTGTTCGTCCACGAGGAGCAAAGGCTTAGAACAGAGAACGCCTCTTCCAGAAAGGTTCTTATCACCTAGATTTCCAAACCAGAACAGGCCTACTGCTGTAACTAACAACAAAAAGCTCGCGGTAGAGGTGCAGAAAAGGAGGGGTATAGCTAAAAACTGTAACATTTATAAGCATGCTTTGTGACATCATACACAGTAACTTAATACATTAAACCTATGAGATAGTTTGATTTCTTTTTTATGCTTTTCTACTGCTGAGAAAAAGTGAAGCTCAAAGCGGTTTTAAAAACTTGCTCAAGGACACACAGCTAGTAAATGGAAAATTGGAATTCAAACCCAGGCTGCTTCATTACAAAACACAAATTCTTTATCTCCTCTACTGAATCAATTTTAACCAGCAATGAGTAATTTAAAACTTAATTCATTGAAATAAATTGGCTTTATCTTATAATTATATAATTATAGTTTTTGTTGTTGCTATTGTTTTATAGAAATTTGAAGAAACCTCAGCTTCATGCTGGGCTTCTCTGGCCTGTACTTTCAGTCCCAGGTTCTGTATTCATCATCACTACCAGCAGAGATATTTCTGAGGGAACTTCTGAGAAACACTATGCTTAAGAAAAAATAAAGCACAGAGTGTAGGCCACAGAAAATATGTGTATGAAGGATGGTGAGCAGTCTGTCATGTATTTGGGGTATGCATGGAACAGGACTAGGATTGAGTAATACTGCCCTGCCAGTTAACTTCCTTGAAAAAAGTTCCTAAAAGGAGGTAGGCACACATGGAAGGTTAGCTACAGGGAAACCACATCCTGTATAATTTAGTAGGCTAGTTCCCTGTGTCTCCATGTAAAACTCTGATGAAGATGGGTGAGAACATGTGACTTAGGATCTAAGATAAGAGGATTTCTGATCTCCTTCTAAAGAAAAGATGTCTGGGTCTTATCATCTTTGATCTGGGAGGTTGAGGAACCCAAGGCAATGACCAGCACCCTTAAGCATGTATGCTGAAGGAAGAGAGGTCCTATTACTCTCTTCCTCTCTTAATCAGCTTGTCAACTCCAGTAACTAATGAGTACAGGAAATAGAAGAGAGTTAAAGGTAGCCACAGGTAGACGCATGGCCTTCTAAGCTGCATTGACCCCCTATGATCCTTAGTCAATGTGCTAGACTCATGTGTCAGGTTAGCAAGTTCTCCTTCTTTTCCTTGGAAAGATTAGGGAGTAATGGAACATAGAGGCAGCATGCAGACTAGGGCAATCCCCACTGCCTCTACTTCCCTGACATGGCCTAGTCTGTTTATCCAGCTCCGTTCAGCAGTCACTCCTCTGATGAATCAGTCAGAGATAGTGGACACCACTGGAGTTTTCAGGGAAATCCTGTCTCTATCTCCACAGGGCTGCCTGTAAGGTCTAGTGATTACTCTGCATCTTTCTTTAACTAATGAAATAGAGGGTTGAACCAAGGATCTCAAAGTCCCTTAAATGGGTCAGGACAATAATTAATTTCAAAGCCATACTATAAATGAAGTCAAAATTCCACATCTCCTTTTTCTAAATCTACTTTTTAAATTATGCCTAGTTGTACATTATTGACTAGTTCATCTCAACAGCCCAAATATTGCAGTGCTCTGTTGTGAGGCACCCCCTGCCTCCTTTAATAAATTATCAAAATAAAAAACAGTAATATAGATATAAAATTCGTATTACCCCTTATCTCTAAGGTAATAGGAGCCTCAAATTCTCTCCTTAAAGAATTCCCTTATTTCCTCCAGAAGCACTCTAAATGTCTGACCAGCCTGGGCCATGTCTTCAGCAGCCTGATGGGTTATTTTACCCTAGAGCAGGCATATCTTTGAAACACTCTAATGTTGAAGAACTAAATCCCTTAGTTTCTTATGTGTTCATTTTTTCAATACTCAGTGATTTGACAGTCATGTAAGTGTAGAGCAGCCCCAGTTCCATGCCCACAAAATTTAGTTTGATATATAGCTACTGCAGCAGTAGACATCCCCAAGCAAGTGATGTTTTCTGTTTTTTTTTAATCTTAATCTACTGTTATCTTAAAAAATCAAAATAGAGAATGCAGGAGGAAGAAAATATTTTTAGTTTCACTACTAAGATGTCATTGAATACAAGTGAGTTTTCTGAGGCTACAGTGCTATATGATATTCAGAACAGTCATTGCAATGGCATAAGCTTCTCTGTCCAGACTTTTTAGAAGCCCCTGTAAGCCCTGTAGTATTTGTGTAAACATTCCCAAGCCTGCGTCTTCAGAAGTCTAATAATAAATATGTTATTTGCTATACGTTCTTCCCCAAACCTTATTGACTATTAGTCTATGCTTCTTGCTTATTCCAAGCCTTGGTCAACTCTCATACTTCAATGGTAGCACAAAAATTCCATCATTTCTGTTAAAGCTGGACCCTACTTGCTCTAGACAAGTTCCTTTACATCTAGGAACATCAAGATGCAAGGGCGATGGGGTGAGAGAAATCCTGGAAGCAAAGCCAGCAAGCAAGCAAAAATATCCTCAGTGAGCAATCAGTCTGTGGGATCTCCTCTTCTAGCATAAACAGCCCATAGGCCATAATTCTCACATACTAGCAATTTGTGGCTTACAGAGCCTGAAGGCCTGGCTTACATCATGTATTAGAAACAGGACAGAGAGTGGAAGGACAAACTAGGATAATAAAACACTTCCAAGACCAGTGTTCGAAAAGTCTGTAACCAGTGCTTCTGTGTGAGATGTGTATTCTCTCCCTGGACATCTAACTTCTCTCTACAAGGACAGCTGCCCTTGGGTCCAAAGTCTGTAAGGAAACTTGCTCTTTTACCCCTTGTTCTTCTGACTACCAATTCTGTCCAGGTTTGCGAAATACAGCATTCTAGAGATCAGTGTCATAATGTTTTCTGAGTTCCTCTGTAAGCAGCACTTGTATTTTAGGTATATATTTGCAAATTTCTGTCTACTTTACTTTCCATACAAAAAGGCCTTTGTATTGAATAGGAAATACCTATTTAAAGTATCTGTACCATTGCCCCAAACAATGTTAAGAGATGTATACTAAGACAGGGTATGTTTGCCATTCACGTCTAAGGGCCATACTGGCTTAGGATATGGTCTCACATCAGGTCCATAGCTTAATGCAAGGCTACTTAGTAGTAAAACAAAGAGGAAAGGAGAGCTGGAAAAACATCTGACTGCTCTGCCTCTTACTCAATTTCCACATCTGTCCATCTGCTTAGGGAGGAAGAGGAAGAGAGGGCCAGAAAAGAGATACAACAGTGCATACGATGGCCAGGGTGTGCTGGGATCTGTTGACTCTAGGAAGACAGAAATGAGAAGAGGAGGAACTTTGAATGGGTGTCTGACCACATCCAATAGCAGAGGTCACCTGAATAATACCCTGGATTCTGAAAATCCAGTCTGGAATTTCCTCTACCTTTGAGAGGACAGGAGTGTGAATACAGAGGTAGGCAGAACTGAAGCTTTTTCTGTCTCAACTGGTAAACCAGTGGGAGAGAAAGGGTGTGAGATGTGTATTCTCTCCTGGAACATCTAACGTACCATCCCAAGTACAGCTGCCCTTGGTCCAGAGTCTGTAAGAAAACTTGCTCTTTTCCTTGCTCATGTCTGTGTATGCCCACATCTGACTGACTGCAGTGCCTGTCTGGGGATCTGCATTACTAGAGTTTCTGACTTTTAAGTTCAAATGGAAATTTGGATTTTTAATTTCTTGATCTTTAAATGTTAGCTCCATTTTCTCCCAAGCAATGAATGTACAAAACAAACATTTGTGTGGGCAGCATTCAGCCTGAAAGCTGGCTGTTTGTAGGCTGAAAGCAGACTGAAAGCTGGCAGCTGAGTCTAATGGCTTACAGTTTACAGTAAGAACATAAGCATGTAAGTTCAGCAAGCAGGTTAAGAGTATAGATTTGGAGCCTAGTTTCATGTTTTATGTAATCCCATATGGCATTCTCTTGTAGTTCATTATAAATATTCATTGTATGCATTTTATGTGACTGTCACTATGCTAGATACTGAGAACACAATAATAAATAAGAGATAAGGGCTCTTTCCTCATGAGAAAGAGACAAAATAAGAGGCAAATAAAATTTAGTACAATATGGATTCTATAATAAAGAGAGGACAAGGTGCTAAAGGAGGACAGAAGAGTAACCAGGTCTTGAATGGTCATTCTTAATGGAATAATTGATATCTCATTTGAAATACAAAAGAGTCCAGCTCATACAGACTTGCCAAGACATAAGAGACCATCATTCCTTCTGGGAACTGGAGAGTGAGAAAAATTTGGTTTAATAAAATAAAGGGTTAAAGTGACAAGAGCCATAGTTGGAGACTTAGGAAAACACCAAGTCCTGAGTGTGGTGGAAGCCAACTGAGTTCATATTGAGCATGGACTATATCCCGAAGACAGTAATAAGATGATTTGGGGGAAACACCACAGTTAAATTTGCATATTAGAATCATCTGTATGGCCACAATGTGGAGAAATGGATTGGAAAGATTAAGTCTGAAGCCAGGGAAAGCAAATAAAAGTCTATCACTAGAACAAAGACGGAAGATAATGTGTCTAATATAAGCTTCATTAGTGGTGAACCTAATTAGACAGGGAAGAAAAGTTTTAGGAGGCAGAAGAAACAGATTCCCTTGGTGGAAAGGGCTAATAAGGAAGAGTTCTCTTTAAGGTGTCCAGTGATTGGTGGAGCGGGTGCTGGCAGAAAATACTGAGGGAAGGGCCAGTACAGCAAATCTTGAAGGACGTATACTTTTCTTCTATAATCCAGAGGACCAAAGCCAGACAATTGGATTAATTCAGATTTAGGGTGTCATAGCACAGGTGAGGGAGTGAAGTGGCGTTGCATGAAATCTAAGCGCAGGTGAATAAAAAGCAAGCAGGCATCTCCGGAGAACCTGGTCAGACTTCCGGGTTCTGGTTCTGCCGGTGAGGAGCTTGGAACTTGGGGCTTGGAGCCTGGAAGTTAACCCTGCTGTCCTCACAGCAGAAAAAAGCCGAGCAAGCTGAAACTCAGCAGCCCTTCCTTAGTCCAACAAAGGAGTCACAGGGCGAACCTCTACCTCCAAACAGGAGAGACAGGTGCATGCACAGAGACAGAGCAGGAACTGCCCCCAGAACCCTCTGCGCGGGCCCCAGACCCGGGTAAGAAAACCCGACTGTGATGGGCGGGCTGCCGGAGGCTGAGGAGGGCAAGTTTGAGAGTTGAAAGCTCCAGGGGAGCCAGGTCATGGTGGTGGTGGGTGGGGAGAGGCCCACAGTTCGGTGCGTTTTATCTCCAGGTGCCCTACCAGGTTCTCGCAGCGACGGTGCCACAAAAATCCGCCCTCGGCAAAGGTGGGAGCGGGGCAGGTGGGTCAGGGGACTGAGTAGCCCATTCTAACTAGGTCCAGATTATTCTACTTTGAACACAGTGTGCCCTCAAGAAGAACTATTTTACCAGAGCGTGGTGCACGAGGGTTTTACCAGCGTCTGACCGACCTGCGGGAAGGGATGCACTCAGCTCCTGCTCGCTCCAGCCTCCCTGTCTCACCTAACGGGGACAAATACAGAACAGAATTGCGAAGTACGCTGAGACTAATCATAAGACTACTGAGACTAAATGTCTAAATAAGATTGAAGGTCCAGAGACAGGGAAGAACTTAGCAAGAGGGCTGAACTCTTTTAAGTCTGTGGTCAAAAAGAAGGATACTTGAATTTAAGATTTCAAAGGCAAAACAATGGTGTGGGTGTCCCCTTCTCTAGTATAGAATCTGTCAAAAACGTCTAAAAGACAAAGCAAATTTAGAAAAGGAATGAAAGAATTGACCTGCAAAGAGTGCAAGGGCTTCAGAATGGCTTACTGGCCAAATACAATACATAAGTATTTAAAGGTAAAACAGGAAAATAATGAAGCCTACCAAATGTCTATGAGTCTGTTCATGGTAGACATGCAGGAACTTTCTCACATAGTTATATTCATAAAGGTCATGCCATATATTCAGACATCAGCATAGCAAAAATCAGAGATAAAATTGTTTTATAGGTAGTCCAGTTTATGAGAGGTCTCTAAGGTTTTATTATCTTGGGACCCAGAATTAATTAGGTAATGCTATTATTTTTGGTTTATTGCAAAGTGCAAAGTGTTATTTTTTCCTTCTTGCTTTTAGTGTACTAAAAATAAAAAATATTTTTTACTCCTTGTGTGGTAAGTGAAATACTTAGTTAAGTTGCAAGTAGGGCAAAGTGTCTGTTTTTTTTAATTCTCTTAAGTCTTACTTCTAGGACAAAACTAACTAAAAATCATGACAATTGCCATACCTTCCCCCATTCTAGCTGATCCTAATAAGCTCACAATTAACTGCACACTACTTTATCCCCCTCAAAAAAAACCTGAGGAGCAAATGCATATGTCAGTGGCTCTCTCCTTATACACAAAAAGAGTTGGAAATAGGAATTCTTACTTTTTTGTGTAACAAATAGCCTCTTACAATATATAAATATATAATACCATAGATATGGTGTTAGATTATTATTGTGTATATACATATAATTTAAGGAAGGCTTAGAACAAAATGTGCACTCATTAAATATTAACTGTTATAATATCTGCAGTCTACTATGATGTAGATGCTAAGTATATATACTCACCTATGATAAGAGATTTTGTAATGTCACTTAAATTCAGTTTATATTCATTATGGAATTAAAATCTAAATGATAATGTAAATGAGAGCTACAGATGAAATACTGCACAAATTATGAGTGCTGGAATGGAGGAAATACAATCACTGGCAGTGAAAGAGAAGAGAAAGCAGAGTAAAGGATAGAATTTTTGAAAAGTTAATATTTTTCCTATCTTCAGTTAAAGTTGTCACTGACACAGCGGAGAAGGTAATGAGAACAGCTGGAGACAAGTAGAGAAGAGAGAGAAGAATGCAGGTGGAGAGTTCCATTTGTGGGTTATTAATGTAGATGGGGATGAATGTGAAGGCAGAAATTAGATTTTCTAAGTAGGACCAAAAAGAGAGACAGTAAAGACAGGAAAATTAAAAAAAGATTCCTGAAAAGACCCAATGATATGAGAAGGAGCAGTGAATACTCATTACAAGAAGGTTAAAGGATCATTTGAAAGACTGAAATATCAGCTATGTAAATGAGTCAGAATAATTCAATTCTTGAAAGAGTTTGAAAGGGAATATGCAAGTTAGTAAAGCAGCGCCCTCCCTTCACTTTTTTGTCCTATCAGTAAGTGTTTATCATGAACTTACCATGATATCTTTCACCAATAATAGCCTGTTTTGTTCTTTCTACCTGGTAAGTGATTTCTCTTTCCAGCCATAATTACCTTTGGGGAAAAGCTCAAACCTACTTCCCTCAGGTCAGCTTCTTTAGAATTCATTCTCCTCTCAATGCTCTCATGGTGCTGGTTCTTTAATCAGAATTACCATCTGTCTTATAAGTATTCCATTCATGTATACATCAAATGATATTGAGTACCCACCATGAGCCTGGCATTTTGTTGAGTTCTGGGGGTGCAGAAATGCCCTCAAGGATCTTATAATCCAAGGGTAGCATATTGAGATATTGGCAGACAAATATTTAAAAAGGTTGAATGTATGAAAGCCATCTATTGAATAGAAAGGCATAAAGGAGGGAATGACAAATTCTACCTAAAAGATTGTCAAGAGAAGGCATCAGAAGGAAGGTGATGCTGCCCCGTTGGTGAGAAATAGAGACTTGAACTCATGGAGTGAGTGAAGTACAAAACCGTAGCAGAGGAGTCATGATGAGCAGTGTTAGAAGGTCTGCTGAGTATGTGTGTCTCTCTGTCTTTCTTTAACATTTTGAAGATCATTTGAAGCCAAGATATAAAACACACACAGACATCTCCTAGCAATTCTTTCAACTATCTCCTCTGCCTTAATCCCAACCCTTAGTTCAATGTCTTGCACATAGTAGGCACCTCATCAGTATTTGTTGGAGGAATGTACAAATGATGTTACAGTTTCGCCAGCTGCTGCATATTGTAAAAATAAGAAATGCGCTTTCTTCTAAGTGAACAGTCCTCTCCTTGCTGCATGTCAGTTAAGCTGCAATAATAACTAGGAACTCCTGCCAGCAACATAATATCTCATAAGTCAATGCTCAAAGCAATATTATTGTACATCATCTTGCTTTTTGGCTTTTTCTTTAGGGCTCCTGAAAGTCTGGTTACAAATAGATCATTTATATTCACACATTTATTTTTTATAGTTTTCATAATGAAAACTAGATTTCTACCATTGCTATATATGTACTCAGTTTTTATAAGCAAGAGTATGTAGAAGATGAGTTGCTCCAAGTTGTAATGCAAATTGCTTAGCGCACTAAAAAGACATTGCTTTCCCCCATGTATGTGGTTTATTTGCATTTTAAGACTCTAGTAAAACTCTATTAACCATCATTCTCTTATTCTAGTAATTTTCTCATCTTGGTGTTTTGGAGGGGGACAAAGTAGGAACACTTATTTCTTTGGTATTAATATTTATAATAACTAGTATGGAAAACCATCTAATAAACAATAGTGCGGCAAGAGGAAAAAAAAAAGAGAGAAGTAAGCAGGGAAAATCCAGAATCCCACTCCTCTAATAAACCAACTGTTTTCATTTACAATGGTTATTTTTAGACTTCAAATGCATTCACTGGTAAAGAACAACTGTGGAATTAATTTTATGTGAGCATAACAGTCAGTTTTATCTTTTCTATAATAAAACTATCTTCTTGGGGATTAGAATGTCGAGCTCAGATGGTTCCCAAGCTTTGTCTGCTGTGAATTTCCTCCTCCCAACTCTCAAGCCGCTCTCAAAGGCCTGGTCTGTAGGATGATATTGTGAATGATTGCATTTGCCAGCAACCTTGGATATTCAGCAACATGTTACCTTTTGAGGGCAGCCAAGTTAAAACAAGGCTAATATTAGAGATGATAAAACAAGGGTGACTACTTTAATAGAAAGTCAGTGGTTAAAAGAGAAGATCCTATATATATAGTGTCATTGCCTGGATTGATTCTAGACCCCACCACTTGCATGTTGTGATGGTTGGACAAGTTACTCAACTTTGCTGATCCTTTTTTTTTTTCCAACTGTAAAATATATATAATTATAGCACTTGCCTTACAGGATTAAGTAGTAGTAAATGATTAAACATGTGTGAGGTGCTAGGCACATAATAAACACTTAATAAATGTTAGCTAATTTTTTTCCAAATCCAGACCATATTCAACTTCTCTTATCGCCAATTATGCTAACTTACTTGTTAAGAGAAATATCAACCAAGTACAAAATGTTACATGGACATGCAAACTATGGAATTTGGAGGACTTGACATTTAATAGATCCTCAGATAAGAATGGATTCTTTCTTGTTTGCAACCTGATTCTACATAGCCACAAACAGTTCCATTTAGTCTGAGTTATGCTGGAGTCTCGTTGAACCTATTTCTATATACATATTTCAAATTATTGTAAACTTTCTCTTCATAGTATCAGGAAAGTAAGCCTGGTTTAATAGAATAAATACTTGGGTTCAAGTCCCAGCCTTCTGTCTTACTAGCTCTGTGACCGAAACATTGCATCCCTTCTCTGAACCTTGTTTCAATAAAATAATGAGTTACCTTATATAATCTATCAGGTTGCTAGATGCTCTAAATTTTCATATGGATTAACCCAATAGTGTGGCCAGTACCAGGGACATGAACTGAGTCAAAAAAAACCAAATGGAAGCCAAATGCTGCTGTGTTTCTTTGGGTCTTTAATATGTCATCACCATATTTACGTGGTAGGCAGTGAAAAGATTTTGGTAAACAATATTTTCTGATTCTGAAATTTCCTTATTCTTATAATAATACATTTTTTCATTCATTCAACAAGAATTTACTAAATTTTTTCTGTACATCACTTGGATTCTATGACTACATAGAATTCCTGGCCTTTGGAATATGGAGACCCTAAGAGATGACAAACATATGAAAATAATAATTGTAATGTGGTATGGTGACGGCTATGTTGAATGAGTACACAAAGGGTCCTAGATACATAGAAGCAGAGCTTATTAATGGAATGGTGAAACAGAAAAAGAGCAGGCTTTGAAATCAGGCAGAATTTCAATTTAGCCATGAGACTCAGTTTTGTCATTTGGAATGTGGTGGTGATAGCATCTGCTTTAGAATGTTGTTTTTACTAAATACCTAACCTGTGTATCTACTCTTAGGCCAGTGCTGTGCAGGAGATCACTAAGTATTTTCTCATCCCTTGCTGACTTCTCAGGGGACATTTGACCTGGGTCTTAGAAGGAGGACTAGGAGTTTGCTTGCCTCTAGCTCTTTTAGTAGCATGGGGAAGAAGTAAGTATGGAAATAATGTGACTAAAGTTAATAAAGATAAACATTAATAAGTAATATCTTGAGAAGGATTGAATTTGGCATATGAAGATGAGGCTGGAGTTCAGAAGCCTATTGCAGGATTTAGCAGAAGTTTAGGGATATATTTTTAGTGTAGCAAAAATGAACAGATCCATGCCTTTATTTGCATTTTAAAATAGTATTTTGTGATAAGAGAAAGGAAATCAAACAATATGTTCAAGAGTGGAAGGTTTAGTCTAGTGAAATAAGGTTTTTTCTAGTGAAAAGAGGACCAAATTAGCATTTTCAGTGATGAACTGTTGCTTAATCATTTACAAATGTACTTTTACATTTCAAAATCAAGCATTAAAAGTGAGAAATTCAGTTTTTGTGAAAGTTCTCTGTCCTTGTTTAAGTAGATTTTTCTTAAGAAAGTGTTTCTGAAAGTGAGCTTTAAGGAACAGTTGTTCCCTGGTCTGAAAATGGGTTCTCTTAACAAAGTAAACTAAAAGGTTCTTTGGTCAAAGTTTGGGGGTCAAGAGGTCTCTTTTATCAATCTTCTATGTGCATTAGTATAGCACTCTGCACTCTGAATCAGCTCACAGACAATATTTCTCAAGTTTGTTTAGCTATAGAGTGTGCCATCATCTCACCTACCCCAAGGTTTATAGGTCTAATATTTAAGCTATGAGCTTTAGGAAATACTATATTGCTGAGTTTTTATTTTTTTCAGTTGTGCACCCGATGATAAAAAAAATAGGTAAAGAAAGGTGTTTGAAAAAATGCATTGTATTCTCAGCTCTTGATTCAGAAGTGGCCTCAATTGTTTCTGTTTTTAATTCTTCTGATGGCTTTTTCTGTAACTCTAGATAATATATCTTAATAATTTATCAACTTTAAATGATATCTGTTGACTTCCCAATATAAAAATAAATATTCAGTTGACATGACTGATAGCTATTCTTTCAACTAGTAGCAATGTATGATATTTATTATTACTGTTTTATCTTTTCTAATGATTACCATTACAATAGAATATAATAATTTTATCTTTATTCTGTTCCATCAACTTATCTCCAAATATTATTTTTTTCTTTTCTTCTGACACTCATTATCCAACTCTATTTTTATTTTTGCATGATGAAAATTCTTAATGTTTGACTTCTATAACCACACTCAAGATTTTGTCTTTGTGCATAGTTTGAATCTAAAAGCTAAAAACCAATCAAGAACATTTATATTACATGGCTACATAAATACTTACAGTGTTGGAACAAAAGTGAATTTCCTGGTCTATGATCCCAATGTCAGAATACCTTGAATCACTTAAAGGAGAATGTTCCTAGAAGCATATTCAAAATAAGTCTTTTTATCTTGTACTCTATCATATAATTTTTCTAATACCCACAATATTTTGAATTACTTCATATTTGGTCCATTGCATTACTGCCTACTATTAGTGGTATGCTTTTTATCCCAGTTTCTCTTTGCCTTCCTTTTTTTTCCCTTTCATCATTTTATTTTTAAAAAATCCTAGTTTTCCTCAAGATCTCAATCACGTTTTCTACCCTGTCAAGTGACTCACTGCTACATTCATGCCTACCCTTCATTTCCCCTGGGCTCTCTCTATGAACAGCTTTTATAATTCTGAATCAATCTGGACTAACGGTTTTCACAATCGCTACCCAGCCTTAATCCCAGGATTTCCCTTCACTGCTGAATTCACTAGGCCGAATTCACTATTTCCCAGATTCCATGTTTTATTTACTCATTCTTGATTCAATACAGTTGATACAGTGTATCTTAAAGTAACTTTTCCAGAAAAGAGTATGTGTAGCATAAACTTTCTGGATTATGTTCTGTTTAAAATTACCTTGATCTCTCATTATACTTCATGGATATTTTAGCCACGTTTATACACTAGGTGAAAACCATTTTCCCTAAAATTATTAAAGGCATTACTCCCATTGTTTTCTAGCATTTAATGTCACTAATTAGAAGCTGATTCCAGTCTCACTCTCATTGCTTAATATGCCTCTTTCCTCTCTCTGCAAACTTTTAGAATCTGTGCTTTGAAACTCACAAGGATGCAATGGGGTTTTTCATTTATTTTTTTCATTATTTTTATTATCCATGTATAGCATATTCAGTGGCCCTGTCAGTCTGATGACTTACATTTTTCTTCAACACAAGAGATACTTTTTCTTTACTTGTTTGATGATTTTCCCTCTGTTTTCATTACTACTTCTTGCAAGGAATCCTAGCAGCAGCATATCAGAACTCTTGAATTGAGCTTCATTGCCTCTTATGTTTACTCTAATTTTGTTTCTATTTTATTGCTATTATTCTATATTCTAAGATATTTCCTCATCTGTATATTTTAGACCACTCTATTTAAATCTTTTTAAAGGTCTGTAATCATATCTTTAATCTCTATGAGTGATTTCTTATACTTGGATTTTTTTTCCCCATCACATCAATCTTTACTTCTTGGGTAAAATATCTTCTCAAATCCCTCTTGGTATATTAATTAGAGGGCTCTTTTAAGGTCTTTTATGTTTCTTGAATAATCTTTTTTTTCCACGGTAGATATTTCTGTTTTGGATTTTGGGTCATTTTCTATGGTACTAAATCTTCTCATAAACATAGTGATTTGTGGTTCTCTGTTCACATTTAATTGTGTGGGTTTCCATTGCTCTTAGTTGGTTTAAGTTGTTTTCCAGCTGCATTGATCCTCTAAGACTCAGTTTCTTTATAATTTCCAAAGAGGCATTTTTTAAAGGAACATATCATTGTTTAGAGAAATAGAAGAAGGTTAGTCAACTAGAATTCCTGAGAGAAAAATTCAGAGGATTATTTCTGGTTTTCCATCTTTAGGACTGTCTTTTGAAAGAGCATACTTGAATTGTTCTGTAGTGCTGTAGTTCTGCTAACTGATCAAGAGAAGCTGTATTAAATAGAATATAAAAACAGTTGAACACATTGCTGAAGAATAACATGAAATTACTAATTGTATACACCATGCACATCTACCTTGGTGCAAGGAACAACTAGAGTCAACAGTAGTCTGGTTAAGAAAAAGATCATATTGGAACAAGCTGGTGTGCAGAGTGGCTTTCTTTTGCATCCATAATATCTTCCTAATATTGCTATTATTGCCCTCACACTTATGTGTTATAGTTATTGATTTAATTATCTATATCCCCTTTTCCTAAACTATGACTATCTTGACCCACTGTATCATATTCGTTCTTGAATCACTGGTGTTTATCACACTTTAGGGCAAATGGCAGATATCAAATGACTGAATGAATGAGTTAATGAATGAATGAAGACTCCTGAATTTCCTACTTAATTGGTTCTTCATCTTAGTCAAGGCATATCACCTATCAGTTTCCTTTTTGTAATGTAAGGGAAGTATGTATCCTCTTTTATTTGTTTTCAGATGTTCATAAAACCCAAATAATGTAAAATATACTAATGCATTATAAAAACCTTTTGTACTATATATAAATGACTATTATTATCATTGTCATCATCATAATCTTATCATTACCACCACCATCATCATCATGTTTATCATTCTAAATTAAGCAAGGACCCATTTCTATTTATTCAAATTCTACCTAGTTGATAATTTCCAAATTTCAAATAGGTAGATTGGATAAATACCAAATACTGCTGATTGATGCAAGTGTTTTTATTTTCTAACTTATAATCACTGATTATGCAGCAAATGCTTGTTTGTTAGAATTTCTGAAGAAAATATAAATTCACTGGAATAAAATAATGGCCTTATGTCCTCACAGAAACTCTCCATGGTTTTAATGCAAATGCTACATTCAGAAGATTTTGCAGAGATTTTGTGATTAACACAAAAATGTATATAGTTTTTTTATGCTTTTCAAAATGCCTTCACATAAATTTATGTATAAATTTAAGTCTTATTATTGCTCTATGATACAGTTAAGATGTGCGCTATTATCCCAGTATAAGTGATGAGGAAACTGAAAATGTGGAAGATTAAAGAATGTCCAAGGTCAAGGTTAATCAACAACAAAAGTAATAACAGAGCTCTAATCTGCAATCCCATAATTTAGTGTTATTTTATTATATGATATTGATATATACATCTAAATTCTAACTTGACTGCCACTTTTGATATTATCATTTATAGTGGTAACATTTCATCATATTTTTTAAATAATGGGAGAAGCAGAGTGTAGAGAAAATCAAATGCACTTGGCATTGTTCATCTTATCCACCAGCTGTTCTTAGTTCTCATTTATAAAATGGCGTTAACTGGACCCCCAAATAATTAGGCTTTAATGATGGAACAGAATTGCTGATTCTTTTTCCTTAGCCAATATTTCCTTGGCCAGTGAACTAATTATTGAAGAGAACTTAGTTATATTTTTCCCAGTTCACTTTTAGACAATAATCAAAGAAGCAGGAAGAAACTTGATAGTGTCTGGGGACAGTTATTGCAGCTATTTTGCTTGCATCTTAAAAGGCATTAAAAAAGGCAAAGTGGTGGGAAATGGGTGTTACTTTCCACAGGCGGAGCATTGCCTTGCTCATATGGCCAAAGAGCAAAGTCATTTATAGGGAATCATTGTCTCCAGCAAGATCATTAAAGAAAATAAATGCCTCCAGACCAGACGGAAATGTTAGAAAGTTGGACCTAAATTAAGGAAACAATTGGCCACATGTAAATCCCAAGCTATACGCATAAGCCTGATCTGATTAACCATTTCAAAAATTGCCTTTGCAGTGAAATTTAGAGCACACAAGAAAGGAGGATGGCTTTCATAGGGTGCTGAGATTTTGGCTGTTAAGGGTGAAAATTTGAGTGTTGTACTAGACCACCCAACTCACCGTGTCTCTTCATTTAAACAATAATAATTACCTCTGTTGAAGGATTTTTATGTTTTAGGAAGTGCTGGATGCTTTGCATATATTACATCAAATCCTGCCAACAATCTTAGAAAATGAGATGAAAAGCTCTGGGTCCTACGAATAATTAAAATGATGTTGATAATGAAAATAGTTATTATCTATTGAAAAAATAGTTAATGACCATCATTTTTTAACCCTCAAAGCAACCTTTTGCTATAAGCACTACTCCTTTTTACTTCCATTTACAGATATGGAAACTGTAGCCAAAGAGATTAAGTATCTAGGTTAACAAGGTTATAATCGCCAAGAATTTGAGCCCAGGCAGTGTAGTTCTAGAATCTGTATTCCTATTCACTATGCTAGACTGACAGGAACAAGTATGGACTGTCTTATTCACCACATAGTAGAAATTCAGTAAAACTTGCATAGATAAATAAAGTGAGATTCAATGAGAAAATAAAGAGGAGAGTAAAAGGAAAAGAAAAGAAAAACACCAAAGTTCTCTCTATCTCTCTGACTATAAGCTAATAGCAGATTTTCTCCAACAAATATATCACAAAGTCAGATCTAGGTCTAGCCTTAATTGATCATTCTGGCCTATGATCATTCTGAATGGTGGTATTAAAGTTGATCTTTCTTGCATGGGGAAAGATAGGAGGCTAGCAAGGAAAGATCCAGGGAAGTCCTTTTTGGGGTGTTATGCACAGATTTGGCTTGGAGGGCCCTGGAAAGCAAGTTACATCTTCACAACTGGAAAACATATATGTATATTTCTGTCTACATTTAGGTTTTCCTTTGTTATTCCAAAGTCTTTGGTTCAGTCAAATAGTGCACATTTTATTTGGAAGTAACTTCAAATTTACAGAAAAATTGCAAGAATAAAAGTAGTAGAAATAATTCTTAACACCCTTTACCTAGAGTACCTTATTGTTAACATTTTGTTCTATTTGCTTTATCATTTGTGTTCTCTCGCTCCCCCACCCACATTATCTATCTATCTATCTATCTATCTATCTATCTATCTATCTATTTATCTATCTATTTATCTATCATCTATCTATCATCTATCTATTTGTACCTATCCATCATTTATATATGTGCTTTTGGCTTGGTTTTGCTTTCTGAATCATTTGAGAACAATTACATATATCATGGCCCTTTACCCCAAAGTGCTTCAGCATGTATTACCTAAGAATTGGGATATTCTCTTACATAAGCCAAACAGTTATCAATTACATTAATTAAGATATAACACTTTTATCTTTTTTACCATATTTCAGTGTTGTCAGTTACCCAATAAGATCCTTTATGACATTTTTTTTTCTTCTTGTACAGGATCAAGTTGAGGATTAATTTTGTTTTTAATTATAATACATCTCTAGTCTTCTTTAATCTAGAATGTTTCCACAGGGTTTTTTTGGTCTTTTATGTCATTCATATGTATTTTTTAATAACAGCATCTCCGTATTTTAAAAATAGGATATTCCTCATTTTTTTATTTTTTTTTATTTTTTACTGATGTGTGCTCATGATCAGATTCAATATATGCATTCCCAGCTGGAATATGCATAGGTGATCTTGTGAACCTTTCAGGGTTACCACATCTGGAGGTATATTCATCTGCCACATTGACCAATACATAAAAACATTGCTTGATTTCTCCATGGTATAGTTCATCTCCCTCTCTCTCATTTTACTACCAGTAAGAACTCTGTGGGGAAACAATTTAAGACCATGGTATAAATAGCCTGCCTCTGATCCAAATTTCTTTCTAATTTAACATCATTTAATGATTCTTGCCTGGTCCAGTACTTACTGTGACTGACATGAAGAAATGATTTTTCCACTCCAGGCATGAAGCTACCTGAGATCTAGTTTGAACAACATGACATACATTTCCCAGGGTCCATGTGTTAATCTGATTCTCCAAGAAGTAGATGCCACAAAAGGATTAAGTATGCAAAGATTGTTTTAAGGGAAGGAACTGTATGATTCAAGATGGGGAAAGAGCTGGAGGAACACCATCAACTGGAAGTGCAACTGAAGGAGAAAAGCAGAGAGGGAGTTGGGTGCAAGAGTCTGTGACTACAGCTCAGGCTAATGCAGGTTCCGCAAAGCCTCTGCGGGGCCCTTGAGCCAGAGCTGGCCATCCTTGGGCTGTGGCAGGGAGACTCCGTGTTCCCTTCAGTAAGAAGTCTTCTGGGCAGACTTAACTTCTGTGTCCACAGCACCTGACTTTTCTGAACATCGTTTCCTCTGCCAAACAGCATTCTACCCTTCATTCCTCAATAGATCTGTTTGAGAAACACAATCATGTAGATGAAAGTGCTTTGTAAAAGTCAAAATACCAATCTAACTGGATTTTTATTCCTATTACTGTTACTAGAAGTGACATAATCAGCTTATGTAGGGAACTGGGAATAAAGCAATCGCCACAGTGTAGTGTCTACATTTGGTCATTTGTTGACATATAAGGTTAACAAAAAGTCATTTTACTGAACTAAATTTTTTGCCCATTGACTTCTTTTTGCCAGTTTCTTTCAAGGTGATTTTCCCTAGAATTTAAGCATTGAGGAAGAAAATAACTTCCACAGAGCAGGAGTGGAGGAGTAGAAATGACTATGCTTAGGGGTAGTGTGCAGATGAATACTATCATGTCTCAAACTGTCTTATTATCTAACTTAAAAAGCTTTAGAGCAAACTGTGTCTCACATAGAAGTACTTTTCTTTCTTTTAATTGAGGTTGAAATATGTGTTGGAAAACTGTCTTCTTAGAAGTGATTTGGTAAAATGAGAGAAAGCACAGGTTTTGTTGTGGGGACCCACAGATCCTGGATAGTTTTACCTCTGAACTTTTTCTCATATCTAAAATGAGAAGAATAACATGCACACTCAATGACTGATATAACTATGTGCAGTAGATATAACACATGTAAGGTATGCAACTCAGTCCCTGACAAATAATAGATACAATAAATGGTTGTCGTTATTCAATCAAGAAATGTCTAATAAGAACCCATTATGTTTTAGTCAGTATGCTAAATGCAGAGTCAAACCATACTAAATAGAGAAACCCCTGCCTTCCATTACAATCTAAAGGGGTGTATGGACAAATAAAGAAGCAATTCCTATAGTGTGAAAAAGAATTTGACAGGGTAAAACAAGGTGCTATTGAAATATATAGATGGTCACTGAACCAAGAATTGGGAAATCAGGGAAGTCTTGCTGAGGAAAAGATGTTCAGGAGAGAACCAAGCATAAGCATAGAAGAGCTCAGTTAGCCAAAAGGGGAAAGTAAGAATAGAGGAGAATCCTCAGCAGGAGAACCAGTATCCCCGAAGTCCTGTAAGCAAGCATGAGCATAGCATGTTCAGAAATTGGAAGAAAATCATGGTGGGGATTGGAGGAGATAAAGCAGTGGAGAAAAGAGATCTGTGAGGTAAGAAAGACCTTGCAATCCGTGTTAAGGGATTCATATCACTAGCCCATGTTTAAATTCTGATACATGGCAGATACTGAGTGATGAAGAAAGGGTGTGATTTTTATTATGCCATGTTTTTTTTTCTTTTTTTTTGAGATACCCACTTCCTTTTTACCAAGATAGTGTTTGGAAAGAAGAGTATGTGCCACACAGAAGTGTTCCTGGGTTCTCCCTGAAAGGTAGTTTCACCTATGAAATTCTCCAAGTGGCATAAATGTCCTAAGATCTTTAAAGTTAGAATTATGATATGAGATTAGTTCTTACTTCCAAAAAATTGAATAGCTTCTCTAAATTAAAGAGTTAGTTTTCTCATGGGGGCGTCAATTTCATGTGCATGTTAATTAAGATAGTCTGTGAAGAGTTCAAGATCCTGTTCAGGTGAACCAAGTGGAGCCTACACGATCAGGGGTTGAAGCTCACAGAAACACACATGTGAACTCTTTCCAAACCGATTGTTTGAAGTGGTCCAAAAAATTCACAAGCTGCAACTATGATCAAAGAAAAATTAAGGATAATCCCCAAGTCAAACTGAATTCTCCATGGATCTTGTGGCAGTTTGACTGAAAATTGTATACTATCAAATCCCCATGGCATATGTTCAAGGTTTGAAAAGACATGAATAATTGAGGGAGATGGAAATTGGTGAAGTACAAAGATGTTTGTTGACAGGGCTTGTTTCACTTTTCCCAGGCCAGAGAGATGAAAAAGCTTTCTCTGGTTTCCTTTAAATACTTTATCCACTGCAAAGAGGACAGCTGGATAATCCTCACAGACAGGAAGAATTACTGACTCACCAGAAATACACAGACACAGGGACAGCAGTGTGGTTCCAATTGTTAGACATGTGAGTAGTTAGTATATGTGGCCATCACTGTCCATTTCTTTAAATATGCCAGTTGGTCTTTGTATTATTTGATTCCCCATGTTCCATCTTCCCTGATCGACATCTGTTCCAAGGAAGGGAATACAGAAAAGACTAGCCAAGCCTTGTGTTGCATAAACTAAACATCAACTGAGAGTTTTAAGGCCAGTCAGTTGCCTATAGATTGAGCCATTCTTTTCAAGCATATGTTTGCAATTAGCTAAACAGAGCCAGATCTGACTGTGGGTTTCAGTGGGAGTGGCAGCTGTATCGCATAGTAATGAAAGAAGGTTCCCGAATAGAAAGAGGAGTGAGGGCAGTGCGACACTAGGGCCATTAAGCAGGGTGAAAGAAGTGGCTCCAACCAGGAATAATCCCTGATCAGGACTCACTCCTACAGGGCTGTGCCTGGGAGGCAGCCAGAAAGACCTGAGTTTGGACTTCAGTGTTGCAACTTACTGATTATTTATCCTTTTGCATGTGTGCAGGTTCCTCAATATTTCTAAGCTGTTGGGGCTTTGCCTTTGAAATGGGGAAAAGAATCATTTCAGAGTTATTGGAGAGTCCATAAGATGACATGCAAAATGTGTAGTATGCTACATCTTCATCACATGGCCGCTATTATAATTTATTATTGTTGTTAACATTGTTATTTTTAATAATAAGTAATAGTAGACCAGCATCATTGCTTGGTCTTCGTGTAGCTGATAGTTGACCTTCTTTAGTTCAGCTAATTTGCCTTAAAATTACTTAAATGTTTAGCCTAAACCATGATGTGAACAGTCCCAGTTTATTGGTGGGAAATATACATATATTTGAAGGGTATAATGATCAAGTGAGGCAAATAAATAAATTACATTGCAGAGAGTGATAAATATGCAGATGACATTTAGGATACATAGATGGTGGTGTAATTAACTTTACCTAGTGAGAGATTAAAAGGAGACTCAATTGTAACAATGACAGTGTGTGTTAGTAGTATTTTAATTGTATGTTAAATATAGTTTAAAAATAATTCTTTTTTTTTCATGTTGTCATTTCAAATACCATTAGCCAAATGTGAAAAGTCTTATAGTTGAATTATTAATTTAAATAATGTCTTTCCCTATGGGTCTCAAGAAAAAGAAAAAGGAGAAGATTGTTTTCCTCTTTTTGACAATCCTCATTATAGATGTTTGAAAATAATGGATTTGGAAAAACTGATCACTTATTTTTCTCATTTGCTGTCACTAGGTCTAAACTGACCTTATTAATATACTTTGTTCATTACACTAAACTACGTGTGATTATTATCTAACAGTTTTAAAAGAAATAGTACAGTGAAGTGGACAAAATAGTATCTAACAGTAGCATTCCAGGAAGTGACCAAATTAAATAATTAGGGAACTAAAAACTTCTAATGGCAGGGCTGCTACATTAAAACTGTATGGGTTATTTCTCACTGCATGAGGACAGTACCCTATGTTATAATATTCCCGTAACCCTGTTGTATTGTATTCCACTCTATCAATATATTATTAGTTTGACCGATTTGGTAGATTTCATGTCTTAACTTTACATATGAGGTTACATTTAAGTTTCATGCTAGACTCTTCTTGTGGAAGAGTATGAACAGTAATGCAGAAATGCTCCAAGTACATGAGAAACATTGGGAACTTATTTCCTGTGAGGGCTACCAATACAATTTAAACACTTGTAAAACTTCTGCAATGCCCATATTAAGCAGAGTTTCTTATTATTGTATTTTGTAACTAGAAAGAATAAAGCTCCCTGTGTCCAGTTATCTTAGCTAAGTCATATTAGCAAATATTTATCAAATGCCTAAAGTATGATAACCAATTTTTCTGAAGACTATGGTGAATGTAAATGCATAAGGGACCGTATTTCTACAGGATATTTTAAATTTAAATAAAAAGAAGTATCTTCCCTAGGCATTGGTGGAAAACAATACAATATGCAATCTGGTGCTAGAATTTTATGTTAAAGATGATAATTTCTGAAACACTGTTGTAGAGTACAATAGGTACGGCTGACTTCTCTCTGATAGAGAAGGACTTTAGAGATGCATACATACCAGAGAAGGGCCCTCCAGACAGGGGCATAGTATAAACAAAAGCAAGGAGTCAAGAAATAACATGGCAGGTACCAATATTATATGGGGACCTCATTATATAGCATCAATTTTGTTGTAGGAAATGTTGAATCAGACTTAACTCACTATTGCTTCCTTTAAACTCCATCAATGGAGCCTTTGTCTCGAGGAGGTATTCCCACCAGCAGTCAGTCCATAAGATTTATGCCTCCTTCAGATGAGGATCTGGGAGATATCCTTATTTCTGTTCTTCTATTATGGTCACATAATGGGCAGTCAACAAAAGTTCACTCAGCAAAGTGACAATGACCATGCTTGCTTATGAGTTGTCTACAAAGTCAAGTGTGTCAAATTTTATTCAGCTAAATGGTTTGTTTGTCTCAAAAGATGTTTGTATCTGGAGGGATAGAAGTCTTTGGTAGGTTTTGTCTGTTGGTGGTTCTATATTTTATTGAAAGCATTTAACTCTATTTCAGCAAGGTAAACATAAAAGAAGGTTAAAAGGAGTAGTTTTTTAGATAGTTAGGTAGCTAGTGTTTGACAGTATAAATTGAATCTGTCCCTTATCTTATAAAGGCAGAAGACACGGAGAATGAGTAAAGAAAATTGGACTTCTAAAATGATAAAATATTCAATAACTCTACTGGAACGAAATCTTGTTTTTCATAACTTGATTTCTAACCAAATTTATGTGATGTGAAAAAGAAAGATTCACTGCACAGAAAACACTTAAGTCTCCTGTTACATTTTAAAATACAATAAAAACAGTGACAGCTGGAACCATTAATTGAGTTTCCACGATATGGCTTTGTTCTGAGCGCTTTGCATGTTACCTTGCTTGTTCTGAGCGCTTTGCATGTTACCTTGCTTATCTTTAGAGTGACCCTATTTTATACACAGTGAAAGAGGCTGAGAGAAGTCAACAGATGCCAGAGTTTCACAGCAAGTATATAGCAGTCCACTATAAGTCTCAGGTCTTTCTTGTCTAAAAGCTCATATGCTCATTCCTTATGTATTTCCAAACCTTTCATTATTTGTTTATCATCTTAATGATATGAAATATCACCTGCACTATTTTTTTTTTATTGTGGTAAAATATTTATAACAGAATTTACCATGTTAACCTTTTTTAAGCATTCAGTTCAGTGGCATTAAACACATTCACATTGTTACGTAACCATCGCCACCATCCATCTCCAGAACACTGTCATGATTTCAGACTGAAATTTGACACCCCTTAAACTCTAACTCACCATTACCACCTTCTCCCAGCCCATTAACCAATATTCTACTATTTTTGTCATGAATTTGACTGATCTAAGTCCCTCATATAAGTGGAGTCATACAATATTTGTTCTCTTGCTTTCAGGCTAATTTCACTGAACGTAATGTTTCCTGATACTTATAAATCAGGAAATCTGCAGTTCTACCATCCCTTGAGAAATCAGATCTGGCAACTTCAGGCATGCATTTCTTTGAGGCAGTGGTCTGCTGAGGTAGTTACAGCTGTCCTTAGGAGGGAGTGGCCTTTCTAAGCCCATCTGGCTTCCCTCCTCTTTTTATCACCTGCCTGGGCCCCTCTGTGTGGGAATTTGCAGCACTTGCCTTTTTCCATCTCTTGATCACAATTTCAGTGTTTTGTACTTCAGACCACTGTGAGTCTTTTGTACAACAAGATGATATTAGATAAATAAATCAGTAATTCACAAGGGGAAAAAAAACAAAGAAAATGAAAACTAAAATGGTTCTTGGTTAGAAACCATTCTTATTGCAGATGAGCCAGATGGCACATGATAAAGCAATTGTATGGTATATAGTCTAAGAAATGTTTTAAAGAAAACTCGAATAGGAATATTTATTTTTGAGTGAATTCAGAGAGCTATAATGTCTTTTAAAACGGTTTCCATATTGTATACATATAACTATGCATCACGTGCTACCCTCCATTCCTTTTCTGCTCAGTGCTTTTCATCTTCCCTCTAGCTTTCCAATAGGATCTGTTCATGGCCCCATCGAGACAGTCTGTTTCCATAATCGTCTAGACCGCAATTCAGTGACACCATCTCCCTGTAGGCGGGTTGGAGAAAGCACCTGAAGTAAGTTAAGCCTGCCAGAATCTCTTCTCTGCCAATAGAGTCTCCAGTTTGTACCTGATGGATTGAATAGAGAAGCCAGGTGAAGCCAGAGTTACAGTGGATGCCAAATGTGGAGTAAGGCTTTGCTGATAGAGGGAGAGTGGGTGTAATGCTTGGAGAGAAGCAAAGATGATGAACACTGGGAATAACCCCGAGCCCTGTTACCCTTTTCTTGATTCCAGAGTTTGTGAATCATTCCCCATGAGATATCTATATCCTTTGAATCAGTTCCCCCTTTTAGATTATACTATTTTGAGTGAGTTATATATTGAGCTCAACTCATGTCTCAGGCTAAGACAATAGGTAATACTCACCAAATAATCTATGCTTGATTTATATATGACTTATATTTGGCTTCAAAATTAAAGAGAAAGATTGAACTTAGGAGTTCAAAGAACCTTTTAAAAGTCTGCTAGACTAATTTTCTCTGCATAAAACAGTATAATAACATAGCAGATTGTATTTGTCCTCTTTTTGCTTACCTCCAGTAAACAGGATATTTTTTCTTATAATGGCTCTTTACATTTTAGTTTATATTTCCCTGGTGCTTTATATCAGTCCTTCAATAAATAAGTGTATTTGCATCATTCATCTTAAGTTTTTCCTTTCCTAGGTTAACTTTGGTTTATTAGTCAATAGTTTCAGATCTGATTTTCTTTTTTCTTTTTGGTTCTTCATCATCTTTTATGCCCACACAATAAGGCATTGCCCTATTTAAATTGTCTTCCTTTATGCTCCAGGATTTTTTTTTTCTGAACTGTTCTCATCTCTCTCTTCCACATGCAAGCATGGTTTCTGTATGATGAGGTTGCCAGGCCATTATAGGTCACATGATCTATGGTAATAGAATATGGACTTTGGGGCCACTGAAGTATCTGAGTGAGTTTCAAATGATAATGCTCATAAGTAAATCTCCTAATTTCTCTGAACATTAGTTCCATCACTTTTAAAGTGGAGTTATACCTATAATTTGCTGGGCTGTCATCAGTGTGCTTCCCAGGAAGGTCAAAACTAATTGATAATAGAAAACAAATAATTTAAGTCAATAAGTAGTAGGCCAAAGGAAGCTGTTTCTTAAGTGATGCCATTCCTATAACAGATGCCTACATATTAGCTGAAACACAGAATCACTAATAATTTAAGATTGATATTTATATAGTCATTGAACATGATGAAAGTTTTTTTTCCTAGGCTATTACCATGTGAGGAAACTAAGGTTTAGAAAAGTTAAATAATTTACCCAAGTTTATGTAGATTGTTAGCAGCAAAAGTTTAAGTGGATTTATACAGCAAAGCTGTTGCTCTTTCCATTGTGGTACATCACCTCTGAGGAGGAACACAGCTTAATAACAATTTAAGAAGGGAACATAATTTCATTATTGACTGAACCTAATTCACTTTGGGATTTTATTTGCTTGATTGGTGTGTTTGTTTTGTCCTGTGTATAATCAGAAAATTACAGACTCCTACTTTATTAGTGACTCTTCTTCTGGTTATATTTTAGATAAAAGTCAGAGTAGAAACATACCCCTCAAAACCATCTTTGTACTCTCAGTATGCTAATTATCATATGTTTGCCTCTTTAGATCCACTCTTTATCCTGCTTTACTCTGATTTTTTATGCCTCCAAGGGAGGCTTGACCTATAAGACTGAACCACAAAATGTCTTTCCTCTGTCTTCTTACTGGATTCAATCAATGGGGAGTCCTGGCAGAAGACGAAGTGTCAGGTGGTGGGAAAAGTGAGTGAATGTGGGGTACTCTTTCCTTTCTTATTCCTTCAATCCTGGAATAATAACAGCTCCTTTTTTAACTAGCGCCAGGGTGAGGTGGGGAGGAATGTGCAGCATCCGTTGAGTTTTCCTCTACCAAGTCCATACCTTTGTAAATAATCTCTTTATTCAACCCTCCTTGAATTATGAAAATCTGATTTCATTCAAGGATCCTTCCATTTGTTTCAGGGATCCTTCCTCATATTACCTGATACCTAGCAAAGTGCATGGTATACGAAAGGAGTTAAAGAATGACTGAATGAATAAATAAAAATACAGTGATGCTTTGTTCTTATAGACAACAAAGCTGGCTACAGGAAACACTGTTAGTGTCTGATAATCCCAAAATAGTTTTCTGTTCAACAGAGGCCAATATATGAAATAGAAAAGTAAATTTCTACCCAAACTTTTATTCCTCTTTTATAAATAAGCTATTCTTGGAGCCCCATGAAAGCTGAGAAGACTTGGTCATACAGCCAGGCTCCTGATGTCTGGAAAATGTGATAGTAATCCAGAAAGGGATTTCAGAAGGCTCATGCAACAGCCCCATGGTCACTGTGGTCTGGCAGTGAATGAAAGCCCTGTGGTTAGGCTGGGAGCTAGAACTGCACTCCCAAGCCAGCAGTCTTTCAGCTTGAACTGTAAAATGTTAGCCAACTTTGGACCAAGATGTCTTCTGAAAATGAATAAAAATTTTCAAGGAGAAATAGTCAATGTCTCAAATTTAAGTTAAAGGCTAGAGTTCATCCCAAATGAAGTGCTAGTTCTCTCCTCTTGGGAACAATCTCATTAGTGCATTGAGGACATCCAAATGATCAGACATGGTTTATCTGTTTCCCAGACATGGTCAATGGTTGGTGGTTAATTTCATTTTACTATGGATAGTGATCTCTTCTGGTGGTTGAGGCAAGGAAGGGGTGAGACTGTTACTTTCAAGCATCCTAAGATCATCTGAAGACTTGTATCTCATCAGACATCTATGTATTAAAGAAGGCATCAACTATTTATTTACAAACCATTTACTAAAGCCGCAGTCTCTTCAGATTCTTCAGCGCTACTTACCATGGGCCGCTGTAGTTCCAGGCGCTTTGAATGTCAAGGCATTTGATAAATTGCTATTATGGTGCAAATATGTATGTTATAGGGTACACCCTACATGCTTTCTCTCTAGATTGTTGATAGGGATCCTCTAACATTCTGATTTATAAATGAGGAAATTGAAACTCAGAGGTGTGAGGTTACTTGCTTCAAGTTTCACATTGAGGAAATAAATGGGACGAAAACCCCAGCCTCTTTATCTTCTCACAACATACAATTACACCAGAAAAGCCAGCCTCCAGTCCCCAGTCTCTACCAGAGTGCACAGAGGCACATCTAGGGACACTATTGATTAGAGTGACTGGCCATCACAGTGAGCTGCAGGACTGGCTGAGGATGCAGCACCAGGGACAGCGGAGCATCAGACTTTTTTTTCTTTTGAA
Organism: Manis pentadactyla; assembly: GCF_030020395.1. Lineage (NCBI taxonomy): Eukaryota > Metazoa > Chordata > Mammalia > Pholidota > Manidae > Manis > Manis pentadactyla. The sequence goes on from NC_080027.1 coordinate 34,018,387, forward strand.
TTTTGCTCCTTCTATGTATGTTGTTATCACATGAGTGTATTGTAAAAGTTGGTAAGAGAAACTCTTTTATTGGGTTTTGATTTGGAACAATATTCATTTATTTAACAAATACAATATTAATGCCATGGTCCTAACCCTAGATACCATGAGTTAATTTCAACTGTGATGTAATCCAGAGAAAGGTATTTTTTGAAGCTTCCTAGGTAACTTTCATTTTTAGCTAGAGTTTAAAATTCCTGCTTTATAAGAATGGAAAGAAGAGGGAGATTAAGAAAAGAAAGAAGGAAAGAAAGGAGAAAAGAAAATAAATAAATGGAAGGAAGGAAGAAGAGACAGAGGGAATAGAGAGAGAACAAAAAGAGGTTGGACAGAACGAAGGGAGAATGGGGAGGACCGGAGAACAGATCAACTCCGTGTGGCAGCTGAGACACACAGTGTGATTAAAACTATCACAAGTTTGCAGGCACTAAATACTTAAGAAGTAAAATATGTCATTTAAACAAAAATAAATTCCAACTATGAACACCCTAAATTTAAAACTATATATACATCTCCATCTTCTGGACATGTGTTTTTTTAAATATGAAATCCACCCCACACATGTACACATGTACCATTGCTATTTAAAACTCTTTTCCTTAGTCTAGTTTCCACTGCTCAGACAAATACTTCACTTCTGGGTATTAACCTGAGGGAAAAAAATACCCTAAATCAAAAGGATATATGAACTCCTATGTATATTGCAGCATTATTTATAATAGCTAAGGTATGGAAGCAACCTAAGTTTCCATTGATAGATGAAAGGATAAAGATATTGTACATGTATACAATGGAGTACTGCTCAGCCATAAAAAGAAAGAAATCTTGCCCTTTGTAACAATATGAATGGACCTAGAGAGTACTAAGTGCAAGAAGTCAAACAAAGAGAGACAAATGCCAAATGATTTAACTTATCTGTAGAATCTAATAAAATAAAACTAATGAACAAAGAAAACAGAAACAGACTTGTAAATACAAAGAACAAACTGGTTGTTGCCATAGGGGAGGAGGATAGGATGTGGGTGAAATAAGTAAAGGGGGATCAACAGGTACAAACTTCCCATTATAAAATAAATGAGTCACAAAGATGAAAAACACAGCGAGGAAATAGAGTCGATAATATTGTAATAACTTTGGATGGTGACAGATGGTAACCACTAATTGTGGTGAGCATTTCCTAATGTTTATAATTGTCCCATACTATGTTATACTCCTGAACTTAATATAATGTATATCAACTATAGTTCAGTTAAAAAGACAAGATGGATCTCCAGTGATCATATTGCTAAATGCAGTCAAAATTTTTATACATTTGTTTTATTTCCCATCAGCCTTCAAGCTGGTGCCTATTTCTTTTTTAAAACTTTCTTCCCTTTATTTTTGGGATAGCCCTTGCTCCTGGCTTGCTTCTCCTCTCCTGTTCTTTTCCTGTGTTTCTTTGTTGGTCCATCCTATAACCTCCTGGTCATGAGTTTAGGCTCTGGAGCCAGCCTTTTCAGATTCGACTACTGGCTACAATTCATATACCAGGAAGTCAGCATAGGTAACCTATCTTTAAAATGCTGGTAATCCCATTATCTTCATCAAAATATTCTTTCTAAATAAATATAACTCATTGAATTGCTTAAGACAGTGCCTGAGACATAGAAAAGGCTCAGTAAGTACTATTTATTCTTTTCATATTTCTCTTCTTAAAAGCATATCATGGTTCCCTTTTCATGCTATATTTTCTGTCTCAAAATGATCTCTCTTATTCATTCTGATGACTTAGGTACTACTTAAATTCTTAAAGTTTAAAATGCTATACCTCTATTATAGACCTTTCTTCTGAGCTCTAGTCTTACTTTCAACTTTTCTGATGGGATATCCCAAGGAAACCACAAATTCAGTACGTCTAAAATTGAGCTCATATTCTTTTTTTCCCCCTGCAAATTGAGTTATTTTCCTAGTTTTTGAATGGCATCACCATTTGCACAACGCATAGGTCCAAAACTTAGAGGTCCTTCTTTTCCTCATTTGCTGTGTGTGCTCCAGTACCACATAGTATAAATTTTAGTTGCTGAATATCTCAGGAATCTCTTTTCTCTGTCTCCATTGCTATTATCTTGGTAAAACTCATGGTATTACTTCTTCCAATCTCATCTGTATTCTGAAGCCTTAATGAAGTTTTCTTCAAAAAAAAAAAGTAAATAAAAGTATAATGTTCCTTTCCTTATCTCTTTTATTGCTTCCCATTACTTCAGGGGGAAAAAAAAAAAAGACATGTGCCATAAAGTTTGAACAGACTGCCCAGCTCCCCAGCCTCAGTAACAGACATCTCAGTTCCTTCATTGCAGCTTTTCTGATCATGTCTTATTCCTTACATCTCCACCGCAGTCTTGTTCCTGCCTCCCTTTTGCCTATTAACCATGCCACTCTGTACTCATCTTCATCTTTTGAAATCTTCAGATGTCAGACCTCACATACTCTTTCTCAAGGAACTCTTCTGTGATTCTCAACATAGACTAAATCATCGTAGTACAGGTCATGTTTCCTTTACAGTACTTACCAAGTTGGTAATTATATATTTGGTCATCTGACAACCATCTACATGTCCAATTAGGTAGTAAGCTCATTTGTTACTTCCCCAAAGCTACTGGAGTTATCTGGCACATAAGATATTCAAGTACTATTTTGAATAAATGAATAGTGCCTGTACGAGAAAGTAGGAGCCTGAGAGGAACTAGAATTCAAGAGGGAAGCTTAGGGTTGTAATGTCAGAATAATGAGTCCTTGGCTTGTCACTGGATTTTGTGTGCTGGTGACATCAGAGAACAGCTCCAGTCCTGTCCTCAGGGCCAAAGTTATATCTCCTTTCTACCTTTCACTCAGTTATATCTCCTTTCCTCCTTTCACTCAGTCGGCCATTCTACAGCTGTTTATTTGTAGAATATTGCTTTCCCAGCCATATGTAAAATATAGATGTGAACAGAACAGAGATGACTACATTTCTCTTAGAGTTTGTAATAAAGGCATAGAATCTTAGAATATCAGAGTGATAAGGAAATAGTTTTAATGAAGTTTCTGTGGAGCACTTATCTTATGCTCCATAAAACAAAGGTCCTAAGGAAGTCTGGCCTCTGCTGCATACTGCATTTTTCTCATGGAAATTGATAAAAGAACATCAGCTCATTAAAGCTCCTGAAATTGTTTACAACAAAGAAATTATTTAAATCTGAGTAACATTCCCTAATAACAGAATATTTTGCTTGTTTGTTAAGTTTTTGCAAAACTCCTGTCCTAAGAAGCTTACTACTTTGAAAGGCAATCCATTTCCTATTTAGATTGCATTTTTCCCCCATTCTACTGAGTCAGATTTTTTCTATAATTTAGAATCACTGTATTCTGATGTTTGAAATAATTTTGCCTAGGGGTTTATACACTTTCTTGACCTGAAGAGTCCTATGTTTAAATAAAATTGCTTTGAAATGCAAATTACAGGCACAGAATTACTGTAGATGAAGTTGGTAGTGAGATCAGAGACCCATCAGCGAGGCTCCTTAATGGGCCCGATGGAGTTCAGTTTAAAATCAGTGATCTAGTCTGACTTCACACCTTATCAGAAATACTAGGAGATAGCAATCTAAAAGAGGCAAAGAAAAATCTTACAGCAATACGTGATCAAGTAAAGGGCAACAATTAAAACTCAGGTCAATGCATTCCTAATCATTGGTCTTCTCTTTCTAACACGTAGTTACCCTAGCCGTGCTCTGGGTTGTATGTTCTGGGGCAACACAGTATTGTAACTTTTAGATGTTCTACTCTTATATGTGGCAGAAATCTGACTTCTGTCTGTTCCCCAAACACATCAAGCTTTTTCAGCCCCCTCAAGAATTTGCATTTCTTTTACTTTTGTCTGCAGTGCTCTGGCCCAGATCTTTGCATAGCCCACTTATCATTCAGGTCTCAGCTCAAACATTGCCTTCTCAGAGATGCCTTCTCTGACCACAGTGTTTTAACACCTAATATCCTATTACTGTATTTTATCTTCTTCCTAGCACATATTGTCTGCATCTGATTATTATTTTATTAATGTATTTAGTTCCTTAGTTATTATCTATTTTCCACAAGAATAGAAGATCCATGAGTTTTCTTATGGATTGCTGAGTCTTCGGAACTGGAAAAGTACCTAGTACATGTAGGGCAGGAATCTGATAAATATTTGTTATATGAGTGCATAGCAGGCAGAGATGCACATGTGGGCTGCCTGCTGCTAGTGGTGGCAGCGAGTTGCTTGTTGGACAGGAAGAAATCGATGACCAGTCGTCTAGAATACTGGAGAAGGGATTGCAGAGAGGCTTTGTCAGACCCTCTGAGTTCCCTTCTAGCCCTGGTTTTCTGAGATCCAAAGAGATTGGAATTGTTTCTACATGCAAGAAATGTCCTTGCTTTCCCATCTGGAAGAAGGTTTTAATTCTGATGTATTCTGGTACTTAATATTACAGCAATTATTATTCTAGTTACAAGGATTAGAAGAAACACACTTTAGATATTCTTTTTTAACCACTGTAACATAACAAAACTCTTATTTATTCTCATTTAAATTTTGTAAAATTTTCTCTACCATATAAATCCATAACTGTAGGTAGGGCTACTTTACAGGGTGAATTTTCATCCCTTTCCAACTGTCCCAGTGCGGCCACACGATTTTAGGGTCTGTTGATGGCTTACCTGCATTAATGTCATTATCCCCCAGTAGGCTTGCTCACCCACTCCTGCAGTTCCCTCCTTAGGCTTCCTTTCTCACTAATGCCAGAAATTCCTGTTTCAAATAAGTAATTTCCTACCTCTCCCTATTGAAGCTGTATTAGTTTCCTATGGCTGCTGTAATGAATTACATAAGCTTGGTGGCTCAAAACAACAGAAACTTATTCTCTCACAATTCTGGAGAACAGAATTCATAAGTCAGTATTCCTGGGCTGAATGAAAGGTGCCAGCAGGGCCACAGTCCCCCAGACGCTCTGCAGGAGAATCTGTGCTTCACCTCGCCCACCTTCTGCTTGCTGCTAGCATTCCTTGGGTTGTAGTCACATCATTTCGGTTTTCAAGGTCAGCATCTTCAGATCTTTCTTTGCTCTGTCATCATATCACCTTGTTTTCTGTGTGTATCAAATCCACCTCTGCTTCTTTCTTATAAGGATACATATGATTGAAATGTAGGGCCCTCCTGCAAAATACAGGATAATCTCTTTATGGCAAGATCCTTAACTTAATTACATTCACTGTCTTTCTCTTAACAGACACCACTTACAGACTCAAGGGTTTAGGACCTGATGTTTGTGGGGACCATTATCAGCCTGCCACAGAGCTTACACTGGTTTGCCATTGCCTATAAAATAAGTCCATGTTTATTACCAGGATATACAGGCCCCTAAAATTCTGACCTTCATTTTCTTTCTCTCCAGATCTTCCATCCTGGTTTTCTGTATCCCTAAGAAATATTTTTTCAAACACACCTGTTTCCCCATTTCTTAAACTCAAACTACTGTTTTCTTTTTGTAACATGCTATCCTCACCTACAATGTTTTCCTCTTTTATCTTGACAAACTTTCATTTATTTAACATTGAATGCTAACAATTTAACGTTACTTAAAATATATGGAGTCTTTCATTTACTTAACATATGTGAAGTGACTACAGAGATAGCAACTGTGCTGAATAAGTAAGATGCCCGAGCACCAATGGTGGAGGCAGAGAAACAGAAAGAGTAGATTATGATAAATGCTACAGTAGAGAGAGAGAGACACATAGGATACTTGAAGAAATAAAGGAAAGCATGGAGAGGGAAGGTAAACAGGGAAGCTGTCCTTTTAAAGGCAATGCTGGATCAAATCTTAAGCAGTTAGCCAGATGTAGGAGTGGGTGACAGTAGTCAATGGAGTTTGATATGGAGAGCTTCAAGAATATGGGGTTCTGTCTTTTTTTTTAATGTTTTGTTTCTCCCATTTTTATTGAGACATAATTGATATATAACATTGAGTAAGTTTAGGGTGGTGGTTTGATACTCATTTCTATAAATTAACAACAAATATCTGAAAAAGAAATAAAAAACAATCCCATTTACAAGAGCATCAAAACCAATAAAATACTTAGGAATAAATTTAATCAAGGAGGTGAAATTTAGCCATCAACTGTAAGACTTTGATGAAAGAAATTGAAAAAGACATATAAATGGAGAGAAATCTCATGTTTGTGGATCAGAAGAAATATTCTTTAACATTCATACTTCGATATGTAAAAATTACCATACTAACCAAAGTATTCTATAGATTCAAGTGCAATCCTATCCAGATTCCAATGGCATTTTCCAAAGAAATAGGAAAAAAGATCCTAAAATTTGTATGAAATAACAAAAGACCCCTAAAAGCCAAAGTATTCTTGTGAAATGACAACAAAGCTGGAGACGTCACACTTCCTGATTTCAAACTTACTCTATGAAATTATTCTGTAGTAATCAAAACAGAATGGTACTGGCATAAAAACAGACACATAGACCAATGGAATGGAATAGAGAACTCAGACAGAAATCCTATAAACATTGTCATCTAATAGTTGACAAGGGAGCCAAGAATACTCAATGGGGAAAAGATGATCTTTCAATATACGGTGTTGGTTAAACTAGAAATTCGCATGCAAAAGAAAAAATTGGACACCTATGTTACACTAATAAAAGTTAACTCAAAATGGATTAAAGATTTAAATGTAAGCTCTGTAACAGTAAAACTCCCAGAAGGAAACATAGAGGAAAAAATCTCCTTGATATTGGTCTTAGCGATGATTTTTTTAGATATGACACCGAAAGCACAAGCAAGAAAAATAAATAAGTTAGGACTACATCAAATTAAAAAGTTTCTGCACAACAAAAGAAAAAATGAATAGAATGAAAAGTTAACCTATGGAATAGGAGAAAATATTTGTGTACCTTACATAAAGAGTTAATATACTAATATATGAGGAACACCTGTAACTCAGTAACAAAAGAACAAATAGTCTGTGTAAAAATTGGTTGGAGGACCTTAATGTACATTTTCCAGAAAAGAATACAAATGTCTGATACCTGGATTTCTATTCCTTAAACACATGATTTCCTTTTATATTCTGAACACAACATTATGAGAAACTGTAATAGAAGAAAAGGAGGCATTTTGCTTAGTCATAATATCTTTTTCAGGTCTTAGCTTAAGGAATATCTTCTCAGGGAGACCTTCCATACCTTATGGACCATATATGCTCTTATTTAAGTCTATGACATCTAGTAATTCTCATAACTCTTTTCACTTCTGACTATAACTACTTGTTTAATATGTCTTGCTTGGACATATAAATCAACTTTTACAAATTAAAAGACTTTTATAACTTAAAAGTTTCTGAAATGGCAAGGATCATGAAGACTTTGTTCACCACTTTCTTAATATCTGAGACCCCAGGATATATGGTGTATATGTACAGTGTCAGATACAACAGTTTTTTGACAAATGATTTTGGAATGAATGAATATAAGAATAAGGCAAGAATGACTTAAAACTCACATTGAATTTCACAAATACCAATCCTCTGACATATCACACTGTAACGTTTTAAGGCTGTACTTGCTCCTACACCCACCTCACTGCCGGGGTGTATAAAGGGCATTCACAAGTGGATGTCCATAAGCTTTGTGTAGTCTAAATTAAGCATGGCCTATCTGACATACTGGTTTATACAAGTTTTGTTTATTTTGCTTTGTTTTTAGCAAACATGCATAGGCCTAAAATTAAAAATAAATCAGAGAAGGAATGCAACCTTGCTAATTGATAATGTATTCCCAAAGATTCAGTGTAGGTTTAGATATGGAAGGAGAAACTATATTGTGATAATTTTACCAAAATAATTCTGCTTGGTAGCAAATTTCTGTGTATTAGTGATCTTCAGTGTGTTAAAAATTTTGTTTGGCATGTTTAAGTAGATGTGTTGTTTTTAATTAAAGATTTTAACTGACAAAATATATTTTAAATTAGTCATTTTCAGTTCTCCTGAACCACTTCTATGGAGGCATAAAGTTCTGTGAACTGTTTGGAAATGACAGCTATAGACAGTCCAGAACAACTAGGGGCTTCCAACTATAAAAAACAGGTGCTAGAAGAAAAATAAAATACAGGTGAGTTATTAATAAATATAAAAATAGGTGAGCTATGAGATAGAACCTATGTGTAATTTAAAAAATTATAAAGTTTACTACATAAAAATAAAGAAAATATTATGAATGGCAAAAATTTAGAAGAAAGCAACCATTTTGGAGTAAAATTTGCAATGTATATCAGAGAGAAAATACTAATACCCCTGATTCTTAAGTACTTTCAAAATTTGAACAGAAAATAAAAAGTGCCCTATAGAAAATTTGCAAAAGCCATTATAAGAGAATTCACACACAAAAAAATAAAAGTGGACTATAAACATATGAAAAGATGTTCAGTTTTACTGTTTAGAGGAGAACGAACTGAAAATTAATACTAGACCAAGGAACTGTTTATTATGCAATAGATTATCAAATTGAAAAGTTTGATGATATAGTCTGTTGGTGAGGCTGTAGGGAAATGCTCACTCTCGTACATTGCTAGTGATAATGCAGAATGGTATAACCCTTATGGAGGCTGTATGAGTGTACTTACCTTGTGACCCAGAACACACTTCTAGGGGTTTACCTTGTTGAAGCTCCACCAAAAATTAAAAATTTCATATACACAAATTTTTTCATTACATCCTTATTTGTATTTGCAAAATAGTAAAAACTACTCAAATCTTTAACCAGAGGGATTTATTAACTGTGTTTATAAACTATAACTATTTATTTATTGTTTTATTTCTTTTTTGTTGTTCTTTTCTTCTTATTATTAAGGTTTTATTGATATACATTCTTATGAAGGTTTCAAATGAAAAAACAATGTGGTCACTACATTCACCCATATTATCAAGTCCCAACCCATACCCAATTGCAGTCATTGTCCATCAGTGTAGTAAGATGCCACAGATTCACTACTTGCCCTTTCTGTGCCACACTGTCCTCCCCATGACCCCTCACACGACAGATACTAAACACAACAACCATCTATCCCCCTCTCCCTCCCTCGCCACTTAACCTCCCACACCCCTTCCCTTTGGTAACCACTAGCCCCTTCTTGGAGTCTGTGAGTCTGCTGCTGTTTTGTTCCTTCAATTTTGCTTCATTGTTATACTCCACAAATGAGGGATATCATTTGGTACTTATCTTTGACCACCTAGCTTATTTCACTGAGCATAATATCCTCCAGCTCCATCCATGTTGTTGCAAATGGTAGGATTTGTTTCTTTCTTATGGCTGAATAGTATTCCATTGTGTTTATGTACCACATCTTCTTTATCCACTCATCTACTGATGGACACTTAGGTTGCTTCCATATCTTGGCTGTTGTAAATAGTGCTGTGATAAACAAAGGGGTGCATAATGTCTTTTTGAATCTAAGAACTTGTAGTCTTTGGGTCAATTCCTAGGAGTGGGATTCCCAGGTCAAGTGGTATTTCTATTTTTGGTTTTTGATGAACCTCTATATTGCTTTCCACAGTGGTTGAACTAGCTTCATTCCCACCAGCAGTGTAGGAGGGTTCCCCTTTCTCCACATCCTTACGAGCATTTGTTGTTCTTAGTCTTTTCGATGCTAGCCATCCTAACTAGTGTGAGGTGATATCTCATTGTAGTTTTAATTTGCATTTGCCTGACAATTAGTGATGTGGAGCATCTTATCATGTAACTGTTGACCATCTGAATTTCGTCTTTGGAGAATTGTCTGTTCATATCCTCTGCCTGTTTTTTAATAGGGTTATGTGCTTTTTGGCTGTTGAGGTGTGTGAGTTCTTTATATATTCTGGATGTTAACCCCCTGTTGGATATGTTGTTTACAGATATTCTCCCATACTGTAGGATGCCTTTTTGTTCTGCTGATGGTGTACTTTGTCATACAAAAGGTTCTTAGTTTGATGTAGCCCCATATGCTCATTTTTGCTTTTGTTTCCCTTGCTCAAAGAGATGCGTTCAGGAAGAAGTTGCTCATGCTTATATTCAGGAGATTTTTGCCTATATTGTCTTCTAAGAGTTTTATGGTTTCATGTCTTACATTCAGGTCTTTGATCCATTTCAAGTTTACATTTGTGTATGGGGGTAAACAATAATCCAGTTTCATTCTATTGCATGTAGCTGTCCAGTTTGGCCAACAGCAGTTGTTGAAGAGGCTGTCATTTCCCCTCTGTATGTCTGTAGCTCCATTATCATATATTTATTGACCATATATAGTTGGGTTTATATCAGGGCTCTCTAGTCTGTTCCATGGGTCCATGGGTCTGTTCTTGTGCCAATACCAAATTGTCTTGATTACTGTAGCTATGTTGTAGAGCTTGAAGTTGGGGAGTGTAATCCCCTCAGATTTATTCTTCCTTCTTAGAATTGCTTTGGCTATTCAGGATCTTTTGTGGTTCCATATGAATTTTAGAATGATTTTCTCTAGTTCATTGAAGAATGCTGTTGGTATTTCGATAGGAATTGCATTGAATCTATAGATTGCTTAGGCAGGATGGTCATTTTAACAATATTAATTCTTCCTATCCACGAGCACGGAATGTGTTTCCATTTACTGGCATCTTCTTTAATTTCTCTCATGAGAGTCTTGTAGTTTTCAAAGTAGAAGTCTTTCACTTCCTTGGTTAGGTTTATTCCTAGGTATTTTATTTTTTTGATGCAGTTATGAATGTAATTGTTTTTCTGATTTCTCTTTCTGTTAGTTCATCATTAGTGTATAGGAATGCAACAGATTTCTGTGTATTAGTTTTGTGTCCTGCAGCTTTTCTGACTTGAGATAGTAGATCTAGTAGTTTTGGAGTGGATTTTTTAGTTTTTTTTATGTACAATATCATGTCATCTGCAAACAGTGACAATTTAACTTCTTCCTTACCAATCCAGATGCCTTTTGTTTCTTTGTGTTGTCTAATTGCTGTGGCTTGGATATCCAGAACTGTGTTGAATATGTGTGAAGAGAGTGGGCATCCTCGTCTTGTTCCCAATCTTAAAGGAAAGGCTTTCAGCTTCTCACTGTTAAGTATGATGTTGGCTGTGGATTTGTCATATATGGTCTTTATTATGTTGAGGTACTTGCCCGCCATACCCATTTTGTTGAGAGTTTTTATCATGAATGGATGTTGAATTTTGTCAAATGCTTTTTCGGCATATATGGAGATGATTGTCTGATTTTTGTCCTTCTTTTTGTTGATGTGGGGGATGATATTGATGGATTTTCTAATATTGTAACATCCTTGCATCCCTGGAACAAATACTACTTGTTCATGGTGCATGATCTTTTTGATATGTTTTTGAATTTGGTTTGCTAATATTTTGTTGAGTATTTTTACATCTATATTCTTCAGGGATATTGCTCTGTAATTTTCTTTTTTGGTGGTGTCTTTGCCTGGTTTTGGTATTAGAGTGATGCTGGCCTCATAGAATTACTTTGGAAGTATTCTCTCTTCTTCTACTTTTTGTAGAACTTTAGTGAGAATGGGTATTAGGTCTTTACTAAATGTTTTATAAAATTCATTGATGAAAACATCTGGTCCAGTTTTGTTTTTAGGTAGTTTTTTGATTACCAGTTCAATTTTGTTGCTGCTAATTGGTGTGTTCCAATTTTCTGTTTCTTTCTGGGTCAGCCTTGGAAGGTTGTATTTTTCTAGAAAGTTGTCCATATCTTCTAGGTTATCCAGTTTGTTAGCATATAATTTTTCATAGTATTCTCTAATAATTCTTTGTATTTCTGTGGTGTCCATAGTGATTTTTCCTTTCTCATTTCTGATTCTGTTTATGTGTGTAGACTCCCTTTTTTTCTTGATTAGTCTGGCTAGGGCTTTAACAATTTTGTTTATTTTCCCGAAGAACCAGCTCTTACTTTAACTGATTCTTTCTATTGTTTTATTCTTCTTGATTTCATTTATTTCTCCTCTAATCTTTATTATATCCCTCCTCTACTGACTTTGGGCCTCATTTATTGTTCTTTTTCTAGTTTCATTAATTGTGAGTTAAGACTCTTCCTATGGGATTGTTCTTCTTTCCTGAGGTAGGCCTGTATTGCAGTGTACTTTCCTCTTAGCACGGCCTTCACTGTGTCCCACGTATTTGGTGTTGTTGAGTTATTGTTGTCATTTGTCTCCATACATTGCTTGATCTGTGTTTATTTTTTTGGTCATTGATCCATTGATTACTTAGGAGCATCTTGTGAAGCCTCCATATGTTTGTGGGATTTTTCATTTTCTTTGCATAATTTATTTCTAGTTCATACCTTTGTGGTCTAAGAAACTGATTGGTACAATTTCAATCTTTCTGAATTTACTGAGGCTATTTTTGTGGCCTGGTATGTGGTCTATTCTGGAGAATGTCCATGTGCACTTTAGAAGAATGTGTATTCTGCTGCTTTTGGGTCTAGAGTTCTGTAGATGTATGTTAGGTCCATCTGTTCTAATGTATTGTTCAGTGCCTTTGTCTCCTTACTTATTTTGTGACTGGTTGATCTGTCCTTTGGAGTGAGTGTAATGTTGTAGTCTCCTAGAATAAATGTATTGCATTGTATTTTCCCTTTTAATTCTGTTAGTATTTGTTTCACATATGTAGGTGCTCCTGTGTTGGTGCATACATATTTATAATGGTTATATGTTCTCGTTTAACTGACCCTTTTATCATTATGTAATGTCCTTCTTTGTCTCTTGTGAATTTCTTTGTTTTAAAGTCTATTTTGTCTGATACAAAATACTGTAACACCTGCTTTTTACTCCCTATTATTTGTGTGAAATATCTTTTTCCATCCCTTCACTTTTATCTGTGTATGTCTTTGGGTTTAAAGTGAATCTCTTGTAGGCAGCATATAGATGGGTCTTGTTTTTTAATCCATTCAGTGACCCTATGTCTTTTGATTTGTGCATTCAGACCATTTACATTTAGGGTGATAGTAGATAGGTATGCACTTATTGCCATTGCAGGCTTTAGATTCATGTTTACCAAATGTTCAAGGTTAACATCCTTACTATCTAAGAGTCTAACTTAACTCACTTAGTATGCTATTACAAACACATCTAAAGATTCTTTTTTTTTCTCCTTCATTCTTTATATATTAGGTATCATATTCTGTACTCTTTTTCTATCACTTGACTGACTTTGGGAGTAGTTGATTTAATTTTGCATTTTCTTAGTAATTAACTGTTCTACTTTCTTTACTGTGGTTTAATTACCTCTGGTGACAGCTATTAAGCCTTAGGAGCACTTCCATCTATTGGAGTCCCTCCAAAATACCCTGTAGAGATGGTATGTGGGAGGTAAATTCTCTCAGCTTTTGCTTATCTGGAAATTGTTTAATCCCTCCTTCAAATTCAAATGATAATCTTGCCAGATAAAGTATTCTTTGTTCAACGCCCTTCTGCTTCATTGCATTAAATATCTCATGCCACTCCCTTCTGGCCTGTAAGTTTTCTACTAAGAAGTCTGATGATAGCCAGATGGGCTTTCCTTTGTATGTGATCTTATTTCTCTATTTGGCTGCTTTTAATAGTCTTTCTTTATCCTTGACCTTTGCCATTTTAATTATTATATGTCTTGGTGTTTTCTTCCTTGGGTCCCTTCTGTGGGGAGATCTGTGCACCTCCATGACCCGAGAGACTATCTCCTTCCCCAGATTGGAAAGTTTTCAGCAATTACCTCCTCAAAGACACTTTGTATCCCTTTTTTTATCTCTTCTTTTTCTGGTACCCCTATATTACAAATATTGTTCTGTGTGGATTGGTTACGCAATTCTCTCAATATTCTTTCATTCTTAGAGATCCTTTTTTCTCTCTGTATCTCAGATTCTTTGAATTCCTCTTCTCTAATTTCTATTTCATTTATCTTCTCCTCTACTGTATCTAATCTGCTTTTAAAACCTTCCATTGTATATTTCATTTCTGAGACTGTGTTTTGTAATGATTGGATCTCTGACCAGAATTAATTCCTGAGTTCTTGAATATTTTTCTGTACCTCCATGAGCATGTTTATGATATTTATTTTGATTTCTTTTTCAGGAAGATTCATGACATCGTTTCATTTGATTCTTTGTCTGGTGTTTGTATGATTTTGCTTTGATCCAGTTTCTTTCCACATTTCATGTTTGTATGTCGCGTCTTCTAGTGTCCAGAAGCTCTTCTCTCTGGAGCTGCTCAGCCCTTGGGGCAATATCAGGAGTCACAGGGGACTGGTGTTGGCGCCTGGGGGCACGAAAGAGCTATTTACTGCTTCCCGGCTGCTATGCCTGTCTCCACTGCCTGAGCCAGTGGGCAGAGCACACAAGTATAACCGTCTATGCTTTGTGTTTGTAGCTGCTGTAGGCAGGACTTCCTTCTGTCTGTCCCGATGCCAGGGCAAGTTTTCTGGTTTGTGAACCAGTTGCAGGCTGGCCAGGAGGAAGGCACAGCAGTCTGCATATCACGGAGGGGGTCTTGGAGCTGCATAGCCAGCCAGGGGGCTGCAGCACCTGAAGATCATTAAAGTTCTCTACCTGTTCCCCAGAGTGCACCTAGACAATCCTGTCCACCTATCCCTTTTCCCAAGCAGCAAGCTCTGTGCAATCCTTGCCCCTTTAGCAGCCCTCTCACTGTTAGGAAGTCTCTCAGACTGCCCACATTTCTTTTGTCCCTGAGCAGTCAGATATGGATCCCTGTTTTCCATAAGCAGCTAGAATCTCAGTCTCTCTAGGTGTTCTGCCTATCTGAGCTTTCCAAACCCCCTAATCACCAGAGTACCATGCAATGTAGGTTTGTGCCCAGAGCAGATCTCCAGAGCTAGGTGTTCAGCAGTCCCAGGCCTCCACTCCCTCCCTATTCCGTTTCTCTTCTTCTCACTGGTGAGCTGGGGTGGGGGAAGGGCTTGGGTCCCACCTGGTCACGGCTTTGGTATGTTACCCTGTTCCATGAGGTCTATTCTTTTCTCCAGGTGTGTGCAGTCTGGCACATCCCTCTTTCCTGTTGTTCTTTCAGGATTCATTGTTTTAATTATATTTTCATATTATATGTGGTTTTAGGAGGAGGCCTCTGTCTCACCTCTAATGCCACCATCTTTAATCCTCTCCCAAACTATAACTATTTATTAACTATGAACTATAGTGTGTATATATACAACTGAATACTAGGCAGTTATATTAAAAAATGACAAACACCTCTAAACTGATACAGAGTGATTACCAGGGATGGCATACATTTAATAAAAAGCACATAGAGGCATACATGGCATGATACATTATATGTAAGAAAGAAGTGAAAATAAGAAAAATATAAGTATTTCTTTTTTAAATGCAAAAGAGAAACACAAGTATAAGCCAGAAAACAATGGAAGTTGATTATCTATAGAGAATATGGTAGGCAGAAAAAGGCAGGGACACAGAATGGAATGACATTTCTTTGAATATACTTTTTTGTATAGTTTTGATCTTTGGAAATAAGTTAATGTTCTTTATTTTTAGAAAATAAAACTAGTAAGAGTGGAGGTGGGGATAAAAACTAAAACTTAACTGAAGGGCAAGAAAGAAAGGATTAATCCAAGGTAACATCTTTGTAGAATTTGACTATGAACTCTCAGTCCCAGGAAGTGTGAGTGTGAGTTAGAAATTCCAACAAGCACCAAATTCTTTTTAATGACTTTTGTTTTTCTTTTGCCCTTTTTTTGTAGGGAATGGTGATAGTATGGACAAAGTAATTCTGAAACTATTTTGGGTCTATTATATGATTGAGACAATGAATAAATATATTTCTATTCAAGGATGATAGGGTTTTCACTGTGATTGAAGATATAGATATGAAATTAGGGGAAAAAACACAAATCATTTGGGAATTGGTTTTGAGATATCAGTATGCATTCATGATTTCTTACATATATATATATGTGTGTGTGTATATATATATGTATATATATGTAATATGTTTTTATCTGTGCATTAAATATTTATATATGCATTTGTGTGTATATTTTTGTGTGTATATTGCATGTATGTATTTCCTAGTTCTGTCTGCTGAAGGGTCAAGAATCAAAGGTACCTCAATAGCAATAAGTAAACCTAGTTTCTTGGTAATGCCATTCACAATTGGCATGAAACAGAGACCCTTAGAGAATGAATGATTCCAGGACTGAGCAGGGTATATACAAGGGTGAACCTGAAACATCTTGTTATGCTAGAAAGTCAGGGCATGCTCCAAAAAATGATGAGGGCATATCACAAGAAGTAGAAGGGCATATCATGGGAAGTAGTTTGACAGGGCTTCCACTGGACAAATATGCTTCAGTTGAAAATGAAAAGAATTAAATACAATAAACCCTTTAAAAAATAGAAATTAATGTGACCATATCCAATAATAAATAGATAAAATCAATCAATCAGTACAGGAGAAGAGAGGGCTCTTATTTACAGTAAAATGCCAAGGGCCATTATTTAATGTGCAGGAGTGTGTAAGTTGTAAAATCAGTGATTTGCATCATCATAGTAAAGGCTGGATCAGAAAAAAATCATCAGTGATGCCAGTTCGGTGAGAAATGATGAGGTACAGAGTATTTGCACAGTCTGTTTATCATATACACACTGACACACATATGTATATATATATATTTGTAAGTGTGTATATGTATACATGTGTATACATATACACACACACCCTAGAAAGACTTGATACATGTACATGTTTGAGTGGTTGTTATTATTCTATAACAATTATGATTAATGTAACATTAAGATATCTTTTGGGGTCTGACAAATTGGACTGCTTTTGATTTGGACTAGGTCAGTTTCTCTAGAATCTTCTCTAGCCTGTCTAGTGTTTGTTTGTTTCCACTCTCCATCAGCAGATCCCAGCACACATTTGAGCTAGGGTCAAAATGATTGAAACAGCTACCAAAAAGCTTATAAAGGTTGGGATTTAAGAATCTGGATTTAGCCATGTTTTCTGGCAGTGAAACTCTCAGAGTAGATGCATCTGAAAGGAAAAAAAAAATTGTTTGATTTGTGTACCAAGATGTAGACCATAAAAAGAAAGCTCCTCAGCCTTGTTTGTAATCAAACTCAGAAGTAGCCCTTCCCCACACACTTAGCCAAGTAAATCAGTTCCTCCACTCTGACTTGCTCTTGACACTGCCTTTAATCTGTGAACTATGAAATGCAAAGAAATCTTGTGCACACTCCTCTGCCCCATCTGTGTGAGCTGTCAGCAGGCAGTCAACAACACTCCGTAACAGAAGTTAATTGGAAGGAGCTGGATGTCTTCAACTCCTTCGGTAATTATCGAAGACACTCTTTTGGCGTGGAAGAGAGCCTCATGCGTTCACACTGTTTGATAAAGAGGCTCTTTTTCCTCCTTACGTAGACACAGAAGCAAAACAAAGCCTAACACAACGAAGCGCTGTTTGTTTGACGAACTTCGCTGTTACTTGAAGGTTGGATACACTAACCTTTAGGTTCAATTTAGTTCCTTTCAAATACATTTTAAAAGCCTTGTGAGGAAGGTATGTCTAATTAACTTCTGTTAATCTCACTGTTCAGCCCTGTACCTAACACATAGCGCTCAGTTACTGTAAGCAATTTTCTCTAATACTATTATTATTAACACCTGTCTAATTCCAACTTTAAAATTGCACACTCAGCACTAATAGAAACAGCTATGATACTGTAGGCAAACTGCTTCATCTCACTAAACATCAGTTTGCTCATAAGTACTACGAGAATTATAGATAACTCACCAGCACTAACTTATGTCAAGCACTATGGCATGCACTGGAGACAGAGAATGAGAACAGCAGGATGCTTTCCCTCAGGGAGTTTTCAGCTTTATCAGAGAGGCAGGAATATACAGGCGTACCTCAAATATATTGTGTGATTGGATACAGGCCACCAGGATAAAGCAAGTCAAAGGAACTTTTAAATATATGGTTACATAATAGTGTAGCCCATATAAAACTATGGTTACACAATACTGTAGTCTATAAAGTGGGCAATAACATTATGTCTAAAAAAACAATGTATATACCTTAATTTAAAATATTATGTTGCAGCATCCTACAGTATGGAAGAATATATTTGTAAATGACACATCTGACAAAGGGTTAGCATCCAAAATATATAAAGAACTCACACACCTCAACACCCAAAACACAAATAACCTGATTAGAAAATGGCGGAGGATATGAACAGACAATTCTCCAAAGAAGAAATTCAGATGGCCAATAGGCACATGAAAAGATGTGCCACATCACTAATCATCAGGGAAATGCAAATAAAAGCCACAATGAGATATCACTTCACACCAGTTAGGATGACCAGCATCAAAAAGACTAAGAACAACAAATGCTGGTGAGGATGCGGAGAAAGGGGAACCCTCCTACACTGCTGGTGGGAATGTAAGCTAGTTCAATCATTGTGGAAAGCAATATGGAGGTTCCTCAAAAAATTAAAAATAGAAATACCATTTGACCCAGGAATTCCACTCCTAGGAATTTACCCAAAGAATACAAGTTCTCAGATTCAAAAAAACATATGCACCCCTATGTTTATCACAGCACTATTTACAATAACTAAGAAATGGAAGCAACCTAAGTGCCCATCAGTAGATGAATGGATAAAGAAGAGGTGGTACATATACACAATGGAATACTATTCAGCCGTAAGAAAGAAACAAATCCTACCATTTGCAACAACATGGATGGAACTGGAGGATATTATGCTCATTGAAATAAGCCAGGTGGAGAAAGACAAGTACCAAATGATTTCCCTCCTTTGTGGAGTATAACAGCAAAGCAAAACTGAAGGAAAAAAAAAATAGCAGCAGGCTCACAGACTCCAAGAAGGGACTAGTGGTTACCAAAAGGGCAGGGTGGGAGAGGGCGGGGAGGGAGGGAGGGAGAAGGGGATTAAGGGGTACTATGATTGGCACCCATGGTGTGTGTGGGGGTCATGAGGAAGACAGTGTAGCACAGAGAAGGCAAATAGTTACTCTGTGGCATGTTACTGCACTGATGGACAGTGACTGCATTGGGCAATGGGGGGACTATAATATGGGTAAATGTAGTAACCACATTGTTTTTCATGTAAAACCTTCATAAGAGTGTATGTCAATAATACCTTAATTAAGAAAATACTATGTTGCTAAAAAATTCTAAGTATCATCTGACTTTCAGGGAATTGTAATCTGTTAGCTTGTGAAGGGTCTCGCCTTGATGTTGATGGTCACGGATTCATCAGTGTGGTGGCTGCTGAAGGTTGGGTAGTTGTGGAAATTTCTTAAAATAAGACAAAAATGGCATTTGCCACATCAACAAACTCTTCCTCTCACAAACAGTTTCTCTGTAGCATGCAATGCTGTTTGATAGCATTTTACCCACAGAACTTCTTTCCAAATTGAAGTCAATCTTCTCAAAACCTGCCGCTGCTTTATCAACTAAGTTTGATACTGTTACATTCTAAATCCTTTGGTGTCATTTCAACAATCTTCACAGCATCTTCACCAGCAGTAAATTCCATCTCAAGAAACTACTTTCTTTGTTCATCTATATGAAGTAGCTCCTCATCCATTCAGGTTTTATCATGAGATGCATCCATTCAGTCACATCCTAAGTCTCCACTTCTAATTCCAGTTCTCTTGCTGTTTCCACCAGATCTATGGTAACTTCCTTCACTGACATCTTGAATCCCTTGAAATCATACATGAGGGTTGGCCTCAACTTCTTCCAAACCCCTGTTAATGTAGATATTTTCACCTCTTTTCATGAATCTTGAATGTTCTTAATGGCATCTAGAAGGGTGAATCCTTTCTAGAGGTTTTTCTATTTGCTTTTCCTAGATCCATGAAAGGAATGACTGTTTATGGCAGATAGGGCCTTATAAAGTGCATTTCTTAAATAAGATCTGAAAATTGAAATTATTCCTTGATGCATGGGCTGAAGAATGGATACTGTGTTAGCAGGTATGAAAACAACATTAATCTTATTGTGTATCTCCACCAGTGCTCTTGGGTACCAGGTACATTGTCAATGAGCAGCAATATTTTGAGAAGAATCTTTTTCCTGAGCAATAGGTTTCAACAGTAGACTTAAAATGTTCAGTAAACCATGTTGTATGTGCTATCATCCAGGCTTTGTTGTTCCATTTATAGAGCACAGGCAAAGTAGATTTTGTATAATTCTTTAGGATCCTAGAATTTTTTAGAATGGTAAATAAGCATTGGCATCAAGTTAAAGTTACCAACTGCATTTTCCCCTGATAAGAGTGTCAACCTGTCCTTGGAAGCTTTGAAAGTAGGCACCAACTTCTCTCTAGCTATACAAGTCCTAGATGACATCTTCTTCCAATAGAAGGCTGTTTCATCTACGCTGAAAATCTGTGGTGTAGTGTATTCATAAATTGTCTTAACTAGATTTTCTGGATAACTTGCTACCTTGCTATAGCTTCTGTATCAGCACTTGCTGCTGCACCTTGTACTTTTCATATTATGGAAATGACTTCTTTCCTTACCTTATGAACCAACCTTTGTTAGCTTCCAACTTTTCTTCTGCAGCTTCTTTACCTCTGTCAGCCTTCATGGAAATGAAGTGTTGGAGCCTTGCTCTGGATTAGGCTTTGGCTTAAGGGAATGTTATGTTTGGTTTGATCTACCTAGACCACCAAAACTTCCTCCATATCAGCAATAAGGCCATTTTTCTTTCTTATCATTCATGTATTCACTATAGTAACACTTTTAATATCATTCAAGAGCTTTTCCTTTACATTTGCAACTTGGCTAACTGTTTAGTGCAAGAGCTTTTTGCCTTTCTCAGCTTTTGACATGTCTTCCTCACTAGGGTTAATTATCTCTAGCTTTTGCCTGGAAGTGAGTGATGTAGTCCTCTTCCTTTCCCTTGAACACTTAGAAGCCATTGTAGGGTTTTAATTGGCTTAATTTCAATTTTATTGTGTCTCAGGAAATAGGGAGGTCCAAGGAGAGTGAGAGAGATGGGGAATCAACCAATTGGTGGAGCAGTCAGAACATACACATTTATTAATTGTACCACTTATTTGTATTAATAACTAATCATGTAATTCATGGACGGTCAGGAGGGAGAGAGGCTGAAAACAGATGGGATACTTAGTAGGAGCTTATCAAAAGTTTGCAGATGATGAGTTTCTTCAATAGGATAGTGACAGTGGTAATGGAGGGGGAGTAAGATTATTTTAGAAACATTTGCATTCAACTTCAGGAATTGGGCGGACATTGAATACAGGAAGTGAGTGAAGAAGATAATTTGTATACTTTGGTGACAAACATAATGATAATGTGGACTCAAAAGGAACTATTATTTGAGTTTCTTAGTTTAGCCCTAACTTGTTCAATAAAAACAAGATCTAAACAAATGATTAGAATTGTCTGTGGAAATGTAAACAACAACATAATTCTTGAAGCTATTTTTTCTATTCTCTCTACTTAAGTCCTACTTTTTAAAAATGGAATTAGAACTTAAAGCTAATAATTTGATAAATTCAGAGAGGTAGTAATAGTCAATAATGATTTTTAGATATAGCATGATAAAAGATGACAGATGCCTTCGAAATCATATTTGCACTGAAGTGGAAAAACACTGAAAAAAATCACAAACGTGATTTACAGTGCTGATCAAACTCCTCTAATTTTCCATAAAATTCATTTGGTGTTGCTTTCTCATAAATGTTAATAAACTCAAATAGCAATGCTTATTCAGTCTCTGTTGTAGATTCCAGCTGTTGCCAAACTACACAAATGGACCATAACAGTCCATCCTCATAACCTTACCCAGGAGAAGGCATTTAGCTGAATAGAGTTAAATGAATCAAGTATTGGACCTTGGGCTTCAGGGTGGTGAAGGATAAATTCATTGCAAAGAGTCACATCCATAATGGACTTTGAGCTTTAAGGGTACAAATCTATGCACACACTTATTATTTAAATTGTTTCCAAAGTGCTGTATTAAACCAATGAACAAATACATATTTTGTACTGGCTACTTAAAAGGGACTCTTGATAAGCTAAAATGCATTTTTCTGTGGTAGGCTTCTCACTTAAAGTATAAAGCTGTCTCTTCCAGCATTTATGCCATTTATATGTCTATTACTCAAAACCCAATGTGACTGTAGCAAGAATCCTTGCTTTATTTTCCTATCCATTTTATAGGGAGAAAATAATGTGTCCCTAAGAGGTTAAGCAAATTAGTTGATAAAAGCCACCAGGATTTGAACTTGGGTTGATAGACACCAGGTTCCTTTCTTTTTCATCCTATTACTTTGTCTCATATCCTTTATTTTTCACTGACTCAAAGTTTTTTTTTTAAAGAGACTAGACGTGTTTCATGCAACTTATATTGTTCTAGTTATTTTTCTCTGTGTAATTGTAGTTATCCCAAAATGCTGCTTTAAGCATTAAATAATAAGGGCATACAGTAGATTTTAATGTTGAAGGGTTTTTCATATGGGATTGAATAACAATGACTGGGTTGAGCAACACTGGGCACACATTTTCAGGGAGGCAAATTTTTGTTTGTGTGTCCATGCTAGTAGCTTTTCTTCTTTGTTCTCATGGGTAGATATACCTTTTGGAGCCTACATTTGTTGTAATAAAGTCTCCTGTTGGAGCTTTTATAGCATGAGGGTAGCAGTCATTGTGTATATTGTGTATTCTTTTTATTGTGGTTAACTATCGTCCCTTTATGATTATTGTACTACAAATAGAAAAAAGGTAGGACAAAATGTGTTCAAGAAAGCTAAATTTTATTAAATGTGTTATTTTTTGCCAGTTACTTAACTTTCTGAGTTTGGTTTCCCCTTTCATGAAATGGGGATAATAATAAAATATCATAGGGTTTTGGTGAGGATTAAGTGAGCCTTATTTAGACAGACGGATGGATGAATGGTTCGATACATAAAACTGAGAACATTACTTAGTGAAATATAGGAAAATACAAGAAGTAAATTTAATAAAGTTAACATTTATTAAGTACTTTTTATATGCAGAACCCATTCTAAGAGCTTTATATTCTCTTAAGTTAATATCCATAACCCTATGAGACATAAATCTTATTATCTCTATTTTACTGAGGATAAAACTGAGATTTAGATTAGAAAGGTGTTTTATCGAAGGCCCTACAACAATCAGTGAATGGAGACAAGATTTAAATCCATCTCTTTCTGACTTTAACACCCATTATTGTAACCCATACTTTATGCTGTATTTCTTAACTTACCTTTATTTGTTAAGTAGGATGTATGTAACTTAGTATTTGATGTATGGATACTGTTTTCTGGGAAAAGCACAATGGACTAAAGTGGTATAATTAGGTATCAAAATGTTAGGAGCCTAGAAATAGCCAAAATTGAATGGAAATATGGGATATTTTCTAAGCTAAACAAGCTTTAGGTCAAGTTTAAGTAGCATATTATTCTGCTGTAGCATATTTGACCATCTTGTTCCTCAAATATTGGGAGCACCAGAAGATCAATGAAGACCTCAAGGTTCATGAGCTAAGGTAGTCTTTGTCTTTTCCTTGCTATCCCATTACCTACGGACACTGCAACTAGTCAGTGCTAACAGATTGTAAGTCAGGGCTAGCAGAGAAAGTGATGTCTGTCAGTTTTGTGGTATTAAATGATAGAAGGTAGAGCAAAAACTGTGTAGTGGAAAGAATAACAGGCTTAATCACCCTGCTTTCTCACACAGTAGTTGTGTGATTCCAGACAAGTCACTTTCTCTCTGTCTCACTTTCTGTGATATTGAATGTCTAAAAGTCCCAGGTTCAAATCTTGGCTCACTTCCTTAGTAGCCTTTTGAACTTGGGCAAGATCTTTTATTTGAACTAAATTTGAGTTATACCTTTCATTAAAGAAAGTTAGTTGAATATTTGCTTCATAAAGTTGTGAGGATTAGACTAAGAAAATACATGTAAAGCACTTGGATGTGTGCATTAAACATAACAAGTGTTTAATAAATGTTAGCATTACTGAACACATATACTGCATTTTTCTTATCACTCATATTTTGCCCTCTTTATGCCAGGTACTGTTCTAATGCATGAATGTGAGATTTATATAATTGAAGACCATGGTGAGGATTACATTAAATAGTGCATACATGGCTTTTAGTAGATGTTCACTACCTATTGAACATGAGATACAGTGGTATAGAAGTAAGTCAAACACTCACACAGGCATAACTGGGTTAGGAACAAAGAGTGGAGAAGGAAATTTTTCAGTTCATTCATTCTCAAATTCATTTATTATATTCAGCAATCTTTATTTATCACCAATTCTGTGCCTGGCAGGGATCCTAGCAACAATAGGAAAGCAAAGGTTAATGTGACTGTGTTTCTTCCCTTAGATTGTCATCATTCTGAGATCCAGGTGTCTGTGGATAAATCTCAGAATCCGTGAATTCTCTAAAAGAGCGTGCAAAAATAGCTGTCTTTATTTTCGAGGAAGAGCATCTGTCACTTTCTTCAGCCACTTTGAGGGTGTGCCTGTAGGAGATCTCAATTTAGACAAAAGGATGGAACCTGATCTTTAATTATAGTTTTAACAGCACTGTTGATCCTCAGCTGCCTCGTCTTTGAACTTGGACATAACTGGGCTCAAAATCCAGATGCCTTCCCTGGTTGCTCTGTGACTAAATTTGAACCTCAATTTCCACGTGTGTACAAGTGGAATAGTGATTTCTGCCTCTCAGGCTTGTGTCAGTAATGTATATCAAAAGACATCTCACAGTATCTGGCATGTTGTAGGCATTCAAAAGCAGTGTTTCCTCCCCCATTGGTGCCTGCGGCAGACCAGCCGGGTGCCTTCCTCACCAAAGAAGCTCAGTCACAGTTTATTGATTGTCACTGATCAGAATTCTGTCCTTTCAGAGACTAGTTACATATTTAAGTGTTATAAAAGGTCCAAACATGAACACAGTTAATAATCATCAAAGCAGAAAAGCTTGGCTCATGCCTCTGGTCTCCATATCATAATCCATATGGATTAGCTCACACCCCTCATACATAGTCCCCTTTCACTTTAGGCATAATCCTTGTCACCATTTAATTGTGTGACATTGTGATTCAGATCTCCCAGGGCATTACAGAGACTGCCTTCCCATGCACATGAAATCTGACACAAGTGTGCCTTTATCCCTCAGATGTTTCTCACAATAAGAGGGGACTGTGGAGCTTCAAGCTCCATAGTGCACACTAAGAACACCTCATAGGGAGGAAAGGGGCTGCTGAAAGCCACAGAATGATATGCAAATGCAGATAAGTAAGGACAAAGTGGTGGTGATGATGAAGGGGTGTTTTATAGAATAATTGAATCACTGCAAGAAAATAGAGTAATCATTTAGAAAATAGTGTTACAATAGAGCAAAATATATGTTACAGTGTTGCTATTAATAGTGCAGATTATTCCAGTCATGGTGCACATTTTGTCACTTTTAGTAAAAATCTATACCAGCCTTCAGTACTCATACCATAGAGCAGGTGTCGTGAAATCCTATAGAATCCGCTCGGCCTATGGGTCCAGCAGTGAAGAATGCTGAACAGTGTACCTGAGTTCTCTGGAAGACCCAAACCTGGCCTCTCAAGTGTGACAGTCTGGGATAAATAGACCATAAGGGAGTTAAATGGAAGTTTCTCATGAACAGATTACATTTCTTTTCTTTATAAACAAAATATTTTGAAGAGAATTTGACATTTTCTAGCTTTTTTCAGAATATTAGTGGTAATACTTTCATATGACAAGTGATTTTTCCATTTATCACTGAATAAAGTCCAAATTTCTTATCAGTAAATATATATTTATGTTAAGGACCCAACAAATATGTGGTGACACAATGATAAATGAATGTCTCATGGGCTCCATGTTCAGTGAGCTTCTACTCCATTGAAGTAGTAAAAGTTTAAAACAGTTACAGTTGGGGAGGTGGTGGGAGTGGTAATCTTATGATGGGGAAAATCCATGATAACATGAAATCACATAGCAGGGATGCCAAATCCAGATTCAGAAGATGAGGAAAGATTTCTCAAAGGCAGTGACACCAGACTGACCTTAAGAATAAGTAAAGCTAACCAGATGAGCAGTGAGGTTTAAAGGAAAAGACTGTTCCAGACAGATGGAGTATATATGCAAAGGACCAGTGTCAAGTGAGGCATAGGATGTATTCTGACAGGTGAGATCTACTGAATAAACTCAGCATGACTAGGGGATGTAAAAGCGGACAGGACATTGCAAAGAGAAGATGGTAGAGAAAGAAACAGATCCCAGAGTAACTTTGCATTAGAAAAAGCATAGAATTGTACACATGGCTACTCTGTTAAAACACCTCTGGCCTTTATGATGAATGCCCACTTTTTTCTTCACATCATAAAGGTCAGAGACCCATGAGAAGACCTGAATTATTATTAACCTCTCCAGAGACTCATGAGAAGACTTGAATTATTGCATCTAGACAAGAACGATTACTGCCTGTTGTTTGCATGGTAGACACGGAATGGTTTTTGGCACTTCAGACAAAACATCAAAGTGAAATCTTCAAAAGCCTTTGTATAAGAAGGTTAAAAGACAGAAACTAAAATTTTGCCATCATGATATATTATTTCTAGTGGAGAAGAAGATAACAAACAAGTATATAATATGGTGTTATATATAATACAGTGTTATGTATCAGTAAAGTATGTAATACTTGGTATCTGAAATTCAATGGAAATGGTTTAAAATGGGCCCTTAGAATAACAGTTTTCTAAAATTAATCTGACTTACTTTAAACAAGGGAGTATCTATGTAGACCATTAGAGTCATTCTAACTGGATCCAGTAAATCCTGACTTTTATCTGCTAATGATACATGTATTTTTTTTTCTGTTTTACTGTCCATTATTCTAATTCATGTTGTAGAATAGATCATAGTCCACCTTTCTGATACCATGCAGATTACAAATTACTTGGAGTAAGGAGGTTGAGAATGAGATAGAAAACAGCTCTTCTTTGTGTCAGTTGTGCTATTCAAATAAGGAAACACTTCCCATTTTCCATTAACTTTCTTGTGCCATTAATTACGTAAACATAAAATGTATGTCATATCACAACTTAAAATGGCATGCTGCAATATTATGGGTAATAACAGAAACTTCTAAAATACGAACTATGACAAATACAAAGCATATAAGCAACCCTAAAATTTAACTTCATTCCTTCATTCATTTTCCTTTTAAATTTTTTTTTTTGTCCTAAAGGCAAATTAAGTAATGAAGAATCAGTCTGGTCAAAATAAAACTCCATAATTCACCCATTTGTTTACTAAAGAGCTCTCCATTTTCCTTAATCTGTAATTGTTTCCTCTGTTTTAAATGTTATTGAAAGATAATTTAATTGCTCTCTCAGTTTTCAAAATATTTTATTTTCTCTAGTATTGTTTCGAGGTTGAGAAGCATGCTTTTCTTATCCAAGTTGTACTAGCACATTAAAATTTAATGATAGAATTATCACTTATGATGCTTCACATTTCATGCTAGCTACTATAGAATATGATGCATACGTATATTTAGAAAGCTTTGTAATGTAATTCAATGATAGGAGCTAAGCACAGATTGTGTTTTCCCCTGACCATTTATTCTACCTTGAGCCTTGAACAGAGACTTGTTAATTTTGTACTTGTCCTTCAACAGTATGTATTAAAAATGCACTAAAAACTGCTGCTTTTTCAAACAACATCATGGTCACGGTTAATTAAATATTTAATGCCACCAAGGCAGGGCGTGCAATGAGCATGAATTTGACTACAAAACCACAGTAATGGGTTGAAATCCCTTGGGCCTCCAGTGTGCTCCGCACTGATCCAGTAAATGAGGGAGAAGTCTCATGGAGATGCGAGTTTAAACAGGAACCTGTCCTGTCACATCCACTGACAAGATTAATTATAGATTTCTGAACCTGATGTGTTTTCTTAATGTCTTGCATCACTTTACTAGTCTGCAGTCAAGCTGAAATATTAGTTGTGGCTATGTGTAATTCTGGATAATTCCTTTTTTCCAGTGTGACATGTTTCAATGTATTTTAAGTCTTGATAACTTAGAAATGCCTAATGAAAGTTTCCATTAGTGATTTATCATTACTCCTTGCATTTGTTCATTGAAATTAGGACAGTCCTTTTGCAATAATAACAAAATTCTGAAAGAATGCAAGAGTCCTCTCCATGAAAAAAATCAGCAATTTTCTTTAGGGTGTATACCTTCGAATGAAAGGACAAGGCAGTAAATACAGTAAAAATTATTATAAGACATTTTGCTTTGTGAATCACATAATCTAAAAATAAAGAAGAAAAAAAAAGAACCAACAACTTTTTAAACTCTGAAATTACAGTTTAATTAGCTCTAAGACACTATTTGTATTTAAAAAAAAGGTTGTATCTCAGAGGAGTTTACAGCACAAGTTTATACTGAGACAGATATAAAATTGAATTAGGAGATCAGTATTTACCAATTGGGTAAAACTATTTATTCCTTTGATCTTTAGTTTTCTCATTTATAAAATGGAAAAGAGAATACCAACATTTTTGGATTGTTTATGATGATTCCATAATATGAAATACAGGTGATTATCACAATGCTTGATCCATCACAATCACTAAATAACAGCTTTAAAATTAAATATCATTTGTGATACTTCATACAGTTTGAAATAACTGCCTAGGCTTTCTCTTAACCCTATCATGTTAAATGTGAATCCAAGAGGTAAAGCTTGATAAAAAAAAATCGTCACAGCTGATCCTAATTAATACTCAGATATCTTTGTTTCATCGTGATGCCTTGGGGGAATATTTACTGATGTACAGCATTCAGTATTGGTAAATAAGAAATTGCTATACTCAACCAGGTTTTAATTTTTTCCCATCTTCTCTAATATCTAGGACAATAGTCTTGGCTGCAGGACATACTAGGCTCTAGGTGGATTTTCTGGACCATCTTCATTAGCTCTTCCTACCTCTGAGCTCTCATCTCCCCGTCATGTGGGTCAAGCTCCTTACTTTCTTCAAGGCTGCATGGCAAAAAAACCTCCCCTCCTGCCACTGACTTGACCTACCTCCTTCCTTCTTGATCCTGCTTTTCCTTCTAATCATGCCCAATCCTCTGATGATGAGGATGAAGATAAAGACACTGTCAAAATCCTGCTCTGAATTTTGGGGGTGGCCTGGCCCACCATATCTCAGCATAGAGAAAGACAATGTCTAGGCACCTCTTGGAAGGCAGATCACAGGGTCACTCTGCAACAGAGGCAAAAGCAGTGTTCAGGGTGGTTGATAAAGAGAATCTGGATGTGAAGACAAGTAGGGTAGAAATCAGTAAGAAAGGAGATGGTTACAAAAGAAGTAAGGGTTAATGCTAGGGAGGCAAAGCTAATGGATCAGAATCGAGTCAATGAATGATGGATATTGTATTTGCTTAATTTATTTATTATATTTCTTTAGGGTGGCAACAGACCCTTAAAGGAACTGAGTCAGGGTGGACAATAAACAGCTTGGTTGTTGTCTTGAAAATTGTTATCATCATCATCACCACTATGTTTTCAGAAAAATAGGAAAGTAGATTAGCCTCATACTGAAACAGTCAAGCAGTGGGTTAAAGCAAAACTTGTATAATTTTTATTCAGCAGGTTACTATTTTTTACTGAGATAAAATTCACATAGCATAAAATTTCACATAACATAAAATTCACCCTTTTAGAGTGTACAGTTCACTGGTTTTCATCCTCTCTTTCCCCCCATGCTTTAGCAATCTCATTGATTGTTTTCTTACTATTTGGCCGTGTCTTAAAAACTTGTGAATCTGACTCCTAGTTAATCAGTATTTACTAATCTAGGTGTGTTAGTTTCTTACTGTTGCTATAACAAGTTACAACAAATTTAATGGCTTAAAGCAGCAAAAAATTTAGTATCTTTGTTTTGATGGTCTTACTCAGTTAAAATCAAAGGGTTAGCCAGGCTCATTTCTTCTGAAGACTTTCCTTGCCTGTTTCAATTTCTAGAAGCCATCTGTATCCTTTGCTCATGGCTCCTTCATCTTCAAAGCCAGTGACATAACCTCTTCAGATTCCTCTCTTTCCAGGATAGAATCTCCATCTCAGGATCCTTAACTTAATCACACATACAAAGCCCCTTTGCCACCTAAGAGAATATTCACAAGTTCTGGAGATTAGGCTATTGATATCTTTGAGGGAGAGGATTGTCATTCAGCCTACAACACTGAGATTCATATTCATATGTTATATTACCTGAATAATTTTATTTGTCTATTTTTTATGTTTGATGAGGTTATTTACCTCTATGAAATTTTCATGAACACTTTTCTGATTTCACAGCTTATGATATTTTAAAGCCCTCTTTAAGATGTCTACTAATTTTTAGGAGCTTACACCAGCCTACACTGTGTCGATTCAATCTGAAATGAATTCCTTTTACCAATTTTCACAGAATATATCAATCACATTAGTTGCTAGTTTTGCCTGTTTTACTGAAAATTTGGAAGTTTGTGGGGATGGCTATCTCATTGATCCCATCTTTCCTTTCTTCACTCTTACCTTCTCTATTCCTCCTCTCACCCCTCTATCTCTCAGATACCTTGGAATCTCCAAACTCTTCTATTATGCAGAGCAGTTCATTTTGAGCAACTTCAATAATCAAACTTGAAAAACTGCTAGAGCACATGACAGCGGGAGCTTCCATTGAAGAAGTTTCTGTGTCTGCTGTAATGATTGTGGTTGTAGTTTGCAAAATGATGTTCTTCCAATTAATAAATAGAATGTTATAACATGCAAAGATTAATATCATTGATAATTCAGATGATTCAAGTATCTTCAGTTATTTGGATACAAGTTTAATATGGATGTCTGAGTAATGTCTTACTTACTGGTGTTCATCACTTATTTACTGTGGTTTGCTTAAGTACTCACTATCTACCAGGCATTTTGTTAATGGTAAATCCAATAAACAAGAATAAAACACAAGGTCTTTATGTCATTATTTAACATTTTATTGCTCTTACTTAGCCATTGTCCACCCAGTCTTTGGTTTGGCTATTACCTTTGGTGAGTTGTCTTGTATCTATCCAGAGGTAATATCAATATAAATCAATAGCCATAGATGATCTGGCTTAGACACTACTATAAGTAGTTTTTAGTAACCTAATCCCAGTTGCCATGGAAATATAACAGTTATTAAAATAAGATACTTTTGAGAGATTAAAATGATTTCCTGAATAAGTTTCTTAAAGGCATGTACTTAACACAATGAGATCTCAGAAATTTCAGTTCCTCTCTGCATCCACAATGGATATACCTCAAAACCTTTAAAATGGCAGGGACTATGTCTCTCTCTCTCTCCCTGGTATATTGTAAATGATAAAGATGAAAATATTTGTTGGAAGATTAAATACATATATCAGTGCATTTAAGAAAATAATAACAACCACTATTTGTGGCCACACATTATGTACCAGCTGTGTATCAAGTGTTATGTATGTATTTGTTTTTATTCCCATTAAAAGAAAAAAAAAACTCAGAACTTAGTAACTTGTCCACATTCGTATAGTTATCTGTAACGTTTCTCTTACCTATTAGCCTATATAACTTCCTATTTGTACTGGATCATAATTATCTTGTGGACTGTGTCATCCCCTTACTAGATCATGAACTCTAAGAAAATAGTGACTTGTGACTTACATATCTCTGTATCACCAGTGCTAATCTCAGAGACTATCAAAGAGAATGTGTTCAGTGACTGCTTCTGGGTTGAAGTCATTATTCTTTGGAGAACCACCACCTCAAGATAAGGAATCCATAGAGGGGACTTGGAGATGAGAGCACTGATACTTAGCTATGCCAATTTAGTTACACACCCAACTCCTGGTTCTTTTTCTGGTTAATAATGTTAGCTACTGAAGAAGTTTCAGATGAGGGTCATCTACACCTGCAAGTTTGATGTTATAATAAAACAAGTCAAGCCAAATTCTGCCATACACACAGAAATTTATTAAATACAGATATTGATTAGCAAGTACAAAATAGTTTATGCAACCTATACTACAATCTCAATAAAGTAATGCATTACTTTAAGTTGTTCTGACCACCACCTGGCATGAAAGTTCATGTGAGGGAGGATGTGAACAGAAGTAACTCTTGTAGTTATCAGGCAATTACAAGTTATTCTGCATTATAGGCTAAGCATTGATCTCTTTAGGATCAGGCTGTGGCCACTATCCTAGAGGATATAGTTTACAGGCCTTACTCAATTCTTAGATCATGATTATGAAAGGAGAGGAGAACCTTACTAAAGTATATAAGCAAATCCATATATCTTGAATGCCTTCAATTTCACCAGTGAGAACCTACTTTTAATAGTCGTCATGCTAATTAACAAGACATTAATTTCACCAATGCAAATTCATTCTTGACATTGATCAGCTTAATTATAGAAGCCTCAGGTGATGATGGAGAGATGCATAAAAGTAGCCCCTTGGAGTTGATCTGGTCTTTCTGCTATAATGCCAAGTGAACACCATGGAATATGTTTTTTGATTAGGGTAATTGAGGTTTATATCTTATGCTAATAATCATATAATTCACACCATTAATGCTAACTTACATATCTACACACACATTTATGTATGTTTGTGTGTGTACATGTGTATATGTAATCTACATTACTGTAGTATCTTTCCCAGGAGCCATCTACACTCTAGAGTTAGGGTTAACCCTACAATAAGGAATAAACTCTGATCTCTAGAATTATACTTGTGACCTAAGTGATTCTAATAGGTTCTCCAGAAGTAATCCATCTTCTAGGAAGCCTAACACTAATCAAGTTGTACTTTTTATCTCATCTTCAATTTCAAAAATTATTTGTAGAAATTCTTTATGCAATAATGCAGATTTATGTACTTGACATATTGTAATTAGTAAATACTTTTCATGTGACAGTTTCCCTTCCCAAGTAATTTATAAACTTAACCAGAGAAAGAAGTATTTTTTTTTTCCATTTTCATTTGCTCATTCATTCATTTCACAAATACTTAGCAGCATCCAGCTAGGTTCTTTTCACTTTTCTTTTGCACTTCCATGCCCACATAAAACTGGGTACACAGTGCATACACTGTAAAACGGTACATGTTGTTAATTGACTGAAAAACATCCTATTATGAGGCTATCATTATTGACATTTGCAGGTGTCTTTTCCTAATTTCAAAATGCCTTTTTTATTTTAGATCACTCCAGGTAGCTGTCTCACAGAATCAATCTATCGATTCTCACTGCACAAGGTGAAGGAGAAACCACCAGATCAGGTATGACTTTCAGTACTAAAAGGTACCCAGTCAAAATCAAATACATATAATACATTTCAGAGTGAAACTTTAAAAATATTCTTCCAATAGAACTTGAGGCAATTGATTTTGGAAATTACTAGAAGTAAGGGACCATTTATTTCCTCTACCATACCATCTATTTTGTGGAAAAGAAACTATTTATACGAGTACTTGTTAAAGCTTCTACATTGCAATTTACTCCACCTAATAATTACCCTATCAACACATATTCTGTCTAAATGTCTTTAGTCACGGTCCTTCTAATGTAATCTGGGTGTTCATTGTTCTTCTGTTTGATATGCACTGGAAGCTTACAGCATTTTATTCTAATCAGTATTTGAATGCATTGTCTGTTGAAATGAAAGTAACAATGATTAGTAGACAGATGTTTCCCTTGAATGTGAAAATGTAGGGGTTAAAACTACAAATTAAATTGAATACTCAGTTTTGCATGCATTTTCAAAGATGGTGGGACACAAATTTTTGTGAAGTGAAAATCAGGTGCTAGTCAAAGTTGTAAAGATCTGTGAGCTGCAAAATAGATGATATTTGGAAGTAGCTATACTTGCCCATTCTGGAGAATAGATACCTAACTCTGGTATGTTGGTAAAATGAAATATCGTTTGCCTTTATGGATAGTGGTTTTGGATAGGAAAAACATGGAAGGGGAAAACAGAACAATTAGAATTTCCTGCCATGTACACCAATGCACCAGTATATTAACAGGAGGATTAGAAGAGCCTATGAATTGATTGTCATTATTCATTAGTAGATTACTATTCTTGTAGATATAAAACATTTCTCTGCTTGTTGGCTTGTTTTGAACTTCCAAGCCCACCTGTAACTGGGCCAAGGACACAGTGCTATAAATAATATGCTATAAATACTATAAAATAAGTTGCTATAAAAATAAGTTTATCATGTTAAATGTCAAATACCAAGATTTTATAATAACTAACTGAGTTCTCTCTTTTGGCCATGTTTATCTCTTATTTCCACATATTCCTTAGCATTTTACAATGGGATTTCTAATTTATACGGTTGTGAAAAAAATTTCAAAGTGTTTATGTCAACAAACTGGTATCAATTTCATAGTTGAGGAAAGAATTGTGGCCAAGGTTATTTCCATTGTTTTTATTTGTAAAAATACTACAGCTCATTCTGGATTCACAATGGGGTTATGTCCCTATAAACCCACTGCAACTTGAAAATAATCAAATAAATTGAACATACATTTAATGCGCCTAACTTGTCAAACATCAAAGCTTAGTCTAGCCTACTTAAAACGTGCCCAGAAAATTTATCTTGGCCTGGTTGGGCAAAACCATCTAACACAAAGCCCAATTTATAATAAAATGTTGAATATCTCATGTATTTTATTTGAGTACTGTACTGGAATGAAAAATGACAGCTGTAGGTGTGCAGAATTTCTGTACAGGTGCAGGATGGTTGTATCAGTTGTTTACCCTTGTGACCACGTGGCTGACTGAGAGCTTTAGCTTGCTGCCACTGCCCAGCAACATGAAAGAGCAGCGGACCACATATCACTAGCCAGGAGAAAGATCAAAATTCAGAATTCTAAGTATGTTTGCAATATGAATGTATATTGCTTTTATACCATCATAAAGTAAAAAAGTCACAAGGAAAACCATCATAATTTGGGGGCCTTCTGTGTTGTAATTTATAATTTATTTAAATAAATTTTGTAATAATTCCTTCTCTTCAACTGTCACAAACACTTACTGTGAATAGGTAATGAGTAAAGCTGAAGAATACAGAGGAGCTGGTCAGTCTGGGAGTGGGAGCCTAGTTAGCTGATGTCCCAAGGAAGAACAATGGGGTCGACCTTAAAATTCTAATTGACAGTGCATCACTTACGATTTTCCGACTGCAACGGTCTCAGTCATCAGACTGATTTGGGGTAGCCCTTGTTTGGTCGAAATTGCTCGAACAGTAATTAAGAAGATGAGTGAGTGTCTTTGGGTTAGGATAGTTCCTCCGATGACTGACCTGCTCAGCATTTGTATAAAATCTCTTTAGGTTATGGGTCTAATCTCCTCCATTAAATATTTATTCACATAGAATTAGGGGTTTCAAAATGAAGAATCTTTGGAGTCAATACCTGTGATTAAAAGGTTATTTAGTCTTCCTGGTTGAGAAGGTGCCACTACAGTGAGATTTCTGTTTCATGATGCTTTCCCTCCTTCGTATCTCTGTCCTCCCAGCATCCCCCACACACACCTGTTACTGGTTTTGACCATGGGATTTAACATGCATTTTTTTTTAATTCTGTTAACATAGCCTAAAGCCTTTCAGCCAACCTCACATTTGAAAAAATCAAATAAGTAATAAAATAAAGTAATAATTGCTTATAGTTCATAAGATTTCCTGAGCAAACCATTTAAACCTTCCTCCTTTCTGCTCACTGGATTAAAGGCCCCTGTTGGATGAAGGCTAGTTTCTCTCAAATAGGGATATAGTATTTTTGTTATTTCCTTTTAATTTTTTTTGTATCAGATAACTACTGATTATTTGACCTTTTTATATTATAAATAAAGCATAAAGTCTAAAGACAAGTAGACTGAGGATCATATGCCAGTCTCATCTTTCACTAGTCTAGGACTAATGAGAAAGTAAGTTAACCTCTTTTTGCTACAGTTGCTATATTTGCTACATTTGCAGGTGGGGAACAATGATATTATCTAAAATGTTTTTTTGAGATTTCAGATGTGTATTTCATTTCAAACCCTCAGTATATGGGGTAGCACAGAACAAGCACTTGAAAACATTAACTGTGTCATGAATTGCTTAGATTATTAATCAGAGTGGCACTTATATAGATTAATAGAGTCATCACAGGAAATAAGAATGGTTTATCTGTTTTCACATAATGGAAAAGAAAATAATCTTAATATTAACAGTGCACTGGAGGTAGCTTGAAGTTTGAAGACATGCAGTGCCTCTGGTTCTCGTTGTTGATTATTGATGTAAGCACAGAAAACAAGTAGAGAATGCTCAATATATGTAGTCCAGTATCTGAGAAAACCAGTGTAAAAGTGCCTAGGGAATGATGTAGCCCCCCAGTTTTTTTTCAGACTGGCTTGTTTAGATTTGTTTGGTTTGACTTGGTTTAGCTTTTTATGCAGAATTACACTAAGTATAAAGTTATGTAAGGAGAGTTATTGTATTTGGGAATGGGAGAGACTGAGATTCTTGTCTGTTCAACTCCCCCAACCAACTCCATGACTGAAATTGCTCTGGAGACCTCCCAATGCTTACAAAACACAATGTTAAAGACTCTGACCTACTCCAGCCCTTTAAACTTTAGGATGGATAAACTGAAACCAAGAACAGCAGAGGGACATGCCCGGAGTCGCACGCTGAGGGAGGGACATGGCTTTATGTGCTGACTCCTATCTACTGAATCATGTGGACTCTTCTGAAGAATACATTTGAAGTTTAGGGCAGCAAATATGGCAATGGAGAGGTGGCCTTCCCTCTTTTTGCCAGTCATATTGCATTGGTGGTTGTGCATGCATTACAGTAGTGATTCTCAAAGTGTGCTCCCCAGCCAGCAGCATCCGCTGGTTCTGGCCTACCCAGCCTACCTATCAAAAACTCTGCTGGTGGGGCCCAGCAGTTTATGGATTAACAAGCCCTCCAAGGGTTTCCAATATTCATTAAAGTTTGAAAACCTCTGTATTGAAGATATTCTTTGGGTATTAGCTACATCTGTAAACTGATTTTAATTTACATGGTTTACCAATAAGGGGCAAAAACCACTGTGGAGATCAATAAAATTCTATAAAGAATTGAGAGGGAAGAAGGAATCTAAAATTTGCTGGTCACCATATATCAAGCCCTCTTTGATTTCTATTAGGTATCTTGTTTGATCCTTACAGCAGCACTCTGAGGTATATATTATTATCTGAATTTTGATGGGAAAATCAGACTTCAAGAGACTAAATAACTTGTCTAAGATCATTCAGCTGAAAGTTTCAGATCTTGTATTTGAACCCAGATATAGCTGACTCCAAAGCTTTAAATCTTCTCATTATGAACTGAAATCCACTGGGCTTCACACACACCTTGGGTGGGAAGTCTGCAACCACAGGGGGTAATACATACATTTAGTTTTTATTATCATTATGTAGTGCTTTGATGTTGATTATCCTTGGAATATAAAGTACCTCATTCTTGGTGTTACATGGAAACAATGATTTGTCACTCTGATATGAGTATGCCTTTTCTTTTTTAATTCTACTTATATCTCTTTGAATATCATCCCCCAAATTTCTGTATACTTGCCTAACTATGACAAGTGAATGTGTATGTATATATGTATTTTTTTCTCCATAACATTTCATGTAAAGAATACATATAGCTCCAATGTGTCCTCTTTTGGGACATCTAAAAAATTTCTGAAAAAAAATGAATCATTACCCTTAGACATTATGTAAATAAAATCATGTAAGTATTATGTAAATGTAATTTCATATAGAAGTAATTACAGGGATATGTACTGCTAACTTCAGAGCTGTAATATAGGGAATTACAGGACAGGGTAATTATATGTCATGTTCCCAAAATCTTCAGTATCTAGGAAGAAATTCATCAATTTTTATATCTGAAAGAGACATTAAATATCTCACATGTTCAGCAGAGGGTGTGGTAAATGGGTGGTATGATTAGGTAAGTGGCAGATGAGGAGGTACTGTGAACATGGAAGATGTTCTTATTGCAGGAGCTTCACAGTTCTAGAGCTGCCAAGATTACGTGTCAGTTACAGACCTTGCTGATCTCTACTTGAGACTGACTTTCAATGGCCACAGAGGAAAATTCCCCTTGCCTGTTCCACATTCTTGGGTACTGCCTATAGGAATGTCAGTCACATGGTCTAGTGACTGGTAAAGTTCTGGAAGATTGAACTTGATTGAGCAGGTTTTACCAATGGCTGATGGAAGAAAAATAAGGAATAAATGCACATAGTTTAGCAAAAAAAAAATATGAATGCAGTATGAGTACTTGAGAAGCCTTATCAAGTATTGTGTCTGAATGGTAGATGTTTTGCACATAGGAAAAAAGACCAAAAATCAGATGTTAATGAGATGAGATCTGGAAGCAGAACAAGGCAAGAAGTTCAGGTACTCAGTCTTATTGAGGACAACTAAGTGTTTGGAAACCAAATAAACTAATTTTAAGAATCGAGAGGATAATGTCTTTTTTCCAGCAATCAATCACTTGTTACTTACAAGGCCAAGCTTTATTCATTTTTCCAAGTAAATGTCTCTCCAATTTATTTGCTTCACTTCACATTGACTGCTGTGACCAAACTCTATGTCACATTATCCCTTGCCTGAATGACTGCAATCTCCCCGTAACTGGTTGCCACACTGTCACTTTTTCTCTCCACAATCTGTTTTCTATACTGCAGCCAAAATTATTTATTCTCTAATCATTTCCCATTGCTTCAAGGGAAGGTATTAAAGTCCTTAACATGATCTACAAGGCTCTGCATGCTCTCATGCCGGCTTACTGCTATAGCCTTATCTGAGGAGCCTCTTGCTCTGTTCTCTCTTCAACTCAGCACTGTCCATTTTTAGTTTCTCTCGGTAACTTGCCTGCTCAGGTATATTCTGCACAGAAAGCTTTTCCAATTGCCTGTTACTCTTTTAGGTCTAACAGGTCTCAATTCAAATATTGCTTTGCTAGGAAATACTTCCTTGACAATTTCCTCTCAAAATATACACACATGCACACAGAGGTCAGGTCCTTTTTTATATTTCCTAAAAGCTTGCTGTTTTTTTTCCTTCACAGCATTAACTAGTTTGCAATTATGTATTTGTATGTTTAGTTGACTAAATGTCTGGCTCTCCCACTAACCTTAATCTACATGAAAGCAGGGACCTGACTTTTTTGATTGCAGATCTATTCAAAGGCTTAGACCAGTGACTGTGTCAATTCTTTGCTAAGCAAAGTCTTCTTAGAAAACAAAAGTAAAGTGACAAAAGAAAAACAGATAAATTGAACTTCACACAATTACTTTTATACTGTAAACAATATTATCAATAAAGTGAAAAGAAAACCAACTGAATTAGAGAAAATATTTGCAAATCCTCTGATAAGGTATTTGTAAATAACTATTACAGTCAGTAATAAAAAAGAGATAAATAACCCTCCAAAAATGGGCAAAATTGTGAATGGGCATTTCTTTAAAGATGGTGTACAAATAATCAATAAGCACATGATAAAGTGTATAACATTACCCATTAAGGAAAGGAAAGTCAAAGGTACAATGTGATATTACTTCATGCCCACTAGGATGATTATAAAACACTTAAGGGTAGTAACAAGTTTTGAGAAAGACATATACAAATTGAAATTCTCATACATTGCTGATAAGGATGTGAAATGATGTAGCTGGCTATATATATAGAAAACACTTCAGCAAGTCTTCAGAGTATTAAACATAACATTATTATATGATTCCTAGCAATTTCACTTCTAGTTATATAGCCAAAATAATTCAAAACATGAATTCACACTAAACTTTGTAAACAAATGCTCATTATAGCAATACTCATAATGGGAAAATTCTGGAAACAACCCAAGTTTCCATCAACATGTGGTATATGGTATATTTGTACAATGGAATATTACTCAGCAATAAAAAGGAATGAAGTACTACTACATGTTACAGCATGAAGGAGCCTTGAAAACATTATGCTAAGTGAAATAAGCCATAACAAAAGACCATAAAAGAGCAAAA
Organism: Manis pentadactyla; assembly: GCF_030020395.1. NCBI lineage: Eukaryota > Metazoa > Chordata > Mammalia > Pholidota > Manidae > Manis > Manis pentadactyla. The sequence continues at coordinate 34,058,660 of NC_080027.1, forward strand.
GTAGTCATGATTCCATTTATATGAAATATTCAAAATAGACAAATATAAAGAGATAGGAAGGAGATTAATGTTTACCTAGGAGAGGAAGGAAGAGTACTGATAGCAAATAGAGAATGACTGATAATGGGTATGGGGTTTGTTTTTATTTTTTTAGTACTAAAATATTTATAAAATTAGATTGTAATAATGGTTATACAACTCTGTGAATATACTAAACATCATTGATTATATGCTTTCATTTCCTGAATTGCATCATATGAGAACTATATTTCAGTAAATCCATTGAAAAATTTTAAGTCATGACATGAAAAACAAGCTTCTTATATTTAATATCTTAGTATAGTATTTACACAAAGGATCAAAAACTGTCAGCATACATATACCCATAAAAAGTAATGCAGAACACCAGAAATGGTAACTACATGGGCAAATTTTTAAAAAGTGTCATATTTAAATATATTTAAAATATAACTGTTTAAAGCAAAAACATAACAATGACTTGTGAATTTCATAGCATATTTAGAAGTAAAATATATTAAAATAATAGCAAAAAGCCAGAAGGGAAGAAATGGGAGTATATTGTTTTAAGGTTCTTATAGTATATATGAAGTATTATAGCACTTGAAGGTAGACTGTAATAAGTCAGATGTATACTGTAAACTTTGAAGCAACAACCAAAGTAATAAAACAGAGGTATAGCTAAAAAAAAAAGGGAGGTAAAAAGCAATAAAAAAATATTTAATCCAAAAGAAGGCGTAATAAGAGGAAAAAGGCTATAAAGAATATATGGGACGATTTTTTTTGAAAGCATGATTGTGTATTTAAAGCCAACTTTATCAATAATATCATTAAATATAAATAGCCTAAACACCCCAATTAAAAGTCAGGGATTATGAGATTGGATAAAAATAATGTATCAATTACAGTAATATACATTGATATAGAAGTACAAAAAGGTTAGAAGTAAAACAGAGAGAGAGAAAGGGAAAACTGTATTATGATAAAATAAGCAAAAGAAAGATGCAGTAAATATATAGACAAAGTAGATTTTAGGCAGAGAATATTACCAGAAATAAAGGTCATTTCAAAATTTTAAAGAAGTCAACTCATAAAAAGTAACAATCCTAAACCATTATGCACCCAATAACAGAGCTTCAAACTATGAAGCAAAATTGATCAGAACTGCAAGTATGAATAAATAAGTAGTCATAATTAGAAACTTCAGCACCTCTCTGTCATAACAAATAGGACAAGCCAAAAGAAAATCAGGTTAAAAATGACTTGAATAACACTAAAACCAACTTGGCCTAACTAACATTTATAGAATGCTGTCCCCAACTGAAGCAACATACACTCTGTTCAAGTACATGTGGGACATTTAGCAAGAGAGATCATATTCTGACCTTTTCAGAATGTATTATCATTTCAGTTTCAATAAATTTAAAATAATTCAAGTCACCCATATATCTTCTATGACCATAATGAAATTAAATTAAAAATCAGTAACAACAGAAATATGGGAAATCCCCAAATTTTGAAAACTAAGTAACATGCTTCTATATAACCCATGGCCCAAATAAGAAATTAAGAAAGAAATTAGGAAATACTTTGAAGTGAATGAAAATTAAAATATAACATTTCAAAATTTGTGGGGTTTAACTAGGACAGAACTTAGACATTTAAATAGACATATAAATAGATACAGCATTAAATATCTATTTCAGAAAATAAAGTCAAATGATAGAACTTAGTTTCCACCTTAAGAAACTAATAAAAGAGTATATTAAATGCAAAGTAAGCAAAAGGCAGGAGTAATAGTTAATGCAATATCCCTAAGTGAAATAGAAGACAGAAAAACAATAGAGAAAACCAATGAAACCAAAAGCTTATTCTTTGAAAAGATCAATGAAATTGACAAACCTCTAGTCAAATTGATCCAGAATTAAAATAGAATAGACACACATTATTACTGATATTAAGAATGCAAGAACTTCAGCATTTTATTAAAAATAATAATAATAAAGAGAGAAATGTGGTATCCACATATAAATCAAGTATAAAAACCAAATGAGTATTCATATTTGAACTGACTGTTTATAGTTCATAATGCATGAGCAAAACCAAAAGTTTCTGTGATGACTGCCCTTGTACTGTTCACTATGTAACTTATTCATTATGTAAGAATTTGTTCTCCATGTAAGAGCTTGTTTGTTATGCCTCAGAAGATTGGAGACTGACGAAAATTAGGCTTGGGGTGGATTAATGATTGTGCATTGAGCACTGACTCCCCTATACAGAATTTTATTGTCTTTAACAACCATTTGATCAATAAATATGAGAGATGCCCTCACAAAAAAAAAAAAAAAAAAAAAAAGGACAGACTTCCAATGGTAAAATAAATAAGTAACCGGGATGTAATGTATAGCATAAGGAATATAGTCAAGTTATTGTAACAGCTTGGTAGGGTGATAGCTGGAACCTAGAATTATGTATATAAATGTTATCACTGTGTTGTACACTTGAAACTAATGTAATGTAATACTGTGCGTCAACTACCCTTCAATAAAAAGAATTAAAAAAATAAAAATAAATAAAAAGAATGCAAGAGGGGATGGTTCTGAACAACTCAATAACAATAAATTTGATGACCCAGATGAAATGGACAAATCTCTTGAAAGCACAGATTAAAAGCTCTATAGTGGATTAAATTATGTATCTTTGAAGATATAATTCATTAAGGATCCCAAGATGAAATGTTCCTGGGTTCCTAAGTCCAATGGCTGCTATCCCATAAGAGGAAGGAGAGAGAAATTTGCACAGAGAGACAAAGGAAAGAAGGCTAGATGAAGACTGAGCCAGGTATTTTAGTTATGCTGCCACAAGCCAATGAATACCAGGAAATTGAATTTGTATTTAAAAACCTTCCCACAAGGAAATTTCCAAGCAAAGACAGCTTTACTTGTAAATTCCATCAAACATTTAAAGGAGAATTACTATCAATTCTATACAAATTCTTACAGGAGTTTGAGAAGGTATGTTTCTCAAATAGTTTTTTGAGGCCAGCATTATCTTAATACCCAAGCCAGACAAAAAACATTACTACAGACAATCATCTTTCATGAATATAGATGTACAAATTCTTAACAAAATTGTAGCAGATGTAATCCAAAATACATAACATGGATAATGCTTATTTATAGTAATGCAAGGTTGACTTAACAGTAAACCACCTGATAATCACAACAGAGGTAGAGAAGTAGAGGTAGAAAAAAGTCGAACATATTCCTGATTAAAAACTCTTATTAAACTTGAATTAGAAGGGAACTTCCTCTACCTTTTAAGGGACAGAGAATGTTAAAAGACTGAATGTCACTTATATTCAACATATTGCTGAAGGTTCTACTGTGTATGCAATGAGAAATGAAAAACCAATAAAGAGAGAGAGAGACAGAGAGAAAGCAAAGATACCCTGCTTGGAATGGAAAAATTAAAACTGTCTTTATTTGCAGCTGACAAAATTATCTATATAGAGAATCTGATGGAAGGTACAAAAAAGCTACTTGACCTAAGTAAGTTTAGCAAGGATACAATTGGAAATTGAAATTTAATTTTTAATATGCCATTTTTTTTTAAAAAGTATCAAAAATGTGAGATGCTTAGGAATCAGTCTGACAGGACATGTGTAAGACTTGTACCCTAAAAACAAAACAACAAAAATGTTGCTGAAAATTTTACAGACCTAAATAAGTAGAGAGAGAATCCATGTTCATGAATTGTAAAACTTACTATTAAGATTTTAATTGTCCCCAATTTCGTCTGTAGAGTAAATGGAATTCCAATAAAAATTTCAGTTTTTTTGGTAAAATCGACAAGTTGATTCTAAAATTCACATAACAATATGAAGTGCATAGAACAGACAAAACAGTTGAAAAAGAAGTGTAAAGTTGAAGGAATTAAACTGACTTCAAGACTTACTATAATGCAGGAACAACACAGTGTGGCACTGGTTTAACGGTAGGCATACACATCAGTGGAACAGAACAGAGATCCACAGAAATAGATCCATAATGTTATGAACAATTATTTTTGGCAAAAGCAATTCAGTGAAGAAAAGAAAGCCTTTTAAACAAATTGTTTTAGAACCATTAAATATTCTTATGCACAAATGTGAACTTGGATCCATACCTCTCAGTATATACAAAAATTAGTAAAGTGGATCATAGATATAAATTTAAAATGTAAGCTATAAAACTTCTAGAAGAAAACAGAGGAAAGAAACAATTGGCCTTGGGTTAGGCAAAGGTTTCTTAGATATAACTCTGAAAGCTATATCTGTAAAAGAAAATATTCATAAATTGGACTTCATTGTAATTAAATATCCTGGCTGTTTGAAAGACGTTGTTAGGAGAATATTTAAAAGCCACAGACTTGAAAAATGTGTTTCAAATGATTATCCGATAACATATTTTATTCTAGAATATATAAAGAAATCTCCAAGTATATGAGAAGTCAAACCAATTAAAAAGAGGCAAAATGTTTTTACAGACACTCCACCAAATAATACATATGGATGGTAAATAAGAACTTATTGTTAATAATAAGAGAAATGTTAATTAAAACCACAAAAGATGCTATTACACACCTATTAGAATGTCTAAAATTAAAAAGAACGATGACATCATTTGTTGGCAAGGATATGGAACAATTGGAGATTTCACATACTACTAATAGGCCTGTAAAATGGGAAAACGATTAGGTAATTTCTTAAAAAGTTAAACAAAACTCTCATTGACACAGCCATTACATTCTTAGATATTTACCCTCCTCCCAGAAAGTGAAAGTGTACATCTATATGAAGACTTATAGATGAACATTCATAACAGCACTATTTGTAATGCCCCCAAACTGGAAACACCCCAAATAATCATCAAGAGATGAATGAATACACCAACTATGGCATAGCCTTTCAACAGAATCAGGTAATAAAAGGCAGTAAAAGGGAGGGAACTACTGACACATGCAGCATAATAATAAGATAAAAATCATACTAATAAATATAAATCATAATTGTAAGCATATTTTGCTTCATTGCACTTGGCAGATTTTGCAGTTGTTTTTTTTTTTTTTTTTTACAAATTGAAGATTTGTAGCAACCCTTCGTCTAGCAAATCTGTCAGCATCATTTTTCCAAGAGGATTTGTTCCCTTAGAGTCTCTATCACATTTTGGTGATTCTCACAATATTTTGAACTTTTTCAGTATTGTTACAATTATGGTGATTTGTGATCAGTGATCTTTGATGTTACTACTGCAATTGTTATGTGATACCTCCTGCATCCTTAAGACAGTGACCTTTATCTATAAATGTGTATGCATTGACTTCTCCACTGACTGTCTATTCCCCCATCTCTCACCCTCTCCTCACACCCTATCTGCTGAGACACAACAATATTGAAATTAGACTAATTAATAACCCCACAAAATGTTCAAGTGAAAGGAGGGCTCACACATCTCTCACTTGCAATCAAAAGCTAGAAATTATTAAGCTTAGTGAGGAAGGCATGCCAAAAGCCAGTACAGGCTTCAAACTGGGCCTCCTACACCAGTTAGCCAATTTGTGAATGCAGAAAAGTTCTTGAAGGAAATTAAAAGTGCTCCTCCAGTGAACACATGAATGATAAGAAAGCAAAATAGCCTTATTGCTGTTATGAAGAAAGTCTTGGTGGTCTGGATAGAAGGGTAAACCACCACAACATTTGCTTAAGCCAAAGACTAATCCAAAGCAAGGCCCTAACTCTTCAATTCTATGAAGGCTGAGAGAGGTGAGGAAGCTACAGAAGAAAAGTCGGAAGCTAGCAGAGGTTAGTTCATAAGGTTTAAGGAAAGAAGCCATCTCCACAACAAAGAAGTGCAAGGTGAAGCAGCAAGTGCTGATGAAGAAGCTGCAGCAATGGTCTAGCTAAGATCATTAATGAGGGTGGAAACACAAAACAGATTTTCAGTGTAGATAAAACAGCCTTCTTTTGGAAGAAAATGTCGTCTGGGACTTGCATAGCTAGAAGAGAAGTCAGTGCCTGCCTTCAAAGCTTCCAAGGACAGGCTCACTCTCTTGTCAGGGACTAATGCACTTGGTAACTTTCAGTTGAAGCCAATGCTTACTTACTATTCTGAATTTCCTAGGGCTCTTAAGAATTATATGAAATCTATCTGCTCTGTAAATGAAACAGCAAAGTTTGGATGAAAACAAACTGTTTTCAACATGGTTTATTGTATATTTTAAGCCCACTGTTGAGACCTAATGTTTAGAAAAAAAGATTCTTTTCAAAATATTACTGCTCATTGACAATATACCTGCTTACCCAAGAGCACTGGTGGAGATGTACAACAAGATTAATGTTTTCATACCTGCTAACACAGCATCCATTCTGAAGCCCATGGATCAAGGAGTAATTTCGATTTTCATATCTTATTATTTGAAAACTATACTTTGTAAAGCTCTAGCTGGCATAGACAGTCATTCCTCTGATGGATCAAGGCAAAGAAAATAGAAAACCTTCTGGAAAGGATTCACCCTTCTAGATGCCATTACGAACATTAAAAATTCATGAAAAGAGGTAAAATTATCTACATTAACAGGGGTTTGGAAGAAGTTGATCCCAGCCCTCCTGGATGACTTCAAGAGATTCAGGACGTCAGTGGAAGAAGTAACTACAAATGTGGTGGAAACAGCAAGAGAACTAGAATTTGAGTGGAGCCTGAAGATGTGATTTGACTGGCTGCTGTCTCATGATCAAACCTGACCGAATGAGGAGCTGCTTCTTATGGATGAGCAAAGAATGTGGTTTCTTTAGATGGAATCTGCTCCTGGGGAAGATGCTGTGAAGATTGTTGAAATGACAACAAAGAATTTAGAATATTGCATAAACTTAGTTGATCAGGCAAGTGGCAGGATTTGAAAAGATTGACTCCAATTTGGAAAGAAGTTCTGTTGTAGATAAAATGCTATCAAACAGCATTGCATGCTACAGAGAAATCATTTGTGAAAAGAGGAGTCCATTGATGTGCCAAACTTCACTATTGTCTTATTTTAAGTCATCGACCACCCCAGTCTTCAGCAGCCATCACCCTGATAAGTCAGGAGCCATCAACATCCAGGCTAGACCCTCCACCAGCAAAAAAGATTACAACTCACTGAAAGCTCAAATGGTGGCTAGCATTTTTTTTTTTTAGGAATAAAGCATTTTTTATTAAGTATGTGTATTGTTTCATTAGACATAATGCTATTGCATACTTAATAGACTATAGCATAGTGTAAACATAACATTTATATGTACTGGGAACCTACAACTTCATTTTGACTTCCTTTATCATGATACTTTATTGTGATCTTCACTTTATTGTGATCTTCACTCTTAAGTAGGCCTGTATTCTGAGTAAAAAAAAGCCAGATAATAAGAGAACGAATAATGTTTGATTTCCATTTACATAAAATTCTGGGAAGTCTAAACTAATCAATAGTGGCAGAAAACGAATCATCAGGAACCCAGGAACTGGGGAGTGGGCAGGAGCGTGGGATTCAGAGGGGCAAGAAGTAATTTTGGAGTGATGGGTATGTTCATTATTTCCATACTAGTGATGGTTTTATGAGTATATACATATGACAGAAATTACCAAATCTTACTCTTATAGCACAGAGATTTGAAAGAGCTGAAAATATTAAGAGAGGCAACCGTAGGAGACAGAGTGAGTGTGGTGCTCAAGGATCATCCCCAGTACTATGCAGGGTCTGGGACTGTATTCTCCAGGCAGGGTAGAGCCCTTGAAGGCTGTTACTAGGGCAGTGACGTGATTTTCATTTTAGCAACATGACTGGCAGCAGTAAAGGGAGAGTTCTGGCAGCACACATTTTTTTAAACATGGTAATGAAATTGTAACAAATGTTTCAAATGATCTCTGCAGGATTTCCAGTGAAACCAATTAACATACTTTTGAAAAAGTGCTGGTGGGGTTAGGGATTTATTCTGTAGCCATTAACACAAATTGGCCCACATTGGCATAAAGCTAGCCAGTGGCAGAACAATGACTTAAAACCAAACCTGTCTAATTTCAAAGCCCATTTCTCTTTCCACTACACATGTCCTTCCTTACCTGGACATAGATCTCATTCCAAAACCTAATGGTGATGAGGACTTATGTAATTAAAAGAGAATTTTCGGTGTGTTCCTAAAATCAGAATGTGGGCTAGATTTTTATATAATGCCAGGACCTGCTACAGTAGTTCTTAGTGAGAGCAAACAGGTTATCGTACTTTCACACCAGCGAAGGAGTATGCTGTATGCCACTCGTGGATTACGTCCATACCTGTATACTTGAAAGTATGAGTCAGATTCCAAGGTCATCCCCAAAACCACCCAGATTAAAAGTGATTAGAATGGCGATGCCCTGTCTTGCATCAGGACCATGAATTGATTGGGCCACAATGTCACATCCGGGCACAGTGCTCCATATTGGTTCAGGAACAGCCTCTCTAATCTAACTCATTGTAGACTGTTTCTCAGTGAAGCTCTAAGAGTAGAAAGCAAGAATGCCAAACTAAAATTAACTTGGCAAAGGAGAGGTTAAGCTTTAAAATTAGCAGTCTTATCTGGAAACATCAAAAGCAGTTACCCCTATGCCGTCCTGTTTGGAAGTCTTTGATGGAATTTGACATTTTGACAATCTGAAGTGTCAGTCATTCATTCTGTGGCAAATGCATAGAAACCTACATAAAATTTGCCTGTTTGGCTTTTCAGAATCATGAACAAAAACTCTCTTTGGACATTGGCTAATATTACTAATCAAACTTTAATGAAAGGCTTGTCATTTACCCTTTTTATTGTAGGTTGGATGGTTCTAGAAACAGCTTATGCAATTTTCACACAAAAGAATGAGCAATGAGTGTTTCAGGCCTATTACAAAATGATTTTTGTAGGCAAGACAGAAAAGGGAGTAAAGCTGCATCTAAGTATCAAGGAATCCCTCTCTCATTTGGCTCAATTTTATTTAGTCCTAGAGAGAAAAACAGTTAGTTCTCATTCACTCATAGTTCTTGTTGAGGTATTTTTTGAACCTAGTGGGCATCATCATGCCTTAAGCAGAACAGTAAGGATACAGTGTGAAGAGGTTAGATTCTGTCTTGTTAATGGAGCTCAGTTTGGAAATTAGCAGAGGGATTAAAATGCATGTCTTGGCTGTAGACGATACTAGCTTCAAATTCTCACTTTTCCCACACTGTCTCTGATAAACTTCTTTCTCTTCTCCTTGTTTGTAATTAACTAGGACAATAATACACACCTCCAAGAATTTCAGTGAGGATCACATGACATCATGACTCTTAACTCAGCGATCTGTACTGTGTGTTATCACCATACTTTGGGGGTTATTGGTGTAGTGGACATATCATTGAAGAGTAGTAGGATTAATTGTGGGCCAGGGACTTTGCATGTTGTATTTCACTTAGTCTTCATAACAATCATCCATCCTTTTTATTTCACCAATAAAATGAGGTATTTCACCAATAAAATGTTCTGAATCACAGAACATTTAGGAAACTTTCCTCAAAGTTATTCAGTTAATAAATGGCAGAGTCAGGACTTGAATCAAGTTCCCACTGGCTCCCAATCCAATATGTTTTCTACTCTGCAATGCTGCTTCTAATTTAAAATTAAATACAGAAGAATACCACAAGAAGTATTCGTTTATTAGTAGAAATCCTTAGTATAGTTCTATTACTAACCAAATCTGTATATTTATTTCAGTATCCATATGTAAAATAAAATTGCAAAAGCAAATGTAAATTTTCTTGTTCAACAACATGATTCCCCAGTTTCCCAATTTACCCTCTCTTGCTGTAAGTCCTTATACGAGTAAGTTTAGTTTGTATTTTCCAGCCACACTTATGGTGATTCACTTGCTGAGTCAAAATTTAAGAGACTTCTGAAAACACATATTGCTGCTGCTTAAAATTACATGTGAAACCTTGTACATTGAGCTCAAATACTTAGAATTCCCTTTAAAGTCTATGAATCAGGAGAGTCTAAGAAGACGAGTCCTATTACTGGCCATATGATACAGTGGTTAAGTGAGGTTATTAAGAGAGGCCATTTGAGGTTAGATTAGTTCTCGGAGCTCTACCTCAGTCAGTGTCTAGCTGTGGGATCATGGGTAAGTTAATGTTTTAGGTTCAATTTCCTCAACTGTAAATTAGAAATAGTAATGATAGCAGATAGCACATATGCATAGGGCTGTTTTAAGGATTACATGAAATCATTGTACAGATTCATTATCTCAGTGTCTGGCAAGTAGCACCGAGTAAACTGGATGTGGCTGTGGTTGCTGTGTAAGTCTCCAAAGCCAGTTATTTCCAAGTTCAAGTGAAACATTCTAACAAATAGCCAATCCACTAGGATAGTAAATCTATGACATGATGTTTTGATGGAAAATATTCCCTAGGAAGCTCTCCATTTTCAATTCTCTTTCAATTGTTATTACTTCAGAGAAGGTCTTCAATTAAGTGCTAATACACCCATGAAAACACCTAGCAATCTTCATTTGAATAAAGAGGTGTTCAGCATGGAAGACCAATATCTAGGTAGTCTTTCTTAGTCCAGAGTTGCTATAAGAGTGAGAGATGGGATTTGAAAAGTGTGGGCCTTATGAAGTCAGAAAGCTTAGCCTGAAATATTGGGCTCATCAAATTGTACAGTAGTCTGCACTTATAGAAGAGGACAGAGCTCTTCCATCCAAAGATCATATGACCCAGAGCCCAAACTGTGGTTTCTAGTACCATTTTGCAATAGAAGGCATCAAAAATCCTTGAAGAAATGGCTGATTTTGGATCCGGCACATGAAATATACAAGACAAACATCTGGTAGCATCTTGTAGTTCCATAAATGAAGGAATTTCTCAAAATACAAAATGATGAGAATATGCCAAAAGGACACAGAAGCCAGCTGAAAGAACTCCCAGTGGCCCAGAGTGAGAGCAATTTCAGTAACAAATAAATAATGTTGTAGTGAACCTATAACTCCAAATATGAAGTAATTTCATATTGATATAACTAAAGAATAAAAAATAGAGGAGAAGAGATAAATGTTCCATACAAAAGAATTTCAAATGACTATGTAGATATTTGCCTCTCCACTCCTTAATCATGGACTGTGCTTAGTGACTTGCTTGCAAAGAGTACAGTATGGAAAGGGGGGAACATAACAGTGGGGAATCTTGGCAAATAGTACCTTAGCTAGTTGATTAAGGTCAACATCATCTGTGATCAGTCATATGTTGATCACATGTACTCTTGATACGTGCTCAGAATGGAACTTCAATTCTTCCTTCCCAAAATCTGTAACTCCAGCCTAACCGTAAGGAAAAAAAAAACAGACAAACCTAGCTTGAGGACCATTCTGTGAAATATCTGATTCGTAGTCTTCAAAACTGAGAAGGTCATGAAGGAGAGTCTGAGAAACTGTTACAGCTCAGAGGAGCCTGAGGAGATGCGACAACCAACTGTAATGTGGTTTCCTGGGACAAGGAGGTGACATTAAGAAAATCTAATAACCTGCAAATAAAGCATGGAGTTCAGTAAATAGGACTTTTTCAGTATTTGACAAATGTACCATATTGATATCTTAACAATAGGGGAAACTAGGTGTAGGGTATACAGAAACTGTCCTATCTTTCCAGCTTTCCTGTAAACCTAAAATTATTCTAAAGTAATTATGCAAGGTATCATAAAATGATGTAACTAGCTTTACATCCAATTTTTAATGCCGTAAAGAAATCATTCTCACTGTCCGGTATGGTAGCTATTAGCCACCTGTGGCTATTGAGCACTTGAAATGTGGCTAGTCTAAAGTGGGATGTGTTTAAGTGTAAAATCTACACCTGATTTGGAAATGTTAGTCCATAAAAAAAAAATGTAAAGAGTAGTCTCACCAATAATTTTTTTATTGATTCTGTATTGAAAGAAAGGATATCTTGGGTATATTGGGTTAAATAAAATATATTATTTAATTAATTTCACATTTTATTTTTACTTTTTTAAATGAGACTATTAAGACATTTAAATTTCTTCTGTGAATTGCAATTATGTTTTATTGACAGCACTACTGTAAGCTATTAGCAATGGCATATTTCTGTATTTTAGGGTAAGAGGGTATGTGTTTTGTATGTTTTCTGAAATGTTTGTGCATATGTGGATTTTCTGTGTAATTTTGTTGTTGTTATGATTTTTTTTTAATGGAAGATAACCCAAGTACTTAATGAGTAAATCCAAATAAAAAATTTCAGCCTTTGGGGCAGATTTTTACATACTTATTCATTTGCCTGAGATAGCACCTAAGACTAGACTAGGGCTGCGGCGTGTGATGGATTGTCTTGGAGTCTAACTTCTCACCTCAGATGTTGCCTGCAGGGCCCATCTGCTGTGTTACTAAGATTGCTCTGCACATTATTTCCCCCCAAGGAGTCTGTGAAATACCACGTGATCAGTATATAGCAAAAACAGACAAAGTAGAAAGACATTCTTTCTCCCCTTCTATTTTAACTGTCGTTGCTCTTCCCATGAACAATATGTTACTATATCCCAACTTTATAAACCCCCATTGTCTGAAGTAAATGGTGCTTTATGTGCATAAACAAGCACTAATTTTCCTTTTGGGTGATACCTGATGGTTAAAAAAAAAGAAAACAAATTGCCACTTCCTTTTCTACCTGGAGAAGTCCTCATTCTTCAAGAGATATCTCTTACTGTCAAGATTTTGTTTATCCTAACCTTAAATGTCTCTACTCCCAAACACTGACCGGAAAATGGTCTTAGACAACATCACAACACATTCTTGTCAGGATCGCAGAGGTATGTCTCACTCACTAGATTTTGAGATCCCCGGCAGAAGACACCGTGTCTCTTCTATGGTTACAATGTGTGGGAAAGGATTTTCCTGGTGACCAGGTGCCAATCCTATTAGAACAATATAAATCAATAGGTAGTAATATGGGAATGAATAAAAGACTACAATAGCATCATCCCTTATTTATGTCTATCAGATTCCTGAATATGCTCTTCAGTTACATTTATTCGTATTTGCAACCTTCCACTGATTTCCAAATATAATTGTTCTCCCTATAATCTGCCTTGTTATTTGCTCTACTCGCTTCCTAAATTACTGAGCCAATGCTATTTTGCCCTTCCAAGGATGATGATTCTATTATAAATATTAGTAGATAGAACTAATTTTGGAAAGAAAGGGGAAATAAGAGAGGCCTTGGACAACCTAAAAGAAGACAGAGTAGCTTGGGCCTCCAGCAGACCAAAGGGGAGCACAGGCTTGGGATGGAAGCATTGAAATTACTTTGGGTAACTGTACTGTTTGAACTTCACTGCACTCTATTATTTGGGGGAGGAAGAGGAGGTTGCTTTTAATGGAGCTAACAAAATCTATAAAATCAATTTTTTAAATTTGATAAAAATCACAATATATTATAAGTTATGAACATCTACCTATCAGAATAATAAATGAAACTCACAGAGTGGAAAAGATATTTGCAGAACATATATCTGACAAAGGACTTATCCCAGACTATATAAAGGACTTCCATAAATCAATAAGAAAAGGTGGACAACCCAATTGAAAAATGGACAAAAAAGGACTTAGGATACTTCACAAACAAGGATATCCAAATGGCTATTGAAATACATGGAAAAATGTTCAACTTCATTAGTCATCAGGAGATACATATTAAAAACATAATGCTATGTTACTATATACCCATCAGAATAGCTCAGACGAACAAGATGGAAAAATAAAAAATGTTGGCAAGGATGTGGATGAACCAGAACTCCCCTACCCTGCTGGTAGAGTATAATTTGGTGCAGCCATTTGGAAACTATTTGATAATATCTACTAAAGCTGAACCTATGTATAACCTCAGCAATCCACACCTCAACAGAATGTATACCTGTATTAATCAAAATCCACATACTAGAATGTTTATCACAACTCTGTTCATAACAGCCCTAGTTGGAAACTACACAAATGTCTATCAACAATTAAATGTATAAATTAGTTGTGGCATATTCACACAATGTAATACTATAGAGCAAAGAGAATCAGGTGGTCTACAACTACATTCACAAATATAGATGCATCTTACAAATGTAATATTGAGTAAAAATTCAGACAAAATAAAGTACACACTGTAAGAATGCATTTTATATTAAATTCAAAGTAGGAAAACCTAATATATGTTGTTGGAATTCAGGATTGCAATTAACTTCTGGGTGAGTGGTGGGGTAGTGACTGGATGTGAGCACAAGGGGTGTCTGGAGTGCTAGTAATGTTCTGTGTTTTGATTTGGGTGCTAGTTACATGTATGTCTTCAGTGATAAAAATGTATCAAACTATATGCTTTTTACATATAAGCAAGTAATTCCAATAGAAATGTTTACAGATACAATGTTATGATACAGATTCTTGTCCATTTTGGGTATAGACCAATATAGAGCATTATACATCCAGGGGGCACCTGCATAGGGTTGCAAAGGAGCAGAGACTTTGCACAGGTGTGCTGGGGCTACCTGTAGTTAACAGTAATGGAGAACATTTCCACACACACTACTCTGAGAACTTTATATTCATTATGTCATTTATTTGCACAACAATCTCAAAAGGTAATGAAATTATTATCTCTGTTTTACAGAAGAGAAATTTACTTCATTTGCCCAAGGTGGCGTTAGACTCAGACTTAACATCCTTGTCAGTCTGACTTCAGAACCTGACCTCTTAGCTACCATGCCATTGTCTTCAATTTTTTTTTCAATTCTATTAAATTGAATTCCTTTCTCTACAGGAGAATATTTTAAAAGGCAATTATTGCCTGGCAATAACCTACAGGCCTCTCTGCAAAACCTAGGATCCCCTCTATCTGGAATTCCAATGTGGGATTTGTGAACCAAGTTATTCTGTGTGCCTCATAACACTAACATGCCCTCTGCAGAGCAACTAGGAATTAATGCCGCACAGGATATGCATCTGATGAGGAGCCACTGATGCACTGGGTTATAGAAAGAGCCTAGACTTGATGGGAGGAGGCTTGAATCAAGTTCCATTTTGTCAGCATCAGTGTGTGATGCTGGACATGATACTTGCTTATTCTGAGCCTCAGGTTTTGCAGTTGCAAAATGGGAAAAGTAGTTACCTACCAGATTCCTAAAGTGCAGTTTTCCTTTTCCCTTTTCTTTTCTTTCTTTCTTTCTTCTTCTTTTTTTTACTCTATTGTGTACTGGCTAGTCACTTTTGAATATGCTATTTCAGTTTAACCTCACAATAATATAAGCATTATCAATTTCTATCCCCACTATTCCAATATGGACATCAGGCTCAGAAAGATTAAGTAGTTTGTTTAAGTTCATGCACCTGTGTTATTTCTCTTCCATTATTTAATGTCTCTGAGCCTTAGTTATATCACAGAAATAATTAGAATTGTTCCATCTGGTGTAGGGTGATTTTATTTATTTATTGTTGTGCTTTTGTTTTTTTACATGTACTTGGCACCAACTATATGACAAGCAGTCTGCTAGACACTTTCAAATATATCATGTCATTCAGTCCTCATAAAAACCCTGAGGTTGAAATTGTTAAGTCCATTTTACAGATGAGAAAACTAAGTCTCAGTGAGACCCAGTCATTTTCCCAGGCCCATCCAGCTAGAATCCGAGCCCAGGTTTAACTTGCTTTAATATGCAGGATCTGTTCACAAAGTGCAGGGCCTTCACATTTTATGGTTTTGAGAATAAAAATGTTGGTGTAAAAAAGTAATCATTTAAACAACAATACAAAGGAGAAACTTAATTTTGAACAAAATTAAATGATTTTTGTGTCCCAAACCAATGTTATTAACTTATTTCCCTGTCTTTATGTTTATCATAATTTGAAATTTAACCATTCACTCCAATCATTTATTCTTTATTTATTTAAAAAGATCAGTGAAATGCCTAATGGAACTAAACACTGAGAACTAGGAAGGGAAACCTACTCTTCCCTCTGTAAGGACAGGCTTGAGTTAGGTGGAGAGTAAAGGTTAAAACGGAGGAGGTGGAGAAACAGAACAGAAAAGGAAGTATAGTTAAAAGACCAGGTGAGAGATGAGGTCTCCTTTGTTGATTCTTAAAAATGGTAGGAGAGCTCAAGCAGAGAAGGGGAATTAGGGCTTCCAGGGTGGAGTAGCTTACATAAGAACTGTAAACCTGATAAATCTAAGTATTTGTACTGAAATCTTGGTGAGTGGTAGGAGGCAGTGGCCAGACCATGTGTTTTGATACCTGAAGCTTACAAAAGATGAAGAGTCCTCTCTTAGGAAACTGCAGGCATGATTAGGTAAAGAAGTACATGTTCAGTTAGGATGAGAAAAATTAAAAAATTAGTGTGTGTTATGCTTGGAGATTTGGAGACTTAGATCCCTTTTTTTAAAAATCAGAAATGCTTATATAGAAATGCTTAAATGGAAATTCTTCCATATCAAAACATAACTTCTTCTGTCTGCCTAGAATTCTCTGTAACTCCCAGCCATTCCCAGTACTCATTATGGGCCATGCAGGTGAAAAGAGCTGAAATTTAAGCAAGATAAACTTCATCATAAATCTGTCTCTGGAAGGAGGTGAAGCTAGTCTTGTATGATAGAATTCTAAGATGGTCCCAAGATTCCCACCTTCCTAGTGAATATACCCCACATAATCCCTTCCCCTTGAATGCAGTGTGACCTATGAACATAATGGATGCTTTGTGATAAGGTTACATTATATGGCAAAAACTAAAGAATTTTGTAGATGTAATTAAGGTCTACAATCAGTTGACTTTGAGTCAATCAAAATGGAGATATCCTGATTGGGTCTGACCTAATCAGGTGAAGACTTGAAAGAGGTGTAGGAAAGGTTTTCCTGCTGGCCTCAAAGAAGTATAGAGCCATATTATGAGGGTCATATGGCAAGAACTGTGAACAGCTTCTAGAAACTAAGAGCTAATAGCCAACAAGAAAATGGGGACCTCAGCCATAAAATGTCAAGAAATTAAATTCTACCAATATGTCATCTTAGAATGGGACTCCAAGATCCAGAAAGGACGATGATAGCCTGGCTGACATCTTGCTTGCAGAGGACCCCAGAAGAGCTGTGCCTGGACTCCTGACCCATAAAAACTGTGAAATAATAAATATGTGCTGTTTTAAGCTGATAGGTTTGTAGTAATTTATTACGCCACAGTAGAAAACTAAATACATCAGTAAAACTGAAAAAAGGAGAATTTGGTATGCTACACTTCGAAATTCATAGTGCTGCAATGACTGTTGCATCCATAAGACCATTACTACAAAAAGTAGTTTGACTTACAAGTTTGTGTCATGTTTAAATGTCTCTGTAGGGTAAAATATAAAGGCAGCTGTTCTAATTTCAAGCACTGGTACTAATTTACTGGGTGACTCTGATCTCATCACTGTCTTTTTTTTGGGTTTCAATATTCTTATCATCACTGTGAGGGAATGGGATAGCTTCAACTCCAAGGATTTTCCAACTCTGGAAATTTTATGAAATTGTCAGCTGTACTATCAAATAGGAGCTCCATGAAAGCTAGTGGCCTCTCTGTACTTTTGTACAGGTACCATGTGTCTAGACATCAAGATTTCTTTCCATTTCAGAGTGGACTGAATTCTGCATTGAAATTACTTCTTACATGCTGTAATTATAGAAAAACAGATGATTCATTTTCAGAAATGTTCTATTCACTTAGAATAACCACACCTAGAATAGGAATCTTCTTGACCCTGACAGTTTTCATCTAGAACTTGCTGATTCAATAGAAAGACATCAAATTATATCCACTGTTAATTTTGAGTTAACTCAAAGTATTTAATTAACACCTCTTCAAATGAAAAAGAAAAGATAATTTCCATTAAAGGCAGTGAAGACCACTTAAAAGATTTTAAAATCAAATTTAAAACCCATATCCATTCAAACTCTCACAATTAAAAATATTCAGAATAGAGATGTATAGAAAGCAATTAGCACCTCTGGGGAATGAATGGGGGAGGATACTAAACACGATTTGATTAAATGTTGAAATTAAGTGAAGCTGAATCTTTGCATAATTGTAGAAGAGGAACCCAGTACCTCAGACATATTTTAAAACCTGCAGGAAAAATATAAAATTTGTGAGCTCATTAAAGACCATTAATCTGATGGTGAATGTGAGTGGCCTGCTCAAACATTAGGTTCTGAGTTCCTGGTAATGGGATAATTCCATGAGGCTGGGTCAGTGGACCCAGTGGTTCTATCATTAGTTTGCTAAATGGTCCAAACTAGGTCACTACACTTCTTTGGGCTTCGTTCCCCTTCTTTTAATCAAAGATGATGTGTTACTTATATTAAATCAGCATTTCCCAAAATATAATAAATGAACCACCTGTTCCTTTGGCTTTTGATATGCATAAAAATATATGAGACCATTTTTAAATGGTCAAATCAGTTTTAGGAAAACCTGAGAATTAAATGTATTTAATTTTTTGTTTTTTAATTTTAGGATTTCTTAAAGTATTTTCTAGGCTGATGGGCCAAGTGAATCTTGCAGGTGATACCCTGTCAACTCATTTGATGAAAGAATCTCCTGTTCTTAGAAAATATCTAGGAAGGTGTTGAGCAGAACACATGTTGGAAAGCACCAAATTAGATGATCTCTAAAGACCTTGACAGCTCAGTGTTCTTTGAATCTTGATCATCTTCTCTGCACTTTAGCTCTGGGTACATTCATGAGCTGGAAAGGATGTTAATAGGCATAGCAATTTTGACAGTAATTTACTAAGTCTCCTTGATGAAGTCAAACATTTAATTAAATATTCATTAGTTTCAAACCTGAGCCTTGTTAACCATGGATTTGTTTCAAGCGTGTAGAGAAGGACCTTCCTGTTTTACAATCTCTTTATAGTTTCAGATGTACACACTCACTTATAACTCAAAAGCTTAAATTACTGAATCCAAAAATAAATGCCTTCCAGGACATATTGGCTCCATTGTTCCTTTCCCTGTCCTTACCTCTTCAGGTAGCCCCAAAGATTGCCAAGTTGAAACAGAATTGAGCTCAGTACAATAACAGTGCAATGTTTAGTAGAAAAGATGCTATAGTATGTTGGGGAGAGAAAACCCTTTGGAATGGAATGACCTAGGGGTTCAACTCAAATCAGTCACACTACCTGTGTGGCCTTGGGAAGGTTACTCAAACACATGAGGGTGCTTGTGGGTAAAACTGCAATATTTCCAGAATCTCTAACCTGGCCTTAGTGCATCTCCATATCAATAGGTGTTTCCAAGGGGTGGAGAGAAGTAGTTATCTCCATATCAATAGGTAATTATGAGGGGGAGTGAGGGCATATATGGACCAGAGAGGTTGGGCAGGGCCCCTTTTTGCAGCCAGGCCATGAGAGACACAGGCGAGCAGAAGTGGACGACTGCTTGTAAATGGATTTCTCCCACTTTAGTTCTCCCTTTGACTGATTTCAGTTTCAAAGGTATTTTGCCCCAAGTTGGGAAGGTTTATTCCCCTGGAGTTACAGTGCTTTATTCTTATCTGTAACTGTTGGTGTGTTCAGGCTGTATATTTACTGAGTATGATCAAAATTCAAGAATTAAGCATTGCTTCTCCGTTTCCTCTAACAGGTCTAATATTTTTTCATGTGAGCCTCCTCAAACTACAGTACAACAGCTTAAGCTTGTTAATTGAACACACCAGTCTATTCAGGTTTAAACAGTCTCTTCTCATTTAAAGCAGTCATTTTCACTTTTGTGTACAAGTTTAGTTTTTTAGAGAGTTCTTCCCTTTTCCTCCTCAAGAATGGCATTGGAGTCTTTGAAAGTATTCTATAAATACTATTCTTATTTAATTGTCGATGTTGAACCAATTGAGAAATAAAGCAAAGGAGTAAATGAAATGACCAAAACACCACATTTCTTTGAATCCAAGGAGAACTCCACTCCTAAGACATACCATTATATTATATGTTTCAGAAAGATAAAAACACTGCTAATTAATATTTGACAATATACTTTCTTAAAGTTTATAATTTCTACTTTGCAGTTGTTGAAAGAAATTTAGACGTAATTGTTTATATATTTTTTATCATGCATCAGTCTTATGCAAATATAAAAAGAAAATATGAGCAAACTAAATTTCTGGTGTTTTCCTAAAACTTCTTTGTACTCGGAGATTTTTCTTTTTCACTCATACGGGTCCAATTTCTGAGCTTTTTCTGCATTGTATTGCCTTGTATCTTATCAGAAGTCTTGCTGATACTACATTCTTAAAATAATCCATTTAAAAAAGTTTGGAAGCTATTAGTGCTGTATTATTATTATCTGGCTTTTAGATGATGTGCAATTAGCCTAATTTTGTCTCCTGCTGTGAGTATGTTCCTAAACATATTTCATCTAACTCCTCACCATTTGGTTCCTAAGGCTTAAAAACAATCTTTGGGGTTTTCTCCTGTGTCTGATATCCATTCAATAAGTTTTGACACAGGCACATTTGCTATTAGGAAGTGTGTAGGCAACAACCTCTGTTGTTTCTGCCACCTGGCCAGTAGTGATGATCAGATGCTAGTGGTTGTAAAATGTATCCCAATTTCAGAAATGTTAAACTGCAAAAAATGTATGCGGGCCTTAGGATCACTGGAGTGTGGCATCACCTTTACTACTGATGAGGTGGATTTCTTTTTAAGAATGTGATTAATATCTATGAGCAAGTGATATTTCTGATATTGGACAGAAATGGACTCACCTGTTCACACAGGCTCTGGTCTGGACATGCATGCCCCCAGCAAGCAGCTCACTGCCAACAGAAAGAAGAAAGGGCTCTTCTAACAAACTCGTTTCTCCTTTCAAACTAATAAATCAGTAGGCATAAGTGAGGGTGTGGTTAGAGTCAAGGAATATGATAATAACACAGCTCCATCCAACATGGAAGGGTATCCATTCAACAGAAATAGGGAAGACTCATTGCCCCACAATAAGGAGCTGCGGAAGGTGAGCCATACTTAATCTTGCCTTTGGTGAGGCAGGGAAAAAGAGACCCCTGACTTCACTCTGTATTCTCAGCATCCTCCATGGTCTTTTGCAGAGCAGCTTACCTGGACTTCTCCCTGAATGTGATGATACTCATGGCTTAGGTGGGAGCTTATGAAGTCCCCCTGCTCCTGCAGTGGATCTTCTAGGTCCATTACATTCTGGTATCCCTGGTCCAGGGCATGCAAGGGTTCTTTTCTGCATACCTTACTCCACTCTGTAGGTTCCAGTAGAGCTGCCACAGCCCACCTATGTAGACAGAGTCCCAGTCACTGTTGCTTATTGTGGTAGACTTATGCCTTCTTGATGATGCTGCACATAGAGATTCTTCTAGAGACTTGAAGCCTAGAGGCTTGATGTTACATGCTACCTATGGAAGTGGGTCTCTGTGCTTCTGATGTTCCCAGACCCTGTTCATCTCCAGATGTTTCAATTACTCTCTACTCCCCTAGGTTCCACACTGGGAGGGAGAAAGTGAGGATATGCTCCTCTTTCACCTTTGTCTCTTTTTTTTTCTTGCCTATTCTCCCCTATGGTTATGGTTATGATTTCAACGTTTTCTTCCTTTTCATGTTGGAATATTCCTCTTCCTTACAACCTTGCTTTTTTCCAGGTCTATAATGGCCAGGGAATATGATGTAAGAATAAAGTGAATGAATCGTTGTTCAAATTAGGATAATTTTAAGTGTGAAAGGGGGCACTATTCATAATTATGTTGGGAAAATAGGCCTACACCTAGAAAAAACAGGCATGGTGGATATCATGATATGTCGTCTGTATCCCCCATCGGAGAGATGGATTCAGCTGAGGAATGTCAGTTTACCCAATGTCACACCCCTTTTTCAGAGCAACCATTGTCCCAATGACCAGCCCAACATGTGTGTGTACACAGGGCAGGGCTATGAAGACTTGGCTTCTTTGACTCGACTCAGGACAATTCTGGAGGGTCATTTCAGCTTCCGAGTTTTCTATAGGATCAGCTGGGGCCACGCTGAGACTGCATGGCAGCTCCCGCTCTCCTTCTGTCCAGTGCTGCTGTCTTCCCTTCCACAAGTGTAGATCCCTAGGGTCCCCTCTAATCAAAAGCCTTCACTCTGATGTCCATTGCCCATCTCTGAGTCTGCTGCTAAGGGAAACGTACTTGAAAACTAGGCAAACTGACATATATGGTCATCCTGTTTGTGGTGGACAGTGATGGAAAATATATAGGCATTTGACAGCATATAACTTACACTTCAAAAAGCCTAACTACACACACACACATAAACCCACAAACACCAGGTGTAGTGTTTGCAAAATGTTGCAAAAATAGAATTTGTAATCCGCAAGTAATTTTGTAGGTCAGAGGTATACTATTTGTGCATGGGGGCAGTAATGGAAAAGCCTAGAAGAAGTAATAAGAATAATTAACCTTTACTCAACTTTAATTATAAGCAAACTGATGTTCCAAGTTTATTGCTTCAGTTGTTATTATATTCTCATAGTAGCTCTGTGAGTTAGGAACTATGATTATCCACATTTTACAGGTCTTGAAACAGAAATACCAAAGGGTGGAGTAACTTATCTAAAGTCACATTTAGAGCAAATGACTAAACTAGGATTTTAACCCAGGAAGTCTGGCCCCATGTGCCATGTCTTAATCCCATGCTTTATGCTCTCATTATTTTGAAGGTGATATGATGCCTTTGGGAATCACAATTCGTACTGAATGCAGATGGGTGGGAGAAACTAAATCATTTAGTCATATGAGATCCATGGATGGAGAAGTTACCGGAGGCTGGTTTGGGAACAGAAATGTCATAGGAAAGATTGACAAATTCAACACATTTTAAATCTTGGCATTTATAGTGTCCATCAGCAGGATCGTAAGGCTGTAC